>NW_022437013.1:6722821-7322821 GCF_009761245.1 Sapajus apella
TTTTTTTTTTTTTTTTTTTTTTTTCATTTCTGATTTTATTTGGGTCTTTTCTCGGTTAGATTAGCTAGCAGTTTACCAATTTTTGTATCTGTTCAAAGAAGCAACTTTACATTTTGTTCATCCCTTATGTTTGTTTTTGTCATCTCTATTTCATTTAATTCTGCTATGATCTTTGCTATTTTTTTTTCTTCTGCTAATTTTGGATTTGGTTTGTTCTTGCTTTTCTAACTTCTTGAGTTGCATTGTTAGATTGTTAATTTTTTATTTTTCTATGTAGGCATTTATTGCTATAAACTTCTCTCATAGCACTATTTTTGCTGAATATATGTGTTGTGCTTCCATTTTCACTTCAATAAATTTTTTAATTTCTATCGTAATTTCTTCATTAACCAAGTGGTCATTCAGGAGCATGTTATTTAATTTCCATGTATTTTCAGAGTTTCCAATCTTCTTCTTTGTATTAATTTCTAGTTTTATTCCATCATATTCTGAAAAGAAAAATGATATTATTTCAATTTTTTAAATTTGTTAAGACTGATGTTGTGGCCGAACACACGCTCTATCCTGGAGAATGTTTCATCTGCTAATGAAAAGGATGTATATCCTGCAGTTGTTGGGTAGAATGTTCTGTAAATGTCTGTTAGGTTTATTGGGTCTAAAGCCCAATTTAAATCCAATGTTTCTTTGATTTTATGTCTAGATGATCTGTCTAAATGCTGAGAGTGGAGTGTTGAAACAGCCACTTTGATTGTATTGTCATGTATTCCTCTCTTTAGAATATTTGCTTTATGAATCTGGATGCCTCAGTATAGAGTTCATATATGCTTGGAGTTGTTATATCTTCTTGCTGGATTGTTCCATTTATCATTATATAATGAACTTCGTCTTTTTTTTTTAACTGTTCTTGACATAAACTCTCTTCTATCTGATGTAGGTATAGTTGCTCTTGCTCACTACTGTTTCCCATATGAATGGAGTATCTTTTTCCATCACTTTGCTTTAAGTCTATATGTGTCTTTACTGTTAGGGTGAGTTTCTTATATGTAGCATATAGTAGCATCATGGTTTTTTTTTTTTTAATCCATTTGGCCATTTAATATATTTTCAGTGGAAAACATAATCCATTTATATTCAATGTTATTATTGATATGTGAAACTCTGTTTCTGTAATTTTGTTAATTGTTTTCTGGTTATTTTACATATTCTTTATTTCTTTTTCCCTTTTTAATTGTTTTTGAGGTTTCGTGGATTGCTATAGTGTTACCATTTGAGTCCTTTCTTTTCCTTCTTTGATTGACTGGTTTATCTGTGAGTGTTATACTTTCATGATCTTAAATATTGTCCTTTTCCTTCCAAGTTTAGGACTTGAGCATTTCTTGTAGGGCCAGTCTAGTCATAATGAATTCCCTCAGCATTTGTTTGTCTGTGAAAGATTTTTTATTTCTTCTTCATTGATGAAGGATAATTTTGAGGAATGTAGTATTCTTGGCTGACAGGTTTTTTCTTTTAGCACTTTGAATATATTTATCCCCATTATCTTCTGGCCTGTAAGGTTTCTGCTGAGCAATCCACTGTTAGTTTGATAGGGTTTCATTCAGAAGTAACTAAGCACTTTTCTCTTACTGTTTTCAGGATTTGCTCTTTATCTTTGACTTTAGACATTCTGACTATATTGTGCCATGGAAAAGACTTCTTTGCATAATATCGACCTAGTGATCACTGAGCCTCCTGTACCTGAATGTGTAAATCTCTCTCTGGACTTTGGAAGTTTTCACCTACTATTTAAACAGGTGTTCTATTCCTTTTTTGTCTCTTCGCCTTTAGGACTAACAATAATTTTAAGATTTGATAAAATTTGTATTGTCTCAAATGAAACAAAACTTTGTTCATTCTTTTTAAAATTCTTCTTTATTTCTACCTGACTGGATTATTTAAAAAGAACTGACTTCATGTTTTGAGATTCTTTTTTCTGCCTAGTCTATTTTTGAAGCATTCAAATATATTTTATATTTCTGTCAATGAGTTCTTCAGTTTCAAAATTTCTATTTGGTTCTTTTTAAAAATACTTACCTCTTTAGTAACATTGTTCATTCTTATCCTGAACTGTTTGCCTGATTTCTTTGTATTGTTTTTCAGAATTATCTTATATCTCACACAGCTTCTTTAAAATCAATATTTTTAATTCTTTCTCTGGGATTTCAAAAGTGTCTTTTTGATTAAGATCTATCGTTGTAGAATTTTTGTGTTCCTTTGCAAGTGTCATATTTCCTTGCTTTTTCAGGTTTCTTGTGTCCTTGTGTTGGTAACTGCATCTGGTGTAACAGTCATTTCTTCCTATTTTTTAACTTACTTTCATAGGGAAGGATATTTTTTCTGAAGATATATCTATGATGTTGGCTATGTATGGGTACTTTGACTTTGATTCTGTGCATAGTAGTGTAGCCTCTGTGTGATTTCTTTAGCTGTAAACATCATTAGTGGTGTTGAGTTTCCTTGGTGTGTTAGGTTATGATTATTAGTGAAGGCTGTGGTGAACTTGTGCCGGGGACTAGAATAACAGGTGAGCTAGTCTGAATGCTGCGGTGGTGGTACCAGTGGGCTGAGCATGCATATCTTTGCGCCCCAGAGAATTTTACACCGGCCCTGGTGTTGGAAGTTAGGTAGCTGAGCATGTTCTTCAGCCCCTGGGCAGCTTGAATGGTGTGGGTGATGGCAGTAACAGTGGAAGGACAGTTCTCTCGGTCCTGAACAGTGTGCTCTGATGTTGCTGGTAGCTGCAACAGGGTGGATAGGTCAATGTCCAAGTCCATATGTGGTGCTTGCAGGCAGGTACCAGCTGAAGTGGTAGTGGTTGGGAGTTTAGGCACAACCTCAGGCACCCAGGAGAATTGGAGCCCACTGTGGTGTATTGGATTAGACAATCCCCATGACCTCAGGCTATGTGCTCTCTCTCAGAGCAGGAGTGAAACTGGGCTCTGCAGGCTTGTGCTCAGGACCCCAATGGTGAGTGCAGGCACCAACTCTGTTAGGTAGGGATGGGGTGATCTTCCATCTCCAGGTGGAGTATTCAGATGAGGGGTGGTAGCAGCCATGCTGAAACCCTGCCACTGGAAAAGGTAGAGCTGTCCTTGGTGGCCTCAGCTTGGGCTGGTGGGTAGGCAACATGCATACCTTTTATTCTCCAGTCCAGGTGGGTCTCACTTACCAGCCTTGTTGGTGGTAGCCTGTGCCTAGTTCCTGTCCACATCCCAGCTGCAGGACCTCCATCCAGTTGCTGACCAAGTCCCAGTGGTAACTCCTGCCCAACTTGCATCACAGTCTTAGTCCAAGCAGCACTCCCTTTCCAGCACCAGCAGCTGAAGCCCAAACCTCACTCACTTCATAGTCCCAACTGTGGGAGCACTCCCAGCTGACTCCCCAGTCCCAGCAGTGACAACTGCTTTCCATAATGCTTCAGTCCCCACATGCAGTCTCAACTGCCTACAGTTTAGAAATGTAACCAATTAGATCTCATAAATGGTGTTGGACATAGCGCAAGCTCCCTTCCTGAAGCACTTCCATCCCACAGTCTTCTAGCAGCTCCTTATATCAGTTTTAGAGGTTGGGAGGATTTAGGGGTTCTCCTATTGCCAGGACTGCATGATTCCACAGTAGGGATATAGGCCACTGGAAGTCTCATATTCACCCCTCTTTCCTCATGTTGGGAAGTCACTCCTGGCTCCCACTGGATCCCAGCCAGCCAGGCTGCCCTTCTTCCTTCTCTTTCTCTGCTTTTGCTGTTTCCTGTTACTTCTCTGTTGAGTTTCAGTATTCTCTCTTGGATAATGTATTCAAAGTGTGACTGTCTGTACACTATTTTGGTTCTTAGAGGAGGAGGCAGGCATGAAATGCGTCTAGTCAGCATCTTGAAGCCTCTCCTTCAACCTATAATTTTTCAACTAGTGAAAATATTCTTCAGGAAAAGTTCAAAATAAGGGCATTTTTAGACCAGCAAAAACTGAGAATGTGTGCTCCCAGCAGAACCTCACTAAAGGAAATCAAATGGATGGTTTAAAATACTAAAAAGAATGAAGAACAAAAAAAGTAGTAAAGTTGTAGGTGAATTTAAATAAATACTAACTACATAACACAATTATTAAAACAGCTCTGGCATTTAAAATATAAAATTAAAAGAAATACACATTGGTAATATAATACAAGCGAGATAGGGTGAAAGAGGTTAAAGCATTCTTAAGGTCTTTGTAACTGTGTAGAAAATTGGTAGGGATATTGCTTCCTTTGGACTTTGATACACATACAACCTAGAAATTGTCGTTTCCAGGGCAAACTTTTAAAAATATAAATAGGGTATTATTCCCAAAGTAGTTCAGGAGCACAATACTTAATACATCCAAAAGAAGATGAAAGAGAAACAGGCGAAGAAAGTGATATCTTAAAATGCAGGATAAATAAAACAAATATATCAGTAATTACATTAAGTGTGATTAAATGTAAATCAACACAACATGAGACAAATTTGGAATAAGGTACATTATAAAAAACAACAAGCACAGACTCTTCAAAAAGTCAATGCCAGCTGGGTGTGGTGACCCATTCCTGTAATCCCAGCACTTTGGAAGGCCAAGATAGGAGGACCACTTGAGCCCAGGAGTTCGCATCCAGACTGGGACAGAAAATGAGACCACTATCTCTACAAAAAAAATGTTTTTCTTAAATAAAAATTAACCAGGCATGGTGACATGCACCTGTAGCCTTAGCTACTCAGGAAACTGAGTGGGGAGGATCACTTGAGTCCATGAGATTAAGGCTACAGTGAGCCATTATTATTCCACTGCACTCCAGCATGTGCAATAAAGCAAGACCCTGTCAAAAAAGAAGAAGAGGAAGAGGAAGAGGAAGAGGAAGAGGAAGTGGAAGAGGAAGAAGAAGAAGAAGAAGAAGAAGAAGAAGAAGAAGAAGAAGAAGAAGAAGAAGAAGAAGAAGAAGAAGAAGGAGGAGAAGGAGAAGAAAAGAAAGAAAGAAAGAAAGAAAGAAAGAAGAGGAAGAAAAAAGAAAGAAAGAAAGAGAAAGAAAGAAAAGGAAAGACAAGAAAGAAAGAAAGAAAAAGGAAGGAAGGAAGGAAGGAAGGAAGGAAGGAAGGAAGGAAGGAAGGAAGGAAGGAAAGAAAGAAAAGAGAAAGAAAGAGAGAAAGAAAGAGAGAAAGGAATAAATTAATTATAAAACAAACAGGAAGCTAGAGTGAACATCCTAATAACAGACAAAATATATTCTAAAACGAAAAATGACTAGAGATAGAGAGAGGCATTTTATAATGATAAAAGGGTCAATTCTACAGGAAGTCATGTCAATTATAAGCACAGACACATCTGACAACAGAACCCCAAGACACATGAAACAAAACCTGGCTGAACTAAAGAAACAGAAAATCCAAAAAATAGTTGGGGACTTCAATATTCCACTTTTAATAATGAGTAGAACAGTGAGACACAAGATCAACAAGGAAATAGAAGACTTGGATAACACTATAAAACAACTGTACCTAAGACACATCTATTCAACATTCCGCCCAATAACAGTAGAATATACCTTTTTCCCAAGAATGCACAGAACATTCTCCAGGATAGATCATATACTAGGCCATAAAACAAACATCAATAAACTTAAAGTATTGCAGTCACACAAAGCATGTTTTCCAACCACAATGGAATAAATTAGAAATCAATAACAAGAAGAAACAGGATATTAACAAGTATGCAGAAAAGAAATAATTCACCTTTAATTAACCTATAGGTCAAAGAAGAAATCACAAGGTATATTAGAAATATTGTGAGGTGAGTGAAAATAAAATCACTATACCAAACATATA
The DNA here is from genome assembly GCF_009761245.1 of Sapajus apella. Taxonomy (NCBI): domain Eukaryota; kingdom Metazoa; phylum Chordata; class Mammalia; order Primates; family Cebidae; genus Sapajus; species Sapajus apella. Next base: position 6,728,688 of record NW_022437013.1, read on the forward strand.
GGACTCATTTAAAGCAGTGATTAGAGATAAATTTGGAACAGTAACTGCCTATATCAAAAAACGATGCCAAATCATAAACTAACATTTCAATTTAAGACATTAGAAAAAGAGAGTGAAGTAACGCTAAAACAATGAGAAAGAAGGAAATAGTAAAGATTTGAGCTGAAATTAATGAAATGAACAATAGAGAATGAATAGAGAAAATCAACAAAATCAAAAGTTCGTTCTCAGAAAAGCTCAAAAAAATTGACAAATGGGTGGGCGGCGGCGGTAGCAGCGACCCCCTGGGCCCCAGCTTGTGCCTTCTCCCCACACAGCCAGGCCTACTTCACTTTGATGTCTACCGACAGTCACCTAGAAGTATGGGAGATGGCCAACAATTGGCTACATCAGGAGTACATGCCTTCCGCGCACCTCAGCGGTACCTGCGCCTGCCTGGCCTGGGCGCCAGAGTGGTTGCAGGCCAAGGAAAGTCCCCAGAGAAAAAAAAGGAATCAGAAGCTGTAGGAACAAGTAACCAGACTGACTTACTGGCTTTTGGCACAGCAGTTGGTAGCATTTTATTATACAGCACAATTAAGGGAGAATTACACATGGTAGACATGACAGCAGAGTCAACTGCATACAGTGGCATCAAGACAGTGGCTATTTATATAGTTGTTCAGATGATAAACATATTGTGGAATGGAACGTACAGATGTGCAAAGTAAAGTGCAAATGGAAAGGTGACAATAGCAGTGTCAGTTCCCTATGTACCAGCCCAGATGGAAAGATGTTGCTTTCAGCTGGTCGAACAATCGAACTATGGGTTTTGGACACCAAAGAAGTCTACAGACATTTCACAGGACATGCGACTACAGTTTTGTCACTTATGTTCACCACTATCAGACCTCCTAATGAGAGCCAGCCCTCTGATGGAATTACAGGTCTTTATCTCTTATCTGGAGCAGCTCATGACCGGTTACTTAATGTCTGGCAGGTCCTATCAGAAAACAAAGAAAAAGAGTGCAGTGATGTCATTTACAGTTACGGATGAGCCTGTCTACATTGACTTAACTTTGTCAGAAAACAAAGAAGAGCCTGTCAAGTTGGCTGTTGTTTGCAGAGATGGTCAAGTCCATCTTTTTGAACATATATTAAATGAGTACTGCAAAAAGCCTTTGACTTCAAACTGCACAATTCAGATAGCAGCACCCGGGAAAGGCAAGAAATCAGTACCAAAACCCATCCCTATCCTAGCTGCTGGTTTTTGCTCAGACAAAATGTCATTGTTGCTTGTATATGGCAGTTGGTTTCAGCCTACTATTGAGCGAGTGGCTTTAAACTCCAAAGAACTTCATATGTGTTTAGTAAGAGGTATTTCAAACTGCTGGGCCCCCAAAGTAGAAAGAGCTATAACAAAGGTGAGGACACTAGTGATGAATTTTGAAGCAAAAGTTCTGGTGCCTGGGATTCATGCAACTATCAGGCCTGTTCCTCCACAAACCGAGCAAGTAGAGAGCAAGAGGAAATCAGGGGAAAATGAGGTTAGCATTGAAGAACGCCTGGGAGCAATGGATATAGACATACACAAAAAAGGAAAGGATGACCTTCAGATGAATGCTTTCCAGTCTTCTTACCCAGGGCTTAGAAAGTAGCGATTTTGAAATGCTAAATAAAGTACTTCAAACTAGGAATTTAAATCTTATAAAGAAGACTGTATTAAGGATGCCCTTGCATACTGTTATTCCATTGTTGCAAGAGCTAACAAAGAGGTTACAAGGACATCCTAATAGTGCTGTGCTAATGGTTCAGTAGCTAAAATGTGTGTTAACAGTTTATGCATCATACCTGTCCATGTTGCCTGACCTGGTACCCCAGCTGGGGACACTCTAGAGCTTCTGCACAGCAAAAGAAACAGTTATTAGAGTAAACTGGCAACCAACAGAACAGGAAAAAATTTCCACAATCTACCCATCAGACAAAGGGCTAATACCCAGAATCTACAAAGAACTAAAGCAGATTTACAGGAAAAAAAAACAAACAAACCCATTCAAAAGTGGGCGAAGGATATGAACAGACACTTTTCAAAAGAAGGCAAATATGCAGCCAACAAACATGAAAAAATGCTCACCCATCATTGGTCATTAGAGAAATGCAAATCAAAACCACATTGAAATACCATCTCACACCAGTTAGAATGGTGATCATTAAAAAATCTGGAGATAACAGATGCCGGAGAGGATGTGGAGAAAAAGGAACACTTTTACACTGTTGGTGGGAGTGTAAATTAGTTCAACCATTGTGGAAGACAATGTGGCAATTTCTCAAGGATCTAGAAATAGAAATTCCATTTGACCCAGCAATCTCATTACTGGGTATATACCCAAAGGATTATAAATCATTCTATCATAAAGACACATGCACACGTATGTTCATTGTGGCACTGTTTACAATAGCAAAGACCTGGAACCAACCCAAATGCCCATTGATGACAGACTGGACAAGGAAAATGTGGCACATATACACCATGGAATACTATGCAGCCACAAAAAACGATGAGTTCGTGTCCTTTGTAGAGACATAGATGAACCTAGAAACCATCATTCTCAGCAAACTGACACAAAAACAGAAAACCAAACACCACATGTTTTCACTAATAGGCGGGTGATGAACAATGAGAACGCTTGGGCACAGGGAAGGGAACAACACCCACAGGGCTAGGTGGGGGGGTGAAGGGGAGGGGAGGAAGAGCAGGGAGGAGGGGGAGGGATAACACTGGGAGAAATGCCTTATGTAGGCAACGGGAGGGCGGGGGATGGAGACAGCAAACCACCATGGCATGTATGTACCTATGCAACAATCCTGCAGGATGCAGGATGTGCACATGTACCCCAGAGCCGAAATACAATAATAAATGAATAAATAAATAAAAATTGGCAAACCACTAAGAAAAAAGAAGACTCAAATTAAAATCAGAAATAAAAGAAAGGACACTACTATCAAGATCAGTATAGCAGGGAACTTCCCCAACTTGATAAAGGGCAGCTACAAAAAATCCCACAGCTAACATCATACTTAATGGTCAAAGACTGAATCATTTCCCTATAAGATCAGGAACAAGACAAGAACGTCCACTCTGTCATTTCTTTTCCACATAATCCTAGAGGTTCTGTGTAGGGCAATTAGACAAGGACATGTACAATCCAAATGGAATTTTTTTCATTTTTAATTTTTATGGGTACATAGTAGGCTTATATATTTATGGGGTACATGAGATGTTTTGATACAGGCATGCAGTATGAAATAATCACATCACAAACCATCCATATAGAAAAGAAGAAAGTAAAGATATCTGTCTTTGCATATGACATAGTCTAGTATACAGAAAATCCTATTAGAACAAATAAATGAATGTAGCAAGGTTACATGGTACAAGATCAATGTATAACAATAATTGTATTCCTATAAACTAACATGAAGTTAAGTGAAAAAAATCCATTTACAATTGCATGAAAATGATAAAATTCTTAGGAATAAACTTAAGAAATGAAAAAAATTTTATTCTGAAAAACTACAAAACATTGTTGAAATAATTTAGAGAAAACCTAACTAAATAACATTGCTAAGATAATAATGCTCCCCTAATTTTTCTGCATCTTCAAGGCAATCCTTATAAAAATTTCAACTGCCTTCTTTTCAGAAATGGAAAAACTGACCCTAAAACTAACATGGAATTTATACAGAATTGGAAGGAATCCCAAAAGCCAAAATAATATTGAGGGAACAAAGCTGAAAGATTTACGCTTCCCAATTTCAAAATTTGCTATAAACCTACAATAATCAAATCAGTGTGGTGCTGGCAAAAGGACAGATGTGTAGATCAATGGGACAGAATTGAGATTACAAAAATAAACCCATACATCTATAGTGAATTGATTTTTGACAAAGGTGCAAAGGACATTCATTGAGGGAAGTAAAATTCTTTCAACAAACACTGCTGGGACAACTGGATACCCATATGCAAATAAGCTTGGACCTCTTCCACACACTATACATAGAAATTCTTTAAAAGGATCAAAGACTAAACACAAGAACCCAAACTATAAAATTCCTAGAAGAAAACAGAAGTAAATATTCTTAGGCTGGGTGCAGTGGCTCACACCTGTAATCCCAGCACTTTGGGAGGCCCAGGTGGAGCAGATCACCTGTGGTCAGGAGTTCAAGACCAGCCTGGACAACACGGTGAAACCCTGTCTCTACTAAAAATACAAAAACTAGCTGGACATGGTGGCGTGCGCCTGTAATTCCAGCTACTCAGGAGGCTGAGGCAGGAGAATCGCTTGAACCCAGGAGGCGGAGGCTGCAATAAGCCGAGATCACGCCACTGAACTCCAGCCTGGGTGACACAGCGAGACTCTGTCTCAAAAAAATGAATAAATAAATAAATATTCTTAACCTTTGTTTAGTCAAAGCCGTCTTAGAAATGACACCATAAGTAAAAGTGACAAAAAAAGGAGATTAAAAACAATTTTGTCAAAATTATAAAAGTTTTTGCTTCAAAGAACACTACCAAGAAAGTGAAAAGACAACCTACAGGATGGGAAAATGTATTTGTAAATCGTATACCTTATAAGGGACTCATATCAAGAATATATAAAGAATTCTTATAACTTACTAGGAAGCAAATAATAAAATTTTAAATGGGCAAAAGATTTTAATAGACATTATTCAAAATATATATCTTTGTATGGGCTTATTGTGTGTATATATATATATATATATATATATGCTCAACATCAATAATAATCAGGAAAATGAGAAGAAAATCAAAACCACAATGAAATACCACTTCACACACCTTAGATAGCTATAATCAAGACAGATAATAACAAGTATTATTGAGGATATGGAGAAATAGAAATTCTCACACATTGCTAGTGGGGATGCAAAATGGAGCAACCACTTTATAAAAGTCTGGCAGTTCCTAAACAGAGTAAACATATGATCCAACAATTCCACTCTTAGGTATATACCCTAACAAAATAGAAACATGTCTACATAAAAATCTGCACATGAATGTTCATAGCATCATTATTTATAAGGGTCAAAAAAGTATAAAACAACCTAAATGTCCATGAAAAAAATGAACTGATAAACAAACTGTAGTCTATGCATACAATATAATATTATTTGGCAATAAAGAGGAATGAAGTACCAACTTACGCTACAACATGGATGAACCTTGAAGACATTAAGCTAAGTGAAAGAAGTCAGACACATAATACCACAAGTTGCATGATTTTACTTCTATGAAATGTTCAGAATACACAAACCTATAATGACAACAAGTAGACTGATGGTTGCCTAGGGCTGGTGGTGCTGGGGTGCCATGGAACGTGACAGTAAAGAGACATGAGGTTTCTTTCGGGGTTGATAAAAATCTTCTAAAATTGATTTTTGTGATGCTTGCATGACTGTAAGTATTCTTAAATTACCGAAAACTTTAAATGGGTAAAATGTATGGTATGTAAGTTATATCTCAATGACGCTGTTAAAAAAAAAAATCAGTGCAATGAAGTAAAAAGTGGGAAGACCATTCTGTCAAGAACTGTGACGGGCCTGAGACTTTTCTCTGCTTGAAATTTAGCAAGTTAGTCTTGCCATAGTTTTATAGACACCGGCAAAAGCTACAAGACTTCTTAATCAGAGACAACAACTAATTTATTACTTACAATAATAGCCGGGGTTTCCCCAAGCTCCAATTCCCACAAGGTGATGTAAAGCCGACAAGGTGATGACTTGACATTCAGTGCAATAGGTTATAGGAGACAAACTGGGTGTTTAGGGAATCCATATATTTTATAGTGGGGCAGTAAGCTTGCTTTACCTTTTCCAAGAGATATTATTAATATCTTTAATGTACTAGAAGGTAAACAAACCTGGCCTTTCCTCCAAAGGGAGATACTATCTCTATTTTCCAAGTCTTTCATTATAACACATCTTTGAAAAGACAGTTGAGAACAATGACAATGCCTCTCTTCTCAGGATGTACAGAGACACGAAAGATCCATGGAAAATTTTCCTCTAATGCATTCTAGATATTTAAATTTGTAAGAGAATAAATAAATGCAGTATATGAACAGCTATGAAAGGCTTTTTTGGAACATTAAAGAAATTTGGTTATTACTTGAATATTAAATGATACTTAAGGATTGCTGTTGATTTTCTTAACTATGATGATGTCATGTTTATGTTTCCTTAGGTGAGGCATGACGCATGCTGAGGTATTTATGCATATAAAGTGTCATGATGTCTGCAACTTACTTTTAAATGCCTTAGCAAAATATGTATACACACACACATACACTTACATAATGATTAAACACATGCATACACATAGATACTCTGGAGAGCAAGAGACATAAAGCAAATATGGCAAAATGTTAACAAGTGTTGGCTCTAGATGAATATATAGTGATGTTCATTATATCTTCTTTAAATTTTTTGAAAATCTGGTTACTAAAAAGTTAGGTAAGTACATCGAGAAAATTCTAGAGACAAATACTCTCAGACTGCAAAAACTGAGGCAAATTTCAACATCTGAGACATTTATCAGAGACATCAAAAACACAGTTACATAGAAAGGTTGGAATTAAAGATTTTTAAAGTTACACACAAATAATAAATAAAGGAAGCTAGTATAGCCGTATTAATTTCAGTCAAAGTAGACTTTAAGGCATAAGTATTGTGAACACCTTGGCAAACACCAAAACAAGGCCACTTCAGAATGATAAAAGGTTTGGTTCACAAGGAAGATACTAAGATAAAGCCCTCAAATTGAAATAAACAAATCCAAAATTATAGTTGGAGATTTTAAACAGAACTCTAATCGCTGATTGAACAGGTAAACAAAATTTAAGAACGTAGAAAGATTTCTACATGACTAACAAACATGTTCTAATGAATATATATAATACAGTGAATCCATGAAATGAAGAACACACATTTATATCAGGCACATCCTGGATATTCATAAAAACTAACCATATACTGGGCCTTAAGGCTTGTCTAAACAAATCTCGAAGGATGGAATTTGTACAGAACATAATCTCTAACTATAATGCAATTGAGCTAGAACAAAAATGTTAAATCTAACCAAACTCTTCCACAGAACAGAAGGAGAGAAATAAAACTAGCATAACCATTATATCAAACCTAAATAGAACTGAGTCTGAAAGAAAAATTACAGGCCAATCTTACCAATGACTATAGATATAAAAATGTTAAATAAAATATGACAAATTTGGATTTAACCTAGGCTACAGCCATTATTGAAAGAAAAGAAAAAATTTGTCAAAAAGAAAGAAACAATAATGTTATTCACAGATGATACGATTGCATACAGGGAAAATTCAAAAGAATCTACAAAGAAATTTGAATTAATGGATTTTAGCAAAGTTGCTGGATATGAAACCAATATATCAAAGTGAATTCTATTTTTATGCACCATAAATAAAATCAGAAAATAAAAAAAGACCATTGACAATTTGGTTTCCAGCATAGTCTCACAGGGAAAAGGTAAGGAAAATAGATATCATGAAGCACTTGAAAAAAAAGAAAAGTATAAGAAATGTATTACAGGAATAAAAGAAATGTAATTAGAAACTATAGGAATATAATCATAGACTATTACCTGACAATACAATAAGCAACATATTTATAATATGCACATATTCAGAATAATGTAAACATTGCTTATTGATTTAATTAAAAACAGGGTAACATATTGGGAGAAGACAGTGGAAGAGAGAGAAAGTAGCACAAAGAGTATTTCATCTATCATAGCACAAATAAAAAATGTTGATAAAGCAAAAATTATTTGCAACTTTTGCCCTGGAAAAGCTGATCTAGGACTCAAAAAGGATGAGGACAGGAATAGATGTTTTTCAGTACTACTTGTACTTTTTAAACCATATGTACATAATATAAACTATGCCATATTACTATGCAATGGCCACTCCTATGAGTATCATAAACTTGTAGATAACGAAACAGAATTTATCTTCAACCTGACTACCCTTAACACAAAACCCTTATTTTGTTTTATTGGACTTACCATTTTTTATTTTTTAAAAAATTATCTATTATACTTTAAGTTCTGGGATACATGTTCAGATTGTGCAGGTTTGTTACATAGGTATACACGTGCCATGGTGGTGGTTTGCTGCATTCATGGCCCCGTCATCTACATCAGGTATTTCTCCTAATGCTATCCCTCCCCAATCCCTCCACCCCCTGCTTTTCCTCCCCTACCACCCTACCCTCCAGGCCCTAGTGTGTGATGTTCCCTTCCTTGTGTCTGTGTGTTCTCATTGTTCAACACCCATTTATGAGTGAGAACATGCGGTGTTTGGTTTTCTGTTCTTGTGTCAGTTTGCTGAGAATGATGGTTTCCAGTTGTATCCATGTCCCTGCAAAGGACATGAATTAATCATTTTTTGTGGTTGCATAGTATTCCGTGGTGTATATGTGCCACATTTTCTTTATCTAGTCTATCATTGATGGGCATTTGGGTTGGTTCCAAGTCTTTGCTATTAGGACTTACCATTCTTTAGTAGTCCAAGGATAAAAATTTTAGATATCTTTGCTATATCCCTTTATTGATATCCTATCAAAATCCACGAATCTTGTTATTTCTTCCTAACAAATGCTACCAATAAAAGAATGTTAGTGGAGTTCAAAGAAGTATTAGAAATTAATTTATTTCCATCATTTTAAACATGAAGAAATAGAGAGCCAGTCAATGACAAAACCAGAGCTAAAAAGAGTTTCTTGACTTTTCCCACATTTGAAACTGATTCCCATTTGCTTTCAAATTCTGAGCAAAAGCCATGGTATTTTGCCACATTTTACATGAAGAAGATACGTTTTCTTCTTGCTGTCATAAATGTGTTCCTTAAAAAATTAAATTAGAGATGAACACATCAATCAGTTGGAAAGCCTTTTAACCAGAGCAGCATCTGCCATTTTCTACAAACTCAGAACTAAAAATATTAGAGAAGACTCATTAAAATATGATGATACTACATGTAATTCGTCAATACTGACATAGTTAATGATTTCTCTTGATTTAAAAAATTTGCATTTTTTAAGACAATCAAAGAATGAAATATGCTTATTTAATTTTTGAGATCCCATATGATTTTTTTTCCTCAAACGCGAGAGTGAAGAAAGGTTGCAGAAAGGAGGTAAGAGGCCAAAAAAAGTTACCAGACATTGAACTGTGCCAGAGTTTAAGGATTCTCATAAACTCACATTGATCAAAGTGAACCCAAAGATTTAAAGACATTAGCTAACAGACAATGGAGCTATTCTGGCATCCAGTCTGAACAAATTACCAATTGCTTTTTTGCCAGTAGTTTAATCTTAAAAATCCACAAAAAAGTTCATGAGGTTAGCCTCTATAACTTTATGTTTGGGATGGGGAAGCTATGCCTACAGTTCATTTAGGGTAAATTTTTTATTAACAAGTACTTTTGGATACCATTAGGAAATATGTGAAAAAGAACCTTTTAAGAGTCTTTACCTTATTAGATGATTTTAATGGTATTTGGGTAAATGAGATTTCTACATTAGAAAATAACCCTAAATCAGAATGACATTTGCTAAAAGTAGATTCTGTAACTGGCAGATAGGAAAGAAAACAAGTATAGGCTATTTTATTCAGTAGCAATTTTTCCCTAAGTTTTAAGCATCAATGATAATAACTGAAATTTGATAACTTTATTTTACATAATGTTGGCTCTGTATAGTTCATGTGGGATATACGGAGATTATTAAATATCTGTCCAGAAGAACTTTATAACTCAATAAGGGCAATTAGAGAAATAAACAAATTAGTACTTATTAGATAAAATGAGATTGATGGTATAAGACAAACATAAAATATTATGACTATTCAGAAGAGAAAAAAATGCTTAGAAAACTGATGGTAAGGCAAATAAAATGGATTTTTTTTCACATATTACTGAAGTAGATTTTTTCCTAGCATGCATTCCCAAAGTTTTGAAGTGGAACAAGCAATATTGAAGGAAATAACTATTTGTATTTGTTAATCATCTAAATTGGAAAATAAACATAAGCAAGGATCACACATGGAATTAGCAGTTTTCCAGTCTTTGGCTCTATGATTTTCACCTAAAATATTTCTAGCCATCCAGTCTCACCTTATTAACACCTCCAGTGATGAGGAACTCACAAGGCGATCAAACCATAGTACTTAGATTTAAGACATTTCTGCACTAGACATTTAACCTGCTTAAGTCCTTGATAAAGAAAATTCAACAATGCAAACTCAAATGAGGTACATATTAAAATAATCTTAAAGTGAAATCAATCCAAGGAATCACTTAATATTGTTTCCTAAAAGCTATAATAGAAGCAGCAGAAAAACATTTAATTTCCCTATTCAAACTGAAAGCAGTTATTTTACTTTGGGGATGGGGAGAGATGGGCAGTGCTTATAATTAAACTTCTTCTGCTTTAATGATTGTTATTCATTTATAATATGAAAACCTGGTAAGAAAATCTTGAGATAGGCATGTTTTCAAAAATAAAATGAAACATACATTCTCAAGTGATATTATTATAACTAACCCGACACATAAGGAATTATATATATGGGATTGATGTGTTAAGAAGTTTGAAGTAAAATAATTGCAAAACAACAAAAATGATGACCAACATTTGTACAGTTCTTTGCAATTTAAAAATAATATGACATATACTTATCTGGTCCTCTCAGTAATAATGCTGTGATGTATGCAGGCATACTTACCTATGTTTTCAGATGTAGAAACTGAAGTTTAGAGAGCTTCAATGAATATTTAGATTGGAATAGTGTAGTAAGCTAACATTTAAACTCCACCTTTTGCCTTCAAATGCCACATTCCTTTGACTACTAACTAATTTCCCTCGAAGAAATTATCCGGGACTTCTAACTAAAAATTAGTGGTCAAGAATGGTGAGGCAAAAAACATGAGTAACATAATAAAATCATCAGATTTTATGTTATAATTTATTTCTGGATGTTATGAAAATGTCCAATACCATTTAGAATGATTTACTTCCAGATAAATGAGTTAACCAACACTGTAAAAAGAAAATTGGGATGTAATATGAACCTTAATTTTATGTTAAGAATATCTTTATTGATGGGCTATTGACAGTACTGCAGCTTTCCATTCTACCAGGCATGAACACGCATATCCTGTGTTTCATTATCTTTCTCAGGATTGCAGTAAAGCTGTTTCATAAATGTAAACAGTTTAACACAAGTTGAACTTATCTGTAGTTATTTGTTTTAACTTGGCCTTGGAAAAGTACTAACATCACAGATAAAAGAAGCAAACAAAAAGACCACAGTACCATGATAATAAGAATAAAAACTTCAGAGTTGTGCTAAGCATAAATATGTCTGGAATGTCTCCTATGAAGCAGTCAAAACTTGTGTTCTAAGTGCATTTAAGACTCAGTAAGTCCAACTGCAGGGCTCTATGCCAGTGTAAAAATACACTAACATGCCATAGGTCTCCCTGTTGCCTGCTGACAGGCAGTAAGAAATTGGTTTTTGCCTTTACACCAAGTGGACCAACCATTTCCTGTGCATTTCTAACAGAATTACTGGCTGATCATCAAAGCAGCTGGAATTCACAATAGGAGGAGCTAGTATGATCTTCACAGGCAGCGAAGAAGAATCTCTGCTACCATTTTCAGTAAGGCAAGTGTTCTGCATGAAAGCTCCGATGGTATTTTCCAACGTGAGCAGAAATCAGGAAAACCCTGGTTTAGTATGATCACAAAAGCAAGAAATGCTACAGCTCTGGCTATTTCATTTGTAACCAACAGAAAAAAAAATGCAATTTTAATAATGTTCTTTATTGTCGAACACAGATTACATATAATTACATATCAATGGTGGAGAAAAAATGTACAACTGCCACCAAAGACCTTCCCAAATCGCAAAACCTCCAGTTCTATGCAACAGGCTAGCGATTAATATTTAGAAAATGTATGACTTCCTCAAATATTAAAGCTGGCAATGCTTTCTCAATACCCGTCACTCAAACACAGCAATTATTTCCAAAGCAGCTTCCATTTATATACTACTCAAAATCTACTGTCACCTTATGCTCTTGTCGTGACAAAAAATAAATCTGTCCTTTAATTAGCTCCATCTTACAGAAATCAGTGGAAGCATAGGTGAGAAAGAGATGATTTAATAATAAACATCTGGAAGATGGAGGTGGAGAATTCTATACAGGCAGAAAGTGTCCAGGATGTGCCTTATATGCATATGGTCAACCAATGAGCTTTGATCTTAAAAATAGCAACAACCTGGCAATTTGCTGCTTCAACTCTTGTTGACCTGAGATTATACTTGATTTCTATCACCAGCCCATTTCTAAAGAGCGAATATTAGAGGGCTGGGTGAAAAGCTTTAAACACCATATATAAACTAGAAAAACAATTTTAGGAAGCCTAGTCTAACTAAAAAGTCACATATAAACATAATTCAAGGCAACACTGAATTTGAAACAAAAAGAATTAAACAAATACTGCATAGTATAAAATTGTAAAAGGAAATTCAAATGATACCTCTGGTGGAAAAAGAGCTACATATATGCGAGTAGACAAAATTGGAACAGAATGTAAGTATTAATATATTGACTTGTGACTGTGTTTTTGAAAATGAAAAGTGTCTCTATTACAGAGTACTGACCACATTCCGAGCTATTAACCCTCTGTAATATGTAAGCACATCAAAAAATGGGTTGTATATAATTCAATTCCATAAACGTTTACTGAATGCTTTACTATCTCAAAAGCAATGAGTACTGCTGTGGATGGGGAAAGATGGCACAATAATGAATTGGTACACAGAACTGCATTCAGAGACCTTGAAATTTAGTTGGAGAAATACACATGCAAATCAGTTACTGTGATGTAATAAAAGGAATAGAAAATATAATTCTGTGTTGGAAATATAAACAAATTGCCATGAGAGAAAAGAAAGGACTAATTCTAATTAGGAGTTTATAACAAAAAGTCAATAGGCATTTTCTATATCAGACTTTATAGAAAAATAATATGGACATTTATTCATTTGGATATGCTCTGTCCAATATAGTATACACTATCCATATTTGTCTACTGAATACTTGAAATGTGGCTAGTCCAAGTCGAGATTTGTTATAAATGTAAAATACACACCAGCTTTCAAGGAGTGTAATATATTCGACTAATAAGTAATATATTGATTACATTTTGAAATGATAATATTTGGAGTATACTGGGTTAAATAACACATATTACTAAACTTCATTTCACCTGTTTATGCCTTTTTAATGTCACTACCAGAAAATTTAATATTATATATGTGACATGCATTATATTTATAATGAACAGGACTAATCAAGAAAATAAAAATAATGGCAATTTTGATGGCTTCCTGCAAGATATATCTGGGCTATAAGTGCAAAGAGTTACTCTTTTAAAGAATAAAGCATTCTTAGACAAGATAGAGCACCAATTAAAAAAAGACACAAAACAATGAAGAGTAAATGGGAAAACTATACAATAAGAGGAAATATTAAGAACATAATAAAGCATAAACAAAAAATATTTTCTCATCACTTAGGCAATAGAAAAACTTCTGTATAGCTTCCTTTTCCATTATAATATTGATCCTAAATCTGAATGTCTTAGACCCAACCCAGACCAATTATATCTAATATACACCAAGGGTTAACTACTAATGTGTTTAAAAAAAATTAGAAAGACTCACAGTCTTGAGAAGAGGGTTGAAATCAGAATATTTCCAACAAAAGCCTTTTGGATTTTAAGACTGAGGAGCACAGTTCAACTGATTGACATTTGGCAGGAAAAGGTGTGCACAGACGAAAAACTTAATGTCAGATTGGGATCATTAATAATAAACAAGGGAAGAGGAAGCTGGGCACAGTCAACTGCATATCCTGTAAGTTAAGCTGATTTTTGAAAGTTCACACTTCCAAATGTGATTTCATGGTCAGAGACTAAAAAGACAATGATTATTGGCAATTCTTTAAAAAGCAAAATTAGCGTGAGAACACAATGAGAAGGAAAATAGGCATATGACTAAACCAGAGATACAACACAGGAAACATTCTAGCTAAATTAGATTTTTTAAATATATGAAAAGATGGAATAAGGGGGAAAAGAGATGAAGATAGTTACAAATGAGTAACATAAACCTGTTAAAACAATCATGAGAAAACTAAAAACTTAAAAAGGATCAAAACTTGTGGGGGAAAAGTCCTTACAAGATCAAAAAGAGCAAACAGAAGTAGGTGGCTGGTCTGGTGTTCAGGGAGCACTTTGATTAGTTCATCTGCAACGAGAAAGCAGTCTCCAAACTAAGAATAGGACTGAGACCAAATTTAAGGGCAGGAAATGTCATTTTTGAAGATAGTCACATTTTTGGATTCAAATAAATTATGTACTAAGTTAATGCAAGCATTCTCATAATTACTGTTGGGAAAAATTATAGATGTATGGAAAGTAGAAAATATGTTTAGATGACTCAAACTGAAAATGTTTCAGTATTGTTAAAAAGAAAGGAATTACAGGAACTACAGAAAAGTTGGTATGATATAAATACCAGGTGAAATAGGAGAATAGTTTTTATTAGGTAAAAAGAATGAAATAGCAAAGTGACTTTAATTTCAGAAAGGAATTAAACAGAATATTATTATTATTGATAAAATGATGAAATGTGGCTAAAATTAGAATTCAGTCACATGGATTCCCTAAAATCTTTTCCATGGGCCTAAGGTGTTCCCACAATGTCTGAATCCCCTGCTACCTTCCTGACCTTATTTCTAAATACTATCTTGTTTTCTAACTTCCTATTGTCTAGCCTCCTTGCCCTGTCTCAAGCAACCCAAGTGTTCATGCTTTAGGGCTTTTGCTCCTGCTGTTGCCTCAGGCTGAAATTTATTCACATAGTTGGCTCACTGATTCACTTCATTCTGGTTTCAGCTCAAATATTATCTCTCAGTGTTCTGCTCTGATCACTCTATCTCAAAAAAACAAAATTATAATTATCTATTTCCATTTTTTTCATAATATTTGTTCCAACTAGAATGTACCCTTCATGAGGATAGTGGATTTGTATGTTCACCAGTGAATGCCACCATCTAAAACTGACACTGAACCCCTTCCTCCTCTACTAGCCATTCTAAATTCCCTTTACCCTCAGCTGTCTCATCTACAGATATTGATGTATTACCTAGAGTTGTGATTCAAATTTTCATTCTTGTCATGTCAGAATTGCTCCAGGTGTGCATCCACAATTTAAATAAGGCATGGGAGTAACAGGAAACATGGTGATTCGTGAGTTCCACATGTATTCCTCTATGACTCAATCATGTAAAAGTAGTGCAATGTCCTCTTTCTTATTAGCATAAATTATTCCTGCCAAGATGGAGGCCTCAGGACTAACCACAACAATGGGAAACTATGATCCAAGCAACTATTCTCTCTTCTAAGTATCCCCTAAGGAAGACAAGACCACAGGAAGCACACATGGACAAAATGCCCCACAAACCTGAGTGGAAAAGTGAATGAGTGCAGAATGTGGAAATGTAGAGGCCAGGGGAATGTGATGCTCACATCTGTGTAAGGGTCATAGGTAACTGACAGCTGAAGGTTCTGGGCCCTTCCATATCAACTCTCATGGCTGCCCTAAGCCCATGCTTCACTCAGGCTACTCCCTAGGCAATGACTGAGCACTCGGAATACTAATATAGACCCATTCCTATAGGTCAAGTGACTCCACTAGCAGATGACTTTGGCTCAATGACTATCCACTGGCCTGGCCAAAATTGTTAGTACCTGTGGTTCAGTCTTACACACTTTCTTACTCAATCCTTCATTTCTCTTCTCTTTGTACAGATGTCAGACTTGCATTGCAACCCTACTTATTACTGCTTCTCTGCAGTTTATGACACTTGTATGAATTAGCAAAGCTATTAAAACTGAGTTGCCTACTGAAAGCTCTAACAGTCTCAGAAAAAGGGACCTTTGATAGAAAAAAATTCTATCAAAAAAGATAAAAGAATACCCAATAAAATCTGTAAACCATACAAAACGTGAATCACCATTTCAAAGAAGCTTTCATGATTTAGAGGAAAACAGAAGCCCAAGTATATGTAAATCAATGAGTTTTTCAAGAAAGTGTTATGGATAAACTTAATACAGTCTTGTTTCTTGAATACACCCTTAATGAGATGGCCAATTCCTTTAAATTGTGTTCATATTTACTTCAATACCAGATGTATTGTTTATATCATGTAGACAATTCCTATTAATGAACATAAAGTCTGCATTGTCATTGGTATTCAATTTAAGGAACTAAACTATAATTTTTTACCTAACACCAACATGATGATATCATGTGCAATGTTACCACATTTGCAGTAATTCCATGGATACAAGGTGATATGCCAGAACACTCATAAGTAGGAAATTATTTAAAATGGGTAGCAACAGTAATAAAAAATCAGCAAATTTCTCTACCTTCTCCTATTCACATAGTGCAAAGAAACAACAACTTTTAATTTCTAACCAGTTAGGAAAAAGCCATAGTTTCTGATTGAGGCAATCATCCTGATATTAACTTTTTGAGCATCTATTAACAGAACTTGGAAAGAAATCGGAACAAATTGAGAAATAAAAAAAACTGAGTGTATATATAAAAGTGCAGTTTATTAATTACATTAACTAGATACATGTTAGCAACTTCAATGTATATAATGTTCTTACATAAATCTATCTTATACATAGGATTCCCAATGGTCAAAATTGATTGGAGATGCTATACCCATGAGACAACTGCTTTAGTGTCAAAAACGCTCTAAGAATTAGAAACATATAGTTTCCACTTTAGTAAAAAAGCACACCACATTTTACCTCCTTAACTTATAAATGTCCAAACTGCAATATGCAACATAACAAACTTACTACATGCTGGATTTCAGCTTCAGGGACTGTGGGTGATAGAAAGGGAGGTGTGAAAGGGATAATCTGTGGTGATCTTATACACATGTACTTTAGCCAGAAAGCTCTATTTTTATCTGCTTTCCTTTTTAATACAATTAAAATGAATGGTTGAAACTAACCTTCCTAGTCTATCTAAAAGATACCAGATGCATGATGACCTACCCCTTTATACCACAATTACTTCTTTTATCTCTTTCCTCGTATTTCCACTCTGTTCTTCTAATGTCTTTCTTGCTATTATTTACCTTTCTACCAACTATGCCAGTGTGAATGGTTCCCTGGAGCTGAACAGTGCAAAACTAGTGCAGTGGTCCTGAATGCCTGAGTTTGACCAAGAGTTCCAGGAAACTACCTAATGGTAGGTCTAAATATTCCTAAGGATTATGTCTCAAATTATACAAATTATTAGAGTAATTTTCCCAGGAAATGGTAATGATTTTAAACTATAATGGTTCAGATAAACAAGCTGAAAATGCTCCAAGTGAATCATTATTCATATTATAAAGATGAAGGTATTGATTATAATTTAGTTAAAGGCCTGATTTTCTTTATCAGATCCTCTGCATAATCTTGGGATGAGGGTTGGTCACAAACCTGATTTCTAGACTTATTATTATAAAGACACAGCAATTAAGACGGTATGGTATCTTCTTAAGAATCAGCAAGTAAATCAGTGAAACAGAATAGAGATGGTATATTTGATTACCAATAATGGTGCCAAAACAATCCATTAGGGAAAAAACATATTCCAAAAATGTACTGGAATTGTGGATATCCCTATTGGAAAAAAATTGAGCCTAAATCCCTACTTCAAAATGCAAAAATTATTTGAGAAAGATCGTCAATTAAAACATAAAAGATCATGGACTAAAAACATAAAACTTAAAACCTACAAAACTTTTAGAGGAACACAGAGGAATAAACCTTTATAAACAAACATATAAAGAACAAAACTTTATGTGTTTAGATTAGACAAGGATTTTTTTTGACAGGACAAAGATAGGAATAACCACAAAAAGTCGATAAACAAGATTTGATCAAAATTCAAAATATCTAACTCATCAAAATATATAATTATTAATATGAACAAGCAAGCCAGAGACTGAAAGAAGATATTCACAATACATACATCTGACAAAGAACTGGTATTCAGGATATAAAAGGAACTCACACAGCTCAACAATAAAAATACAAACAACCCAATTAACATATAGGCACAAGATTTTAACAGACTCTTCACAAAAGAAAATTACAAATGTCAAATTAGCACAGGAAAAGACATTAGTCATCAGGGAAATTCAAATTAAAAGCACATGGAGATATTACAATAAAACCACTAGAATGGTTAAAATTTAAAGGACTGACATCAAATATTGGAGTGGTTATAGAACAACTGGAACTGTCATACCTGCCTGATGGGAATATTAAATGGCATAACCATTTTGAAAAAACTGAGGCAATTTTAAATGAAACAAGCATACACCTTCCCTATGACTCAACAATTCCACTCCCAGGTATTAATGCAAAAGAAATGAAAACATAGGTTCACAAAAAGTCTGCTTAAAAATATTCTTTGCACCTTTATTCATAATATATAGAAACTAAACAGAGCCTAAATGGGTATCATTATAATAAATATTCATTGGTATATTCATACAATGGAATATGACTTAGACACTAAAGAAATGCAACAATATGGATTAATCTCACAAATAGCATACTGAGTGAAAGTCTTACACAAAAAAGTACATATTAAATTATGCATTTCATATAAAATACTAAATCAGGTAAGATAATTCCGTGGTGGAAAACAATCAGATCAAAATATGCCTTAGGTGGTACATAGGAGAAAACTCATTAGAAAGTTTTCTTTCTCATGTCAATGTTCTATGACATGATGGGGGATGGATTACAAAGATGTATGTATAATCAAATCGCAGTGAATGTTCACTTGAGAGTTCTGCTTTTTATCTTATGTAATTTTTAAAAGCAAGATGCATAAACAAATATTGAACCCTAGTTATTATATAAATGTTGAAACATTTCGGAGAAAGTGAAAGTGTATTGGTTTCTGCAATTGTTTTTCTTTAACAGCTTACTGGGCTATGATTTCCGCACAGGTCAATGGTTACCAGTATATTCACAGAGTTATGCAATAATTACTACACTCTATTTTAGAACATTTTTATCATCCCCAAAAGAAACCCCATACCCATTAGTCACTTCTCATTTTCTTCCAACCCCATCCCCCACCCAGTCCTAGGCAACCAACAATCTAGTTTCTGTCTCTATAGATTTGCCTATTTTGACATTGCACATCAAAGATCCATTTTAAATTAAATTTGGCACATGGTGGGTAATAGAGGTCCAACTTTATTCTTTTGCATGCCGATATCCAGTTTTCCAAGCACCATTTGTTGAAGACTGTTTTCTTTCCTCCAACTGTCTTAGCATCCTTGTTGAAAAACAATTGACTGTAAAGGTGAGCGTTTCTTTCTGGGCTCTCAATTCTACTCCATTAATTTATGTCTATCCTTATGTCTATACCAGTCTTGATTACTGTAACTTAGTAGTAAATTTTGAAATCTGGGAACAGTCTTCAAACTTTTTTCTTTTTCAAGATTGTTTTGACTATTCCAGATCTCTTACGTTCCCATATGATATGAACTTCAGGTCAGTTTCTCAATTTCTGCAAAGAAACCAGTTGAGATTTTGATGGAGATTGCACTGAATGCTTAGATCAATATGAGGGAGTACTGCCATATTAACAATATTAATTTTTCTGATGCATGATCACAAATGTCTTTCTGCAATTTATTTTTTTAATGCATCAATATGTATTAATGGATAGATAATGGAATGGATAAACTGACACAAATAAAACGATAGCAAAATTTAACAGTATAATCTAGACAGCAGCGACAGGAGTAGTCACTGTAAAACTCTATGTTTAAAATTTCTAATTAAAATATTAAGCAGAAAGGAAGAATTATATATTTCTAAATATAGTGACACAGTATTAAAAATTGGTGAATCTGGCTGAAAAGTATACAAGGTTTCATTGTACTATTCTTTAGGCTTCTTTTAGTTTTGAACAATAATATATAGTTTCAAATAGCCAGAAGGAAGATATTGTATGTTCACAACAGGAAGAAATAATAAAAGTATGAGACAATAGATATGCTAGTTACCCAATCTGATAACTATACATAATATGTATTGAAACATCACTAGGCACCCCATGAATATGTGCAATTATTTGTCAATAAGAGACTCTTTCTAAAAAAAAAAATAAACAAAAAGTTGTATGAAAAGTACATAGACAATAAAAATAGAGGAACTAAAACAAAACCGAAAACACATGAAAATTTCATAAAACTAGGAGAGACAAGGTATCACAAAAGGCAAAACAGGAGATTGAGAAAAACTACCAATAGCCACCAAACCATTAATAGAATGGTATCTATTATTCCTTCTTCCTCTTTTCTCTCTGTTCTAATTTCTTTCCTGCTTTTATTTAATATTCATCTGACTGTGGTGGTAGTATTCGTATTGTTATTCTGAGGCTGCTCTATTTCTATTGTGAAATAAGATAAATAAATATTTATAGGGTATTGTAATTCTGTCATCCCTTCTGGCCTTGAAAAGCACAATTCTTGGTAGGAAAGATGGCAAATAATATGGAACAGAAAAAAAAGTTAACCAGAAGTCTATATATATGGCACTGCATATGAATTGCAAGTATCAATATAAACTAATAAGGTTTTGTTTGTTAATTTTTTAAGATTACAAAGTACTTTTATCATTATTACAATTTTAACTTTTATTTTAGGTTCAGGGGTACATATGCAGGCTTGTTATTTTGGTAAACTCTTGTCATGGGGGTTTGTTATACAGATTATTTCATCACCCAGGTACTAAGCCTAGTATCCAATAGTTATTTTTTCTGCTCTTCTCCCTCCTCCCAGCTTCTACCCTCATATAGGCCACAGTGTCTATTGTTTTCTTCTTTGTGTTCATGAGTTCTCCCACTTACAAGTGAGAACATGCAGCATTTGATATTCTTTTCTGGCATTTGTTTGCTAAGGATAATAACCTCCAGCTCCACCTAGGTTCCCATAAAATACACAAGATCATTCTGGTTTTATGCCTGCATAGTATTCCGTGGTGTGTATGTACCACATTTCCTTTACTTAATCTGTCACTGATGGGCATTTAGTTTGATTCCATGTCTTTGCTATTGTGACTAGTGTGACAATGAACATTTGTGTGCATGTGTCTTTATGCCAGAATGCTTTCTATTTCTCTGGATATATACTCAATAATGGGATTACTGGGTACAATGGTAATTCTGTTTTTAGCTCTTTGAGGAATTGCCACACTGTTTTCCATATGGTTGAACTAATTTACAGTCCCACCAACAGTGTATGAGTGTTTCCTTTGCTCCACAATTTCATGAGCATCTGTTATTTTTGACTTTTTAAAAATAGACATTCTGATGGTATCTCATTGTGGTTTTTATTTGCATTTCTTTAATGATCAGTGACATTGAGCATTTTTTATATGTTCGTTGGCCGCATGTTTTGTCTTCTTCTATAAAGTGTCTGTTCATGTCCTTTGGCCACTTTTTAATGAGGTTGTTGGTTTTTCTCTTGTAAATTTGGTTTTTAAATTTTTTTAAGTTCAGGGGTACAAGTTCAGGTTTTTTACATAAGTGAACTATGTCATGGAGGTTTATTGTACAGATTATTTCATTACACCGATATTAAGCCTAGTATCCATTAGTTATTTTTCCTGATCCTCTCCCTCCTCCCACCCTCCATTCCCTGAAAGGCCCCAGTGTGTGTTGTTCCACTCTATATGTCCATGTGGTCTCATCATTTAGCTCCAACTTATAAGTGAGAATATAGATGCTGGATATCAGGCAATTGCCAGATGCATAGTTTGCAAACTATTTTCTCCCATACTGTAGGTCGTCTTTTTAGTTTGAGAGTTTTGGGGGTTTTTGTTTTTTTTGTTTGTTTTGTTTTTGCTGTACAGAAGCTCTTATGCTTAATAAGATCACCTTTGCCAATTTTTGCTTTTGTTGTAATTGCTTTTGGTGTGTTTCTCATGAAATATTTGCCCATGCCTATGTCCAGACTAGTATTGCCTAGATTGTTTTCCAGGGGGGTTTTACAATTTTCAGTTTTACATTTAAGTGTTTAATATATCATAATTTTTGTGTGTGGTGTAAGGAAGAGGTCCAATTTCAATCTTCTGCATATAGCTAGCTAGTTATCCCAGCACTATTTATTGAATATAAAGTTTTTTCCCCATTGCTTGCTTTTGTCATATTTGTCTAAGCTCAGATTGTTGTAGGAGTGCAGCCTTAATTCTGGGCTCTCTACTCTGTTCCACTGCTCTATGTGCCTGTTTTTATACCGGTACCATGCTGTTTTGGTTACTGTAGCCCTGTAGTATAGTTTGAATTTGGGTAACATGATGCCTCCAGCTTTGTTCTTTTTGCTTAAGATTGCCTTGGCTATGCAGGCTCTTTTTTTTTTCTTTTGGTCCCACATAAATTTAAAACTAGTTCTTGTCTAGTTCTGCAAAGAATGCCACTGGTAGTTTGATATGGATAGCATTAAATCTGTAAATTGCATTGGGTAGTATGGCCATTTTAATGATATTGATTTTTCCTATCCATGAGCATGGGATTTTTTCCATTTGTTCGTGTCTGCTCTGATTGCTTTGAGAAGTGTTTTGTAATTATCATGGTAGAGATCTTTCACCATCTTGGTTAGCTGTATTATCAGGTATTTCATTCTTTTTGTGGCATTTGTGAATGAAAATGCCTTCCTGATTTGGCTCTTGGTGTGGCTGTTGTTGGTATATAGGAATGCTAGTGATTTTCCTACATTAATTTTGTATCCTGAAACTTTGCTAAAGTTGTTTATCAGCTGAAGGAACTTTTGGGCCAAGACTACGGGATTTTCTAGCTATAGAATCATATCATCTACAAACAGGAATAGTTTGACTTCCTCTCTTCCTATGTGGATGCCCTTTATTTCTTTCTCTTGCCTGACTACTCTGACCAGGACTTCCAGTACTACGTTAAATAGCAGTGGTGAGAGAAAGCATCATTGCCTTGTGCTGGTTTTCAAGGAGAATGCTTCCAGGCTTTGCCCATTCAGTATGATGTTGGCTGTGGGTCAGCCACAGATAGCTCTTACTATTTTGAGACATGTTCCTTCAATACACAGTTTATTTAAAGTTTTCAACACAAAGGAATGTTGAGTTTTATAGAAAGCTTTTTCTTCATTATCTATTAAGATCATCGTGTGGTTTTTGTCTTTAGTTGTGTTTATGTGATGAATCACATTTCTTGATTGGTGTATGTTGAACCAACCTTGCATCACAGGGATGAAGCCTACTTGATTGCAGTGGATTAGCTTTTTGTTGTTCTGCTGGATTTTGTGTCCAAGTATTTTGTTGAGAATTTTTTGCACAGGTGTTCAAGGATATTGGCCTGAAGTTTTCTTTTTTTTTGCTCTGTCTCTGCCAGGTTTTGGTAACAGGATAATGCTGGCCTCATAGAATGAGTTGGGAAGGAGTTTATCCTCCTCAAATTTTTGGAATCGCTTCAGTAAGAATGGTGTCATCGCTTCTTTGTACATCTGGTAGAATTTGGCTGTGAATACATCTGCTCCTGGGCTTTTTTTGGTTGGTAGGTTATTTATTACTGATTCAGTTTTGGAGCTCATTATTGGTCTGTTCAGGGAATCCACTTCTTCCTAGTTCAGTCTTGGGAGGGTGTATGTGAATCTATTTTTATATTTCTTAGCTCTCCACTGAAAACGTGTATAAACAATGACCACCAGGTGTGGTGACTTGCACCCATAATCCCAGCTACTCAGGAGGATGAGGCAGGAGAATTGCTTGAGCCCAGGGGATCAAGGCTGCAATGAGCCATGATTGCCCTAGTGCACAGTAACCTGGGCACAGAGTAAGACCTACCTGTTAGGAATCCCCAGCCCCTGGGCCATGGACAGGTACCAGTCTATGGAATGAGGCTGAACTGTTAGGAACCAGGCTGCACAGCAGGAGGTGAGCAGTAGGTGAGCAAGCATTACCACCTGAACTCTGTCTCCTGTCAGATCATCATTGGCATTAGATTCTCATAGGAGTGCAATGTGAACCTTATTGTGAACTGAACATGGGAGGGATCTAAGTTGCACCCTCCTTATGAGAATGCCTGATGCCTAATGCCTAATGCCTGATGATCTGAGGTGGAACAGTTTCATCCCGGAATCATCCACCTCATCCTCCAATTCTGTGGAAAAATTGTCTTCCACAAAACCTGTCCCTGGTGCCAAAAATGTTGGAGACCACTGTCTGATAGATGGACAGATGGATAGATAGATAGATAGATGAAATAAAGGGCTAGTGGGGAAAAAACAATTACCAAAGAAGTAATAATAAGTATCTTTTCCACCAAGATTGTGGTATTGAGATACCATCAGGAAATAATAGAGACAAGTGACATATGTACATGATTCTAAGTTTGAGGTAAGGAATGTATAAAATGAATCAGAAACATTGTGTCGTACTAGGTAGCAAGAAAACTTCAAAAGACTAGAGTATTGTTAAAGGACTCAAGAACCAACTTGTGGAATTTCTATTTCTAGGTCCTTGAGGAATCGCCACACTGTCTTCCACAATGGTTGAACTAATTTACACTCCCACCAACAGTGTAAAAGTGTTCCTATTTCTCCACATCCTCTCCAGCATCTGTTGTCTCCAGATTTTTTTTTTTTTTTTTTTTTTGAGACGGAGTTTCGCTCTTGTTACCCAGGCTGGAGTGCAATGGCGCGATCTCGGCTCACCGCAACCTCCGCCTCCTGGGTTCAGGCAATTCTCCTGCCTCAGCCTCCCGAGTAGCTGGGACTACAGGCGTGCGCCACCATGCCCAGCTAATTTTTGTATTTTAAGTAGAGACGGGGTTTCACCATGTTGACCAGGATGGTCTCGATCTCTTGACCTCGTGATCCACCCGCCTCGGCCTCCCAAAGTGCTGGGATTACAGGCGTGAGCCACCGCGCCCGGCGTCTCCAGATTTTTTAATGATCGCCATTCTAACTGGCGTGAGATGGTATCATTACTGGGTATATATCCAAAGGATTATAAATCGTTCTACTATAAGGACATGTGCACACGAATGTTCATTGCAGCACTGTTTATAATAGCAAAGACCTGGAACCAACCTAAATGCCCATCGATGATAGACTGGACAGGGAAAATGTGGCACATATACACCATGGAATATTATGCAGCCATCAAAAACGATGAGTTTGGGTCCTTTGTAGGGACATGGATGAACCTGGAAACCATCATTCTCAGCAAACTGACAGAAGAGCAGAAGATCAAACACCGCATGTTCTCACTCATAGGCGGGTGTTGAACAATGAGAACACATGGACACGGTGGGAGAGCACTACACACTGGGGACAGTTGGGGGGAAATAGGGGAAGGACGGTGGGGGGGGGGGAGCTGGGGAGAGATAGCGATAGCAAGGGGAGAAATGCCAGATGTAGGTGATGGGAAGGCAGCAAATCACACTGCCACGTGTGTACCTATGCATCAATTTTGCATGTTCTTCACATGTACCCCAAAACCTAAAATGCAATAAAATAAATAAATGGGAAAAAAAAGAATAGGTTCTCAAGGAAGAAAAAATTAAACAGGAAAATATTAGAATTCTGAGGATAGGAAAAACATAAAATAGGACAAACTACTATTATAATAATTGAGATCAAAATTATTTCAGATTATAATATTGTAAAAATGTAGAAATTATATGGATATATTTATATGAACATATGGGCAAGGCAAGGCCCTTAATGAAAATGATAATTTTATTAGGTAATACTACTCCTTGGTTGATGGGCACTTAGGTTGGTTCCATATCTTTGAATTCTGCTTCAATAAACATATGCGTGCACATGTCTTTTTCATACAATGGCTTGTTTTCCTTTGGACAGATACCCAATAGTGGGATTGCTGGATCAAATGGTATATCTACTTTGAGTTCTTTGAGAAATCTCCCTACTGTTTTCCAGAGGTTTTACTAACTTATATTCCCACCAACAGTGTAGAAGTGTTCCGTTTTCTCCACATCCATGCCAACATCTATTGTTTTTTGACTTTTTAATAATGGTCATTCTAGCTGGGGTAAGGTGGTACCACATTATGGATTTAATTTGCATTTACATGGTGATTAGTGATGTTGAGCATGTTTTGAAGTTTCTTGGCCATTTGCATATTTTCTTTTGAGAATTGTCTATCCCTGCATTTGCCCACATTTTGATGGGATTATTTGTTTTTGCTTTTGTTTTCTTGCTGATTTGTTTGAGTTCCTTGTAGATTGTGGCTTTTAGTATTTTAACAGATGCATAGTTTACAAATATTTTCTCTCATTCTGTAAGTTGTCTGTTCACTCTTTTGATTATTTCCTTTCCTATGCAGAAGCTTTTTAAATGTAATTAGGTCCCGCTTATTTATTTTTCTTTTTGTTACATTTGCTTTTGGAGTCTCAGTCATAAATTCTTTGCCTAGGCCAATGTCCAGAACAATCGTTGGTAATGTCCTCTTTATCATTTTTTATTGCATATATTTGATTCTTCCCCCTTTTCTTTTTTATTAATCTGGCTAGCAGTCTATTTTGTTGATCTTTTCAAAAAAACAGCTCCTGGATTTATTGATTTTTGAAGGGTTTTTTTGTGTCTCTATCTCCTTCAGTTCTGCTCTAATCTTAGTTATTTCTTGTCTTCTGCTAGCTTTTGAGTTGTTTTCATCTTGATCCTCTAGCTATTTCAATTTTGATGATAGAATGTTGATTTTAGATCTTTCCTCGCTTCTCATGTGGGCATTTATTTCTATAAATTTCCCTCTAGACACGGCTTTAAATGTGTCCCAGAGATTCTAGTACATTGTGTCTTCGTTCTCGTTGGTTTCAAAGAACATCTTTATTTCTGTCTTCATTTCATTGTTTATCCAGTTGACATTAAGGAGCCAGTTGTTCAGTTTCCATGAAGTTGTGCAATTCTGAGTCAGTTTCTTAATCCTGAGTTCTAATTTGATCACATTGTGGTCTGAGAGACTGTTTGTTATGATTTCCGTTCTTTTGTATTTGCTGAGGAGTGATTTACTTCCAATTATATGGTCAATTTTACAGTAGGTGTCATGTGGTGCTGAGAAGAATGTATATTGTGTTGACTGGACATGGAGAGTTCAGTACATGTCTATTAGGTCTGCTTGGTCCAGATCTGAGTTCAACTCCTGGATATCCTTGTTATTCTTCTGTCTTGATCTGTCTAAGATTGACAGTGGAGTGTTAACGTCTCCTACTATTATTGTGTGGGAGTCTAAGTCTCTTTATAGGTCGTCAAGAACTTGCTTTATGTACCTGGGTGCTCCTGTATTAGGTGCGTATATATTTAGGATCGTTAGTTCTTCTTGCTGCATTGATCCTTTTACTATTATGTAATGCCCTCCTTTGTCTCTTTTGATCTTCATTGGTTTAAAGTCCTTTTTATCAAAGAATAGGATTGCACCTCCTGCTTTTTTTTGCTCTCCATTTGCTTGGTAAATCTTCCTCCATCCCTTTATTTTGAGCCTATGTGTGTCCTTGCACATGAGATGGGTTTCCTGAATATAGCACGCCGATGGGTCTTGACGTTTTATCCAATTTGCTAGTCTGTGTCTTTTGATTGGGGCATTTAGCTCATTTACATTTAAGGTTAACATTGTTATGTGTGAATTTGATCCTGCCATTTTGATGCTAGCTGGTTGCTTTGCCCATTAGCTGACAGCGTTTTCATTGTGTCAATGGTCTTTACAATTTGGTATGTTTCTGGAGTGGCTAGTATTGGTTGTTCCTTTCTGTGTTTAGTGTTTCTTTCAGGAGCTCTTGTAAGGCACGACTGGTGGTGATGAAATCTCTCAGCAATTGCTTGCTCGTAAAGGATTTTATTTCTCCTTCGCTTATGAAGCTTAGTTTGGATATGAAATTCTAGGTTGGAAGTTCTTTTCTTTAAGGATGTTGAATACTGGCCCCCACTCTTTTCTGGCTTGTAGGGTTTCTGCCGAGAGATCTGCTGTGAGTCTGAAGGGCTTCCCTTTGTGGGTAACCTGACATTTCTCTCTTAGCATTTTTTTCCCTTCATTTCAACTCTGGTGAATCTGACGATTACGTGCCTTGGGATTGCTTTTCTTGAGGAATATCTTTGTGGTGTTCTCTGTATTTCCTGGACTTCAATGTTGGCCTGCCTTGCTAGGTTGTGGAAGTTCTCCTGGATAATATCCTGAAGAGTGTTTTCCATCTTGGATTCATTCTCCCTGTCATATTCAGGTACACCTATCAAATGTAGATTAGGTCTTTTCACATAATCCCGTATTTCTTGGTGGCTTTGTTCATTTCTTTTCACTCTTTTTTCTCTAATCTTGCTTTCTCATTTTATTTCATTGAGTTGATCTTCAATCTCTGATATCCTTTCTTCTGCTTGGTTGATTCAGCTATTGAAACTTGTGCATGCTTTGTGAAGTTTTCGTGCTGTGCTTTTCAGCTTCATTAAGTCATTTATGTTCTTCTCTAAGTTGGTTATTCTAGTTAGCATTTTGCCTAACATTTTTTCAAGGTTCTAAGTTTCTTTGCATTGGGTTAGGACATATTTTTTTAGCTCAGAGAAGTTTCTTTTTACCCACCTTCTGAAGCCTGCTTCTGTCAATTCATCAGAATCATTCTCCATCCAGCTTTGTTCACTTGCTGGTGAGGAGTTCTGATCCCTTGGAGGAGGAGAAACATTCTGGTTTTCGGTGTTTTCATCCTTTTTGCACTGTTTTTTTCCCATCTTTGTAGATTTATCTACCTGTGGTCTTTGTAGTTGTTGACTTTCAGATGGGGTCTCTCAGTGGACGTCCTTTTTGTTGATGTTGAAGCTATTTCTTTCTGTTTTCTGGTTTTCCTTCTAACAGTCAGGCCCCTCTGCTGCAGGACTGCTAGAGGTCCACTCCAGACTCTGCTTGCCTGGGAATCACCCATGGGCACTCCAGAACACTAAGGTCTGCTACCAGTTTCTTCTTCTGTTGTCTTCGTCCCAGTGGTGTACCTGCCAGATATCAGCCAGAGCTCTCCTTTATGAGGTGCCTCTTTGGATGTACAGGGTCGGGAAGCAGCTTGAGGAGCTAGTCGGTCCCTTATCAGAACTCAAGTGTTGTGCTGGGAGCTCTGTCTTTCCATTCAGAGCTGCTGGGCAGGTACCTTTATGTCTGCTGCAGCGGAACTCATAATCACCTCTTTTCCCAGGTGATCTGTCCTGGGAAGGTGGGGCTTTATTTCTAAGCTCCTGACGGACTGCTGCCTTTTTTCAGAAAGGTCCCGCCCAGCGAGGAGGTGAGTCTAGTCACAGTCTGCCAGCAGAGGCGTTGCTGAGCTGCCACAGGCTCTGCCCAGCTGCTGTGTAAACTTCCTTGTGTTTTTTTTTGTTTTGTTTTGTTTTGTTTTTTTTTTTTTACAGAGGTATAGTTAGAACTGCCTTGGTAATGGCAGTCTGCCTCAATAACGTCAGACTGCCTCAGTAATGGCAGACTGCCTTGGTAATGGCGGACTGCCTTGGTAATGGCGGACTGCCTTGGTAATGGTGGACTGACTCGGTAGTGGTGGATTGCCTTGGTAGTGGCGGATGCCCTTCTGCCCACAGAGCTAGACCATCCTGAGTCAGGTTGCACTTGCTATGAAACTCTGAATCCAGAGCATTTCAGATTGCTGGTCTTTGTGGGGGTGGGACCCACTGAGCCAGATCACCTGGCTCCCCACTTTCAGACCCCTCCTTTTCAGCTGAATGGGTGTCCCCCAGGCAGTCTAGGCGCCAGATGAAATGGCCATCCAGATTTGTGTTAGTTTTTGTGCAAAAACCCACGGCGCCAGCTGAAACAGCTGTGCTGAAAATTCATGGTGCTTTTTGGCCCAGAAATCTCCTGGTTTGTGGGCAGCAAAAACTACGGGAGAAGGACAGCATCTGAACTGGAGTGCTGAAGTGGATGGAAAAGCCCCCAGTGGCCTCCGTTGAGTAGGGTGGGGGGTCCTCCGGGGATTGTACTTCCCAGGTGAAGCAGTGCCCTATGCTGCCTCAGCTCGCCCCTCTTGGGCTACACCCACTGTGCAAACAGTCCCATTTAGATGCACCTGGTACCTCGTTTGGAAATGCAGTGATAACTCACTCTCTGCCTAGCTCTCACTGGGAGCTGCACTCTAGAGCTGTTCCTATCTGGCTATCTTTGGGACTGAGTTCTTGATTTGATTCTCAGCTTTGCCATTGTTGGTGCATAGTGGGGCTACTGATTTGTATATGTTGATTTTGTAACCTGAGACTTTACTGAATTCATTTATGAATCTAGGAGGCTTTCAGAGGAGCATGTAGGGTTTTCTATGTATAAGATCATATCATTGACAAATGAAGATAGTTTGGCTTCCTCTTTTTCAATTTGGATACTCTTTATTTCTTTCTCTTGCCTAATTGCTCTGGCTAGGATTTCCAGTACTATGTTGAATAGAAGTGGTGAATGTGAGCATCCTTATCTTGTTCAAGTTCTTAGGAAGAATGCTTTCAACTTTTCCCCATTCAGTATGTTGGCTGAGAATATCACTGCTTTTCAAACTGAGTTAACTAATATTGTCATTAATCACCAATAGCTACTACTATCACAAAAAGAGAGTCAACCACATATTATCTTCCCTATACATGACCGCCCGACACCATTTATAATCTTGCCAGAGATCAAAACTAAGTCTGATCCAGCTGCTAGATCCAGCTGCCAATGTGTAGAAAATACAAATGGCAGACAAAAACGTTAAACTGCACCTTGAGTTTGCAGTCAGAAAAATCCAAACAGTGAGAAGCCCTGTAAGTCAGATGACATAGGTTCTTCAAAAGATTAATCATAAAGAAAAGTAAGTGATAGAGAGAAAACCTATACATTAAGAGATATTTTTAAAACATATCAAATTTTTATAACTGCACAAGAATAAAACAATAATACCTAGGAACACAAGTTTGGGTGATAAAGCCATAAAAAGTCCAAAGAAGGTCAAGACAGGGTTTATTTCTGTGGTGCAATAGGGTTAGGATAAGGATGTGGTCCATAAAAGTAGTTTTTGGGGTTGGTAGCATAGTTCTTACTTCTTGACCTGGGTATTTGTTACAAAGGTATTTACTTTGCAATAATTTATTAAATGATATATTTTGGGTGTGTGATTTTCTAAGCCTGTCTTTATTTTTAAATGAAAAAATATGTTTTAAATTTCAAGCAAAGAACTACATAAAAAACTATTACCTTCCAGCATACCTGATGTGGAAAAATAGTAACATGAACTCCAATCCCAGAGTCAGAACTATAATGTTCACCTGAATCTCTGCATATTGCCTGCTACCAGCTACCCTGGCTCCTGTACTTAACTCAGCTATGAATGATACCTACCACACTCTCAACCATGCTGACTACCCAGATATCTGTGCTAGCATACTCCCTACTTCTGAGTCCTATCTGTTCTATAATCTGGCTGTAGTCTATTCTCTCTAGGTCCTGTCCATGTTCACTGTATATCTGGATTAAAAGGGAAAAAAAGCAGAAGTGATACTTCAATTTGCTCCACCATAAGAGTCCATTTCCTTCTCCCTTGGTTTCCTACCTCTCAAATAGTCAAAGAGAAATAAGGAAACATGAAGAACCCAAGGAAACCTGGATGACCAAAAAATGAGACAATAAATGTAGTGCTTTGCATAAATTTTCAAACTGCCAAATCCCCAAATTACAAAAAGCACTAAGACATGAAATGTTCCCCACAAATTATATTATAGCAATATGTAACTGAAAGGTCATTGACACAGCTATGTCATAGCTAAAGGTAATTTTATCCTGCTACTTCACTTCCAGCACAATTGTTAGCAAATGGCTTTCTGATCAGGACCAAAATTTTCCAAAGAAAATACCACAATAATTACAGTGTACCTAATAATGAACAGAGGAAATGAAATCACAAGGAGATAATAGCTGTTCAGCAGTCGGTTGCCTAGGCTCTCTCACAAACTAAGTAACTCACCCTATACTGCTTTCTGGCCTAAAGGTACATTATTCTATTTGATACCTAGTCAAAACAGCAAAAAGGGAGTTGTACAAGCAATGTACCTTTAGTTCAGAAGTGAAAATAAGAGTGAAAAGGTAAAACATTTTTGAAACACATGACATCCATTCCAGATGAAAGAAATGATCCACATGTGGTTTAAGGGAAGGGTGATGGGGTAGAAAAGGGGCGGCATTATGGATTAGGAAATAATGGGAGCAAGTCAGCCTTATGCATTAGTAGTGATTATCAAACATCCATGTATTATGAATCATAGCAAATAAGAAGATACTTCTCTTCTCCTTCATTTCTTTATAATTTTCTCATGGCCTCATTATTTGTCCTTAGTGTCATTTAATCCCTCACAAACTTATCTAAGAATAAATTATTTGGGGTACAGAACTGGATAGGAGCACTCTGATATCATCTAAATTTAGGAATTAGGAAATTTTTTTCACCCTATACATAATAAATACACCTTTTAATTTTTCTCTAATTATTTTGCTTCTTATCTCTCTCTCCACCTCCCAACATTCTCTCATTCTTCTTTGGTCCTCTGTTCCCATTCCTCCTGCCATACTCACCCCTCACTGGTTGATCTGAAATGCATGTGTCTATATATATGCATGCACTTTAAAAAGTCCTCTATGGGGCCGGGCGCAGTGGCTCAAGCCTGTAATCCCAGCACTGTGGGAGGCCGAGGCGGGTGGATCACGAGGTCAAGACATCGAGACCATCCTGGTCAACATGGTGAAACCCCGTCTCTACTAAAAATACAAAAAATTAGCTGGGCATGGTGGCGTGTGCCTGTAATCCCAGCGACTCAGGAGGCTGAGGCAGGAGAATTGCCTGAACCCAGGAGGCGGAGGTTGCGGTGAGCCGAGATCACGCCATTGCACTCCAGCCTGGGTAACAAGAGCAAAACTCCGTCTCAATGAGAGAAAAAAAAAAAAAAAAAAAAAGTCCTCTATGTATTTTGTTCTCTCAGTGTTACATCTAAAATTTATAAGCTGTACAAGACCAAACAAGAAGTTAAAAAGTTTAGGCAACACCCCTAGGTTGTCACCTATTTAATAATTTAACAAGCACCTGATAAAATATTCATGCATTTTTTCCAGTATTTCTTGAGACTCTGAGCAATAGAGGTTATTTCTTAATTGTCCTGAAAAACTGGAGCAATCACAATGGATTGCATGTTTTAAATTTTTACTTTATTCTATCATTGGCCACATTAACCAAGTTTGGCTGGATAATTCTTCAAAGAAATTCTCATCTTCCTTTTCCCTATTAAGCAACTTTAAAAATTCAAGCCAAATTTTTCCAGTGTCACTTGACACTGTGTAGCCTTCCATGCTCCAAATGTAAGGGGAAAATGCATTTTGCTGGACAATTTTCATTTATTTTAAAACTTTTGAAGAAGAAAAAAATAAAACTTCGCCTCATCCCAAGTGCCCCATTTGGCAACTCTCATGAGAGCCTAAAAGGCTGCATCTCCTCCACATCAGTTAATGTTCTGCTCTTGGTGGTGAGGAATCATGAATGTGAACATTCCTATGATTTTAATTACCACATAGTATTTTTGGAATTTCCTTACCTGCCTGTGCTAGCTTTAGAAATTCTCCATTTTTTAATTCTCAAGAATGCAAACAGTTCAGGTTTTTACTTTCTAATTAGAGAATAACACTCTTGGTCTGAAAAGAATAGGAATACTGAAAACTGTGACAGAAAGTAAAAAATACCCAAACTCCCAACACCCAAAGTTAAATGTACTGATATATCTAATTCTAGAGCCTGTAAGTCTGTCTGCCTCTCTTAGTGGTTCTATGTACATGGGCATGTGTACACACATTTTTATACATAAATGTATTTATTATGTAAGTATACTATATATGCAATATACTGTATTATGCATGCTTCATATTATTTATATATAAATATATACATATATTTATATACAAATGCACATATACACACATACATGTTTGAGAAAAAAAGTAACAGATATGTAGGGGACTAGTTGCATATATTATAGTATATTTATTCAAATGAGTATTATGCAACTGTGAAAAATCTTGTTTTTGAAAAATATTTAATGAAATAGAAAAGTGTCCATGATAAACTGTTAACTAAATAAACACAATATAAAACTGTATTGTTGCACAAAGAAAAATCTAGGCCAAGAGAGCTTCATTAGTTAATTCAATCAAATATTCAAGAGACAAAATTCCAATACTACAAATGCATTTTTGGAAAATGCAGGAAGAGGAAGCACATGAAATTCACTTAGGAGGCCTATATTACACTGATATGAAAGTCAGATAAATGAATTGCAAGAAAATATAATTACACACAAATATCTCTCAAGAACACAGATCCAAAAATATTTAATAGAATATTATCAAATTGAATACAAAAACATATAAAACATCTTGCTCAAACAGAATTTAATCCCCAAAATGCAAGATTGGCTTAACAATAAAATCAACAAATACTACCTTATTCATTAACAAATTAAAGTAGTAAAATTATATGATCATTGGACAAAATTCAACAACCATTCATGATAAAAATTGTCAGCAAACTAAAAATAGAAGGGAACTTCCTCAATCTGATGATGTGCATGTAAAATACATACATATTACATAATATTAACAGTGCACTGCTGAAGTTTTTCCTCCTTATGATTCGGAAACAGACAGAAATATCTTAAGTCATCACTTTTATTTAGCATTTTGCCATTGAGCTCAGCCACAGCAATTAGATGAGGAAAAATGCAAAATAATTGAAAAGGGAAGAGTAAAATAGTCTCTTATTTGAAGATGATGTGATTATTAAATGTAGAAAATTCCAAGTAATCTTTTAAAAATTATAAAATTTAAACAAGTAAATTTTGTATTGTCACAGTATAAATGTGATTATAAAACTCAAATTAATAAATCAATTAATCATTATAAAATGAAAAATGTTAAACTAATACCATTTAAAATGGCATCCAAAGCCATAAATTACTTAGAGATAAAATTAGTGAAAGGTGCAAAACCTATGTGATGAAAATGATTAAAACATTGCTGAGAAAAATTAAATGTAATGAAAAGTAAATATATAGCTATTAAGTAAATGGAAACATATGTTAGATTCATATATTGGAGATGAAATATTCTTCAGTCAACAATTTTCCCAAAATTTATCCATAGATTCACTACAACACCCACCAAAATCACAGGAGATATTGTTGTAAAAATTGACAAGGTGATTATAAAATTTATATAGAAATGGAAAGAACATAAACTATCCACAATAATATTGAAAAGAGGAAGGAAGTTTTAATACTTACTCTACCTTAAGAATCACTATAAATTTACATACAGGAACCAAGACAGTTTTGTGTTACTGAATGAACAGATCAATCAGACAAAATGGAGAATCCAAAATTAGACACATACATAGAAAGTCAAATGATGTTTGAAAACGGTAACATAAAAGTTCACTGGGAAAGAAAAACTCTCCAATAAATTTTGATGAAACAACAGTATATCCATATTTTAAAACAGAAATGTCAAGCTCTACCTCAGACCATTCAAAAAATTACTTCAAGATCAAAGATGTTCTTAAATATAAAAGATAATACTTTAAAGCTTCTAGAAAAAGCAACAGGAAATAGCTTTGTGATCTTGGCATAGGAAAATGTTTGTTAGATAGGCAGCGGAAAGCACAAATAATAAAAGAAAAAAATGATAAACTAGATTCATTAAAATTTAAAACACCTGCTCATCAAAAAACAATCATTAAGAAAAAGAATAAGCCAGAAAAATCTGGAAGAAAACTTTTGTGAAATATATATATATATATATATATATATATATATATATATATAAAAAGAACTGGTATCCTGATATATATTTAAAAAACAGGTAAATTCAATATTAATAACATTTCTTAGCTTGAAAATGTAGAGAGCTAAAAGACATTACTCCTAAATTTGCAATTAAAAAAAATCCAAGCAGGTTTCAGAGTACAATTTTTCTTGGACTTATCAGAGATAATAGAGATCACAGCAAATAATCATCCCAAAACCTCCAGAGAGAAATAGGTCCAGAGCATTTGCTTACTTATAAGCAAATCGAATATTGAATGACAATATTGAATGAAATACAGAATGTAAGCAGGTAGGAAGATTCAATTAGACATTTCAACTAATTGCTAAAGGCCAGGTGTGGGCTAGTAGGAGTGTAAAACTTATTGGACCCAGAAATGTGGAGGAACTCACACTCTCTAACAGCCTTCTGGAGGAGCCCCACCAGGCTCTATGGTTAAAAATGGAAAATGATGCAGTCACTTTAGAAAATATGATGTTAGGTCCCCAAATGATTAAGCATAGAGTTACCACATAACTTGGAAATCTGCTTCTAGGTATATGCCCAAGATAAATAAAAACATATATTTATACAAAAACTTTTTTTTTTTTTTTTTTTTTTTTTGAGACGGAGTTTCACTGTTGTTACCCAGGCTGGAGTGCAATGGCGCGATCTCGGCTCACCGCAACCTCCGCCTCCTGGGTTCAGGCAATTCTCCTGCCTCAACCCCCTCAGTAGCTGGGATTACAGGCACGCACCGCCATGCCCAGCTAATGTTTTGTATTTTTAGTAGAGACGGGGTTTCACCATGTTGACCAGGATGGTCTCGATGTCTTGACCTCGTGATCCACCCGCCTCGGCCTCCCAAAGTGCTGGGATTACAGGCTTGAGCCACCGCGCCAGGCCTATACAAAAACTTTTACACAAATGTTCGTAGCAGCATTATTTCTAGTAGCCAAATGAGGAAACAACTCAAATGCTCATCAACTTATAAACCAATAACCAAATGTAGTATCTCCATACAATGGAATGTGATTCAGTGATGAAAAGGAATTTAATACTGATTCATGTTACAACGTGGCTGAACCTTTTAAACATTCTGTTAAGTGAAGAAACTTATAACAAAATACCACGTATTGTATAATTCAGTTTCTATGAAATGTCCAGAATAGGCAAATCTATAGAGACAGAAAGTAGATTAGTGGTTGCCAAGATTTGGGGGATTACAGGAGAGTTATACTGGTAATGGGTATGGGATTTCTCTATGGAGTTATGAAAATGCTCAAAATTTAGACTGTGCATATGATTGTACAGGTCTGTGAATATGCTAATAAACACTGATTTATACATTTTAAATTGGTGAATCACAAGTCAATAAATTTTTTTCAAAAAATGATTATCAAAAAACAAAGTTGTAATAGTTATATTAATTTTTGACACTATAGAATAAGAAATATAATCAAAGAGAAAGAGGAACCAAACGTAAAAATAAAGGGATCAATTATCCAAGATGACATAATATTTGAATATGTATACAACCAACAGACCTTCAAAACTTGAGGCAAAATCTATCAGAAATGAAAGGAAAAAAAGCAAACACACAACTATATTTTGTGACTCAGTTCTCTCTCAGTAATTAATAGAACAAACATAAAGAAATCAGTAAGGATATGATAACATAAATAATACTATCAAGCAATTTGATATAGAATATTCCATCCTGCCAGAAGGCACATTCTTCCTAAGTGTATATAGTACACTCACCAAGATAGAACATATACTAGGACATAAAAAACATTATAAATTTAAAAGAATAGCTATAATACAAAGTATATTATCTGACCATAATAGAGTTTAACTAGAAATCAAAAGAGATAATGATATTGAGAAAATCCCCAAATGTTTGCAAATGAAACAAGACACTTGCATGTATTAACATATAAGTAAAAGTAAAATTATTGAAAAAAAACAGTTTTTATGAAAATGAAAATGAAAACATAACATGTCAAAAATGAGTGTTGTGTAGCTAAAATGTTCTTAGAGGGAAGTTTATTACATTAAAGGCATATATTAGAAGAAATGTCTCAATTCAGTAATCTAAAGTTACATCCTGAGAACTAGAAAGGAAAAAAAAATGAAACCATTTATGGATAGTTTTGACAGAAGCACTGAAAAGCAGGGAAGGCAAATCCATATCCCGATTGTGTGCTCCATTAAGGACAAAATGCTGACCCTTCCATGATAGAAGGGATGCAATGTAATCAACCTCCCACCAGAGAGTTGGCTGATCACTCCAGGCAATGTTGCCTTATCTGGAACTCAGTGTTGGTTTCTGCTACTGGCAGATTGGGCATTCAGCAATGGCTATAGCCAGTTGGGTCTTAGTGAGTGGAAATCCATGATGCTGAGCCCATGCATAATCTCCATCCCTGCCATCATGGCCACTTTGCTCATAAGCCCATTGGGCAATGACAGGAGTGGCTAGGAAAAAAGACTGACTGATATCTATAGAATGGGTCATCCTATCCACTTGGTTATTAAAATCATCCTCTGCTGAGGTTGCCCTTTGATGAGCAGTCACATGAGACACAATTATCTTCATGCTTTTTGCCCATTCAGAGAGGTCTAGTCACATATCTCTTCCCCAAATTATTTTGTTACCAGTCTCCCAATAATGTTCCTTCCATGTATACCCTCTTACATGAAATGCATGATCATATCTTTTGTCCATTTTCCAATGGGATTTTGAGGGAGGGGTTATTGAACTGGTAAGTTTTGGGAGTTTTAAAAACATATATTCTAAATAATAATCTTTTATTGGATAAGTGTTTTACAAATATTTTCTCCATTTATACCTAATGTTTTCATCCTCTTAACAAAGTCTTTCACAGAACAAACATTTTTAAATTTTGATTCTTTCATGAATTAGGCTTTTGGTATTGAGTCTAAGAACTCTGCATCTAGCTCTAGGTGATGATTTTCTTTCTTTCTAAAGGATTTATTGTTTTCTTTTTATATTTAAAGCCATGATCCATTTTGAGTTAATTTCTTTGTAAGGTGTGAGGTTTAGGTTAAGTTTCATCTTTTTGTCTGTGGATGTTCAGTTGTTCTAGAATCATTTGTTGAAAAAAAAAAAGTGATTCTTCCTCTATGAAATTGCTTTTGCTCCTTTGTCAAGAAGTAGTTAGGCAAATTGTGTAGGTCTATTTCTTAATTCTCCCTTCTATCCTATTGATCTATGTGTCTATTCCTTTTCTATTACTGCAACTGTTTTAATTAACTACAGCTATAGTGTAGGTCATATTATCATGTAGAGTGATTCCTCCCACTATATTCTTTTTCAATATTCATGACTCAGTCGTTAAGCATCTTGTTCTAACCCAGAGCCTGAATGCATCAAGTGAAAGTCTAAGTATTCACCCCCATAGACACAAAATCATGAGGCTGAAGATAATGGGAGGATGAAAAATGCTAAATTTTATGTTAACTGCACAAAATTTGCATTACTTCTTCAGTGTAGAATCTGCTTCTAATATATCTTAAAACAAATAAGGCATTCTAAGAACTTGTGAGTGACTCACTGTTTGAACATTCCCTTAGAAAAACAATTATTTCCACGTAAACATCCCTCTGCATTATCTAGCTTATAAATGTACTGAAAAAAATCAGGCCTTTAATTTATAACAATCAAAAGTCCTTCTGGAAGTAAATGCTTACGGCATGCTGGAATACAAACTAAGAAAATAGTATGACATACATTTTAAAACTTGAAATATTTTCTTGTACATAAAATATTTGAGGAACTCAAAGTAAAAATATAGAAAGAAGAACCAAATGTCCTCTTACCTCCTGCCCCTTTTACTAATTGTATTACATGTTTTCTTATGGATCTTTTTTTTCCTCTTTTGTTCTTTCTATCACCCATTTGCTATTAGGATACTTTTTATAAAATGCTGACTTACAAGAATATCCATGTGTCAGAGTGGTTCTTTTTTCTATAAAAATCATTTCAAACAGTTAAATTATGGGTCATCTGAAAACAGCATCTTTTGCTCGTCTTGATAATGATATATCTGTTTAG
Source organism: Sapajus apella (assembly GCF_009761245.1). Taxonomy (NCBI): domain Eukaryota; kingdom Metazoa; phylum Chordata; class Mammalia; order Primates; family Cebidae; genus Sapajus; species Sapajus apella. The sequence goes on from NW_022437013.1 coordinate 6,768,868, forward strand.
ACCTGCAAATAAATTCTTAAGGACCACACAAAGAACTCAGTATTACTATTGTTTAGGTCAAAAACGGTACTTAAATATAGCCTTGTATTTAAATTTTAATTTATAAAAACAAGAAACAGTATTGTAAACTTAAATAGTTGTAATCTATTTTCTTATGGAAATTTTTATCATTTTCTGTGCAACAGGAAACATCAAAATAAACAAAGTTAACAAAGCACAGTTACAACTTAACATTATATGTTAAGCTCTTTCAGGCCTTTGACCCTTTCCTGGCAAAATACAAATATACAGAATCATTAAGAATGACAATTGATTAAATGTCAAAGAACATTTAAAACATACCATTAACTACAACTGTTTTTTTTTCTTTTAGTTTTGAGATACAAGGTAAGCCATATAAATGCCAGTTAACTCTCTCATTCATTTTTTAAATTTATGTTTATTTGTATTTCATTTATTTATTTATTTATTATACTTTAAGTTCTGTGGTACATGTGCAGATTGCGTAGGTTTGTTACATAGGTATACACATGCCATGATGGTAGTTTGCTGCATCCATCACCCCTCATCTACATTAGGTATTTCTCCTAATGTTATCCCTCCCCAATCCTCCCACCCCCTGCTATTCCTCCCCTAGCCACCCACCCACCAGGTCCCGGTATGTGATATTCCCCTCCCTGTGTCCATGTGTTCTCGTTGTTCAACACCCACTTATGAGTGAGAACATGCAATGTTTGCTTTTCTGTACTTGTGTCTGTCGGCTGTGAATAATGATTTACATGTCCCTGCAAAGGACATGAACTCATCCTTTTTTATGGCTGCATAGCATTTCATGGTGTATATGTGCCACACTTTCTTTATCCAATATATCATTGATGTGCATTTGGGTTGGTTCCAAGTCTTCTATTGTAAACAGTGCCACAATAAACATACGTGTGCATGTCTCTCTATAATAAAATGATTTATAATCCTTTGGGTATGTACCTAGTAATGGGATTGCTGGGTCAAATGTATTTCTAGTTCCAGATCCTTGAGGAATCGTAACATTGTCTTCCACAATGGTTACAGTAATTTACACTCCCACCAACAGTGTAAAAGTATTCCTATGTCTTCACATCCTCTCCAGCATCTGTTGTCTCCAGATTTTTTAATGATCACCATTCTAACTGTCATGAGATGGTATCTCAATGTGATTTTGATTTGCATTTGTCTAATGAACAGTGATGATGAGCAATCTACCCATCTGAGAAAGGGCTAATATCCAGAATCTACAGAGAACTTAAACAAATTTACAAGAAAAAAACGAAGAACCCCATCAAAAAGTGGGCAAAGGATATGAACAGACACTTCTCAAAAGAAGACATTTATGCAGCCAACAAACACATGAAAAAATGCTCATCTCCTGATTTTTTAATGATTGCCATTCTAAATGGCATGAGATGGTATCTCAATGTGGTATTGATTTGCATTTCTCTAATGACAAGTGATGATGAGCTTTTTTTCATATGTCTGTTGGCTGCATAAATGTCTTCTCTTTTTTTTTTATAAGAGTACAAATAGAGTTTATTTTTTATAACAGAGTACAAGTAGAGTCTTCTTTTGAAAATAAATGTCTTCTTTTGAAAAGTGTCATTCGTATCCTTTGCCCACTTTTTGATGTTTTTTTTTTATTATTATAAATTTGTTTAAGTTCTCCATAAATTCTGGATACTAGCCCTTTCTCAGATGGGTAGACTGCAAAATTTTTTCCCATTCTGTTTGTTGCTGGTTCACTCTAATGATTGCTTCTTTTGCTGTGCAGAAGCTCTGGAGTTTAATTAGATCCCATTTGTCTATTTTGGCTTTTGCTGCCATTGCTTTTGGTGTTTTAGTCATGAAGTCCTTGCCCATGCCTATGTCCTGAATGGTATTGCCTAGGTTTTCTTCTAGAGCTTTTATGGTATTAGGCCTAATGTTTAAATCTATAATAAATCTAGAATTAATTTTTTATAAGGTATAAGGAAGGGATGGCAGTTTCAGCTTTCTGCATACGGCTAGCCAGTTTTCCCAACACCATTTAGTAAATAGGGAATCCTTTCTTCATTGCTTGTTTTTGCCAGGTTTGTCAAAGATCAGATGGTTGTAGTTGTGTGGCATTCTTTCTAAGGCCTCTGTTCTGTTCCATTGGTCTATATCTCTGTTTTGGTACCAGTGCCATGCTGTTTTGATTACAGTAGCCTTGTAATATAGTTTGAAGTCAGGTAGCATGATGCCTCCAGGTTTGTTTTTTTTTTTGTTGTTAGGATTTTCTTGGCTATGCAGGCTTTTTGGTTCCATATGAAGTTTAAGGTGGTTTTTTCCAATTCTGTGAAGAAAGTCAATGGTAGCTGGATGCAGATAGCATTGAATCTATAAATTACTTTGGGCAGTATGGCTATTTTCATGATATTTATTCTTCCTAATCATGAGCATGGAATGTTTCTCCATCTGTTTGTGTCCTTATTTCCTTGAGCAGTGGTCTGTAGTAATCCTTGAAGAGGTCTTTCACATCCCTTGATAGTTGTATACCTAGGTATTTTATTCTCTTTGTAGCAACTGTGAATGGGAGTTCACTCATGATTTGGCTCTCTATTTGTCTATTATTGCTGTATAGGAATGCTTGCAATTTTTGCACATTGATTTTGTACCCTGAGACTTTGCTGAAGTTGCTTATCAGCTTAAGGAGATTTTGGACTAAGAAGATGGGGTTTTCTAAATATACAATCATGTAATCTGCAAACAGGGACAATTTGATGTCCTCTCTTCCTATCCAAATACCTTTATTTCTCTTGCCTGATGGTCATAGCCAGAACTTCCAATACTATGTTGAATAGCAGTGGTGAGAGCTCTCTCATTCATTTGGGGAGCTCCTTCAAGAGAAATATGGTACTACAGTTGATGGCTATGTAGGTCCAAGATTAGATCCCTGTAATGCCTGTATAAGTGAGAAGCTACATTATCAATTTATTATAATTTTTTTTGGAAAATCAGAACTGAAGTTAAATAGCATCATATCTATTCCCTTATGATTTCTACTAACAACAAGATTCACCAACATGAGCTATGTAAATAAAAACCATCATAAAAAAGAAGCATCTTAGTCACTAAACTTAACCCTTGCAAAGAAGGCTTAATTAAGAAAAAAGTTAACTAACCTTTAGGATATCCTAGTATATTTCCTACATGCCAACTATTTGAGTTGGCAGCTTATGAAGTAAAATTATTACTTTTCTCTTTGACATCATTCATTTTTCCTTCAAACTTATTCTATTAAAATCACTTCATATTCCTAGCCTGTACTTAGTTAACAAAATTGAGAATCTTTCCCCATGGTGTTCTCTATTTTCTAATGAATAAAATCTATAAAATACGTGCACAATGCCAGAGTCACTTATTGAATACCTTTCTATACTTGCTTATAAATATATCATTTTTAAAACTCTTTGATCCTTTGATCCTTTGCTAAGTCTTTATAACCATTAAGCCTCTGTAGTTAAAATAGTATAAAGACTAAATATTCATTTTTAAATATAGCTATACAATGATTTCTTTATAAAGATGAAAATGTTTGTCAACTGTACTTAACATAATATTCAGCAAATAAAAATACCCAGCATAAGGCTCAAGTGAGACAGCCAGGCATTGAGAATTGGGCTATCTGCTTGGAAGAAAGAGAAACATAGCAGATCCCAGTACTATTTGGGAAAGAGCTCATATTACCATTTTATCTAAAGTCAAAGACCAAAATATCCTATAAAAGACTCAATGATTTTCTGCAATTAAGCAAAACTCATCAATTCATTTGCTTATAGGAAATGAGTTAACTTCCATATATCATATATCACAAAATAGAAAGAAAACTAAAATTTAACTTAAAGTTATAGTGCAATAAATATAGTCAAATATTTTTGGAACACCTATCCATCTCTATAAAAGCATGTTTTACTAATAAACGGGGATCCTCTGCTCTTACTCAATATTCGACTTGTCCATTTTACTTGTTCAATTAGCTATATAGCAGATATATGACTGTCCCATACTATAATTTTCATCCTTCCTTTTGGCCTTTAAAGATGATTGCTACATTACATTGTTAAAAATGAAAATAAAAAAACTTCAAAATGGATCAAAGATCTAATAAAAGAGCTATAACTACAAAACTTTAAGAAGAAAACATAAAGAAAAGCTTCAAAACATTCGACTTGGCAATGACTTATTGAATATGACACCAAAATCCAGACAATGAAAATAAAATCAAAACTTAAAACTTCACAGCATAGTGAAAAGGCAACCTAAGGAATGTGGGAAGATGTGCAAATAATATATCTGATACGGGGTTAATATCCATAATATATAAATAACTCCTTCAACAACAAAACAAGCAACCTGATTTTTAAAATAGGCAAAGGACTTAAATAGACATTTCTCCAAAGAAGATACAAAAATGGCCAATAGGCACATGAAAAGATGTCTGACATTGGTAGTCATCAAGGAAATGCAAATGAAAACCAAAATGGGATACCATCTCACACCCATTAGGATGGGTACTATAAACAACAACAACAACAAAAAATGCTGGCAAGAATGTGGAGAAATTGAAATCCTTGTGCACTGCTGGTTGGAATATAAAACAGTGCAGCTAAGGTAAATAGTATAGCAGATCCTCAAAATATGAAAAATAAAATTACCATATGATCCAGGAATTTCACTTCTGGTTATATACCCCAAATAACTGAAATCAGGTTCTCAAAGAGACATTTGTACATATCTAATTAGGGTGACATCATTCTCATGTATTAATGATTTGTACATGGTTTTCTTTATGCATATTTAAGAAAGTTGATTCAAAGTCTTTGTCTAGTAAGCCTGATGTCTGAGCTTCCTCAGGGAAGCCAGGGAATTCCTTAGGGAATTACAGTAAATTTTTTTTTCCTATGTATGAGTAATACCTTCTTTTTAATTTGCATGGCTCATATTTTTATGAAGATAGGACATTTTGAATATTATGATGCAGCAAATCTGAAAATCAGATTCTCTTCCCCATCCTGGGTTTGTCGTTGATGCTTTATATAGTACTTGTTTGTTTAGTGACTTCTCTAAACTAATTTAGTAAAGTTTGTATTCTTTGTTGTGTGGCCACTGAAATCTGTTTCATTATCTTAGTGGGCATCTAGTGATGTGAAACAAATTTCCTAAAATGCCTAGAACAAAAACAACAACAAATTCCCAGTCTTTGCAGAGTGCACACCTTCAACACTCAGCCAGGATGTTTACTATTCTGCTTTAGCCTTAACTTCCTGCTAGTTGAGACCCTGAAGATAAGCCAAAGGTGAAATCTTAGGGCCTTTTCAGGTCTTTTCTGAGCATCCACATAGCCTTGGGAGTACATGGCCTTCAAGATTACCAGAAATATGTGGAAGCTTTTCAAAGCTCTAATTCCCCAAAGCGTCTCATTTTCCAACCTTTCTTCCCAAGCTTTTTAGCTAGTTTACTGTTTGACCAACCTTTATCCCTACCACTAGGAAGTAGCAACTAATACATTTGCCTGCAAATGTTTTCACAAATCTGTCCCCCACTGGCATAGCTGCTTCAACCTTGGAAAAGTTCTGAGTTAGGCAAAATAAAATCAAGCCCCTTAAACCGGCCCCTCAGATCCACAACACAGGTCAAAACAAACAAACACAATTATTTAAGAATAAGGTTACTTCTACTCCCTCGGGTACTAAGAACCTGTACTCAGTGGACTAGTACAGTGAAATGTAGACTGTTGCCTTTAGAGCCACTGCCAAGCTAGAGAGCAGGAGATGGGACCAGGGTAAGCTAAAAAGCCACAAATCTCTGCTACTGAGATTCAACTTTTTTATTATTAACCATTTGCCTGGTTGCTGTAAGCTTTTGATTAGTTTCTATAATGCCAGTAAAGTTGTCTGAGAATATTTGCCAGTTTATTTAGTGTATTTGTAAAAGGATAAATTTTGGGGGTTCTCTACTCTGCCATATTTGCTGCCATCAAGCTTAATGACATCTTAAGCCTTATTTTCAAGCCAAAAGATTAAAATAGCATTTAGTAGCTAAATCATAGAAAACAATTAATAAATGAATTGCCACACTTTGACATGGACAAGAGATGCTCTCCAATGTAGCAGACCCCACTCTAGCCATTCCTTAGTTGCTCTCAGTTTCAGAAAGGAAGAGTATGTGGGGCCAAAGGGAAAGAACCACTGAAAGCTTGTGTTTCCTCTCTTCCATATCTGAGTACCCAAGATCCTACAATTTCTTGTCCAAATAGCTTCAAGACACTTTGATGAGCATTCTACCATAAAAACACTTGCACACATGAATGTTCATTGCAGCACTGTTCACAACGGCAAAGACATGAAATCAACCTAAATCCCCATGATTGACAGACTAGATAAAGAAAATGTGTTACATAAACGCCATGTTACATAAACACCATTATGCAGCCATAATAAAGAACAAGATCATGTCTTTTGTGGGAACATGGGTGGAGCTGGAGGTTATCATCCTTAGCAAACTAATGCAGGAACAGAAAACCAAATACTGCATGTTCTCACTTATAAGTGGGAGCTACATGATAAGAACTTATGAACACAAAGAAGGAAACAACAGACACTGGGGTCTACTTAAGGGAGAGGGTGGGAGGATGAAGAGGAGCAGAAAAGATAACTATTGGGTGCTAAGCATATTTCCTGGGTGATGTAATAATATGTAAAACAAACTCCATGACACGTGTTTATCTATGTAACAAACCCTGACATGTACACACAAACCTAAAATAAGAAATTTTTTAAAACCTAAAATGCAATAAAATAAATAAATGGGAAAAAAATATTTACATAAAAATACTCATTAAAATTATGGCACATACAATTATGTAAAGTACATAATACCTGATAATGATAAAAAAAAAAAAAGGCTATCATAAAAGGTTATATACTATATTATTCTATATAAATAACATATTTAAATGACAAAATTTAGAAGTGGAGTATAGATAAGTGGCTGCCATGATTTAGGATGATAGGGGTCAGGGGGTGGTTATAAAAGGGCAATGTTTGATAACACAATGTGTTGGTGAGGTTTAAGAAAACAAGTACAGTTATACGTTGCTGGTAGGAGTATAAATTGGATACAACTTCTATAGAGGACATTCTGGCAATATCTCTCAAAATGACAAAGGTATATACCATCCAATCCAACAGCTCCATTTCTAGAAATTCACCCCACAAATAGCATACATCTGAATACATGCAGTGTTGGAACTGTTTAGTATTTTAACTGTGGTGGTGGAAACATGAACATATATAGATAATAAAATTGCACAGAACACACATATGCATGATCACAAGTAAAACTTGTGAAATGTGAATAAGAGTGGCAGATTATATTAATATTTGTATCCTAGTTGTCATAGTATGCAACTGTTCTGCAAGATGTTACCACTGGGGAGAAATGCACAAAGTGTATACAGGATCTCTCTATATTATTTCTTAGAACTATATTACTTCTTAGAACATATGAATCCACAAATATCGCAATAAAAATTTAAATTAAAAAACACCACTATCATTTGTAAAGATGTTTGCTCTGCTATAGAACCTTCTAAATTCCTCAATATTAGCAATGACCAGAACTTTAATTGCACATTTCTAATGGCCTATATACATTGAGAATCTTAGTGAGATGAAACAAATAATATCCCACACTAAAGTGTCTAATCTCCCCACTTTGCTCACTAAATATTTAGAATTGACTGTGGCTAAAATTGAAGCAGGACTTTTGAACAGCTAGGAGATATGCACAATAAAAATTTACTTCTTCATTGATATTATTACGGGAGTATTTTGAATAATTATTATCAATACAAATTCAGTATTAGCAGAAAGCAAACTTGGGCAGTATTAAAATAAGACTTTACATTTAAAAAAGCAAACAATATGTAGAAAAACGTTTTTTAAAAGGTAACCTCAGAAGCTCAATATAAATGTGATTCAATTCACTTCAACAAACATTTTATGAGATATATGCAAAGCTCTAGGCCAATGCCAGAGGGGAATACAAATTGTATTCTCTAGAAGTTCATAATCCAGTGAGAAAAGCAGACACATAAATAAATAATGACAATACATGGCAGACTTTGATAACTGCTATAATAGAGGTGATCTACGGTGCCATAGACAAAGCTCTGACAACAATTTGTTGTGTGATGCAAAAGAGTCCATGGACATTTATGAATCAGTGAACACATTTATATATACACTGAACTTCTTACCTTTCCATAATGTGGCTTAGGTATTAAGGAAGAAAATTGCCAATACACATTTCAAGTGTAAACAGAACATAATTTAAGATAACTCTGTGCAAATTTTAACACACTAGTAACTTCCTAAGTAAAGGATAATTCTATTTTTCTTGAAATAAGAAAAAACATTTTTATAAAGTATGGCATATATTAAGAAGTAACAAAACCACTGAGTTAAATTTCTCGAGTAATTTAAATCATTTAAAGTTACTAGGGGATGTTGGTTCATTTGTTTGTCAAATATAATATGTTAGTTGTATAATGAATGAATTATAAAATGTTATCAAAATTTTAAAATACATAAAGTGTTCCTGGCTTATTTATTTGACCTAAACGTGCTCTTTGGAGTCACTCTTGTACTGCTGTGTAAAAGAATATACCCACAAGTATAAGTTAAGGAGAAAAGACATTGTGTCTATCAATTCTGCTGCATCCCAGCCATTATAAAAAAGGAAATTATTTTTATAAATATCACGGGGTCTTAAAAATGTGAAAAGATGCTCAGCCTTACTCAGAACAGAAATGCATACTAAAAATATAAAATTTTGTTTTTCACATATCATATTCATAAACATATGTTTTATAACACAATGTGTTGGTGAGGGTTAGGAAAACACACACAGTTATGCATTGCTGGTAGGAGTGTAAATTGGGTACAACTTCTATAGAGGATATTCTGGCAATATCTATCAAAACGACAAAGATACATACCATCCAACCCAACAGCTCCATTTCTAGAAATTCACCCTACAGAGAGCACACATCTGAATTGATGTATTACAAGATTATTTACTGCAGAAATTCAATAGCAAAAGACAGGAAACAAACTAAACATCCCTCAATAGGGAATTTGTTAAATAAATGATGGCATCTGTATATGAACAAATAATATTACATAACTACACCCCTTTATAAAACATAGTACAGAAAAATGCGTAAAAACAATGGGGAGAAGAATGTGTGCACATCTTTCCAAGTGCCTGTTGCCTCTGGGAAGAGCTGTGGGGCTGGGCACAAAGAATGGGAGATCTTTAATTGTATACTTTATTGTAAATTTCAAAATTTTAACCAGATGAATGTGTTATCTAATCAAAAATAAATGTAAGAGGAAAAACCACAAAAAATTAAAAAGAAAAAGAATCAAAAGTAACAAAACTCACCTTTCAGAGGAAATTATTACACCTAATTTCCCCTATCTAAAAAACACCTTGGGTCAGGGTAAGAAGCAAAGGTACCATTTTATTTCAGGCACAAAATCAGTAGCTAATTAGGCTCATGCTTATTTCATGGTATTATGATAAGTTTCCCCACTGAAACTTCTTGATTAGCTAGCTATAAGAGAGCTTTTCCTTCAGGAAATCCTCCAGTTCCAAAAGACAATATTTGGTCAGAGAAACAATATTCTGGAATAAATAAATCAACATTTTGGACATATGAGTGGTGGAATTATATTACCACATTGTAAGAGTCATTATTTTTTCACTAGTGTAAGTGAAATAAACAGTCTCATTTAATTATTTTGCCTTTGAAAATACACTATAAAGACATATGCACACGTATGTTCATTGCAGCCCTGTGTACAATAGCAAAGACCTGGAACCAACCCAAATGCCCATCAATGATAGGCTGGACAAGGAAAATGTGGTACATATACACTGTGGAATACTACACAGCCATAAAAAATGATGAGTTTGTGTCCTTTGTAGGGACTTGGATGAATCTGGAAAACATCATTCTCAGCAAACTGACACAATAACGGAAAGCCAAACACCATATGTTCTCACTCATAGGTGGGTGTTGAACAATGAGAACACGTGGACTTAGGGAGAGGAGCATCACACACCGGGGGCAGTTGGGGGGGGGAGGGGAGGGGCGGGGGGGGGGTGGGGATGGAAGGGAGGGGGGGGTGGGATAACATGGGGAGAAACGCCAGATACAGTATGCATCTAAAGTAAAATAAATAAATAAAAATAATAATTATATATATTTGAAAAAATATATATCAGTTGGCAAATGGCTGAAAAACATATGAAAAAATGTTCCACATCACTAATGATCAGGGAAATGCAAATCAAAATGCAAAAAAAACACAGTGATACCACCTCACTCCTGCAAGAATGTCCATAATCAAAAAATCAAAAAACAGTAGATATTGGCGTGGATGTGGTGAAAAGGGAACACTTCTACACTGCTGGTGGGAATGTAAACTAGTACAACCCCTATAGAAAACAGTGTGGAGATTGCTTAAAGAACTAAAAGTAGATCTACTATTCAATCCAGCAATCCCACTACTGTATCTACCCAGAGGAAAAGAAGTCATTACACAAAAAAGATAGTTGCATACTCATGTTTATAGCAGCACCCTTCACAATTGCAAAAATATGGAACCAGCCCAAATGTCTATCAATCAATGGGTGGGTAAAGAAAATGTGGTATATATATATATATAGCATGGAATACTACTCAGTCATATAAAGGAATGAAATAATGGCATTGGCAGCAACCTGGATGGAGTTGGAGACCATTATTCTAAGGGCAGTAATTCAGGAATGGAAAACCAAACATTGTATGTTCTCGCTCATAAGTGGGAGCTAAGCTATGAGGACACAAAGGTATAAGAATGATATAATGGACTTTGGGGACTCCAGGGTAAGGGTGGGAGGCGGGTGAGGCATAAAAGACTGTACATAGGGTACAGTGTACACTTCTTGGGTGGTGGGTGCACCAAAATCTCAGAAATCACCACTAAAGAACTTATTAATGTAACCAAACACCACCTGTTACCAAAAAATCTAAATAAAGAAATAAATAAAATTAATCAGTTGGGGGTGCAGCAAGATGGTAGAATAGAAGGCCCCATTGATCATCCCTGCCCTGAACATCAAATTTTACAACTATCTAAAAAAAAAGAAAGCACCTTCATAAAAAACTAAAAATTAGGTGAGCACTCACAGTACCTGGTTTTAACTTCATATCACTGAAAGAGGCATTGGAGAGGGTAGAAAATAGTCTTGAATCACTGACGCCACCCCTTCCCCATCCACAGGCTGCAGCTATGTGGATGGAGAGAGAATACATGTGCTTAGGAGAGGGGGGCTGCAGTGATAGTGAGATGTTGCATGGAACTCAATGCTGCCCTGTCATAACAGAAAGCAAAACAAGGCTGACCACAGCTGATACTTGCACACAGTAGGAGCATTCAGACCAGCCCTTGGCAGAGGGAATCACCCATCCCCAGAGCCAGAACTTGAGTTCCAGTAAGCCTCACCACTGCAGGCTAAAGTGCACTGGGACGTTAAATAAACTTCAAAGAAAATCTAGGCCACAAAGTCTGCAAGTACTAGTGCTGAGCTGGGTTTGGAGACGGTGGGTTTGAGGTTGGGAGGAGGGCACACAACTTACTGCAGCAGCTGAAGGAATGCTTGTGACACTCTTCCCTCAACCCAGGCTGTAAAGCTCACTGGTCAAACACAGATCCCTTCCTTTCACTTGAGGAGAGGAGAGGGAAGAGTAAAGAGTTTTGTTTGCATCTTGGTTACTAACTCAGACACAGTAGGATAGGGCTTCAGTCAGAGTCATGAGGACCCCATTATAGTTCCTAATCCCCATATGACATTTCTAGACACACCCCAGGCCAGAAGGGAACTGGCTGTCTTGAAGAAAAGGGCCCAGCCCTGGCAAGATCCATCACCTGCAGATTAAACAACCAGTAGCCCTAGGTACCCAATACCCAGGTACCCAGGTAGTACACCACAACCCTTGGGTGAGATTGAGATGCGCTGGCTTCAGGTAAGATTCAACATATTCCCAGCTGTGGTGGCTACTAGGAAAGACTCCTTCTGCTTGAGAAAAGGAGAGGGGAAAAGTAAAGGATTTTGTCTTGCACTTTCGGTACCAACTCTGCCACAGTGAGGTACAACAGCAAGAGGGCTCTTGGGGTCCCCAATTATAGGCCTTGGCTTTTGGTAAGCATTTTGGGACATGCCCTGGACCAAAGGGGAGCCCACTGCCCTGAAGCATGAAGCCCAGGCCCGGCAGCATTCACCACAAACTGAATGAAGAGTTCTTGGGCCTTAAGTGAACATCAATAGTAGCCTGGCAGTAGTCCCCATGGGCCTGTGGTGGTGCTGACCATGAGGTGAGACTTCTCTGTCTGGGATAAAGAGAGAGAAGAGTGGGAAGGACTATGTCTCAGGAATTGAGGATCAAATCTGCTGCAGTAAAATAGAACATCAGGTAAAGCGCAAATATTTTTAATTCCAGTCCCTAGCTCCTATTAGTTCTTTCCCTCTAAGAGAATCCTGACTAATACAGATTTTGGTACCAGCAATGATTCTAGAGGAACAGAGTATTAACGATGGAGTTTTTTCATTGGTTTAGGGGTTTTTGGAGTTGGCTGCTTAATATAATTAGATCCCCAAATGCTAAGGACTCTACTTCTAATAGTATGGAGAACACTGATAGTCCTTGGCATGAACTATTTAGAGAGTTATGAAAAATAGATACATTTCACACTCCTGATTCGCTGCTCATGAGAGACAAGAAATTTAGTGACTCTATAGATAACTGGATCCTGAGGTGGCAGGGGCCAAGTGGTGGCATTCAACCATCAAAGGCAAGGTGGGTGTAGCTACCATAATGAATAGCAGAAGCAAAGCAGAAATCAGAATAGTCTGATATGTGTGGAGCTCTGGCATTGGCTAATTAATAGCAGTGTTTCTAGAAGAAATTGATAGGAAGCCTACTTCATTCCTACTTAAATTATACAAAGAGAAAACTTCTAGGTTGAATAAACAAAAGCCTAATTTGAATTACAAACACAGAGAATCAGCCTCTCCATCAATTTCCAGACTTGAACCAGTTTACAGACCCAGAACCCCTTGAATGAAGGGGAGGCCAGGTCCCCTTGAGGAAGGACCCTACTATATTACTGACAATTTATGCAGTGAATCTCTCATCCTTCCCCTAAAAGACCTCTGGCCTTTTACCAAGGTAACTGTGCATTGGGGAAAGGGAGCTGGTCAGATATTTCGCAAACTACTGGACACTGGCTCTGAGCTGATGTTGATTCCAGAGGACCCAAAACGTCATTGTAGTTCTCCAGTTAAAGTAGGGGCTTATGGAGGTCAGGTAATTAATGGATTTTAGCTCAGGTCCAACTTACTGTGGGGTCCAGAGTGTCCCTGGACTCATCCTGTGGTCATTTCCCTGGTGCCAGAATGCATAATTGGCATCGACATACTTGGCAGCTGGCAGAACCCCCACATTGGCTCCCTGACTGGTAGGGTGAGGTCTGTTATTGTGGGAAAGGCCAAATGAAAGCCACTAGAGCTGCCTCTACCTAGAAAAATGTGAGTCAAAAACAGTATTGCATCCTTTGGAGGGTTTCTGGAGATTAGTGTCACCATCAAGGACTTGAAAGATGCCCTGGTGGTGATTCCCATCACATCCCCTTTGAACTCTCCCATTTGGCCTGTGCAGAAGACAGAAGAATCATGGAGAATGACAGTGGCTTATCATAAGCTTAACCAAGTGCTGACTCCAATTGCATCTGCTGTACCAGATGTGGTTTCATTGCTTGAGCAAATTAACACATCTCCTGGTACCTAGTATAAATCCATTGACTTGGCAAATGCCTTTTTCTCCATTCCTGTGCATAAGGGCCACCAGAAGCAATTTGCCTTCAGCTGGCAAAGCCAGCAATATTACTTTTACTGTCCTACCTCAGGGGTAAATCAACTCCGGCTTCATATCATAATCTTATTCAGAGAGACCTTGGTCACTTTTTGCTTCCGCAAGGTATCATATTGGTCCATTACATTGATGACATTATGCTGACTGGATCAGTGAGCAAGAAGTGGCAAACACACTGGACTTACTGATAAGACCTTGGCTTGCCAGATGATGGGAAATAAAGCAGACTAAAATTCAGGGAACTTATACATCAGTAAAATTTCTAAAGGTCCAGTGGCATGAGACCTGTCAAGATACTCCTTCCAAGATGAAGAATAAGTTGCTGCATTTGGCACCTCCTACAACCAAGAAAGAGGCACAATGCCTAGTGGACCTATTTGGATTTTGGAGGTAACACATTCCTCATTTGAGTGTGTTACTCAGGCCCATTTATCAAGTTACCCGAAAGGATGCCAGTTTTGAGTGGGGTCCAGAACAAGACAAGGCTCTGCCAACAGATCCAGCCTGCTCTGCAAGCTGCTCTGGCACTTGGGCCATATAACCCAGCAGATTCAATGGTGGTTGAGTTAACAGTGGCAGATATGGATGCTGTTTGGATGCTCTGGCAGGCTCCCATAGGTGAAATGCAGTGGAGGCCTCTGGGATTTTGGACCAAGACCATGCCATCTTCTGCAGATAATTACTCTTTGAAATACAGCTCTTGGCCTGTTACTGGGCTTTGGTGGAAACTGGATGTTTGACTATGGGTCATCGAGTCACCATGTGACTGGAACTGCCTGTCTTGAATTGTGTCCTTTCTGACCCATCTAGCCATAAACTGGGTCAGTCATGCACAGCAGCATTCCATCATCAAATGGAGGTGGTATACACGTGATCCAGCTTGAGCAGGTTTTGAAGGTACAAGTAAGTGACATGAGGAAGTGGCTCAAATGCCCGTGGTCTCCACTCCTGCCACCCTGCCTTCTTTTCCCCAGCCTGCACTGTTGGCCTCATGAGGAGTTCCCTACAATCAGTTGACAGAGGGAGAGAAGACTAGGGTCTGGTTCACAGACAGTTCTGCACGATATGCAGGCACCAAAAGTGGACAGCTGCAATACTACAGTTCCTTTCTAGGACATCCCTGAAGGACAGCAGTGAAGGGAAATCTTCCCAGTTGGCAGAACTTCAAGCAGTGTACCTGGTTATGCACTTTGCATGAAAGGAGAAATGGCCAGATATGCAACTGTATACTGATTCATGGGCTATAGCCAATGCTTTGGCCAGATGGTCAAGAACTTGGAAGAAGCATGATTGGGAAATAGGTGACAAAGAAATTTGGGGAAGAGGTGAGTGGACGGACCTCTCGGACTGGTCAAAAACTGTGAAGATAGCTGTTATCTCATGTGATTGCTCACCAATGGGTGACCTCAGCAGAGGATTTTAATAATCAAATGGATAGGATGACCCATTCTGTGGACACTACTCAGCCTCTTTCCCCTGCCACCCTCCCTTGTCATCCCCCAGTGGGCCCCTAAACAAAGTGGCCATTGTGCCTGGGGTGGAGGTTACACATGGGCTCAGCAACATGGACTTCCACTCACCAAGGCTGACCTGGCTACAGCCCCTGCTGAGTGCCCAATTTGCCAACAGCAGAGACCAACACTGAGCCCTCGATATGGCACCATTCTTTGGGGTGATCAGTCAGCTACCTGGTAGCAGGTTGATTATAATGGGCTGTCTCCATCATGGAAAGGGCAGAGATTTGTCCACACTGGAATAGACACTTACTCCAGATATGGGTTTGCCTATCCTGCATGCAATGCTTCTGCCAAGACTCCCATCTGTCGACTAATAGAATGCCTTATCCACCGCCATGGTATTCCATGCAGCATTGACTCTGACAAAGGCATTCACTTTAGGGCTAAGGAAGTCTCGAAGCAGGCTCATACTCGTAAAATTCACTGGTCTTGCCATGTTCCCCAGCATACTGAAGTAGCTGGATTGAAGAATGGTGGAATGGCCTTTTGAAGTCACAAATACAACACCAACTAGGTGACAATACTTTGCAGGGCCAAGGCAAAGTTCTCCAGAAGGCTGTGTATGCTCTGAATTAGCATCCAATATATGGTACTCTTTATCCCATACCCAGGATTCACAGGTCCAGGAATCAATGGGTGGAAGTAGAAGTGGCACCACTCACCATCACCCCTAGGGATCCACTGGCAAAATTTTTGCTTCCTGTTCCCACAACATTACATTCTGCTGGCCTAGAGGTCTTAGTTCGAGAGAGAGGAATGTTGCCATCAGGAAACACAACCACAATTCAATTAAACTGGAAGTTAAGATTGCCACCTGGACACTTTGGGCTCCTCCTACCTTTAAGTCAACAGGCTAAGAAGGGAGTTATAGTGTTGGCTGGGGTGACTGACCCAGACTATGAAGATGAAATCAGTCTACTACTCCACAGTGGAGGCAAGGAAGAGTATGCATGGAATACAGGATATCCATTAGGGCTTCTCTTAGTATTACCATGCCCTGTGATTAAGGTCAATGGTAAACTACAACAGCCCAATTCAGGCAGGACTACAAATGACCCAGAGACTTCAAGAATGAAGGTTTGAGTCACTCCACCAGGAAAAAAGAAACACAACCAACTGAGGTGCTTGCTGAAGGCAAAGGAAATACAGAATGGGTAGTAGAAGGTAGTCATCAATATCAGCTATGACCATATGTCGTGACCAGCTACAGAAATGAGGACTTCAATAGTCATGAGTATTTCTTCCTTTTTTTTTTGAGACAGAGTCTTGCTCTGTTGTCCAGGCTGGAATACAGTGGTGCTCAGCTCACTGCAACCTCTGCCTCCCAGGTTCAAGCCATCTTCTTGCCTCAGCTTCCCGAATAGCTGGGATTACAGGTGTGCACCACCACACCTGGCTCATTTTTATATTTTTAGTAGAGACAGGGTTTCTCCATGTTGGCCAAGTTGGTCTTGAATTCCTGATCTCAAGTGATGCGCCCATCTCGGCCTCCCAAAATGCCGTGATTTCAGGTGTGAGCCACTGTGCCCAGCCTTTCCTCTTTTAAAAACATGTTTGTGCATGTATACACTTGTACTAAGAAAATATCTTCATTTTATTTCCTTTCTCCTGTGTCATGTGACAGAATATTTCTTGACTTCGTATCAGCATTTAAGTGTGTTAACTTTATGTCATAGTATTTGGGTTGGGGATTGTTGCCTTTCTGGTTGTATGAAGGATACTTGTATTATGTTAGACGTAATTATGACCTTTCTGCCTTTATTTGAAGATTATGTATGATCTCAGGAGATGTGTATAGGTTCACATTGACAAGGGGTGGACTTCTGATGATTAAAACTCTGTGTCGACTTAATTGGATTGAAAGATACAAAGCAATGATCCTGGGCGTGTCTCTGAGGGTGTTGCCAAAAGAGATTAACATTTGAGTCAGTGGGCTGGAGAAGGCAGATCCACCCTTAATCTGGCAGCCACAATCAATCCGCTGCCAATGAATATGAAGCAGGCAGAAAAACATGAAAAGAAGAGATGGGTATAGCCTCCCAGCCTTCACCTTTCTCTCATGTTGGATGCTTCCTACCCTATTCATTCTGTCCCTCCAAGAGAACCCTGACTAATTCAACATCCAAAAAAAAGGAAGTAAGTAGATCGAAGAGATATCTGTGATCCCATGTTGGCTGCAGTGCTATTCACAATAACCAAGATTTGGAAGCAACCCATGTGTCCATCAACAGATGAACAGATAAAGAAAATGTACGTATATACAGTGGAGTACTATTCATCCATAAAAGGACTGAGATCTTGTAATTTGCAACAACATGGATGGAACTAGATGTCATTATGTTAAGTGAAGTGTCAGGCACAGAAAGACAAACTGTACTTTCACACTAATTTGGGGACCTAAAAATCAAAACAATTGAACTCAGGGAGATAGACAGTAGAAGGATGGTTACCAGAGGCTCGGAAGGATAGTGAGGTAGGGGTGGGGAGGAGGTAGGAATGGTTAATAGGTTAAAAAAAAAAAAAAAAGAAGAACAGTTAGAAAAGATCTAGTATTTGATAGCACAACGGGATGACAATAGTTAATAATAATTTAATTGTACATTTTTAAATAACTAAAAGAGTATAATTGGATTGTTTGCAACACAAGGAATAAATGCTTGAGGTGATGGATACCCCATTTTACATGGTGTCATTATTATGCATTGTGTGTCTGTATCAAAACATCTCATGTATCCCATAAATATACCTACTATGTACCCATAAAAACTAAAATCAAAAACTTTTTAATTAAAAATTTAAAATAAATAAATCAAGGCATTTTTATATGGTATTCATAGAATACATGAGTATAAACAGTATACAATCAGAAAAAACCCATCTGACATAAATTTAGTAGCCATTTCTGATGAAAACTCTTATCAGACTAAGAGATAACCTCTTTAATCTGATAAAGGATATCCCTTAAAACCTACAGGTAGTACAGAGTTTCTCCACAACAACACTTTTGACATTTTGGGCTAGATGATTTCTTGTTGCAGAGTCTGGGTGAGTGGGTGTCCTGTGGATTGTAGGATGTTTGGCAGCATCTCTATAAATCCTTAACTGGAATCCTGAAATCCTTATGTCCATATACTGTTTGGAAATCAGAATTTAGAGAGATTTACATACTGTACAAATTATGTAACATTTTGTAATTGAACAAATTAATATTTATGCAGTAAAGCTTATGAATAGGCATACTAAAGTTAGATAAAACTATAAGTAGTTTCATATAGGTTCCTGTCAGTTTTGTGATCAGTTGAGTTTTGGTGCCATAGTTAGTAAAATATGAAGGGGCTCTAGGCCTGGAAGAGGGGCTCTAGTGAGCTTCTACTCATTAGAAACCAGTAACAGGGGCCGGGCGCGGTGGCTCAAGCCTGTAATCCCAGCACTTTGGGAGGCCGAGGCGGGTGGATCACAAGGTCAAGAGATCGAGACCGTCCTGGTCAACATGGTGAAACCCCATCTCTACTAAAAATACAGAAAATTAGCTGGGCATGGTGGCACGTGCCTGTAATCCCAGCTACTCAGGAGGCTGAGGCAGGAGAATTGCTTGAACCCAGGAGGCGGAGGTTGCGGTGAGCCGAGATCGCGCCATTGCACTCCAGCCTGGGTAACAAGAGCAAAACTCCGTCTCAAAAAAAAAAAAAAAAAAAAAAAAAAGAAACCAGTAACAGCCCCCAGTTGCGATAACAAGGAATGTCTCCAGACATTGCCAACTGTCCTCTGGTGGGTGAAGTTCCCCCACACATTAAGAGTCACTGAGATAGCATCACATTTAATGGTAACAGACTGATTGCCTTCCCACTAATAATAGAAACAAGTTCAGGATGTCTAATCTCACTACTTTGCTCTCACTGCTTCTTTTGAATATTATGTTGGTGGTCCTAGATAGTTTAACAAGGCAAGGAAAACAAATAACAAGCATATAGAGAAGAAAGGGAGAAGGCTGTATCTTTTCAAAGACACCATAATTGTGCATATGGTGAAATCTTGAAAAATCTATGAAATGCTGCTGCTGCTGCTGCTGCTGCTGCTGCTGCTGCTGCTACTACTACTACTACTACTAGTACTACTACTACAAGAAATAATAAAACAGGTACACTGAAATGTATAAAACATTGCTAAAAGAAGTTCTTAAAGGCCTAAAAAACTAAATATACAATAAATATGTATATGAACACCCAAAGCAATCTACAGATTCAGTGCCATCCCTATCAAAATTAAAGTGTTATTCTTCACAGAAATAAAAAAAAATCTTAAAATTAATTTAAGACCACAAAAGACCCCAAATAGTCAAAACAATCTTGACCAAAAAGAACAAAGCTGGAGGCATCACACTACCATATGTCAAGATATATAACAAAGCTATAGTAATCAAAACATGGTACTGGAATAAAAACAGATATAACAACCAATGGGATAAGATAGAGAGCCCAAAAATAAACCTATACATCTACAGTCAGTTTATGTTTGACAAAGGCACCAAAAACACAAATTGGTGAAAAGACAGTCTCTTTAATAAATGATGTTGAGAAAACTGGATATCCACATACAGAAGAAAGAAAATGAACCCTTATCTCATCTCTTATAGAAAAATCGACCCAAAAGGGATTAAATGTAAGCTCTGAAACTATGAAATTACTAGGAGAAAACTTAGGAGAAAAGCTCTATGACATTGTTCTGGGCAGAGATTTCTTCTATATGACCCCAAAAGCACAAGCAGTAAAAACAAAAATAAACAAATGGGATTGCACCAAACAAAAAATCTTCTACAGAGCAAAGAAAACAATTACAGCCATGCATCACTTAATAATCAAGATAATTTCTGAGAAATGCATTGTTAGGCAACTTCGTCATTGTGCGAATATCATAGAGTGTACTTACACAAATCTAAATGTATAGTTTACTATATTCCTAGGCTATATAGCATAACCTATTGCTTCTAGGCTATAAATCTGTACAGCATGTTACTGTACTGAAGATTGTAGGCATCTGTAACATGATGGTAAGTATTTATGTATCTAGATGTATCTAAATATAGGAAAGGTACAGTAAAAATATGATATAAAAGATTTAAAAATGGTACACCTGTATAGGGCACTTAACACGAATGGACAATGCAAGACTTGAAGTTGTTCTGGTTGAAACAGTTGAGTGGGTAGTATGTGAATGTGAAGGACTATGATATTACTGTACACTACTGTAGACTCTGTAAACACTGTACACTTAGACTACATTAAATTCATTAAAAATGTCTTCCTTCAATAAATTAACCTTAGCTTACTGTGACATTCTTTACAAGCTTTTTAGAATTGTTTTAACTTTCTGATGCTTTTGTAATAACACTTAGCTGAAAATACAGATATGTTGTACAGTTGTACAAAAATATTTTACTGGCAGGAAGCAGTGGCTCACACCTGTAATCCCAGCAATTTAAGAGGCTGAGACAGATAGATCACTTGAGGTCAGGAGTTCAAGACCAGGCTGGCCACCATGGTGAGGAGTTTAAGACCAACATGGCCAACCGCATCTCTACTAAAAATACAAAAATTAGCCACATGATGGTGGGCACCTGTGATCCCAGCTACTCAGGAGGCTGACACAGGAGAACTTCTTGAACTTGGAGAGCGGAGGTAGCAGTGAGCTGAGATCATGCCATTGCACTATAGCCTGGGCTACTGGAGAGCAAGACTTCGACTCAGTGCAGAGTCCATCTTCATACTCTTCTATATATTTAAAAAATATATAGAAAAATATTAAAATATATAGAAAAATATTAAAAATATAGAAAAAGGATACTTAATATCCTTATTCTATGTTTTTTCTATTTTTAAAATAATGTATTTATTGTTTAACTTTTTAAAATTTTTTGTTAAAAACTAAGGCACAAACACACACATTAGGCGTACACAGGGTCAGAATCATCAATATCACCGTCTTCTACCTCCACATCTTGTCCCACTGAAAGGTCTTTTGGGGCAATAACATATATGGAGCTGTCACCACCTATAATAACAATACTTTCTTCTCAAAGAACCTGACTGAGGCTGTTTTACAGTTAACCTTTTTGCGTTATAAGTAGAAGGAATGTACAAAATAATGGTAAGAGTATAGTATGGTAAATATGTAAACCAGTAACATAGTGGATTATTATTATACTATAATCAATATTACATATTGTAAATAATTGTATGTACTATACTTTTACATGACTAGCACTGTAATTGGTTTAAACCAGCATCACCACAAACATGTGAGGAATGTATGTTTTAAAGACTTGAAAAGACATTTCGAAAAAAAAAAGACGTACAATTGGTCAAGAGATACATGAAAAAATGTCCAACACCTTTAATCATTGAAGAAATGCAAGTCAAAACCACGATAACACCCCACACCTGTTAGATTAGCTGTTATCAAAAAGCTAAAAGATGAATGCTAGTGAGGATGTGGAGAAAAGGGAGCCCTTATATACAGTTGGTGGTATTGCAAATTAGTACAACCATTTTTGAAAACAGTATGGTGGTTCCTCAAAAAACTGAAAGTGTTATACCATAAAATCTGGGAATCCCACTACTAGGTAGCTTCCCAAAGGAAATTAAATTAACATTCTGAAGGGATTCTTTCCATAAGAGGTTCACCTTAGATTTAAAGATACAAATAGGCTGAAATTTAAAGAAAGAAAAAAGATATCCCAGGCAAAAAATGATCTAAAGAGAGCTGGGGTGGCTGATTATAATAATATCAGACAAATTAGGCTTTAAGTCCCTCCTGTTACAAAAGACAAAGAACAATATTATATATTAAGAAGAGGGTAAATTCATCAACATATAACAATTATAAACATATGCACACCAAGCAACTGAGCCTCTAAATACATGAAGCAAATGTTGACAGAATTTAAAAAAGAAATAGACAGTTCTATAATACTTGTTGGGTACTTCAATAATCAACTTTCAACATCTACACAGAAGACCAATAAGGAAACAGAAGTCTTGAACAACATCATAAGCCTATTTCTAGACATATATAACAGTAGAATACATATTCTTCCCAAGTGCATATGGAACATTCTCTAAGACATGACATATGTAAGGCCAAAAAATAAGTCTGAAAAAATATCAAAAATTGAAGTCATACAAAACATAATCTCCAATCACAATGGAATGAAACTACAAATCAATAAAAAGAGAAAAGCTAGAAAATTCACAAATACGTACAAATTAAGTAGCATAGCCCTTAACTAATAGGTCAAAGAAAAAATTATAAAACAAATTAGAAAATAAGAGAAGAGGGCCGGGCGCGGTGGCTCAAGCCTGTAATCCCAGCACTGTGGGAGGCCGAGGCGGGTGGATCACAAGGTCAAGAGATCGAGACCATCCTGGTCAACATGGTGAAACCCCGTCTCTACTAAAAATACAAAAAATGAGCTGGGCATGGTGGCGCGTGCCTGTAATCCCAGCGACTCAGGAGGCTGGGGCAGGAGAATTGCCTGAACCCGGGAGGCGGAGGGTGCGGTGAGCCGAGATCGCGCCATTGCACTCCAGTCTGGGTAACAAGAGCGAAACTCCGTCTCAAAAAAAAAAAAAAAAAGAAAAGAAAAGAAAAGAAGAGAAGAATAAAAATAAAAATACAACATACTAAAAATTATGATATGTAGTGAAGGAAATGGTCACAAGGAAAATGCATAGCAGTCAAGGCTTATGTGAGAAAAGAGAAAGAGCTCAAATAAATAACCTATATTTATACTTTCTGAAACTAGAAAAGGAAGAGGAAACTAAACCCAAAGCTAGCAAAATAAAGGAAATTATAAAAGATTAGCACGTAGATAAACAGTATAGAAAACATAAAAATAATAGAGACAATCAGTGTAAGCAAAAGTTGGTTCTTTAACCCACATCCAAGGTCTTACTGCAAGGGCAAAAGCTGAAAGCATTCTACTTAAGAACCAGAGCAAGACAAAGATGCCCACTCTTATCACTCCTTTTCAGCATAGTACTGGAAGTCCTAGGCAGAGCAATCAGGCAGGACAAGAAATAAAAAGCATCCAAATTGTAAAAGAAGTCAGATTATAGTCAAATTATCTCTCTTCACTGATGATAAGATTCTGTACTTAGAAAACCCTATAGATTCCACCAAAAGTCTCCTAGAGCTGAGAAATTAGTTCAGTAAAGTTTCAGGATACAAAATCATGGTACAAAAATCATTGCCACTTCTATATACTGGTAATGTTCAAGCTGAAAGCCAAATCAAGAAAGCAATCTCATTATCAGTAGTCACCAAAATATATGTAGGAATATACCTAACCAAGGAGGTGAAATATCTCTACAAGAAGAACTATAAAACATTGCTGAAATAAATCATTGATGATAGAAACAAACAGAAAAACATTCCAGGCTCACAGATTAGAAGAATCAATATAGTAAAATGGCCATACTGCCCAAAACAATCTACAGATTCAAAACTATTCCTATCAAACTACCTATGTAATTTTTCACAGAATTAGAAAAAAACTATAAATTCATATGGAACCAAAAAAGAGCCCAAATACCCAATGCAATCCTAAGCAAAAAGAACAAAGCTGGAGGCATCACATTACCCAACTTTAAACTACACTTCAAGGGTACAGCAACCAAAACAGCATAGTACTGGTACAAAAATACAGACATACAGATTAATGGAATAGGGTAAAGAACCCAGAAATAAAGCCTCACACCCTCAGCCATCTGATCTTCGACAAAGGCAACAATAACAAGCAAAGGTAAAATGGCTCCCTATTCAATAAACGGTGCTGTGATAACTGACTAGCCATATTAAGAAAAATGAAGCTCAATCCCTAACTCTCACCATATATTAAAACTAAGTCAAGATGGATTAAAGACTTAAATGTAAGACACCAAACTATAAGAATCCTAGAAGAAAACCTGGGAACCACCATCCTGGACACCAGCCTTGGGAAATAATTTATGACTAAGTCCCCAAAAGCAACTGCAACAAAAACAAAAATTGACAAGTGAGACCTCATTAAACTAAGGAGCTTCTGCACAGCAAAAGAAACTATCAACAGAGTAAACAGACAACCTACAGAATGGGAGAAAATATTAACAAACTATGCATCTGACAAAAGTATAATATCCATAATCTACACAGAACTTAACTCAGGCCAGGCGCAGTGGCTCACACCTGTAATACCAGCACTTTGGGAGGCAGAGGCAGGTGGATCATGACGTCAGGAGTTTGAGACCAGCCTGGCCAACGTAGAGAAACCCCGTCTCTACTAAAAAATACAAAAAAAAAAAAAAAAATAGCCAGGTGTGGTGGCATACGCCTGTAGTCCCAGCTACTTGGGAGACTGAAGCAGGAGAATCACTTGAACCTGGGAGGCAGAGGTTGCAGTGAGCTGAGACCACGTCATTGCACTTCAGCCTGGGTGACAAAGTGAGACTCCATCTCAAACAAACAAACAAACAAAAGAGAACTTAATTCAACAAGCAAAAGACAAATAAAAAATTCCATTTAAAAATGGGCAAAGGGCATGGACAAGCACTTCTCAAAAGATGTCATACATGCAAGCAACAAATATATGAAAAAATGCTTAACATCAGTAATCATTAGAGAAATACAAATCAAAACCACAATGAGATACCATCGCACACCTGTTAGAATGCCTATTGTTAAAAAGCAAAACAAAACGAAAAACAGATGCTGGTGAGATTGCAGAGAAAAAGGAATGTTTGTACACTGTTGGTGTAAATGTAAATTAGTTCAGCCACTGTGAAAAGCAGTTTGCAGAATTCTCAAAGAACTTAAAACATGACTACCACTTGGCCCAGCAATCCCATCACTGGGTATATACCCCAAGGAAAATAAATCATACCAAAAACACATGCACTTTCATACATGTCTTTGTTCATCGCAGTACTATTCACAATAGCAAAAAATCAACCAATATTCCCATCAATGGTGAGTTGGATAGAAAAAATGTGGTCCATATACACCATGGAACACTACACAGCCACAAAATTGAATGAAATCAATCTGGAAAAACTAAAACAATCAAAACCAAACAATCTGGAAAAACTAAAAGAAAGCTGGAAGACACATACTTCCTGATTTCAAACCTTACTACAAAGCTGCTAAGCAAAACAGTGTGGTACTGACATAAAGATAAACATAGCTGTTGAAACAGAACTGAAAGTCTAGAAATAAGCCCATACATCCATGGTAAATTGATTTTTCATAAGGATGCCTAGACTAGTCAATGGGGAAATAACAGCTGAGACAACTGGATATCCATATGTAAGAGAATAAAGTTGGATCTCTACGCCATTTACAAAATCTATTTCAAAATGAATCAACAATCTAAACATAAAAGCTCAAACCACACAACTTATATAAAACATAAAGATAACTCTTTATGGCTTAGGATTTGCAATGGTTTCTTATAGATGACACCAAAAGCATAAGCAAGAAAGGAAAAAACAAATTGAACTTCATAAAACTTTAAAATGTTTATGCATTAAAGTACATTACCACAAAAGTGAAAAACAACCTACAGAATGGGAGAAAATATTTGCAAATTATATATTAGTCTAGTATTCAGAATATATAAAGAACTCTTACAATTCAACAACAAAAATATAAACAGCCCAACTTGAAAATGGGTCTGGGCATGGTAGCACATGCCTGGAATCCCAGCTACCTGGGAGGCAGAGGCAGTAGGACCACTTAAAGCCAAGAGTTCAAGACAAGCCTGGGCAACACAGCAAGGCCCCATTTCTAAAAGAAAAACAAAACTTGGCCAGGTGGTGGCACCTGCCTACAGGCCCAGCTACTCAGGAGGCTGAGATGGGAAAAACACTTGAGCCCAGGAGTTCAAGGCTGCAGTGAGCCATGATCCCACCACTGCACTCCAGCCTGGGCAACAGAGCAAGACTTCAAGTCTAAAAATAATAATAATAATGATGGGGAAAGGACCTGAGTAGATATTTCTCCAAAAAAGGTATACAAATGGCCAACTAGCACATGAAAAATGCTTAATATCATTAGTTATTCGGAAAACGCAAATCAAAGCCACAATGAAAAACCACTCCATAACAAACTAGGATGGCCATAATTTAAAAAATAAAACTTAAACAAAACAAAAATAACAAGTGTTGATAAGGATATGGAGAACTTGAAATGCTGATACATTGCTGGTGGGAAGGTAAAATGTTTAAACCACCATGGGAAATAGTGTGGTGGTTCCTTAAAACGTAAAGATATGATTACCATATGGCCCGGTAATTCCACACATAGGGATATGTCCTTAAGTATTAAAAACAGGTACTCAAACAAATACATATATATACATGTTCACAGCAGCCCTTGTCACAATAGGTAAGAAGTGGTAATAGCCCAGATGTCCAACAATGGATGAATGAATAAACAAAATGTGGTATATCCATACAATGCAAAATTATTCAGCCATAAAAAGGGATGATGTACAATGAGGATGAACTGTGACAATATTAAGTGAAAGAGGTCAAACACAAAAGGTCACATAATGTATTATTCCATTTATGTGAAATATCCAGAATAGGTAAATACAGAAACAGAATGCAGATTAACGGTTTCCAGGGACTAGGGGAAGGGTGGAGTGAGAGAAACTACTTTTTGAGTACCAAATTTTATTTTGGAGTAATAAATGTTTGGAAGTAGGTAGAAGTGGTCAGATAACATGATGAATATACTAAATGTCACCGAATTGTTCACTTTTAAATGGCTACTTTTATGTTATGTAAATTTCACCTCTATAATTTTTTTAAAAATTCAGCCAGGACCCTTAACTCACACTACACACCAAAATAACAGTAAATTTATCAAAAGTTAAAAGTATCAAATATCTAGAAGAAAGCAGGCAAAATTTAAAACTTTAGTGTATTAATAGTTAAAAGATTCTTGCATATGATGCAAAGGGCAATAAAGATAAACAATTGATAAGCTGGGCTTCATAAAAATTTTTGAATTCTGCTAATTAAAATAAACCATTAAGAAAAAGAAAATACGACCCACAGAATGGGGGAAAAATACTGGGTGTGTGCATAACATATATGTGTGTGTATATTTATGTAGACATGACAAATAATTTGCATTTAGAACATATAAAGAACTCTTACAATTATAAGAAGACAAGCAATGCAACTTTTTAAAAAATTGGGCAAAGATTTGAGAATACACATCAAAAAAGAAGATATTTGAATGGCCAATAACAGCATGAAAATATGCTCAATATCAGAAAAAGCAAATTAAAACAATAAGGTACCACTTTATACCCACCAGCATAGCTATAATTAAAAAGATCCTATACACTGCTGGTGATAATATAAAATAGTCCTATTATTTTGGCAAACATATCAGTTTCTTGTAAGGCTCAATACATTACATATTTATGCAGCCCAGCAATTCTATTCCTTTGCATTCACCCAGGAGAAACGAAATGTGTGTAAAATGACTTGTACACAAATATTCATAGCAACAGATAGCAGGTCAGTGGCTTTCAGGGTACAGAGATAGGGCAAGATTTACTGGGAAGGAAAACCAAGGGAACTCTCTGGGGTGATGAAACCACTCAATATTGTAAATGTCGTGGGTGCATACATTTGTCATAACATTAAATTGTACACTTAAAACTGATATGTTTCATTGTATGTAAACTGAACTCAATAAAGTTGATATTTTAGAAAGTAGAAGGGAAGGGAGCCTGAACTGGGACCTAGACTTCTTCAGTAAGATTTCCCCGGGCAACTCCCATAAGGGACGCTTCACTGAGGTCCCTGTTTGTGCCAAGGAATGCGGAGGCAAAACATTGTTGGAATAGCTAAGTTATTCACTTGTTCCCTTAAATTTGCTAAATGGCATGCTACATTTACAGAAATATCCAAAGTATTTATTTAAATTTCTTTTCGGTGAGAAGGAACCCCCAAATTAGTTAAGGTAAAACAAACTTATATATATTTAGCATATACGCATACGGACAGACATATCTATATACTGCATTTATCTAAATATTTAGTGCAACTCAATAAATAGTTTAGTAATTTAATTTAAAATATTAAGAAGCTTCTTGTGAAATAAAAATACACAAAGTAATTTTAACAGTTCTTCCCTATAATTGCAGATAAACCTGCTTTCTTGTTTACATATTGATTTTAATTTTCTCTTTACTACTACTCCCATTTCTCTGTTTTCCTGTCCCTCTTTTGGGACCATTTCATCCCTACTCAGATGATACTATTCTAGGGATTATATTTGTTTTTAATATATAAAATATTGGTCTATGCATATGATTGACATGATGTCTAGCCAATACCTCTAGAAATAAACTAAAAAAGTGTTTCTAAGACATCTTTCCCTCCGATGGTAAAATACTAGAGATGAAGAAAGCTGATCAGGAAGAAAAACAAACTATTAGGCCTAAGATTGAACTAAATTATATTGGAAGAGGACGATATAGATCCTGTGTAAAATTAGTTATTTATTGAACACTTAATATATGGCAGGCATTAAGACACTTTAGGCTAATAATGTTAGCCCAATTGGCAGATAGAAGAGTATCAATACAAGTTGAGTCTGACATCAATCTGCACACTCTAAACTAAACCATGACACTGTAGTGCCATATTAGAGCTAGCTATTAAAGGGATCTTGTACTGCAATAAAAAGAGAAGAATCTGCCCTACCTATTGCAAACTAACACCAAAATGCTAAAGCAGTCAATTATTCCAATTGCTCATCCTTTGGTGTCCAGGATAAACTTTCTGAGCATTCTCTCTCTACCCCAGCATTAAAATCTAGTCTAACTTCCAAATCCTGCTCTTTCCAGTAATTTGCTGTGACAGGGTACTATACTAAGCTAACTATGTGGAGAAGTAGAATATATCTCCCATGTTACATCTTTGTTACCTGACAAAGGAATAACTAAGAGATATACAGAATCGTAAAAGGGGTTGGGCACAACATGTCTAATGGGATGCCGCTCTCATTTCTCCCAGGTACATTCACCTATACCATCTTCAAAAGTGAATCAGAAAATCTACATCTTTTCTGCAAAAAACCATAAAAACATATATCCCTCCTACAACACCCTATCTTTCAGATTGGCTATAGATGGAGTCAACTGTCAAATACTCACTAAGGTTTACTCAAATTTCCTCCTCAGGAAAGTTACAAGCTGGGCTGGGGATTGGGCCAGTAATAGGCAATATGACTCCATATTTTCAATGAACATTGAGAAAAGCATAAGCTAATAGAAACTTGATTTTATTAAAGCTTTAGAATAAATTATAGTGCTTATATGTAATTAAATACTAAGACACTTTCTTGAAGTATTTATTAGAGAGTTACTACATATACAACAAAGCTTTAATATTCTGAATTCAACTAGAAACAATCAATTAAAACATAAAGTTTTAAAATTCTGCTTTTTTACTAACAATAAATTTGCATTTTAAAGCAACTCCGTGTCAATTTATCTGAAGATTTTTGATACTTTCACAAGACCTTAAATTAAAATTACAGGTTTCATATATAAATTACACATTTCACTCCAAATATAAGTGGAAAAAGGTGGATCCAGTATTCCTAAAATCACTCTGTTTAGTGTTGGTAAAATGAAAGAAAAAAAACTCTTTGTCACTCACCTGGAGGGGAGGACAAGAAGAATATATGTTACACGTGATATTAAAAAAAGTACATACAAATTAAATATGACTCCTCTCCATTATGTTCAATGACAGAATTATTACTGACATTAGCCTTCTTCTGGCAGTTTCTGGAATTTTTTACTGAAGAAAAAGGAACTGAAATTCTCCTTTAAGAAAGCCAAGTAAAAAAAAAACTTTAAAAATTACCTAAAATATTTATTGCAAGAGAGGGAGAATAGGAGGAGGTGCAATGGCTTAGGCCTGTAATCCCACCACTTTGGGAGACCAAGGCCTGTTGATCACTTAAGCCCAGTAGTGGAGACCAGCCTGGGCAAGACAGTGAGACCCTTTCTCTACAAAAATTAGTTGGGCATGGTGGCATGCACCTGTAATCCCAGCTACACAGGAGGCTGAGGTAGAAGGATTGATTCAGCCCTGAAGGTCAAGGCTGCAGTGAACCATGACCATACCACTGCACTCCAGCCTAGGTGACAGAATGAGATCCTGTCTCAAAAAAGAAACAAACAAAAATAAAATAAAATAAAAAAAACCTTATGCATGTTACTAAATCACTTAAATACGAAAAATGTTGAAATGCACAACGATAAACTAATATTAAATATTTTTAAAACATTTTATTGTAATAGTAATAGGCATTTATTATTATTTCTCTGTAGGTAACAGAAAATACATATATGAAAAAATGACTCATAATCTTGCACTAGTAGTTAATATTAGTATGTATCTTACTCTAAATCTTTTTTCCTCCAATTTTGAATAAACATTTATCATAGTGAAGTTTTATGTTAAAATTTTAAAAATCACATTTAAGCCCATGCTGCATTTTTTGAGGAAAGTGATATGAAAAGGAGATGAAACATTAGGCTCCAGAATATTCTAACGAAAAAGAACATAATTAATTTTGGTATGAATACACATTTCCATTAATTGTGATTTAATGAGAACCTTTGTCTACATCCTTGTCTTTTACAATACTTTGTAAGTCTATTAATGTTTAAATGCACTAAAAATATTTATGAAGGCAGGACGTAGTGATTCACACCTGTAATCCCAGCACTTTGGGAGGCCGACGCAGGGGGATCACCTTAGGTCAGGAGATGGAGACCAGCCTGGCAAACATGGTGAAACACTGTCTCTACTGAAAATGCAAAAAGTTAGCCAGGCATGATGGCACATGCCTCTAACCCCAGCTACTTGGGAGGTGAAGGCAGGAAAATTGCTTGAACCCAGGAGGTGGAGGTTGCAATGAGCAGAGATAGCGCCGCTGCACTCCAGCCTGGGCAACAAGAGCAAAACTCCACATAAAAAAAAAAAGTTTATAAAATGTTTAAGTACCACAAAGTAAAACAACACATGAAGAAGTAGACAGGTAGGCAAAACTAAGAAAAATATAATAATCTGAATAATTTAATCACTGTTACTTCTAAACATTTTCAGTTTTTTTCCATATTAATTTGGAACCTAATTTTAAAACAAATTCTAAGTAATATAATGTTTACAAGGTCTCATGAAAATCAAAAAGACCTGATTTTTAACCTAACTTTGTTTATTAGCATATTATCAATTTCAGATTATAACATTTAACCATCTGAGGGGAAAAATGCCTCCTTTTCCATATCTGGGCATCATAAAGTAGAGAAAACTGAGAATATGGGATTGAAATTCTACTAGGATATAGATACATGTTTTCAGTATAAAGGTTGTCAATCTGCAAATTTAAGAGTAGCAGTAAAATTAGTCAGAGATTGCACTCCAGCCTAGGCAATGGAGCAAGACTCCGTCTCAAAAAAAAAAATTAGTCAGAGAAACAAATCCAGCTCTAAGAAAATGAACCTATTTTTCAGCCTTTAAGAAAAGAGGCCTTTTTCAGTTTGATCTCACTTGTTATTTTACAACATTCATCTTTGTTTCTTTCCATTATACAGTACACACAAATGAAGGCATGAAGTCTGTGATAAGGTCTAATAAGCTTGCACTGTAACAAAAAGAAGTCTTTACTGCAACTGTGGAGAAAAATGAAATGTCTAAGTAGACATTTAAAAGATAAGCAAACAGAATTGAAAGAGGCTAGTGCTAAGAATGAATTTATTCACTATTAAACAAATTCTTATAACTTGAGTATACTCACTATGAATAAAAATATTTTAGATTAGAGGATCCAAGATGGCTGAATAGGAACAGGTCTGGAGTGCAGTTCCCAGCGAGAACATTGCAGAGGGTGAGTGCTCACTGCATTTCCAAACAAGTTTTCACTGCCCACAGACCAGGAGATTCCTGGGCTGCAAAGCGCCATGAGTTTTCAATGCGGCAGTTCCGGCCAGTGCCAGCTCAGAGCACAGAAACTCACACAAGTCTGGGCAGCTGTTTCAACTGGCACCTGGAACACCTGAGAGACAGAGGTGCCCATTCAACTGAATGGGAGGGGGCTGAGTCAGGGAGCCAGGCAATCTGGCTCAGCGGGTACTACCCCTACAAAACAAGCAATCTGAAACACTCTGGATTGAGAGTTTTGCAGCAAGCACAGCTAGACCCAGGATAGTCCAGCTCAGTGAGGGAAAGGGCATCCCCCACTACCAAGGCAGTTGGCCACTACCGAGACAGTTCATACAGCAGCTGGGCAGAGATTGCGGCAGCTCAGCAATGCCTCTGCTGGCAAACTGTGACTGGACTACTCCGTGTGGGGCAGGGCATCTATGAAAAAAGGCAGCATCACGACAGGAACTTATAAATAAAGCTGATCTTCCTAGGACAGAGCACCTGGGAAAAGAGGCAGTTATGAGTTCAGGTGCAGCAGACTTAAAGGTACCTGCCCAGCAGCTCTACACAGAAGAATGGAGCTCCCAGCACAGCACTTAAGCTCCTATAAGGGAGAGACGGTCTCCTCAAAGAGCTCCCCGACCCCCGTATACCCAAAGAGACACCTCATAAAGGAGAGCTGAGGCTGACATCTGGCAGGTACCCTTCTGGGATGAGGATAGCAGAGGAAGAAACCGGCAGCAACCCTTGCTGTTCTACAGCCCATGCAGGTAATCCCCAGGTGAGCGGGGTCTGGAGTAGACCTCCAGCAGTCCTGCAACAGAGGGGCCTGACTGTTAGAAGGAAAACTAAGAAGCAGAAGAAATAGCTTCAACATCAATACAAAGGGCGTCCACTCAGAGACCCCATCCGAAAGTCACCAACTACAAAGACCACAGGTAGATAAAGCCACTAAGATGGGAAGAAACCAGTGCAAAAAGATGAAAACAACAAAAACCAGAATGCCTCTCCTCCTCTAAGGGATCACGTCTCACTAGCTAGGGATGAAACCTGGATGGAGAATGAATGACAAAAACAGGCTTCAGAAAGTGTGTAATAACAAACTTCTCAGAGCTAAAAGAACATGTGTTAACCTGATGCAAAGAAACTAAGAACCTAGAAAAAAGGTTAGATGAGATGCTAACTAAAATAAACAGCTTAGAGAAGAATATAAACAACTTGATGGAGCTGAAAAACACAGCACGAGAACTTCATGAAGCGGACACAAGTTCCAATAGGCAAATCGACCAAGCAAAGAAAGGATATCAGAGATTGAAGATCAACTCAATGAAATAAAATGAGAAGGCAAGAATAGAGAAAAAAGAGTGAAAAGAAATGAACAAACCCTCCAAGAAATATGAGATTATGTGAAAAGACCCAATCTACATTTGATAGCTGTACCTGAATGTGATGGAGAGAATGAATCCAAGCTGGAAAACACTCTTCAGGATATTATCCAGGAGAACTTCCACAACCTAGCAAGGCAGGCCAACATGCAAGTCCAGGAAATACAGAGACCACCACAAAGGTATTCCTCAAGAAGAGCAACCCCAACGCACATAATCATCAGACTCACCAGGGTTGAAATGAAGGAAAAAATGCTAAGAGTAGCCATCGATTCCACAGAAATACAAACTACAATCAGAGATTACTACAAACAACTCTAGGCACATAAACCAGTGATCCTGGAAGAAATGGATAAATTCCTGGACACTTGCACCCTCCCAAGTCTAAACCAGGAAGAAGCTGAAACCTTGAACAGACCAATAACAAGGGCTGAAGTTGAGGCAGCAATTAATAGCCTACCAACCAAAAAAACATCCAGATCCAGATGGGTTCACAGCTGAATTCTACCAGATAGACAAAGAGGAGCTGGTACCATTCCTTCTGAAACTATTCCAAACAATACAAAAAGAGGGAATCCCTCACAAATCATTTTATGAGACCAACATCATCCTGAAACTAAAACCTGGCAGAGACTCAACAACAAAAAAATACTTCAGGCCAATATCAATGATGAACATCAGTGCAAAAATCTTCAATAAAATACTGGCAAACCAATTGCAACGGCACATCAAAAAGCTTATTCATCACAATCAAGTAGGCTTCACCCCAGGGATGCAGGGCTGGTTCAACATATGCAAGTCTATAAACGTAATCCACCACATAAACAGAATCAAAGACAAAAACCACATGATGATCTCAATAGATGCAGAGAAGGCCTTCAACAAAATTAAATAGTCCTTTATGCTAAAAAGTCTCAATAAACTAGGTATTGAAGGAACATATCTCAAAATAATAAAAGGTTTTAACGACAAACCTACAGCCAATATCATACTGAATGGGTAAAAACTGGATGCATTCCCATTGACATCTGGCACTAGACAAGGATGCCCTCTCTCACTACTCCTATTCAATATGGTATTGGAAGTTCTAGCCAGAGCAATTAGGCAAGAAAAAAAAAAAAATAAAGGGTATTCAGTTAGGAAAAGAGGAAGTCAAATTGTCTATATTTGCAGACAACATGATTGTGTATTTAGAAGACCCTATCATCTCAGCCCAAAATTTGCTTAAAGCGGTAAGAAAAGTCAGCAAAGTCTCAGGCTACAAAATCAATGTGCAGAAATCACAAGCATTTCTATACACCAATAACAGATTAACAGAGAGGCAAATCAAGAATGAACTCCCATTCACAATTGCTACGAAGAGAATAAAATACCTAGGAACACAACGAACAAAGGATGTAAAGGACCTCTTCAAGGAGAACTACAAACCACTGCTCAAGGAAATAAGGGAAGACACAAACAAATGAAGAACCATTCCATGCTCATGGTTAGGAAGAATCAATATCAGGAAAATTGCCATGCTGCCCAAAGTAATTTATAGACTCAATGCTATCCCCATCAAGCTACCAATGACCTTCTTCACTGAACTGGAAAAAACCACCTTAAACTTCATATGAAACCAAAAGAGAGCCTGCATAGCAAAGACAATCCTAAGCAAAAAGAACAAAGCTGGAGGCATCACGCTACCAGATTTCAAACTATAGTACAAAGCTACAGTAATCAAAACAGCATGGTACTGGTACTAAAACAGAG
Organism: Sapajus apella; assembly: GCF_009761245.1. NCBI lineage: Eukaryota > Metazoa > Chordata > Mammalia > Primates > Cebidae > Sapajus > Sapajus apella. The sequence continues at coordinate 6,804,557 of NW_022437013.1, forward strand.
ATATAGACCAATGAAATAGAACAGAGGCCTCAGAGGCAATGCCACACATCTACAACCATCTGATTTTTGACAAACCTGACAAAAACAAGTAATGAGGAAAGGATTCCCTGTTTAATCAATTGTGTTGGGAAAACTGGCTAGCAATGGGCAGAAAGCAGAAACTGGACCCCTTCCTGACACCTTACACTAAAATTTACTCCAGATGGATTAAAGGCTTAAACATAAGACCTAACACCATAAAAACCCTAGAATCAAACCTAGGCAAAACCATTCAGGACATAGGCATAGGCAATGACTTCACGACTAAAATACCAAAGCATTGGCAACAAAAGCCAAAATAGACAAATGGAACCTAATTAAACTCCAGAGTTCTGTACAGCAAAAGAAACAATCATTAGAGTGAACCAGCAACCAACAGAATGGGAAAAAATTTTTGCAATCTACCCGTCAGACAAAGGGCTAATATCCAGAATCTACAAACAACTAAAACATATTTACAAGAAAAAAACAAATAAACCCATCCAAAAGTGGGATAAGGATATGAACAGACACTTTCCAAAAGAAGGCCAACAAACATGAAAAAATGCTCATCATCACTGATTATTAGAGAAATGCAAATCAAAACCACATTGAGATACCACCTCACACCAGTTAGAATGGCAATCATTAAAAAAATCTGGAGACAGCAAATGCTGGAGAGGATCTGGAGAAACAGGAACACTTTTACACTGTTGGTGGGAGTGTTAACCAGTTCAACCATTGTGGAAGACAGTGTGGCAATTCCTCAAGGATCTAGAAATAGAAATTCCACTTGAGCCAGCAATCCCATTACTGGGTATATTCCCAAAGAATTATAAATCATTCTATTATAAAGACACATGCACACGTATGTTCATTGCGGCACTGTTTACAATAGCAAAGACCTGGAACCAACCCAAATGCCCATCGACGATAGACTGGACAAGGAAAATGTGGCACATGTACACCATGGAATACTATGCAGCCATAAAAATGATGAATTCATGTCCTTTGTAGAGACATGGATGAGGCTGGAAACCATCATTCTCAGCAAACTGACACGAGAACAGAAAATCTACCACCACCTGGTCTCACTCATAGATGGGTGATGAACAGTGAGAACACATGTACACAGGGAGGGGAGCATCACACACTGGGGTCTGTTGCGGGGGCAAGGGAGGGACAGCAAGGGGTTGGGGAAGTCAGGGAGGGATAACATAGGGAGAAATGCCAAATGTAGGTGACCGGGGGATGGAGGCAACAAACCACATTGCTATGTGTGTACCCATGCAACAATATTGCCTGATCTGCCCATGTAACCCAGAACCTAAAGTACAATTTAAAAAAATGTGAATCAAAACTACAAAGAGACATCAATTCACACACACGAGGATAGAGAAAAACAAAAAAGACAATAACAAGTGGTCATGGGCATGTGGAGAGGCTGGAACTCTCAAATATTGTTACTCAAATTATAAACTGGTACAGCCACCTTTGAAATGATTTGGCAGCTTTGCAAAATGTCAACGATCAACCTGCCTTATGATCTAGCCCTTCTATGCCCAGGTACATACAAAGAAAAATAAAAATATATGTCTACACACACACATACAAAATACTTTAAAACATTTTAAGCCTTGGAACTCGGCCAAGCATGGTGGCTCACCTCTGTAATCCCAGCACTTTGGGAGGCTGAGGTGGGTGGATCAACTGAGGTCAGGAGTTCGAGACCAGCCTGGCCAACATGGTGAAACCCCTTCTTCACTAAAAAAAAAAAAATACAAAAATTAGCCAGGCATGGTGGCGGGCACCTGTAATTTCAGCTACTCAGGCAGTTAAGGTAGGAGAATCACTTGAATCCAGAAGGTGGAGTTTGCAGTGAGCCAAGACCACACCATTGCACTCCAGCCTAGGCGACAAGGGCGAAACTCCATCTCAAAAAAACAAAACAAAACAAAAAAACCTAGGAACTTACCTGACCGTAAGAACTGGAAGTAAAAAGCTATTATTTCTCCCCTTCCAATATGTATTAAGTATCTTTACGGGGTGGAGGGAGTTGGGGGTGAGGAAATCCACAGCCTAAGGTGATTAATTTTGCCAGATGTTAAAAAGCTTTAACATACCCACATCTAAGAAAAATGTATAGCTTAATTTTTAAAATCAAAATGTAACAGGAATTGATCCTTTTATTCTGAAACAAAGTAATGAAAATTAACATAAATGTAGAGCTAGGGCAAACTGGCTTGTTTACAGCTAGCTAGAAAAACTATTCAGAAGGAATCTAAAGCTTGAGTAAATGCTTCCTACTTCAAAAGCCTTCCCGAAACTATATTAACTAAAATGAACTCAGAATCCATAAGGCCACTTCTTACAGGGTCACTGCTCAAACAACATCCTACAAGATTAACTTAAAATGGAAGGAAAGTTAGGAAAAAAAGTCTTTCTTTTCTCAAAATAAACCAAAGTATATTTTTAAAAAAGTATTTTTAACAGTGGTCAATTCTTGTTTCCTACATTATCAAAGATAAATAAGACAGTTAAAATAAAGTAAAATAAAGTAATAGAAAATTAAAACTATGGCAATGATCACAGTCTTCTCTTCCTTTAGACTTCACAGGCAAGATTAGAGGTATCTCTATGCTATAGTTAAATAGATACTCTGGGTATGACAAAATTAATCATAAAAAGTTTACTTTCCATTAATCTAATGAAATGTGGTCTGCTAGATGATGCAAGGTATAGAAATTTGAAATAAAGTCACTGCTCTTGAGGTAGCTCTCACACTGTAGGTTTCAATATGCAGGCAGATAGATAGATACAGATATATGTGTATAGATGAGAACACATAGTTTTAGAACTCTGTTCATAGGAAATAATCTGAAGTGCAAACATATTCAAAAATGTTCACATCATTCATTGTTATTTATAAATATCAAAAAACTAAAAGCAGATTTTGTTGGAATGATTGCTGCTAGACTTGCCCTCTTGCTGCAAACAACTAGGAAACTGTACAAAATGTGTGAAGCATATGTTTTCAAACATTGGGAAAAGGCAGCAAAGAACTGTGGTCTTAATGTTTACATTAAACATTATCCTATAGGTCCTAATTAGTACGATAATAAAAAAAAGGAATGTGAAGACTAGAAAGAAAGAAGCAAGTTTATCTTAATTCACAGAAGATGTAATAATATATGTAGTTAATTCTAAAGAATCCATAAAAGAATGAATAAAAATTATCAGTTTAGCAAGATCACAGTGTACAGGTCAATAGAAAAAAAATAAGTTGTATTTCTATATACCAACAACAAACAGTTGAAGGAAAATAAAACACGATGTCATTTATGGTATTATTTGAATATATGAATACTTATGGATAAGTTTAATAAAGTGCATATAAGACCTGCACACTGAAAATATTGCTGAGAGGAATTAATGATCTTAATAAATGGAAAGATACACCATGTTCATTTATCAGAACACTGAATACTGGTAAGACATTTTTTCCAAAAATGACCTATATATTAAATACAATCCCATTCAAAATCCCAAGTTTTACTTGTACAAATTGCCAAGCTAACTGTAAAATTTATATAGAAATTCAAAGAAGGAGGAGGAGAAAGAGGTGACCCAAAAATTTGAAAAGAAAAAATTTGAAGAACTTATGCTACCTGATTTCAGGCCTTATCATAAAAGTACAGTAATGAAGACATTGTGGTATTGGCATAAGGACAGACATAGATTGGTGAAACAGACTAGAATACAAAATACACTCACAAAAGTATCAAGGTAATTCAATGGGGAATGGATAGTCTTTTCAACAAATGGTCCTGGAACTAAACACATGGGGAAAAAACTGAACCAGAACTCTTACCAAACATCACACAAAAAATAAGTAAATGGATCAAAAGCAAAAAATATAAAAACTATTAGGAGCAAATATGGAAGAAAGTCTTTGTAACCTTGGAGAAGTCAAAGATTTCTTATAAAAGGGATAGAAAGCTATAACCATAAAAAGATGATAGAATGGACTGTGTCAAAATTAAACTTTATTCGCTGAAAATTATAGGTAAGAAAACAAAAAGGCAAGCCACCAAATGACAGAGCATATCCACAGGACATGTATGTATGAAATGAATATATTTCCACAATGCACAAATGGCAATATATCCACAATACACAAACAGCTCTTACCACTCAATTATAAGAAAACAAATAAAAAAAGAAATGAACTACTGATACATACAATATGGATGGATCTCAAATGCATTATGCTAAGAGGAAAAAGCTGGACTCAAAATGTTACATACTGGATGAGTCCATCTATCTATAAGACATTTATTTTAAAAATATAAGATTATAGGAACAGAAAATAGATGAGTGATTGCCAGAAACGTGGGTAAGTACAGAGGTTAATTACATAGGAGCAGTATGAGGAAACATTTTGAGGTGATGGAAGTCTTCTGAATCTTGACTATGGCTGTAGTTAAAAGATGCTTTTATCAAAACTCATAGAACAGTACACCAAAGATAGTGAATTTTACTCAATATAAACAAAAAGTGACTGCAAAAAAATGAAACAACATACCAATACTAAGACATCAAAATGACAAAAATTTAAAAGTGTGACAATATCAAATGCAAGTAAGGATGAGGAACAACTACAACTTTCATACTTTGGAAAACAATTTGGCAGTTTCTTGCAAAGTTAAAAATAGACTAATGATACAACACAGCAATTCCATTTCTTGATATTTACCCAAGGAAAATGAAAGTATTTGTCTACACAAAGACTTGTTCACAAATATTCACAGCAGAGGAAGTTGGAGCAAACTTTAAAGACACTTCTTTCCACTCTGACTCACTACTAGGTACTTTTCCACCCCTAGCCTTCTTCCTCCCCCAAGCCCCTGGGTCCCTAGCACTGCCAGAGCCTTTTGTTTGGGGCTCCCTTGTCAGTGAGAAAACACAGACCCCCAAAGGCTGTGCTGATCCAATCTACCATGGGGAAAAATGTAACTGGAAAATGGGGAGAATCCTCAGCACTTTCTCTGGTTTAGCTTCTTGTTTATACAATCACAGTAAGTAAATAAAGGCTTGACTATTATTTTGATTTTGGTTTGTTGTCTTAGAAACAGGTACTTCAGACACCTAGCGGTTCAGCTGAGCCCCAGACAATATGATTGTATAAAGAGATGCAAATTATTTTTTGATGAAATTTAACATTCATTACTTAAAAAAAAAAAAACATTTTCAGCAAATAGAAATGAAAAGGGACCACCTCAATCTGTAATGTTTAACTATGGAAAATCTGCAGCTGATATAATAGCAAAATATTGAGTATCTTCCTCAAAAGATGGACAGAAAAAAGTGAATGTCATTCTTTACTACTTCTATTAAATTTGTACTGGAGATCCTAGCAAGTGCACTAAGATAGCCAGGACAAAAAGACATAGGTAATGAAAAGGAAGAAGTATGACCCTCTTTACTTTCAGATAATATGACTGTATACATAGAAAATCCAAAGAAATTGACATGACTAATAGAGCTAACGAATAAATTTAGAAATGCTGTTCTATATCTTGATTAGAAACTATATTTATACTTCTGTATGCATGTCAAAAATAACAGAACTGTGCATAAAATTGGTGAATTTTACAGTATATAAATCATACCATAAAAAATTAGAATTTTATCTTAGGATAAACAGATGAATATATAAATGGATCACATCTCTACATCTTAGCAACAGTAACTACAAATAAAATTTTTAAAATGATACCATTTAGAATAGAATTAATCATATAGGAAGAAATTTAACAAATGATGTATATGGCCTCTATAATGAAGGTAATTAAAGATACGTAAATTAATGGATAGGTATATGGTGCTCATGAATTGGAAAAACAAACATAATTTTAAGATTTCAATTTTTCCTAAATTGATCTATAGAATTGTTACAATTCCTATCAAAATCTCAAAGGTTTTCAAGCAAACTTTGGCAAAATTAATGTAAAATTTATATGGAATAAATAGCCAATACAATAGCTAACACAACTCTGAAGAAGAGGAAACGTAAAGGACTTATGCTACCAAAGTAATGCCAAAGTAATTGATACAGTGTGATACTGGCATAAAGACAGACAAGCAGGTGAATAGAACACACTAGTGAGTTTCAACCTAGACCTGTATATATACATTCCATTGATTTTCAATAATCAAGGTAATTCAATGGGAAAAAAAGGAATTTTTCTTTTCAATATACAATACTGGAACAACTGGGTATCTATATAAGAAAAATGGACATAAATACAAAATCTGAAACTGTAAAGATTCTCAAAGAAAACATATGATAATATCTTTGCAACCTTGGGGCTTACTATTTTTCAGACAAGATGCAAAAGGAATTGAAAAGGGATAAACATGAGGGAGCTTTCCAGAGTAATGGAAATGTTCCACATCTTCACTTGGTTGGTAGTTGCCAATATGTATACGATTGTTAAGTAATAATTAAGCTGTTCACCTAAGATCAGTGTATATCACTTTATGGAAATTATACCTCAATTTAGTACTTTTAACGTGCAAAAAAATGCCCATGACAACTTTACTTTAATAACCCACAACTAAAAACAACCCAAATGTCCATCAACAGCGTGGTACATCAATAAAATGGAACTCTACTGTGCAAGAAAATAATAAACTATGGACACATACTACAATGTGGATGAATCTCAAAATAATTATGCTAAGTGAAGGAAGTCAGAACAAAGAAAGTACACATATCATATATTTGCAATTACATAAAAATCTGGAAGATGAAACTTTGTACTGTACACAAAGCAGATGAGTGGTTATTTGGGGATGGAGGATGGGGGTAGGAAGGGAGGGATTATAAAGAGGCATGAAAATCTTTTTGATTAATTTATATGTTCATTATCTTGAATGTTGTGATAGTTTCACAAGTGTATACATATGTCACAACTCAAATTGTACACTTGAAATATATGCACTTTATTGTATGTCAATTATACCTAAAATTTGCTTTAAAATCATAGAAGTAAACCAGGAGTGGTGGCTCACACCAGTAATCTCAGCACTTTGGGAGGCTTAGATTGGAAGATCTCTTGAGTCCAGGAGTTTGAGACCTGCCTAGGCAACAGGAGACCTTGTCTCAATAAAATCATACAAGTAGATTTGAGCTCAATAAGAAAGTATTTTCCTTCTAATTACCAGAAAAATAGAATCTTAGAGTCCAAAGGGACCTCATGGATATGTTGGCAGACAAAGCAGCATCCGCCTTCTATTTGAGCATTTTTAGTAAAGGAACATTCCTATTACTAATGAGACATTTCCATTACTAAGTAGCAAATAATTGTTAGAAAATTGTTGCTATTCAGACTTCCTGTAACTTAACCTATTGATTCAAAATCTTGCCTCTTGGTGTTATCCAAATAAATCTACTCCTTCCCCAAATTCAACATCCATTCAACAACTACTTACTGAGAGATAACTATATACAAGAAACCAGTGCATGCACTGTGGTGAATAAAAAGATATGTAAGATAAGAGCTCTAATTTCACGATTTTTCCAATTTAGTACCTAAAAGTAACTGCAACTTTAGTTCATTTCTTGTGTGTGTCTCCTCTGCTGTGGTTTGTGTAGCAAGAATATTTCTGACTTCAATTGGATTGAAGATGGTAGTCAAGATGAGTACAATCTAGTATCTACATTTTCTGTTTAGTATTTTAACTGTATCTACCATGATGAATCAAATTATCACATCATATTATCAATTTATCAATCCCTAAACCAATGTAGTATACTGGAGAGAGGACAAGAATAAGATTCAGAAAATACAGCTTCCATCTCTGCCTCTGCAACTAAATAGCTAGTTATCATCTTTCATTAATCACTTTCATGTAAAAGATGGAGTTGGTCTCTGCATAGCACTGGCTGCCAAATTTCTTGGCCTCAAGGCCTTTTTATTCTCTTAAAAAGTATTGAAGACCCCATCATTTGGATTACATCTATCAACATATACCATATAAAAATTAAACTGAGCAATATTTAAATTTATTTATTTATTCATTTTCAAGTGATAAACCTGTTAAATGTTAACATATATTATGAATTTTTATGAAAATTACTTATATTTTCCAAAACAAAAAAATAGTGGGAAAAGAGATTATTTTACTTCTTCCGTAGATTCCTTTGCTATGATAAAAGTTGGATCTTCCTTTCTGCTTCTTCCTTTCTTCTTTGGAATACATTGCTTTAGTTAAAATATGTGAAGAAAATCTGGTTTCAAATAGTTATATAGCTGGAAAAGTGTGCATTCTAATAGCCTTTTAAGATAAGGTTAGTTGTAATGTAGAATCTAACACTTTATCAACTAGCTTTTTATATTCAATTACATTAAACTTGTTGATCTGTCTTGTCCTTTGAATTGATCTTTTACCTATGTATGATTTTGTAACACTGTGTACTAGTCATTTGGAAAATATTAGTTCACTGAGGAATGCAGAGCTTCCAAATGTTAACACAATTTATTGCACAGTATAAAAACTACACATTAATGGAATTACCACCTGTATTAGAAAAGTCTAAGATTTGGGAAGCTGTCACACTCACAATGTCAGGGTCAAGTTTTCCAAAATTCTCATTCTTACTTGAAAAGCTCAAATTTTTCATTAGCCACAAATACTGCCATTAGTTTTCCTTGAAGTGATAGGCTCTCTATGCTCATTTTCAAGAAAATGCCTGCCAAATACCCAAGTATAAATAACCACAGTTTGTCACAGTTGTTTTTTCAAGTAAAAATGAATTTTCGCTGGGCTTGGTGGATCATGCCTGGAATCCCAGCTCTTTGGGATGCCAAAGCAGGAGGACCTCTTGAGGCCAGGAGTTTAAGACCAGCTGGGGCAACACAGCAAGACCCTGTCTCTAAAACAAACAAAAAAGCATTCCATGCAAAGATCAACTGGTTCAGCTGGCAACTCAAATAATTGCACAAGTGCTTTTCCTAGAAACAACTATCTTACTTCAGTGTACAGAAGTGCTTTGTGTATACTTCCCATTTTGTCATATGTAATATTAAAAAGACGTACACTCAAGGGTCAAAATTCAATAAAAATTAATGCTACATTGAGGACATTCTGAAGTAAAACTGGCTCCCCGCCCACCGAGAGTATGAGGAATACAACTACTAAGACAATGTGGTACACTGCACTAGTAATTCTATTCACCATCAGTGCAAATGTCAACATAGTGAAAAAAAGTAAACATTCTTCATATTTGCTATGAATTGTATGTTTGTGTCCCCTCCAAAAAAATCCGTATGTTTTAAATTTTTAATCACCAAGGTGACGGCATAAGGAGGTGGGGCCTTTGGGAGATGATTATGTCATGGGGTGAAGCTCTCATGAATGAGATTAGTGCCTTTGAAAAGGACCCTCCAGAGAGGAAACCCCTTTCCCTTTTTCACCATGTGAGGTCATAGTGAGAAGCTACCATCTATGAACCAGATAAAGGGCCTTCACCAGACACTGAATCTTAGGTTCGATCTGCCTTGATCTTCAGCTTCTCAGCTTTCAGACAATGAGATATAATTTGTTGTTTATATGCCACCCAGCCTGAGGCATTCTGTTATGGCAGCCCAAACAGACTAAGATAATATTACTGATAAAATATTCCTCATGTTCTCTAATAGGATCTCAGGAACCCCAGGGGTCCACAGGCCACAGTTTGAGAACTACTGGCCTAAAATATCACCGGTGTCCCTGTAGCTCTAAAATGCCTATGAATAGACAACAACTTTCATTTGTAGAGCTCCACAAAACATTAGTTTCCCTAGATAAGTAATATATCTTACATTTAACAAATGCGCCAATTTCTTACAAATCTTTTATATCAACTGATCCTGAGGACAAACTCATGAGGTTGTGAAACAAACTGTTTCTTTCTTCCCCAAAAACCACTATGAGTTTATTTAGATATTTTCCACCCTCCAACTTTTCTAGGTCGCAATGTGTTTTGGCCTGGTGAGGGGCAGGGAAAGTTGGTTGCATAAGTGACTGGTCTAACTCTACTTTTATGTCCCTATTCCATTTGCCAATGTACTGGTGTAGCCATATACATATAACACAATTACAACCAATGATAAATAAGAGATGTTTTCAGTGTGGTGCTATGGGACTCCTTAGAAAGTTTTCATTGCTAGTGAAAAGAGATACACATGAATAGTTCAGAACAAGGGGCATTGATAATAGAGGGCAAGTTGATAGGCAAAGTATGGCAGAACAGAAAAATGGAAAGAACTTGGGACCTTAATGGTGTCTTTATGTGGTTGAATTAATTAACTTGGGAAATAATCTACCTCCAAATTTCTTGTTATGTGAGCTAAATATTGCCTTTATTGTTTAAGACAGTGTTTTGTGGCACTTGCAAGAAACCTATCTGATATAAACAGGCCCCATCATGCCTATCTTCCACATACAGAAATATTTTACTACATCACTTAAATTGTGAGAATAAGGACAGAGAAGGGCCAGTCCTCCTTTAGCAAGGTCCTGGATGGCTTGTAAATACAGAATACACTAAACAGTTTTTCAGTCGTGTCCCACTTTAATATCACTCCCCTGCTCAAAGTTCCATATCTCTTACAGTACTCAATTAATGTCATATATACTATAAAAGAAATTTGGAAAGCAAACAAGCCAGTTTTCCCACATACAGGAAAAATGTTATTTGATTGAATTATAAGATGATACAAATTCATTAACAGAATTTCTTGAAGTCTTATTTTATTTTATTTTATTTTTTTTTATTTTTATTTTTTTTTTTTTGAGATGGAGTTTCGCTCTTGTTACCCAGGCTGGAGTGCAATGGCACGATCTCAGCTCACCGCAACCTCCGCCTCCTGGGTTCAGGCAATTCTCCTGCCTCAGCCTCCTGAGTCGCTGGGATTACAGGCACGCACCACCATGCCCAGCTAATTTTTTGTATTTTTAGTAGAGACGGGGTTTCACCATGTTGACCAGGATGGTCTCGATCTCTTGACCTCGTGATCCACCCGCCTCGGCCTCCCAAAGTGCTGGGATTACAGGCTTGAGCCACCGCGCCCGGCCTGAAGTCTTATTTTATTACTCACTGCCAAAAGCACAATTCCATTAACCAGACTAATACTTGCTTGTAAATGGTACTTACATTCTCTACAAGTTAGTAAGTATCTGACATTTACATCAGATTTAGTAAACTTAAAATAAGCTAAAAATTAAATTTAGCTAACGCCTGTTTCTTTTATAACATTTGCTTTTGACTGTCTTTAATGAATAAGAATGGACTTAAGGTTCCAATTTCAACAAGGTAACAAGTGCCATCATAGACTACCCTTTTGGTTAAAGGCCAGCAGAAGCTGCTAAAGGAACAAAGTGTGACTGGACCTGGACTGACTATGAAGGTAAATAAATTCAAGCACTGATGCATAAAATGAGAATCTGGTTTGTTAAAATGAAAGGAACCTATGTGTCAGATATCACACTGAAGAAGTTTCTCTAAAATCCTCAATTATTACTATTTAGAAACAAATCTTTATAATAAAGATTTAGCTAAATGTCTGGGTAGTTCATTTATAATGTTAATTAGAAAGAATATATTTTCGAAATTACTTCTGTTCCATGGCTGCTATCATGAGAAAGGGATGAGAAGATGGAATAATTGCATTTTAAAAAGTAAAGCATTAGAGGATAGGACCAAATCATCCAACCAACTGGCAATTAATTGAGCATCAATTCCATAGTCACTGTAGTAGATAGGAAAAAAAAATTAAGACTGTCTTACAGACACTCTTATTCACTACCGGTAGGAGTATAATTGGTAAAACCATGCTGGAAAGTAATTTGGCAAGAGCAGATCCCTATCACTCAGAAGCTTAAAGTTCAGCTATTCAAATGCCACCTGGAAAAACCATAATGCATAACAATTTGTGACTTTGCAGAGAAATACATTTGAATTGCACAAGCTACAGTGCTGGCATACAGGCAATGAAGTCATTTGGCTATTGAGGAAATGTGGGGAGAAGGTAAAGTTGGTGTGTTACAAATTGGGAGTGGTACAAAATGGATGGGGGACCTCACATTTCATATATACTAACAAGTTTAACTTTCTAAAAAGAAGAAATTGAAGCTGAGGAAATTTTTCACCCCAAAGTGAAAAAAACAGATTAAGAATTAATGAAGGGAAGTTTCTGGAGTATCACTAAGGGAGAGATGAGAGCTAGGGACAGTACTAGGTAAAGACACGACCATTTAAGTGTAAGCCTTAAAGGCAGCTACAGTGCAGGGGCTGGTGAGGGGGGTGGGGAAAGATGGCAGAAGGGGCTCTCATTTCAGATGCATATTCACAAAACTCTTCTGGGGTAGGGAGAATGTCAATGGATTTGAGTAAGTTTATAGTTGTTATAGCTAGGAAGAGGTCATGGCAGAGGTATTTGTGGAGGGCAAGCTCCACCTTCTGTCCAGGGGAGAAAAGTAGGAGGATAAATGGTTCACAAAATTAAAATTTAAGCCCTTAAGGATAAATGGTCTAGACAGTATGGTAAAGACTTATTAAAAGATGAGCCAGCAGAGTGTCTTTCTTTAGAATCATCTCAAGTGACCAGTCACAGAAGGGTTTACAGAAAAGGCAATGAGAATTATTCAACTTTTCATGATGACTTGACTTTTCTCTATTATCTATCATGTATGAAATAGGGATTGAGGAGAATCTCATGAGCAGGTTCTAGAGCCTTGGTTTGAATCTTGGCCTAATTTTGTATCAACTGCATGACCTTTGGCAAGTTATTTAACCCATGTGAGTCTCTAATTCCTTGTATATAAAAGTGGAAATAACATTAGCTACCTAACAGGACATAATATAGTAACCACTAAAGAAAGTTACCATAATTTATCTGTTGATATGGCCTTCCTAAATATCAGAGTCTACTGTACGTATCAAAGACGTGAAAAATACTGATAGCCTTTAACCCACTAATTCCCCATGAAGGAGGCTGTAGCAATAAAATAATAAAAATAAGAAATAAGGAATGTTCATGGCAGCACTTCTTACGATGGCTAAAAAAATCTTGACATTTTAAAATATATTCTACAATAAAATAATAAGAATATGGAATAAGAAATGTTCATGGCAGCACTTCTTATGATGGCTAAAAAATCTTGACAGTTTTAAATATATTCTACAAAAGCAAACAGGTAAATAAATTGGGGTGTGTATAAATACAAGTTGTATATAATAATTTTAAAATAATGTTTTAAAACAAAGAATGTTAGTAACATGGGAAAATGCTTGATAAGTGATCAAGCAATAAGAAATAAAACTATATGTAGCATAATCCCAACTTTTTTTTTAAAATTAAAAAAATAAATAAATAAAAATAAAAATAAAAATAAAAAAAATTAAAAATAAAAAATAAAATAAATTTCCTCCCTTTTGCCAATGAGGAAATTGAGGCTCAAAAGTTACTATTTTGCTGAAAGTTACATATCTACCAGCCAGATTCCAGGTCTGACTTCAGAGGTCAATCTTTTGAAGACTCTGTATAAGACCTCTACAAAGTCCACAAAATATGTAAAGAGAGATACCAGAAAAGAATGAGATCACATATATATTTATTCTAGAGTCTTGGACTGGAATCAGAGGTATCATTATGAATCTATGATTTTAACACATACAAAGAGGTACTTTAATAAATTGATATAGAAACAGATATGTGTGCATATATACATATATTTCCTAGTTCTGCCTGCCAAGAGGGCCTAGAAGCAATGACACTTCAGTAGCTACAAGCATGCCAAGTACCCAGATCTTGGTTTCTAAATACCATTCTCCAATAAAAAGAATCAGAGCTCCTTGGAGAAAATATTGTGATTCCAGAGTTGGAGCAAGGAAATTAAAAAATGAGTTTAGAACTTCCATGGTGCCATAAGGTAAGAGGGTGCTTTAAAAATGATGGAGATACATTGAAGGGAAACAGGAACCTACTTGAAATGGCTCCTATTGGCCAAATCTGGGGTAATTTCAGCAAAAACAAAAAGTAGTAAGAGTATAATTCATTACAACCTATAGAATAAAACAAATATTCATTAAGCCCATACTGCTATGAACAGCTGAATAAATATATACATTACCAGTAGAGAAGAGAAAGTTTTTTTTAAATAATATAATTCAATCAGTTAATAAATGAAAAAATGTTGAAAATTGAAATCAACATCTGGCAAACGTAAAAATAATAATTTATTCAAGCCAGAATCATCAATGGATGCTAAAATTAGGGGGCAAATGTATGATGATAAACAGGATATTTACACTGTCTCACAATATTGCCCTGCATAGTCTCACTTTGTAATTACAAAAGGAAAAAATCCTGACTTTACAGTGGATAAACCTAGCAGACACCATCTTAACCAAGTTAACAGGGACACAAAGAGTCTCATGTCTTACATGTACAGACATCAAAGGTAAATAATAACACAGGAAATAATACAAACTCTTACATTGCCATGGGACAGTCACAATATAGATATATGCATAAGACTAAAGATATATATATAGTTTGTGAATAAAATTGGATGTGATAGGTAGGCAAATTGGTACCAAAAAAAACAATAAAATAAATTAACCATGTTAAGTAAAGTGTGCTACCATACGCATATACCCTGTTGTTTCACAATAGACATGCTCCTGAAATGTTTGCTATATTAAAATTAATGTGGTAACTGAGTAATTAAATAACCATAAGGCAAATATTCCTTCAAAACAAATCATCTGTCACAAATTATAGTAGTTATATAAGTTGAAATGTTTATATATTGTAATTGCATAAAATCATAAAACCTTCAACAGCATTTGCTGTTAGATCGCTTTTAAATAATCTCACTCTATATAGACACAGATACAGAGGTCAAACTCTGATCTTTTTATTCTAGGCCCAAAGCTCTTTCCATTACACCATGCTACTTCTCCTAACATCAGCAGGAAGACATGTAACCCCCATTATCATTTCCATTTCACCTCCTGTGTCAAAAAAAAAAAAAAAAAACTGGCAGAGATCTAAATACTTTACACACCAGTGAATCTCTATAGACCACATACAAAGGAGGCAGTATAGGACAGTCACTAAGGGCAAAGATTCTAGAGTCAAACTGCCTGGATCAAATTTTCCAGCTTCATAACTTATTGCCTACGTGGCAGGATTTCTGGGAATGTACTCAACATCTGTAGTTTGTAGTTTTCTCATCTGTAAAGTTGGGATAATAGTGGTATACATCTCATAAGTCTCTTCTGAAGACTAAATATGATAATGTGTATGATCATATTAGCACAGTGCCTGGCACATAATAAACACTCAAAAATGTTATCTATAATGATAATTATGATGATGACTACAAATTTTTCCTATGGAGCTATATACTTCATAGAGAATGAAGTGCTTCATGGCTACAAACAATACTCTTACCCTTGATGAATTCGTGCTGCTGGTCACAAGGTAGATAGTACATTTAAAGTAGAGAAAAATATCCAATGTACTGCATAGAAAACAGCTTACTAACTATGTAAAGTAGAACTAACATAATTTTACATACTACCCACATCTACAAATCTAAGTGCATATCCCACTGACAGTGAATCAGTGCAGGCATAATTACCTTCACATAAAAATGTTGTTTCCATCACTAGAAATTATGTTTCCAACTTAAAACTGTCTTCTCTTATTACTAACCTTTGGCCACAGAGCTTACTTTACTCCACCCAATGAATGCTGTACCTAAAATGCAAAAAATCTTTCACATATTTGTGATGTACCAATTTGGCATGATTTCAGAGATAAAGAAATCATTTATCTATAAAACAGTAAAGCAATTTAAACAGCAATGCTTTTTTTGATATAAAAACCCCAATACTAGACTACTCCAGTCAACAATTAGCACTGCCACCATCCAGTTTTACTCTGGAAATGGTCACGATATCTGCAGCACTAGTATGGAGAGCAGATATCATTCATATTTTTGACTGATTAAAATTTTGATGTATGAACCAGAAAAAACAAACCCTTGGTTTTAATAGAGGCACAATATCCTAATGATAGGAAAAGGGGATGTAAAATGTTCTTTAAAAATTATATAGGAGGAAAAGGGAAAGACCTGTCATTGCTTCATGAATACTCAATCATTAGTTTAAGAATCCAAGAAAACAAGCTTGCTCTCAAGTTCTGTCAATAAAAAGAAATCTCACTGCTAACATAAAGTGATTTAATGTAAATTGATATGTAGTGTTGTTATACATACCTGTATGGTTGTCATCTGATGCAAATTTGTTAATAGCAACATCAAAAAACATATATATATGTAATCAAACATCTACAAAATCTTTTTCCCTGGGCCAAATGCTATAAGTGGAGGGCACCAAGAAGATGTTTTTAAAAACTAATTTTAACAGCACAATTGTGTTTTATCCAACAGTCTGTAGCCTATTGACTGACTAAACCTTACCCCCATTAAGATGCTCTGCATCAAAAAAAGCATTTTTAAATCATCCGTCTACTTTGATGGAAGAAAATTATGGCATGTATAATTAAAAATATTTGACATGCATGATTTTTCAGCAAATTTGCTATCATAATTATGTTGTGCTCAGAGTAATATGAAAGTTTTGGGTACACACCTTCTGAAGGATAGAAAGAGGACATGCGATTTGAGGTATGCTAAGTGCTATAGGGAAGCTAGACAGCTAACTTAAAAGTGGACCCAGATAAGCTGTTACACAGCAGCTGCTTATAAAGAATTGACAGTCAACCATGTGAAGGCCTAAGCCATGATCTCATATTAAACAGTTTTTTTAAACTATCCATAACGATCACTCAACTGCATTAAAATAATTTGTCACACAGTTATTCTTTAGAGGTTATATAAAATTAAAGATGATGGGCTTCAGGCAGGAGAACACTTTCTCTCACAAAGCCATTCATTTTTTAACATCTGCCCCTCATCCCCAATAGGACAGTGGGTGGGACTACCCAGATGCACTTCTAAGAGATATAGTGAGGTTTTAATTCTACATTCCTAAAACTGAACGGAGTTTTTTCCTGGCATTTCACATGTACATCTTACTACATTTTCCTTTAAACTGGAACACTGATTCTCCTTTGAAAAAGGAGTATTTTCCTTTAAATAGGTGATGGGCAAATTCTCAATTTGTTCAGGTGCCTTGGTGAGTTAAAAAAAAAAAAAGTAAACAAAAACTCCATAACTTAGAAAAAAAAAAAAGACGCTAAAGACTTGAAGCCTGAGGCTTTACCTCACTTTTCTTGGTATGTTACCTTAGCATTTCATTTGTAACAAGAATGTCAAAAGGGAAAAGCAGGTCAGTGGCTTGAATGACCTGAGGTGGGGGTAGGTTCATGCTGCTTAAGAAAAGAGCAAAGGGGAAGAACTTCACCGAGGCGCTAAACACTTTAATGGAAGCTGGATTTTCGAAGAGCCAAAGTATTAAACTATAGGCAAAATTTAAAGAGTACGTGAGCTGGGTACAAGCAGTGAAAAGGTTAGCCGCCAGACAGGGAAACACCTGAGGGTGGAGGGAGGGGAGGAAAAGTTTTAAATGCCCACCGGAACCTAATGAGCCATTAATTAGTGTCCCCCACTTCTGACTTTGCTCTTGCCCCCAGAGCAGCTAGCTGCAGGGAGGCAAGCAGTCCTATTTTTAAGCACTTAAACCTCTCCCTGGGACTTCAAAAGGCTTGTATTACCCGTATTGCAAATAACGTTTCTTCCTAAACATAAGAAAGCAAATTTGAATTCCCTAGTCAAGGCCGAGGAGAAAGCAAGATAAAAGGACAAAAAAAAAGTAATTTCAGCGTGAAAGTGCGGTGATGGGCGTGGGGGAGGGGTGAGAGGACTTACCGCAGCCACTGCAGGCTGCCCCCAAAGACTCAGGGCCAGTAAGGACAAGCCGGCAGCCAGGCTGACTCCACGCAGTTTCATTCTTCTCCAGCTACCGCAGCTCCTTCAGCACCCGCACGAAATCCCCGGCTGGCTCTAACCAATTGACATAATCTTGAGGGTTTATATGGAGAGAGTTAGCGCCGGAGAGGGACAGTGAGGCTTGGGTGAAGAGAAAGAATCTTAAGAGTGAAATTAAAAAAAAAAAAAAAAAAAAAAGAAGGAGCTACTCTTCCCTCCCCCCTCCCCTCCCCAAAGCTGGTCTCTCAAGAGAACTTTTCTCTTCTGTCCAGACTTGCAAACTTTTTCTTCACTCCATTCCTACAGATCTACTTTCCTCCCTCTCTTCCCCCTGAAAGGCCCCCCTCCGCACCAGCACAAGGGAATTTTGAGTATCACTCCGCCACAGTTTTAGACCGCACCAGCAACCTGCGAGGGAGTGACACTCAGTTATTTGGGGGAGGGAAACTTCCAGACTAGTTGACTGAGCACCATGAGTCCAACCGGGAAGCTTTTCTATTCGTTCATTTGCACCTTCCGTTGATACTACTTTTCCGGCTCTGTTTAACTCTCATTGGTGTGAGCACCAAAGCCATTTACAAATAGACCTGAACTGGGACTATTTTTTTAGCGGATGGATCTCAGAGAGGCCGTTCTTTTTATCGTTAATCATTAGAAACAAATTTTGGTCGCTGCTCCCTGGGCTTCTGGTCTTCTTTACCTTCCAGCTGCTCACAGAACAGAGAATTTCTACATACAAGCAGAAGATGTGAAAATATTGGAAATAAATAAAGTATATGCTTATAAACAAGTAAGAAAATAAACAAGTATTTGTGTGTGAATACTTTATGTGTGTTATGTGCATATAAGGTATGGGAGCATTCAGGAGGTATTGATAATTATTCTGTGGTATAATATTATTATAATACAGCTATAGCTCTTCGTTTAGCTACAGTGAATGTCATAATTAATGCCTCCTATATTAGCTAATATAAAAGGTATTGACTCTCATTGTAGTTGTGTTTCAGAAAGGATTTAGAGCAGGGAATTAAATAACTTTATTGCAATGTTCCTTAAAGTTAATACAAACGCCTACTTGGAAATATTTAAATCGAGTTGATGGCTGCTGAATTGATATCTCCCAAATAAAGTAGATTTAAATGTTCCTTTGATAATTCTGATATATAGATTTTTCTTCTTAAGTAACAAAAGGACCAGAAAATACTTTCTGCGGATTCCTTGAAGAATCTTCAAGAATTTGCTGAAGAATTCTTCACATTTCTATCTCCCTAGAATTAACCACTTTAGAGTCTTTCAAGATTTGGATCTTTTTCACGAGGGCCCACTCATCCTTACGCTCTGCTGAGCTCAGAGTAGATTTACAACTCCAGAAACTGTCTCCCCTTCCCAAGGGCCTAGTGTACAATCAATTAGAATCAATGTTGTATGCATTTGAGCATGTGTTTAAGGATACTTTGAGGCCCATCTATCTATGTGGGAATAGCATGCCCATGTCTCTTTATGTGTATCTTAAAAGTAAAGTTGAAAGTATGAAAGTATATGATTCACAGTTGCTTAGGTCTTAGCATATAGGTCTCAAAGCGGCTGTGTGTGAAACTATGGAGATATTTAAAGCTTTTGTGTGTAAATGTTCCCTAATGTGAGAAAGACTACCGGCTGCCCAAGGTAGGGGGGATGATTGACAGCAGACAGCCCCGCCCCTTTCCCCTCCATTCCTTCCTCTCCAGCTGCATGGAACTATCTCCTTAGTGCTGCAAGTTGTAACGGGCACCGCTGAGCCTGTTTCCCTTTGGGGCACTTCTTATCTAGAAGCTGTGTTTAGTTTCTTCCAAACTGGGCTACTTCGTCCCCCTGCTCTGTTCTGAGTAAGGAAACAGCCTCCAAGCATCAGCAGAGCCCCAATGAGCCGGGGCCGCGGAGCCGCTTAGCAGTCTCCCGGGACCCAGCTCCGGAGGAGCCGCAAGCATGCACCCTGGGTGAGCTGTTGCTACCCCGAGCTCCCCTCCTCTTTCCTACTTCGGGTTACTTTGCCAGGCCGGGACTATACTTGTACTTCTGTCACTGCAGAGAAAGTGGGAGCAGGCATCCAAAAGGGTTCGGGGGACTACAGGCAGACGCAGGATCCCGAAGCCTAGAGAGCCCATATTACTCACCCCTCGCTCCCGTTTCAGGTTGTGGCTGCTCCTGGTTACGTTGTGCTTGACCGAGGAACTGGCAGGAGCGGTGAGTCTCTTCCCACGACCTTTTCCCCTCCACCTCCTTTGACCCTCTCACCATCCCCATCTCTAGTATTTGTGTTAGGTGGTTCAGAGATTTACACCGGGAGACGGAGTCCACACCACTCCCCTTTCTAATGAGAGTTAATGAGATTCTTGGAGAGGAATAACATGGTGTCAAGTGCGTGTTTTGGGGACCAAGGTAACTTCCAAAACTTCGTAACGGGTTGGGAAAATAAAAGTAGAAGACACAAGATGCACACATTTCTGAGCCTCTTCTGCAGACGACTTAAGATGATTAGCATCTGATGCCTTCCTCTGCATCAATCTCCACGGCAGAAGAAATATAATTTTCCCTGGTCTTTAAGAACTTGAATTCGCACACTAGTTTGAGTGTGGGAGGAGAGCACAAGGAGTGGGACTTGAAAGTGCCGCAGATGCTATGGGAATTAAACTTAAGTACATGTTTAGAGTTCTTTGACAGTACCAGGTGACATCTGGATTCTTTAACTACCTGAATTGAACTGATACCAGTACGTGATGTTCAATTTCTATCTGATGTGTCCTCTTACTCGTTTTCTGCATCATCAGAAAGTTAAAAGTTAAAGCGGTGATGACTGAAAAAAATTCTAAGTTATTATTTCATAGGCTGTTTAGATGTTATCTAAATCAACTAGGGACTGCAGGTAAAGAAATTTCTGCAGACATTTGGCGAAGAAAAGTTTGATGGGTCCCAGAAAGTAGAGAAATCGCCAGTGGAATTACTAGGATAATTTCACAAAGATGGAGTGACCCAAATAATCAAAGAGGCTGCAATTTTCCAGTTGCACTAGCTACTTATGCTGGCAGAAATAAAAACTGTTGAGTTTGAATATGAAGTTGTTTAACTGTTGAGTACCATTTCACTACTGTATTTTTTAAAAAAAATTCTTAATGATACGCAAAGTCATTCACTATATAGATGACAGATGAATTTATATTCCAAATATTTGTCTTTTGGCTTTTGATAACTTTAACTGATTGGCTCTACTTTTAAATATTTTACATTAATATTATAGAGCCATACTTAATTCAACCTAATAAATCACCTAATGTGTTTATGAAAAAATTGATTATTTTCTCTTGGCATATGATTTCTTTAAGAAAATACCAGAGTGAAGTGAGGTTATTTCACTTATAAAGAGAGGATGATGCTAGAAAACTTGAATACCAACAACTTGTGACCCTTTAACTCAACATCAGGGCCTATGTAAGTAAATCTAGACTCCGTGAGCAAAGATACTGAACTAAGATTCTGTGTACTTCTCCATCTTATTCCTTCAATATACACATTTAGTTATGTATTACCTTAAGGCTGAATACTGCATTAATTGAAAATGGCAATATTTCATTAGTTAACAATTCATCCAGGAATCTTGGTGCTTGTAGAAGTGTCATGCTTGGATAGAATACCCTCAAGAAAAACTTTTATTTTTAGACTCTGGCTGATTTTGTTCAGTGTACTTTTGGAATAAACACTACAGATCATTCCAGATAGCTGAAGACTTCACAAACACTCCATCCTGTCACTTAACATCTTTAAAAGCCACTGAAGGATGATGCTTGCAATTCTTTCAAGTATTGAAATGAGTCTCCAAAATCCAGCACTGCTTTGGTGTATGGGTTTTAGACTCTGTGTCATTGTTTTTTACGATGTCACCTGCTATGTCAGTGTGATTGACCATGGTAAGACTAAAATAGACCTTGAGATCCACAGACAACACTTTATTTTTTGACTTACTTAAGTACAGAGCCACTTCCTTTGCTTGTTGATTACTTATTCACAATATCTTTGACATTGTAAAGTCATTTTCTTAAGTTTTTGAGAAAATGACAAAAATAAAGAGTCACAGAATAAGTTATCAGGAGATGGCTTTTCTGAAGGGATGTTTTGTCTTTCTTTTACATTCTTTGCACTGGATCCTCATCTATATGGATGGGCTCTCTTCTACACTCAATTCCAGTTTATCCTTGTGCATTTGTTGTTTTTCACCTTTTGGACTGTTTTAAACATTTAAATTCTCTGTGCCATGTTTGCTTAATATTAATGAACATGGCTATTAGAAATAGATTGGCTGGAACTATGTTGTGGTTTGCTATGAGAAAGTTTCTTCGCTGTGAGAATTAAGTTGCCAGTAATATTTGCAAACATTTAAAGATTGGGTCATTTAGGTGCTTTGGGGCTCTTTCTTTTCCCAAGTTTACAAAGCATATGTGTATAAAGTAAAGGAAAGCTAAATGTTAAAATCCATGTTAAAGAATGAGCTTTCATTAAATTTATTTTAAAGGAATAATGATCTTCATTCACATGAAATATCACAATTTATCTGCATAAGATAGAGCCTAGCATCTCAGAACACCCGTAATTGTCTCTGTTCTAACTATCTAAGGGGCTGTGCTAAGCTAGGCACAGCATGAAAAGATTTCTTTAAATATAGTTACTACCTCTCTAGGAATTTGCTTTCTCAGACGGTGGCAGTCATTATGTTCTTCAGAAGATAGGATGCTTAATGTTAAGTTATTATCTACATGCGCTTGCATCATGTTACAGAAAAGACTAGAAAGATACAAATCTCACCATAAGCCAACATACCTAGGAAAAAATATATATCCCAAAGTAGTCAGATCCTTATGCTTTCTTCACACTTTGCCCCATCCAAATGAGCTTTCAGGAAAGGGTCTGATACATCCAAGTGTACTTAAAATCAAAAGCCTAGGTGGATACTTATTTGGGTTGGGAGGATGGTAAGGAGAGAAAGCATTTATATTGTCCCTTCTGCAAAGAGCATGAGTAAAATGCCTTTAGCTGCACACAATTCAAGACCTGATAGAAATGTCAACTTCTTTATTTAAAGTTGTAACATGCCCAGCGTGGTCCTTTCTGTGGTGATTTTCAGTCTTGTAGCAGTCATCAAAATATGAATATCATGTTAAGGGAGTTCAGAGATGGAGACAATCTCTTCTTGTTCTAAAGATCAACGGAAATATTTGCATTATCTGAGGCTATGTCTCTCTTAAAGTACTCTTCTACTTTGTCGGCTAGCAAATATCCAATATCAGCTAGCTATGAAAAATTATAACATATAATATACATGTGTGTATGTATGTCATAAATATATTTTGTATATATATATGTATATATCTTGGGATGACTAAGGATACTGATAGAAATATATGAGTATAGTATCAAGTAAATCATCAAATGACTGTAAATAGATAATACATAGATGCTAATATATTTACATTATTTAAAGGTCAAATTCAAATATATTTTAAAATGGAAGAGGAGGGGATAATAGATATTATCTAAAGTGTTACTAAGAAAGCAAATATATTAACATAACAAAAATTATTTTATATATTTGATGATTGTATTTCAATGTAATCAGTTTCTATTATAATCCCATGTATTTTATTGTATACTTCTAAAACTAGCAGGGTGCAGTGGTGTGAGGCTGTAGTCCCAGCTACTCAGGAGGAGGCTGAGGCAGGAAGATTGCTTGAGATCAGGAGTTTGAGGCTATGATGCACGATCATCGCACCTGTGAATATACTCTACCCTGGGCAACAGAGTCTCAAAAGGAAAAAAAAATAGCATTCTAAAAAGGAGTCCATAGGCTTCACTTTGCTTCCAAAGTAGTACATGGCATTAAAAAGTACCCGTAGTTTAAGAAAATTGATTTTACAAAAACAGTCACTTTCTAATATTGTTCAGACATTAGCAGAATTGTGTTGACTTTAAGTGCCAATAATCCTTTAATTTTTAAGCGTAGTTTGGAGTCTCCAATAAATATGCTCATATATTCTATAAGCTCATAATCAAGCCATATGACTGGAGTAAAGTATACTGTTGCCTTATTACTTCATTAATAGAATAAAACTGATTGAACTAAATTATTAATATTTGTTTTTATTTCCCTTAATTATATGGATAATTTTATAATTTTACCAAAGGTGCGATTGTGGCACGCCACAGCCTCATGCAATCCACCTGCTTCAGCCTCCTGTGTAGCTGGGACTATAGGCATGCACCATGGTTCCTTGTTAGAATAATCTTAAAAGTATGGCTGAGTGCAGTGGCTCATGCCTGTATTCCCAGCACTTTGGGAGGCCAAGGTAGGTGGATTGCTTGAGCTCATGAGTTCAAGACCAGCCTAGGCAACATAGTGAAACCCTGTCTCTACAAAAAATACAAAAATTAGCTGGGCATGCTGGTGCACGCCTATAGTCCTAGCTACTGGGAGGCTGAGGTGGGAGGATGGCATGAGCCCAGGAGTTGGAGGTTGCAGGTAAGCTGAGATCGTGCCACTGCACTACAGCCTGAGCAATAGAGCCAGACCTTGTCTATACACTTGGAGTGCAGACATGTCTTACGCTGTATAGGTGACAAGACATACACATAAAAAGGACACTGGGGATAGCATCAGCCTATGTTAAACTATCAAGTCCTTTAGAGCTGCTTGAATGTACCAGTGAGGCAGATCATAGGGCTTTTACTTGTTTTAAAGTCTAACTAAATGTAAATAGAAGACCTAATAAGCATGCTCAAAGGAAAATGGTGATGGAAAAATAAGCTAAGAGCAATTATAAACTCTCTTACTTTCTTTACTCTGTCCCTTTCCTAGGGTTTCTGTTTTTCGTCTATAAACAATATTGAAGTCTCCTCCATTATAAAAATGAATTTTTAAAAATTACTTCGTTTTCTTTAATAACTCTAACCTCCTCAATTGCATTAACCCCAAGTTCCTATATATTGTCTAGTCTTCTTCACCAGCCACTTACCCTTCAAACTATTACAGTCCCAACTGAATCTTCTCCAGGAAAACTGCCCGCTTTCAAGCTAATAATTGCTGCCTCTTTACCAAACCCAGTGGCTTATTTGCAGCCCCCATTCTATCTGACTTCACTGTGTTATCTGGCCTTTCTCACTCACTCTGAAACTTCTTTTCCCCCTTGGCTTTTAAGACATTATACCTCACTAGGGAGCTGATCACAATCCTGAAATAAATAATTCCAAATCTCATAATTCTAAATGTTAAAATCCTGAAAGATCAAAATACCAAAAACATTCTGGAAAATGTAATTTTAAAAATTCCATTTACTTACATTGTTAAAAGGATAGTTGTTTGAGAAACATAAAATACAACAGAACACTCCAAAGTCCACTTTACACAATAAAATAGACATTAATAACATACATAGTTTTGTAAGGATAAACACTCAGTATATACCAGTGACAGTAACACAAGTATGACAGTCATAAGTAGTTGAACTGTATTCATAAAGAAATAGGTAAAAAGGAAAATGCTTAAAAGCATATCACTATGGTTGGTAACTATGTGCATCCAGTTTTATAACTAGTTATCTGAAATATCTTGATGAACAACCAAAGTCTTTTGACAAGATAGATAAAAAACCATGATAGGTGACCACCATATATGCAGTCATCCAACAAGCCAAAATCTTGAGAAATTTTACCTTTCACAAATTCAGATGTACAAAAAGACATCACTGAGAAAGTTTTCACATTTTTACATACGCACACAAAGTCAACATTGTGATAATGTACTTTCATGGATTCAAATTTCTGATGTCCATGGCAACAGAAGAAAAGCCTGCCCCAGATCTCAGAGAGAGACCAATTTGCCTTCTGTATTTGTTCTCTCCCAGCCCCCAGTCTATTGGATGGTGCCCACCCACATTAAGAGCAGATCTTCCCTAGCTTGTCCACTGGGACTCATAGATGAATCTCCTTTGAAGAGTCCCTCACAGACACACCCAAAATAAATACTTTACCAGGTTTCTAGATATTCCTTAATCCAGTCAAACTGGCACTGAAAATTAAGTTCACAAGTCTACCCCATGTCAACTTGGCACCCATATGCATCTCGTTAAACCATACTTAATTTCTAAATAAAGACAATAACACGATAATAGTTCCACCTCACATGATGCAACTAATATGACACAACTATCCCACCTGCAACCCAAAACACACTTCCCCAGAATTCAGTTTTCAGAATTTCAACATTCAGGATTTTAATCTTTCAGTATTGTGATTTTCAGGATTTTAGATGTTAAAGACTTTAGACTCTAGGAATTTAGACTTTAGGGATTTTGATCTTTGGGATTTCAACATTTGGGACTATGGCATTCAGGATTGTGTCTTTTGGGATTACGACACAGACTTGCCTCACTACTTCTCCTTATACTTCTCTAATCTTTGTATTTATTTTATTCATTCAAAAAACATTTATTGAGCAACAACTATATTCCAGGTAGTATGCCAGGCCCTGGTGACACAGTGGTGAACAAGTTAGGCATGAACTTTGCTGTTATGTAATTTGTAATCTTTATCACTCTCTTGTCCTAAAATGGTGATTTTTTTCCCAACATTTAATCCTTTACTGTCTTCTTGCCTCAATGGTTTTAACTATGCCTCCTATACAGTGATGATTATCAAATTTATATCCCCAGCCAAGACATCTCTTTTGAGTTCTAAATCTATATTTCCAATTACCTACTAATCCCCTTTACCTGTCTCTCAGTGAGTTGATATATATAAAACACTTAAACCAGTGCCTGGAGTTTTGTATAGGCACTCAACCAAAGCCAGCTATTACTATTTTTATTGCCCTGAACACAGTATACCTAAAGGTGAAACGTTTTTTCTTACGCATAACACTCCTACCAGCTATGATCTTTTTATTTTTGTTAAATGCATCACCACCCACCCAGTTTCAGTAAAAAGCTACAGAATCAGCCATCAGCTTTCATTATTTCTAAAATTCTCACCAACCTTTGATAACTTAACCAAAAATCTATAGAATCTGGCTTTTCAATTCATATTCAGTTAGCTTTAAACCTCACCTTCATACATCAGTAGTCTCCTAACTAGTTTTTCTACCTCCTGACTCCATCCTTATCTCTACATTGCCACCAGAGTTATTTTACTAACAACAAAGCCAATTATGTTATCTCCTAATTTAAAGCCTTTATTGATTTCTTATTTCTTCCTGGATAAAATGCATACTACTTGGTTTGGCACATTTAAGGGCTTTCATTTTCTGATCCAACTAATTTTCCAGCCTCATGTCTGTGTTTTTCTTCCTATCAGTCCTTTTTCCCAAACTCATAGTGTATATTACACTTCATTCAGACTGAACTTCTCACCATTCCCAAACCACTTTATGTTTTTTCACATCTCTTTGCTCCTGGATATGTAGTTTCTCTCTCTGGAATATCCTTCTCTATTGTTTCTACCTTCTTTTCTATCTAGTGAACTCCTACTCAATCCTTAATACCCAGACCAAATATCATTTTCTCTAAGAAAGGGTCCCAGACCTCTTGAGAATGAATTTATTCTTCCTTCTCCTGTGCTTCCAATGAGTTTTGGGCCTCTGGTAGCACGTCCATGTGGCGCTAAGATTCCTATGCTTATATGACTATGTTACATTCTTTAACCTTGTACTTAGGATGTCCAGGATACTGCCAGGCTGAGCATAGGTGATCAGTAGATGACTTTCAAATGAATAAACATCTCCTGATGGCTTGCAACAAACTGCCTTTTCTTTGTCTATCTTAAAAATTACTAATGTTAACTCCAATAACAATTGAAATGATAGAAAAATATCAACCCTGTTCAATGGTGTAATGTTTAAGAGAAAGGACTCTAGAATCAGACTTTTGTCTAAATGCTGCCTCTGCCCGCTGACACTTCCTGGCTGTGTGACTTAGAGTAACTCATTTTACCTTTCTGAGATTTCTTTTACTTTTTTGAGTGTTTCATCGAAATTTTTATTGAGATAATTGTAGATTCATATTCAGTTGTAAAAAAATAGTACAGAGATATCCCATGTACCCTTATCCAGTTTACCCCTAGTTGTAATACTATAATAATATCACAACCTGGATACTGACATTGATAACATCCACTGATCTTATTTAGTTTTCCTCAGTTTTCCTTGTACCCATTTGTATGTGTGTACTTAGTTCTTTTAAAAAAAAAATATATGTATATATATATAATTGCACTTTAGGTTCTGGGGTACATGTGCAGAACATGCAGGATTGTTGTATAGGTACATACATGGCAATGGAATTTGCTGCCTCCATGCCCCCATCACCTATATCTGGTATTTCTCCCTATGTTATGTCACTCTGCTAGTCTCCCCCAACAGACCCCAGTGTGTGATGCTCCCCTCCCTGTGTCTATGTGTTCTCATTGTTCAACACCCACCTAGAGTGAGAACATGTGGTGTTTGATTTTCTGTTATTGTGTCAGTTTGCTGAGAATGATGGTTTCTAGATTCATCCATGTCCCTGCAAAGGACACGAGCTCATCGTTTTTTACGTCTGCATAGTATTCCTTGGTGTATATTGTCACATTTTCCTTGTCTAGTCTATCGTCGATGGGCATTTGGGTTGCTTCCAGGTCTTTGCTAATGTAAACAGTGCCGCAATGAACATACCTGTGCATGTGTCTTTATAGTAGAATGATGTATAATCCTTTGGATGTATGCCCAGTAATGGGATTGTTGGATCAAATGGAATTTCTATTTCTAGGTCCTTGAGGAATCGCCATACTGTCTTCCACGATGGTTGAACTAATTTACACTCCCACCAACAGTGTAAAAGTGTTCCTGTTTCTCCAGATCCTCTCCAGCATCTGTTGTCTCCAGATTTTTTAATGATCACTATTCTAACTGATGTGAGGTGGCATCTCAATGTGGTTTTGATTTGCATTTCTCTAATGACCAGTGATGATGAGTGTTTTTTCATATGTTTGTTGGCCTCATATATGTCTTCTTTTGAAAAGTGTCTGTTCATGTCCTTCACCCACTTTTGAATGGATTTGTTTGTTTTTTTCTTGTGAATCTGTTTAAGTTCTTTGTAGATTCTGGATATTAGCCCTTTGTCAGATGCGTAGATTGTAAAAATTTTCCCCATTCTCTTGGTTGCCTGTTTACTCTAATGATTGTTTCTTTTACTCTGCAGAAGCTTTGGAGTTTAACTAGGTCCCATTTGTCTATTTTGGCTTTTGTTGCCAGTGCTTTTGGTGTTTTAGTCATGAAGTCCTTGCCCATGCCTATGTCCTGATGGTTTTGCCTAGGTTTTGTTCTAGGGTTTTTATGGTGTTAGGTCTAATGTTTAAGTTTTTTCATCCATCTGGAGTTAATTTTAGTGTAAGGTGTCAGAAAGGGGTCCAGTTTCTGCTTTCTGCACACGCCTAGACAGTTTTCCCAATGCCATTTATTAAACAGGGAATCCTTTCCCCATTGCTTGTTTTTGTCAGGTTTGTCAAAGATCAGATGCTTGTAGATGCATGGTGTTGCCTTTGAGGACTCTGTTCTGTTTCATTTTTCTATATCTCTGTTTTGGTATCAGTACCATGCTGTTTTGAGTACTGTAGCCTTGTAGTATAGTTTGAAGTCAGGTAGCTTGATGCCTCCAGCTTTGTTCTTTTTGCTTAGGATTGACTTGGCTATGTGGGCTCTCTTTTGGTTCCATATGAAGTTTAAGGTGGTTTTTTCCAGTTCTGTGAAGAGAGTCATAGGTAGCTTCATGGGGATAGCACTGAATCTACAAATTACGTTGGGCAGTATGGCCATTTTCATGATATTGATTCTTCCTAACCATGAGCATGGAATGTTTTTCCATCTGTTTGTGTCCTCTCCTATTTCCTTGAGCAGTGGTTTGTAGTTCTCCTTGAAGAGGTCCGTTACATCCTTTGTTAGTTGTATTCCTAGGTATTTTATTCTCTTTGTAGCAATTGTGAATGGCAGTTCGTTCTTGATTTGGCTCTCTTTCAATCTGGTGTTGGTGTGTAGGAATGCTTGTGATTTCTGCACATTGATTTTGTATCCTGAGATTTTGCTGAAGTTGCTTATCAGTTTCAGTAAATTTGGGGCTGAGACGATGTGGTCTTGTAAATATATAATCATGTCGTCTGCAAATAGAGACAATTTGACTTCCTCCTTTCCTAATTGAATATACTTTATTTCTTTTTCTTGCCTGATTGCTCTGGCTAGAACTTCCAATACTGTATTGAATAGGAGTGGTGAGAGAGAGCATCCTTGTCTAGTGCCAGATTTCAAAGGGAATGCTTCCAGGTTTTGCCTATTCAGTATGATATTGGCTGTGGGTTTGTCGTAAATAGTTTTATTACTTTGAGATGCGTTCCATCGATACCTAGTTTATTGAGAGTTTTTAGCATAAAAGGCTGTGGAATTTTGTCGAAGGCCTTCTCTGCATCTATTGAGATGATCATGTGGTTTTTGTCTTTGGTTCTGTTTATGTGATGGATTACGTTTATAGGATTGCGTATGTTGAACAAGCCTTGCATCCCCAGGATGAAGCCTATTGATCAGGATGGATAAGCTTTTTTATGTGCTGTTGCAATCTGTTTGCCAGTATTTTATTGAAGATTTTTGCATTGATGTTCATCATGGATATTGGCTTGAAGTTTTCTTTTCTTGTTGAGTCTCTGCTTGGTTTTGGTATCAGAATAATGTTGGTCTCATAAAATGATTTGGGAAGGATTCCTTCTTTTTGTATTGTTTGGAATAGTTTCAGAAGCCGTGGTACCAGCTCCTCTTTGTATGTCTAGTGGAATTCGGCTGTGAACCCATCTGGACCTGGGCTTTTTTTGGTTCGTAGGCTATTAATTGCTGCTTCAACTTCAGCCCTTGTTATTGATCTCTTCAGGGTTTCAACTTCTTCCTGAGTTAGGCTTGGGAGGGTGCAAGTGTGCAGGAATTTATCCACTTCTTCCAGGTTTACTGGTTTATTTGCATAGAGTTGTTTGTAGTAATCTCTGATGGTAGTTCGTATTTCTGTGGAATCGATGGTGATATCCCCTTTATCGTTTTTTATTGCATCTATTTGATTCTTTTCTCTTTTCTTTTTCATTAATCTGGCTAGTAGTCTATTTTGTTGATCTTTTCAAAAAACCAGCTCCTGGATTTATTGATTTTTGAAGGTTGTTTTGTGTCTCTATCTCCTTCAATTCTGCTCTGATCTTAGTTATTTCTTGTCTTCCACTAGCTTTTGAATTTTTTTGATCTTGTATATGTGTATTTAGTTCTATACAATATCCTCACAGGTGTAGGTTGGGATATTCATTGCCACAGTCAAGATATGGAAGTCAACAAGGATCCCTCATGCTGTCCTTTTATAACCACATCCATATTCCTCCTCAAACAACATATATTGAGTTTTGAGAAATGTATGTAGTTTTATAGCTGTCTCCACAATTGTAATAAAAACATTTATTTCCCAGAGAGTTCCCTTACACTCTTTGCAGTCAATTCCCTCCCCCTCGTTCTGTACCCTAGGCAACCATTGATCTGCTTTCTGTTACTGTAGTTTGCCGTTTCCTTTTCTTTTCTTTCTTTTTTTTTTTTTTTTTTTTTTTTTTTAGTTATACTTTAAGTTCTGGGATACATGCACAGAATATTCAGGTTTGTTAAAGAGGTATACACGTGCCATGGTGGTTGGCTGCACCCATCAACCTGTCATCTACATTAGGTGTTTCTTCTAATGCTGTCCCTCCCTTAGAATTTTATATAAATGTAATCAACATAGTGCTTTTGAGATTTATCCATGTTGTTATAAGTTTCAGTAGTTCATTCCTTTTATTGCTGTGTAATAAAAAAATGTATATATCACATATTAATTCTCTCTTCATCAGTCCATAGATGTTTAGGTTGTTTTCAGTTCTTTGTTATTATTAGCAAAGCTATGAATATTCAAGTCCTCATGTTAACATGTTTTCATTTGTCTTGGGTAGGTATCCACAAGTATGATTGCTACAAGCACATATTTGATTTTGGATAGTTTCTAAGTCTATAGCTTCATATTCACTGATTTTTCCTTCATCAAAGTTTAATCTGATATTAATACCATCTGTGTGATTTTTTTCATTTCAAATATTATATTTTTTTCATTTCTAGAAATTTCTTTTGGATTTTAAATTTTACAAATTTTAAATTTTACAAATTTCCATTTCTCTTCTCATCCTGGTCACATTTTCCTCTACTCTCTTGAACCCATGTATCTTTTTTTTTAACTTTTATTTTAGGCTCAGGGTCACATGTGCATATTTGTTTCATAGGTAAAGTAGTGTCACAAGAGTTTGTTGCACAGATTATTTCATCACCCAGGTACTAAAGTATTGTGGATGCTGTGGGGATTAAATAAAATAATGTATGTGAACGTGCCATGTACCAGGTAGGTGTTAAATTCCTCTCCCATCTTTTCCCCCAGTAACCTCAGAGAATTTAAAATAATTTCCCAATTTTGACAACAGATGTATTATAAGAGTGGAGAAAGGGAGATGTCAGAGAAGACTGTCTCATTTGTAGATTGTATGTCTAGAACAAACTTGTCCAACCTGTGACCCAAGGGCCACATGTGGCCCAGGATGGCTTTGAATGCGGCCCAACACAAATTAGTAAGCTTTCTTAAAACATTACAAGATATATGTGGTATTTTTTTTAGCTAATTAGCTATTGTTAGTGTTACTGTATGTTATTTGTGGCCCAAGACAATTCTTTTTCTTCCAGTGTCGTCCAGGGAAGCCAAAAGATTGGACACTCCTGGGAACAATGGCCATGTTTCTCAATTGTCGCCTTCATCTCTTTATTCCACTTTCACCACCATAATAATAACATATGTTTTCAAGTGTTTAAAGTTTACAAAGCACTTTATCATATAGTATTTTGTTAGCTGCTCAAGACAACCCTGTGAGGGAGAAATATTCTCATCCCAGAGATATTAACTGATTTATCTAAGGTCACCAACCCAACAAATGGCAGAGTTAAAGTTAAAGTTCTATGCTGTCTCTTTAATTCAGGCTTTTTAGCATCTCTTACCTGGACTCCCTACAGCAGACCTAACTGTTCTGGTTTCAGATTTCACCTGCCTCCTCATTGCCTTTCCTGGTATCCATCCTCTCTGCAAGTAAAGAGCTTATTCTAAAACACAAATTTATCAGGCCACTAACTTTTGTGGATGCTCCCTGCACCCATCATTATAAGGTATTTAATCTGGCCATCCCTGCCCATCCAACTCCATCTCCTGTCCTGTCCTCATGTAGCTGATGTTTAGGTCACAGTTATACTTGTGATATTGGCTTAACAGGCTGTGCATATTCACTGCTGCTTCTCCTTCTGCTTTTTTCATCCTCTGTCTTGTCTTCCTCCTGTCTCTACAGATGGACATATTATTCTTCTCATAGGAAGTTAAGTTAGTATTTTTCTGAAGTTTCCTCTTCTTTTGTCCTCTTTCTCACTGTTCTTTCTTCCCTTCAATTAATATGTATTTAGTGCCTACTGTGTGCCAGGGATTTTGGTCAACTCTATTGTGGGGAAGGACTATGTCAAATACTAAGCCATTGTGGCCAGAGCACGGGGAGGCGGAAGAAGAAAGAGAGAGGTAGAACTTTGTGAGATGGGGATGGAGGATAGGAAAGAGTCAGACTTGTTCTGCACTGTTACTTGCTTCATAACTCCTCAGAGCACTTGCCTAATACCTGTACTAATGCATATCTCTCTGTGTGGGGTGTGATTGGCATTATAGTTATTGCTGTCCAATTATTTTGTGTCCAGAACTATAACAAACCCTTTATACATGAAGGACTTACTCCTGCAGCATATATCTGGCCCTTCCACATTTATCAAATTTAGGCAAGCCATGAGGTATGTGTCTATTCTCAAGCTTTTTGGGGGATTTGTATTTAATTTTGGATGTCCATTTTCTGATTTTTTCATCTTCTATTTCTTTATGGTGTGGTTAAAAAATTAAAAGCTCTAACTTTAAAGCCAAATATTCCCAGATTCAAACACAAACTCAACTATTACCTATGGCCTTAGGACAAATCATTAAATATATTATTAGCTATAAAATTATTACTATTGCAGTTATTCTTTTCCCCTCATTCATTGTGATTGCCTCTCTACTGAAAATGGGTAGCAAGCACATTTGGGTGTCAATTTAGGGAAAAAATTGCTTAATTATTTGTTGAGTTTGTTTTTCAAGTGTCTTAGGGGGAAAAGAGTTAGAAGTGTTATTTTACTTGTTCCAGTTTCCCCAAAGCCACTTCTACCTCTGCTGCCCTACCTTTGTGACCTCCTATAGAGACATGCTTCCCAACTAAAGATTATGTGCAAAGGCACCACCCCAGGCATTTTTGAAGTCCCAGTTTCCCTTTGTCTAACAACAATAAAGCTAGTTTGCCATTATCTTTCAGTCTGGTTTGCTTGTATTGACAAGGAGTTGGTGTTATTCAGTGGAAACTTCCCTGGTCATAAAGCTCTACAACTTTTACCTCAGAGAGCCCAGTCTTTCCCAGAATTATCTGGGACCTCTGGCTCTAAAGCTGAATTGGTCTTTTGGGAGACAGATTTTTCTCTTGGGGAGACAATAAATGTTAGTGATATTTTTCCTGGCTCTGTACAACTTTGAGTGACCATTTTTCCAAATCCAAGGGAAGTGGACTGGCAAAGAAAATTTAAAATGCCTAGATCTCTAAATTCTGTTTGTGAGTGTAACAGATCCCTTAAAGAATGGAATAAACCTTAGATTCATGAGATTTATATTGACTTTTAGATATGACTAAATTGCATAAATACCTTCTAGCACCTAGCATGCAACTAGATATCCAGAACATGCTCATATGAGGTTGATGTTGATAATGAAGAAAAACAGTATACTGTATTAGAACATTTTCAAATTTACAACAGTAGACCCCTTTTCCCTCAAACAAAATCTCATAGGCCCTCTCCAAAATATCAGTGTAAGTATTTGTTAGTAATTCCAATTGTTAACATTAATTTATAAAGTCAGTAAGAAGGAAGAACTTGAAATTAACATAAACATCTGAAATTGAGAGCTGTGGAAGTCTTAATCTCCAGTATATTTCTGTTTATTTTAGACAGTGTTGAGAAAATCCTGACGTAATAGTGAACATCTTGGGGTGAGGGCTTTTTTGTCTTGCTATCTCAGGATGCTCTGAAGTTAAACAGAAATAGCAAGAAAACCTGTATTTCCAGGTCTGCACACATAATTCACACACACCGTTTCTTTCTCTCTCTCTCCCTCTCTCCTCTCTCTGTGTCACACATGCGTGCACATACACACACACACACACACACACACACACACACACACACAGAGTTAACTGGGCAGCACACATTAATACAATCAGTGATGGTTTCCAATGCATTAATGTTTGATATAAAACCCATTTGAGTGGTGCATGCTTTATTATATTACAGTTTTTAAAGATGTTATTTATTTATTTATTTATGGATTTTTTGAGACAGGGCCTCATTCTGTCACCCAGGCTGGAGTGCAGTGGTGCGATCACCACTCATTGTAGTCTCCACCTCCCCAGCTCAAGCGATCCTCCTGCCTCAGCTCCCAGAGTGGCTGGGACTACTGGTGTGCTCCACCATGCCCAGCTAATTTTTGTTCGTTTTGTAGAGATGGAAGTCTCACTTTGTTGCCCAGGCTGGTCTCATACTCTGGGCACAAGCGATCTGTTCACCTCGGCCTCCTAAAGTTATGAGATTACCAGCGTAAGCCACCCCGTGTGGCCTAAAATGTGTTTTTTTGTTTATTTTTGTTTTTTTAAAGACGGGCTTTCACCATGTTGGTCAGGCTGGTCTTGAACTCCCGACCTCAGGTGATCCGCCCACCTTGGCCTCCAAAGTGCTTGGATTACAGGCGTGAGCCACCACGCCCGGCCTAAAATGTGTTTTTTAAATGAAATTAAAATCTGATATTGTGGAACTGCCAAAATTTCAAACAGCACAATTTCAGTTACTTCCACAGTTTCAAAATGCTGTATTATATGGTATTGAGTCATAAAACTCCATAGGACAGAATGAAGTACTACAGAAGGTGTAAGAGGAAGAGGTTAATATGGATTGTAGTTAGGGAAGGCATCACAGAAGTATGATTTGTGCTGGGTCTTAAAAAAAATAGTAGAAAATGCATAATAAATATCTATACTATATATTCCAGATTTTCCAGGACATCCCTGATTTCATGTTTTCTTCTACAGAAAACTTCTAGAAAAACAAGAAAATACACAAATATATTTGAATTTATCTGGATTGATGATTTATCTTTGCTTTCAAAAATGCAGTCCTATTAAATATTGAAGGGACAGGCTGATCAGAATGCATAAATTTAAGCATGCATGAAGAATCACAGTGCTGCAAGCCTGTATAGCATATTTGAGTATATTAGAAAAAGGCGCTCCTTCCTCTAGACAGTCATAGTTCCATGCCATGCCACACTGGTAAGAAGTAAGCAGGCTGGACTTCAGCCCCCATCTGCCCCATCAACCAGGTTTTCTTTTGCCGTGAACCCTATGAAGAACCATATACTGCAGCTCTAACGGGAATAAACATGGTTGAGTAGAGGACAGTAAAAAGAGCTAAAGCACAGGATGATTATTATGGAGTAAAGGGAAATTACTATGGACAGTTGGAACAGGGTCAGGCTATGGAGACCTTAACTTCAAGGCAGAGGGGAGAATTGGCTTTGATTGGGAATGTAGGTGGTGTTACAAATTCTTGAGCAGGGGAAAGATAAAAGTGGTTATTTAAGAGGATAGTATACAGACGGAAGAAACTAAAGGCAAAGTCTGTGTTTAAAGGAAAGGCTTTATTATAAAAAGATAGATTGTAGACTCTTGGTAAGTATATCTATGTTAGATATATAGGATGCAGGGAGTTATATGTACAAGCAATTATCCGGCATAAGAACAATCAGCAAAAGACCCTTTGATCATGTCAGTATTTCCCCCAAATAGCAATCAGTACAGTGCTTTGTAGGTGTTGGAAGTCCGAGGTGTGTGCATTTAATAATCATGTTATTAATAATAAGAGTTTCCATGTAGAAAAATGTAACTGTAAGTGAGGTGCTGGAACCAGACTGTTAGATCAAGGTTCAAAACTCTTCTTTGCCATTTCCTAGCTATTTGTGCTTGAGGAAGTCATTTTAAGTATTTTGTTTTTTTTTTTTTTTTTTTTTTTTTTTGAGACGGAGTTTCGCTCTTGTTACCCAGGCTGGAGTGCAATGGCGCGATCTCGGCTCACCGCAACCTCCGCCTCCTGGGTTCAGGCAATTCTCCTGCCTCAGCCTCCTGAGTAGCTGGGACTACAGGCACGCGCCACCATGCCCAGCTAATTTTTTGTAGTTTTAGTAGAGACGGGGTTTCACCATGTTGACCAGGATGGTCTTGATCTCTTGACCTTGTGATCCACCCGCCTCGGCCTCCCAAAGTGCTGGGATTACAGGCTTGAGCCACCGCGCCCGGCCCATTTTAAGTATTTTGTATCCTATTGTTACATTTGCAAAATAATTGGATTTGCTTCATAGAGTTATTAAGATGTTAAATGAGATAATGCACCTAACACTCTTAGCAGTATTCTTGGCACTAAGTGTTAATTAAATCTTATTTGCTATCATTATTGTTGATGTTAGGGTTCTTGTTAAAAACTTGATGCCAACCATTTGATTTCCTTCCATTGGAAGCATTTTTCTCACATTTAACTGGTCAATTGCCAAATCTAGTTCTTACATCCCACCACATCACATAACGTTTTGCCTTGTAAATTTTCTATGTGTTTGTTGCCATTTGTATAAGCATTCTTCCCTCAAAGGAAACTTAGAAGACGAGATTTGAAACTGACATAGTAGGTATCAAATTTAGTAAGATTTTCAGTTTTTGTTGTCTGAAGAATTAAAGAAATCGCAAACAAAAGGCAAAAAAAAATCATTTTCTGAGTTTTATATCTTAGTGAAATGATAAGACTCTTCCCAGAGTATACTCTGTGTCAGGGAGTTTGCAGCTGCAATCCTTAATTTCTAAATTCTTCTATTTCTCCCTCCTGTGAAATCCCTCTATTGTACCCCAACCTAGGACTACTGGAGAATGGAAGGCACAATGGTCATTTTAGAAGAGATCTGCAGCTTTCCCTCTTTTGATGTTCAGCACCTATTTTGAACCCTCAGCCTAAACCCTCCAGTCCTTGAAACCATGAGAGTAGGTTGAGGCTTCCATTCAACCTAATGGTTAGGATAGCCAAAGGTGCTGAGATTGCACCTTCTTTGTCCATGGCCTTTTAGTTTTCAGAGTACACGTCAGCAGGGAAAAGATTTTTTGATATAAAATGTTTCATTTTAGAGTCGGATGAGCAGCAGTTCCTTTCTGTATTTGAAAGGATCTGTCTATACATTTCTATCTATATATTCCTCTGGACGTTTGGTTATGCCCTCTTTTATTCCTTTGTGAGTATGTGTTCATTTACGGATTTTTGTTTGTCAATTTGTTTTCCTTTCAATGCTGTCTATTACTCTCTTTTTAACGTTTTGAAACAGTTTTAAAATTACAGAATAGTTTTAAGTATAGCACAATTTTTTTCTTTCCTTTTTCTTTCTTTTTAGACTGGGTCCTGCTCTGCTGCCTAGGCTGGAGTGCAGTGGCATAATCATAGCTCACTGCAGCCTGAAACTCTTGGGCTCAAGCAATCCATCCATCTCAGCCTCCTGTATGGCTGGGACTACAGGCACCCACCACCGTGTCCAGCTAAATTTGAAATTATTTTGTAGAAACAAGGCCTGGTTTTGTTGCCCAAGCTGGTCTTGAACCCCTGGGCTCAAGTGGTCCTCCCACCTCAGCCTTCCTAAGTGCTGGGATTACAGACATGAGCCACAGCATGCAGCCCAATTTTTTTTTTAACCATTGGAGAATAAGTTGCCAACATGATGTCACATTACCCTCAAATACTTTAATGTGCATTCTTCAAACAAATATATTATGCTATGTAGCCATTTTTTCTATTTTAAAAATTAGTATGAAATATTTTAGGCAACAAAAAATTGTAAAATCATTTATATGAATATTACATAAAGTAACATAATGAACTCCTATATGACCACTATCCAGCTTAAGAAGTAAAACACTGACAGTACAAATGAAACCACTTATATACCACTCCCATGGCCCCTACTCCACCATCTTAAATTTGGTGTATATCATTCATTTCTAAACTGGGATTCTTAAGTTAGTTTCAGGTAGGTCTATGAATACTCTCAAATTATATGTAGAATTTGATGTGTATATGGACTTTTCTGGAGAAAACGTCCATAGCTTCAATCAGATTTACATGGATAAAGGTAAGCTGTGCAAAGTCCCAGATTTCATGAAAAAATTGTCTATAGTTAGTGCATATACTTTTCTGCTATTCATTTATTGTTTAGCTTTTTTTTCAGATTAATTTTTTAAAGTTCACTTCCTAATCACCAAATCCAATGGCTTATATTCAGTCCTTATCCTCATTCAACTACCTGCAGAATCTTACTCTTGGCTCACTTGTCCTTCCATATTCTTTCCTTTCCCTTAGCTTCTGCACTATCTTGATATTTCCCAGTGTCCTCATTTGGAAAATATAGTACTTAACTCGTGTGGTTGTGAAAATTAGCTGTACCGTTCCTAAAGCACCTGATTGTTGTATGCACTCAAAAAATTTAGCTGTTATTAGCAGTTAATTCTCATACTACTGTGTTGCATCTCATCATCTTCCATCCCATTTTTTCAAGATGTTGCTAATGGACAGAGATCTTGCCTAAAAGATAGCCAGAAATTACTGCTTCAACATCCTGCAGTGCTGTTCATTAGCCTACTAGCAACCTTATAACTACTAGTAGTTCTGGTTAGACAGTATCAGTAATCTGTAGAGTCTTCAGCAGAAAATCGTTTAAGTAAAGACTAGTTAGCATTAAATTATATAGAGATATCAATTTAATTCATCCCCTAAAGCTTGTAACACTCTTATCAGCCTGGTCACCTTTAAGGATCTCAGAAAGTAAAAATGTAGTTCTCCACTACTTGTTTATTCAGCTTTTTGCCCATTCTGCTACTAAATAGACTGACAAATGAAAGCATCAACACTATTATGAAGGACACCTGCTTGTTTCAAGCTGGGCTGGGGCCAGTTATTCTGGATGGACCATTGAAAAGCCATATTACTTTCAGTCACTGTTTCCTTGGAACAGAATGAGAAGAAGGGTTTATACCAGTCCCCTCAGCCTGCCTGGTCCCGAATTGTCCTCTTTATCTTTTAATGTCCACTATTGGATGCCAGTAACAGTGACATAGTTTTGTTCATATTCATAATAGAACCCTACAATATTTTAAGGCACAAGCCTCTGAGAAGCATCAAGACCCCTACTGAGGCTCAACTGCCTGGAGGAAAACAGCCAAGCTATCTTTGCCCTCTGTTGGACAGAGTGCTTGACCTCCTTAACTGCCATTCATTTTCTCAGGATAGGGTAGGTTATGCCTTCATGACAAACAACTCCCCAAATCTCAGTATCTTAGAATAACCTAAGTTTATTCTTATTTATGCTACATGTCTATAATGAGTCACCTGGGGGACATTACAGGGTCCTCATTTTAGAACCTAAATGGACTAGCCACCATCTAGAACACTGCTTATTAACATGGCAAAAGAAAAGAGAG
The DNA here is from genome assembly GCF_009761245.1 of Sapajus apella. Classification (NCBI taxonomy): domain Eukaryota; kingdom Metazoa; phylum Chordata; class Mammalia; order Primates; family Cebidae; genus Sapajus; species Sapajus apella. Next base: position 6,845,381 of record NW_022437013.1, read on the forward strand.
TTCTGGAGGCCTCACATTGCATCACCAATTATATCTTATTTCTGGGCAGTATATGGCACTTTTTTCTCATATACCATTGGGCAGCTTTGATCAGGGCTAGGTAAGGGACATCAAGTGTAATCCTACCATGTGCTTTTAAGGTGGAGAGCTGAAAATATTCAGTGAGCAGCCCTAATTACACCATTGCACACTTAATGTGCCCTATAGAAAGACATCTCTTGTCTCTCTGGCCCTGTCGCTTTCCCTAGAACATCTTACTAAGTCATGCCCCTTCGATTTCCTCATTCTTATTCCCTTGCTCCTGCAAAAACCGAGGAACTTGTCAATTATGGCAATTTTTGTACATATTGCAGTCTGTATTGTTTAATGCAAGATTGTGGTCTTTTTTGCTCAGTTTGAATTCTTTCTACCCCTTTGGTGTTCTTGCAGTTGTATGCTGTAGTGAGGGACAAATATATTAACTTAGAATAATTTTGTTTCAATAAAATTCTCTTTTTTTTTTTAACTTTTCCTACCCTCCTGTGCTGTTTACTGTTATGGTAATAGAATGGCTATAATTCTGTGATCCTTTGACCATAACAAGGAGATTAAATGATTCGCTTAAGGGTATGTAACTAGGTAGTATTAAAGGAGCCTGAACTAGAACTCATGTTTTCTGACTCATAGTCTGTTTTATATTTATTATGCCACTTCCTATTATTTAAAAATTTGTATAACTGACAGCAGTGTAATTTACTCTCAGAGACAATTGGTGACAACAGAATCTGGTCTTTAATCTTGAATAGAAGGAATTTTCCATTTAAATACCTCCTTTTAAATGATGAATGCCATGTAATAAAATCAGATTCTTGGGATTCCTATGCCAACAAGTGTCTATTCTTGCTTAAAGCAAATAAATAACTGGCCCTGAATGAATCAATAACATAATCCTATCTATAAGACTCAAATAAATAAGAACTTTCACCACCCCTGCTGTAGCTCAATCTAAAATAAGGCATTGTATATATTGTATTATTGTAGGTTTGTTTCTTACTAGTATTTAGAATGTTACGCAATGTTCCAGGAATAAAATTTAAAATGAAATCAATACCTTGGTGATAGCATTATGCTTACACTATGTCAACCTGCCTCAGTTTGGAGTTATATTTTATATGACATGCTGTGAGTTCTTCTCATATATAGTTTACTATAAAGATCTACAATAATTTTTCCTGTCTTAAGCAAATTTTCTATTAGTAAAGGCTTAAGAGAAGGCCAATGAGATTATCACTAAAGATCAGAAATGACAAGGGCAGCATCTTGTATAAAAACAAAATCTTAATATATAGACACAGAGTTATTGTCAACATATCAACCAAATGTAACACGGGTGGTCCAGAGTATCTGCAGGTGCCACAAATCTTTGCCAAGATCCATTGGACGTGTACATCATCGAGTTTCTTTACGGATTCAATAATATAAATTGTAGATTAAGAATAAGGAGACTTGTCAAAGAATGCCACACAGAAACTATTAGAATGATGCTCTGAATTGTGTCAATAATTTGTTCTATGTCATCAGGTGATCTTCACTACTCTTCTGACACTAAAATCTAGGATTATTACTGTATGTAGAAGCACAAAGCTACATATCTGAGGACACTGGCCATTAGTGCAAAGTCAAAGCCAGTTTTACTTATGGCATATCTGTGATGATAGAGACATTTTTCATAATATTTTCTTACAGAGTTCTTTCTTGCAGTTATTTAAGTATCAGACTGATTTTTTTCTCATGGAAAATTTTGTACAAAACGAAGCAGAGTAAACAGTGTTCCTATCACTGAGCTTCGACCGTTATCAACTTGTGGCCGATCTGCTATGAGACCTTTATGAAGATTATCATCATAATTTGCATTTCATGTCTGTGAACTGTTTTTTAATGATTTTTCACTTTCTAGGGCAACCACAGGTATAAATGTTAAGATTTTACATAAGGAAAGGGAATTTATTTAAAGAACTTGAAAATAATATCCAAAATATTCACTCTATTAGCATAGCTCAACCACAGATATCAACCAATTTCCTAATATATTCTTACAGGCAGTCAGCCAACATCTGTCTATTAACACCTATTTGTTATATCAAATCACTTAGAAGCTAGAAAAACACCATTGCTTCTCATACTATAGTCTGTAACATTTGAATGTCTGCAAATGTGTTCTTCGGGATCTAACATTTCTTAGATTTAAGAAACATTGTTTTAATATCAACCTGGTAACACTCTTTTTGAGTGTTCACTCTTTTTTTTTTTTCTTTGGGAAGGAGTTTCGCTCTTGTTACCCAGGCTGGAGTGCAATGGCGCGATCTCGGCTCACCGCAACCTCCGCCTCCTGGGTTCAGGCAATTCTCCTGCCTCAACCTCCTGAGTAGCTGGGATTGCAGGCACGCGCCACCATGCCCAGCTATTTTTTTTTATTTTGAGTAGAGACGGGGTTTCACCGTGTTGACCAGGATGGTCTCGATCTCTTGACCTCGTGATCCACCCACCTCGGCCTCTCAAAGTGCTGGGATTACAGGCTTGAGCCACCGCGCCCGGCCTGAGTGTTCACTCTTATACTCAGGTTGAATTCTTTTACCAGCACTTGCTTTTGAAAATGTCAATACATCATCAAAACATTTCTATAATATGATTTAACTTTCTTGTGTCAGTGTTTCTCAAATAGGTTAATAAATCTGTTCTGGAGTTCCTCAGAGTTCTCTTAATGATGACAAATACCACTTTAAGGGAAGAATGTAGAATATTTGATAATTTTGTGAAACAAAATACCTGTATGGTATAGAAACCTGTTTCCAAATCTAGGTAGAATGCTGTGCTGGGTTTTCATACTACATAAGTAAAACAATATTCTCTATATATTTGTCTTAATAAGCATTGAAATTTACAACAATTTATTTTTGTCGTGCAGAGCTAAACATTAAAAATTATACCTATATTACACAGAACAATAATTTGGTAGAAAGAAGGATCCAGTCTACTGATAAACAGGTTATTCAGTGGCAGTCAGAGGCTTCTAAACTGGCTTCAGAATAGAAACTTACTAATGCTTTCAGTTCTTACTCCAGAACTGTGAAAGAACAAGACCATAGTTCAAACCATTCTATGTAGATTAATTACTACTGCTATTAATATGATAACAGTGACAACAGGATGATGATAATACTATGTGCTAGTCACTGTACTAAGAACCTTATTTACATTTTTTACTTCATCCTCACAGCAACCCAAAGGCAGTACGGTGGTAGGTTTCCCCTTCATGTGTGCTTGTGGTGCTGCTGATATCAGGCAATGTGCTTTGGGGGAAGTTCCTGGACTTTATCTGCTTGCAGTTCATATGGGCAATTTCTCCTTTCCCATCTTGCAGTGGGTTGCTACTGCTATAATACTCATTCCCATATTGCAGTATGAGTACTTCATCAGTACCTAATATTTGTACACAGTTAACACAGTCTCTTTTACACATGTGATCTCATTTGATCCTGCCAGGAACACAATGAAGTAAGAAAGAAAAATACAGTATTAAGCAAATTTTAGATGAGAAAATGGAGGCTCAAATATTTAATTGATCACGGTGTAAGTCTTCTTCATATTACCGTCTACTACTGTTATATTGAATCTTGACTCCTTTTAAGTGCGAAAAGTACAGTAATCTTTGTTTATCAATTAATAGGGAGACAGATCCTAATCCTCATTGATTGTGCTCTTCTACACCCAACATATCAGGCACACCATAGGCACTTAATAAATACCGTGACTTGGCTTGTTAGATTTTATACTTAAATGGATAAAGAGCTAAAAGAATACAATAAATTTCATGTAAGTCTTGCAGTAGGTTACTATGTAACTATTTGTTAAGCTGTGTAATTTCTAAATCTTCTTAGGAACTCCCTAATACAGAAGGGCCCCAATATTTTCCTACCAACGATCACACACTGTCTAAAAGTAAACTATTGTAGATACATCCCTTTGGCCACTGATACTACTAGACATTATCCTAAATTCCATTTTTGTCTAGGAAGTACAAGTAATTTCCACGTTAGTGGAAAATATGTTTTTTAAAAAGATTTTTGCTAAGGATTTTACTCAGGTTGTTTTTAAAAATATAAAAGATAGTTTTGGAACAGGGAACACTACTGGGGTGAGTTTTGAAGGAGTGCTTTAACAAACTGTTTATTTTCTACTCTAACAATTATAACTGGTCCTTTTTCAGCATACACCATGTGCCAGACTCTATGCTCTAAATATTATTATTATTCTATTTTGCAAATGAGAATCCTGAGACTCAAAAGTTAAATAATTTGCAGAGGGTCAAAGGCTAGCAAGTGGCAGAACTGAGATATAAACCAATGTCTGACTAAGCCCAAATCTCCTGTTTTTAATGATAAACCTTCACTGCTTTGTCAGTGGGAGTAAGAAGAAGCAGCGAAGAAGAATGGGAAAGAATACACAAATGGTTGCTAGGAAGATACCCACGCCAAACATTTATTTAAGTCACAATGGAGACTACAAATCTGTGGACTCAAGTTCTATAGCAGGTATTTTGGCCTAAATTCTCCTGGAGGTAACCACTTCACTTTCATTCAGCGTTACCAGGTACTTTATTTTTCCTGTACTTACTTGGTTACCCTCTTTGGTCTTCAATGTTGTTGTTTGCCAGGTGAAGCCTGAATAATATATTCAGAGCTCCTTTGTATAAACCTTATCTTCAGTATGCAGCTCAAAATGTGTCATTTATAAATTCTCATCATTTAAGGCTATTAGCAGCGGTGAATAATACATAGTAAGAGTTGCTTTTTGCAACTAGTAAATTGAAAGGTTAATCATTTTTCCAGAGTGAACTTTAAAAAACCAATTTTCACAGGTTGGAATGATGAATGATAAGGGTATTTCCTTTAAACTTGTGTTTAGAGTATATATATATATAAATATATTTATATATAATATATATTTATATTATATATATATTTATATATAATATATATTTATATATTATATATATATATATTATCTGAATTGAACTACTTACTAGTTATATCAGATAGGTAGGCATTATTATATTATACCCATTTTGTAGATGAAAGGGACTGAGGTTTAATGATGTTAAGTAATTAACTGGCTAACAGATAGAATAACCATTTACAAAGTCACAAGTTGAATCAGTTGCTCTTCCCATAATCCTGCATTGTCTGTTCTTCTTGCCCATCCTGTGACCTAGTACATTCCTCTTCCTCTAATACAAGCCTCCTCTGTGAACCAAATAAATAATATAAGCATTAAGTTTTAGAGTAGTCAGCTGGGATGATTGAAGGAAGTCATTTGGGACCAGGGTAAACAGGAAAGTTTTTTTGGAGGAAGTGAAATTTGATTTGTCACATGAAAGAATGGCTTACCAGCTTCCCTCATTCTTCTATAAATAGGTAGGAAAGACATATGCTTTCCTGATTCCAAATTGATTTAGCTATGTATAGATATTTGCTAATAGAGAATGGTGGGTATGTAGAGGATGATATTTATAGATCTTTTAAAAGTATGTTTACATTAAAGGAATTAGTTGAAGAGAAGAGAAATCCTACTTATCTGCCAAGATACTTTCAAATTGAACTACCTCCACAAATTGTACTATGACTGCTCTGTCCTCCATTAATCTTACTTTTCTCTGAAATCCTCTAATAACTATAGTGTAGACTAGCTGTTACGAACTGGTAATCCATGGTCCTAATATGGTTCAAAGACATGTTTTGTTTTTACCAGTGAAACATGGTGAATGCTAGGAGTTGGATTTTTTTTTTCTTTTTTTCTTTTTGTTTTTGAGATAGGATCTTACTCCGTTGCCAAGGCTGGAGTGTAATGGCACAACCACGGTTCACTGCAGCCTCGACTTTCCAGGCCCAAGTGATCCTCCCACCTCAGCCTCCCGAGTGGCTAGGTCTACAGGTGTGCACCACCATGCTCAGCATTTTTTTTTAATAGAGAGACAGGGTCTTGCTGTGCTGCCAGGGCTGGTCTCAAACTCCTGGACTCAAGTGATCCTTCCACCTCCACCTCCCAAACTGCTGGGATTACAGGCATGAGCCACCACACCCAGCCAGGGATAGGACTTTGTTTATTTTTTTAGAGAGAGGAGCAGGATTCTGAACCCACAGACTTGCCATAACCCCTCAACAAGGCTGTCTAGATGTTTTGGTATGGTGAAATATGACCATATTAGGAGATTTAGGTTTCAACACTTCATAGCCAAGGACATGTGGGGTCCATTGAGCAAAATGACTCTCTTCTTCCTCAACACTTATGTAGAATACACTTAGGAATGGTCTCAGCATTTGCATCTCCCCAATTGGAGACAGAAAGTACAAAATGGCATCAAGCTTTCTGAGAGTTAAGATCACTGCCCTATTATATTTATTTCTGCCTCAGAGCATTTTCCTATGAAATTGATTAAAGTCTTTTAGTTAACAGGCAGATTGAATATAATGTTTTCCTGCTTAACCTATTAGTCACTGACTACTGAGCATAACTCAGAGGTTTGATTAGAGAGTTCCATTAAAAACCGTCATACACTGCACTTTCCATGTCTCTATGAATTTCGCTTTGCTCTCTACAGTGGCTGTAGACTTAACCCTCAACCCATGCATTTTGTAACAGATGACAGGAGGAGAGAATAAAACCTTTAATTAGTGTCTCTTGAGGATGTCATGGTTCTGAAAAGCTCTGCACAGTTGAGAACCGCCAGATATTATCCACACCGTGTCTGAAAACCAATAGTAATAGATGTTTAACTCCTACATTGCCATCAATCTTTGTGACCCTCCAGAGTGCCATGGACCAAGGCTGGGAAACCAGTTCTGACTAGACTGTCTAAAAGCTAGGCAAGCCCAGCACATCCTATTTCCAGCAAAACAGTGGAAATGGACTGAATACTGCTAGAAGCATGGAAATGCTTCTGATGACCTGTCAGGTTTTCTTTTCCTTTGAGGGTCCTAAAGAACGTGCTGAATCACTCAGATGATCTGGAATGACACTAGCCACAAGTGTTATGATTAACTCTGTAAGCCAGACAATCTATTGGCTCAATTCTATCCAAGAGGTTCTTTTCATTCTTTTAAAATACGTTACGATTAAATCTATCATCTTATACTTGAATTGCAGCATCAGTACTCTCATTTGGAGATTCATTCTTTTGTAGCTTAATTTTGTGTGGGACTGTGATGCTAAGTCTCTAGCACCACATAAAGCCTTTTTACTTTATATTACTTTAACTAGTGTAGCAATCCTGCCATGTGCCTTTAAGAATACTAAACATTAAGGGTCCATAACCTACTCTTCCAAATTCCACAGTAAGGTATTACCAACCTTGAGCTTTCTTCAAACAAGAGCAAATGATATAGACTGTAGAGCAATGACTAACAAGACCTTTTGAAAGAAATTCACTTCCTTACCTTTGATTGGCATGCATATTCCAAATCAATTACGCGGGACTCCAGGCTGTGTTGTTTTTCGTGTGTGTTTTCCAAAATTTTGTTGAATTAGCTGGAATTTGAAATTAAATTTGTTTTCACCTGGGTCAGGAAAATGCCTTTGTTACGCAGTGATTGTTCAGCTGGCAGCTGTGTACCTACTTGGTTCATTATACACTGGCTGTCAGAATCCTACCTTTCCCATGTTAACTAGGCTCCCTCTTCATTCAGTGAAGTTGGTGACTGAGGTGGTTGGGTACCGGAAGGCAACAGGAGAAACAAAGACATTCAGTGATTTTGTCAAGTTAGTGAGGGCATCAGTAGAGTGGAGTGATAGCTTTACAGACCTCCTACAAACAGAAAATGCCCCCTGAAATGACATATGTTGACAACGATGCACCCTTACCTCTCACCTACATGCCTTCATTCTTTATGAATTTATGGCAGTCATAGATTTAGTAGCGTGCTTCTTTGCACAATAAGTTTAGACATGTTAAGTATGAGAGACTATCTGTTCAAATTTCCAGTGAGAGGGATATAGGAACTCCGGCCAGTGAACTATACTGATATATCAAATATTTCTGAGAGAATATAAATTTTAGTTTGTCCTTTGTTGTGCCATATCCTCCAACTAATATAATTATAGAGAATAGTAATAAACCAATATTTACATATAATACTTGTTTTTGGAAAGCTAGATAAGCCTACAAATCTTATGACACTATCTTTCGCTCCTTTTACTGAGCACGCATTTGGATGCATCCCAAAACATATTTCATGCTTTTCTATTAAAATAAACACAATGTTATTCCTACGTGTCTTTTCTTTTTCTCTGATAAGGCTTATCTCTTGCTTCTCTTCGTTAAGATCTAGATGTGCTTTCGTGAAAATGTCTGTTTTACCCTGCGAAATGCAGCCTCCCACACAACAGACACTCCATGGCCTCCCTTGCATAGTCTCCATAAATCTTTTTCTTCCTTCTGATCCCAACCCATCCTCAACATTGAGCAACCCCTCCCTTCAAATAGCACAAGAGGGAAAAAATATGAAACTAAAGAGATGCACTTGAAATGCCTCCAGGTTTTGTAATAAAGCTTAACGTTCTAAGCATCAACTTTGGCATGCATAAGCACCCTGGATTTACAAGTCTCAGATAATTACAGTTCTAAGCAGTTGAAGTATATCTCACTCTCCATTTTTCCTGCTGTACATTATAATATCCTCAATACATTAAATTAATAGATGACCTGGTACCCTTATCTAACCCTTGGTTTTAAGGGGACAGGAATAATAAAAACTCACTGGGTACCAACTAGAGGGACTTCTGGCCCTGCCACTGCTTCAACTCTTCTTGAGTTGCTTCATTTATAAAGTGGAGATAACAGTATCTGTCCTGTTCATCTCACAGGGTTGTAGCCACATTCCCACATGCTAGTGTATATGTAAACAGGCCCACAAAACTTGAAAGTCATTTTATTTCGGACTCCCTCTTTCCCTATCAGAGACAAGACAAAATTGCTTACCTCTTCCTATAAACTGGCATCTAGAAAAAATTAAAGGGTAAACTTATTATCATAATCATCAATCGTTCCTGTTTTTTCCTTGTATTTTTTTTTTTTTTTTTTTTTTTTTTGGACGGAGTTTCACTCTTGTTACCCAGGCTGGAGTGCAATGGCGCGATCTCGGCTCACCGCAACCTCTGCCTCCTGGGTTCAGGCAATTCTCCTGCCTCAGCCTCCTGAGTAGCTGGGATTACAGGCACGCGCCACCATGCCCAGCTAATGTTTTGTATTTTTAGTAGAGACGGGGTTTCACCATGTTGACCAGGATGGTCTCGATCTCTTGACCTCGTGATCCACCCGCCTCGGCCTCCCAAAGTGCTGGGATTACAGGCTTGAGCCACCGCGCCCGGCCTTTTTCCTTCTATTTTTAAGGCATTGTCCACTTGCTAAGTGAAAAGTAGCTCTTACAAAAGACATTATGATTTCTGTATGTAATTATGATTTACTGGCAAGATTTTTAAAAGAAGACATTAACTACTGCCTGCCTTGGCCTACGTCTGATCTTATCATTCTGTGCATTAATCACCATATTGAAATGCAGTTTTTTCATTTTTCATTTACCTTTGCTGTGCCCAAATTCTTCATCTTTGAGATGCTGATTGTTTTACCCTTCGACAGCCATTTCTGCTTTCTTCCTATGAGTTGATGTCTAGACAGATAACAGTTATTAAAAGTTTTGGAAATGATTGTTATCCTAGGGTAGGCTCGTGCAGGGTTTGTTAAGGAGTAAACATTCTCTGTTTAAGCTTGCTTTTAAAAATAATCTCATTTGCCACTCATTTAAGATGGAAATTGAGTTCTTAGTGAAAATATCACTTGAGAAAAATGGAAATATTGGGTACCTAAGTGTCATGAATGACTGGAGTCTTGCTGAGGAAGGGGCAAAGCAAGCTTCTGTGGACTCCAAAATGGTGATGATAATCAGTTGTCAATGAAACATTTATTAATTGATGATATTAATGATGTACTTATGGCCAAAACATTGGTGGGAAAGGGGATAAATCATTTTTAAATTGATATACCCAATCCCTCTTCCAAAGAAATCAACTAGAGATAGCCTTAAAGTTATCTCCCAACTTTGAAATTTCTCAATTATGTCATGTTTTATCCATAAACTACTATTACCTAACAGCAAATGTTATTAATATGTGCTTATTTAATCTAGAAAAGTGTACATCAGTCTAACTTGGACAACATGGTAAAGGCCAACCATCCAGTCATCTAGGATATTATTTGTCTGCTTTATATGTCTGCCTTCTTATCTGTATGAAAAAACTCTTTGAGAGCCTGAACTATTTTAACATGTCCTTTCCTATGCACCCTCTAAAGTACTTCTACTCAGAGTAGGTGTTCAATAAATGTGAAAGTGATTAATCAGGTAATTGAAGACAACAGAGTGTTGTAAAATCATGGAGGCTAAAGAGTGATAAAAGAGTCATTGACTTAGTGGCCATATAATCATGTTTTCCTCTAGCTTCTTCATTGTTAGGCTTCCTACACCATGTTTGGAGAGAATTTCACTGGCTCTAGGACTTTTGGCACTACTCTGGAGATAAGAATATTCAGAAAACATACTGATCACTTCCCAAACATCCTCAGACCTACTGCTTAATAGTCCCCTGAGAAATGCTTTAGTTTTAATTTCTCACCTTCCCCAGCAATCTCTTTCGTGGATGATGGGAGGAGGATTCTGGGGAAGACTTCAAGAGAAAAGGCTGGAATGAGCTGCTTGAGAGAAACAGAAGAGCTGATCATGCCCAGCTTAGGGAAGACATTGTTGGAAAAGATTTCATTAGTCATTCAATGAAAAAATGAAGACCATGCTCCACCCTTGGTCATATAGTGCCACTGTTATCCTAGAGAGGGGCATAGCTTTCAGCAAGACATTGATCATCCAACACATTCTCTGCCTGATGCCTTCCCATTCTTTCTTACTACTTTTGAAGGGCTTACATTTAAAAGGGCAGCATAATGGAGCTTTTACATAGCTGATTTGTACAGTGCTGCTCTTTGCCATAGTTGTTAGGAGCACAAGAGGTAATGTTAGACACACCTGGGCTCTGTTCCAGCTCTTCCACTTCCTAGCAGTGAGACATTGCACAAGTGACTTTACCTGTTCAAACTTATCCAAGCCTGAATTTTTGTGTTAGTAAAATAATAGTACTCATCTCTCAGGATTGTTTAGAGGAAAAAGTGAGATAACGGTTTTAAATCACTTAGCATAGTAGTCACTTGATTGTTGCTGCTAGTTGTTCCCAACACCACAGTTTCATTATTATAATTATTATTATAAATAATAACCTTCTATCTTTCTGGCCATTATGAAAGATTTTGGGGAACCTCTGTTGGCTACAGCTTACGGTGAACAGTTTACTAGATTCATCTCCTCACGTACTCAGGCTAAGTAGCTTCTATCCAAGGTAACTGTCTTCTGCAAGTACAACCTGTTTAAAAGTTAAGCATTACAACCACAAAGTTATCAGCTATGGAGGTCAAAAATCTTCAATATTTCATTTAAGCTGCATCTCTTTTCACTTCTGAGTCTACTCTTTCAATTATATAGACCAGTGTTTTTCAAAACTTTTGAACAGCAACATACCCTTTTGTATCCAAGTGAAGTCATATACAGAATCACAATATATAAAGTATATGAAAGTAATATTTTACTATTTTATTTTATTTTTGAGACAGAGTTTCACTCTTGTTGCCCAGGCTGGAGTGCAATGGCACAATCTGCAATCTCCACCTCCCGGGTTCAAGCAATTCTCCTACCTTAGACTCCTGAGTAGCTGGGATTACAGGCATGCGGCACCACACCAGGCTAATTTTGTAATTTTAGTGGTAGAGACAGGGTTTCTCCATGTTGGTCAGGCTGGTCTCAAACTCCCGAGACCAGGTGATTCACCTGCCTCGGCCTCCCAAAGTGCTGGGATTACAGGCGTGAGCCACCAAGCACAGCCATATTTTATTACTATGAAATTTTTCATAGGTTCCTATGCATGATATTTATTATTTTTTGTACAAAAAATGAAACTAGGAACTAAAAATGAAAGTTGTAATCTTATATTGGTGAATAGTTCAATTTAGTCTTGCATTTTTTTTTCTACACAGTGTTGAAAAATAAAATTCACATAGATGTAGGTGCAAATGGCTACAGATTTTTTGTTGTTTTAATAAGTGATCCATAAGCTTAAAAGAATAATAACAGAAAAAAATTGTGTGAACTTGTAAAAGCTACTTAGCTTCATTCTTTCTTTTTTTTCTTTTGTTTTCTTTTCTTTTTTTTTTTTTTTTTTTGAAACAGGTTCTTGTTTTGTCACCCAGGCTGAAATGCAGTGGCCTGATGTCTGCTTGTTACAAACTGCAACCTCTGCCTCCCAAGCAATCCTCCCACCTCAACTTCCCTCCCATTTAGCCGAGACTGTAGGCATGTGCTACCACACTTGGCTAAGTTTTTAATTTTTTACAGAGATGAAGTCTCACTGTATTGCCAAGGCTGGTCTTGAACTCCTGGAATCAAGCAATCCTCCCACCTCAGCCTCCCCAAGTGCCATGATTACAGGCACGAGCCACTCCACCTGGCCCACTTAGCTTCTTTAAGCCTTGATTTTCCTGTTTATAAAGTAGAAATCATAATAGTACCGATCTCAGAGGGTTTTGAAGGTTAAATAAGACATTGTATGTAAAGTCTCTGAGGAATTTGGCAGACTTTTCAGAATGCTTGGCAAATAAGCAATCAGTAAATACTAATTGGTACTATCCTGATCACCTCCACCATCAGCAGCAATGTCCATTTGAATTCCGTAGGTCATACAGCAGAAAAATTGGTAAGTAGATTCCTTATCTCATTGCATCTTCATTGTTTGGTGGGAAACACTTTTTCCAATCTATCTTACAATATTGTAAAATGCTTAATCTTAAATGCCCATCTCTATCAGATACTAACTGTAGCTCCTGTAGTACACAATTTAGAAACCACTGGTGTAGAAGTCTGACCAAGTTTCTGCAAAGATTGCTTGGTAGGTTATGAGCTCTTTCAGAGCAGGGGCTATTTTATTTATCTGTGTATTTTTTTCTGGTGCCTGAGACAGCAGATGCTCAAAAAATGTTTCTTAGATTTTATATAGATTCGTGTCTACAGATTTTAAAGAAGCTTACTATTACCCTTAATTACTTTTCCATTTAAAATGAAATTTTCTTTTTGTCTCCCTCTACATTTTCTCCAACATTACTATAAATTTTAAAAATTATCCCCTGGATCAAGGGTCCCAATCTTTTGGTAGTAAAGGGTTCCTCAGTTTCTCAGTTGGAACTTCAAGGTTTTGAAGACCTTAATATCCTCTGAAGAAAAAAAAGCAAGTTAGTAATTTAGCATTAATCTCTCAAGGGAGAGGCAAGAAACATTCAATTTTAGACTTGACAGTTTCTGGTTATAAAAGTCACTTTTAGCAACCGTCTAAAAGTCATTAGCAGTCATAACAAAGTCATTCTATTATACATAATTCGCTCCCAGACTTGAGATTTCTGGTAGTAAAATCACAGACGCCCTAAAACTCTGGCAGTTGGCTGTTAATACAACCTGTCCTTATGTTCTAGAAAGCAAATTTAGATTATCATTGCTTAAAGAATTAGAGAATTTCTACCTTCTTGCTTCCCTTTATTCCTTTCTTTCTTCCTTCCTTCCACAATTATATCACCATCACCCCTATCATTTCTTGCCCTCAAGTATTTAAAATTCTAGCAAGAAAGACAGACACACACACAAAAATTTCCTCCACATTGATTGCATATCATTGAAATACACAAAGTTTTTTATAAAAGCACAGAACAGGGAAGCACCTAAAGCAGCATTAGTGGGATATCCTAAAGGATAGATAGGCGTTATCCCGGAAAAGGGGTGAGGATAGAAAGACTATTTCAGGCAGAGGTTTCTGCATTGAGGATAAAACCAGGGCAAGATACACCTACAATGTACCCACAAAAATTAAAAAGTAAAAAGTAAATAGGGCAAGAACCAGCATGGTGCAAGTGGAAAACTCCAAGTAGTTCAGTGTTAGAGAAGCATGAAGTGCCAGGTAGAAATTGATGAAAAACAAGTCCAGAATAAGCAGGTACTAGATCAAGGAGGAACCTGGATAATATAAAAAGCCTGAAATTTATCATGTAAGTGATAGTGATCTACTAGAAGATTCTGTCTAAGGGTAGATACTGGAAGGTTAGTAAAAATGTTGGGTGACAATTTTCCTAAGCAGTCTGATAAGTAAAGAGTTAACATAGGGTCAGGAGCTATGGCCAGTGTCGTAGAAGTGGAGTGGAAAAAACAGATTCAAAGGCTGGGTGCGGTGGCTCACACCTATAATCCCAGCACTTTGGGAGTCTGAGGTGGGAAGATGGTGTGGGCCCAGGAGTTTGAGACCAACCTAGGCAACATAGTGAGACCTCTTCTCTACAAAAAAGTTAAAATAAAATTAGCTGGGCATTGTGGCATGTGCCTGTAGCACTAACTACTCGAGTCTGAGGTGGGAAGACAAGTTGAGCCCAGGAGGTCGAGGCTGCAGCGATCCAAGATCACCCCACTACACTCCAGCCTGGGCAACACAGCAAGAACCTGTCTCCACAAAATAAAGAGATAAATAGGAGGTAAAATTGGCAGGATTTTATAATTTAGTGCACATGGGGTAAGGGAAAGAGGAATTATTAAGAAATGTCTACCTTAGGTTTCCTGTTTAGTGATGTCAATGACAGTGGAAGAGAAAGAAATTTAGGAGGAATTAGACTTGACATCAGTTTTGGATGTAAGCTTGAGATGCCTGCTCTCCCTTTGTCCATGCAAGTGAAATTAATCATAAGGCAATTGGAAATACGAGTTCTTGGTAGAGGTTTGGGCCAGATATAGAATGATGGGCATATTGATGTTATTTGAAACAAACTGTGGGAATGGATGGGTTTACTGAAGGAGAAAATGTAGCATGAAAAGAACAGAGATCTGAAAATGGAGTCCAGGCATAACATCAACATTTAACAAATATTTCCTGAGTGATTACACTAAATATAGGAAGGCCCTGACCTAAAGGACTTTACAACCTAATTAACGATGATACTGAATTTCTGGCTGGGCACAGTAGCTTACGCCTGTAATACCAGCACTTTGGGAAGCCGAGGCAGGAGGATCACTTGAGGTCAGGAATTCAAGATCAGCTTGGCCAACATGGCGAAACCTCATCTCTACTGAAAATACAAAAACGAGCCCGGCATGGTGCATACCACCTGTAGTCCCAGCTACTCCATAGGCTGAGGCACAAGAATCGCTTGAACCTAGGAGGCGGAGGTTGCAGTAAGCCAAGACCACGCCACTGCACTCCAGTTTGGGGAAAGGGGGAGAACTCTGTTTCGGGAAGAAGAAGAAGTTGACACTAAATTTCAAACTGCTTCTCAAAGTACCAGGTTTCTGAGGAGGTACAGGGGACAAGGAATAGGCTGAGCAGTCTTTCACTCATGCTTTAATTGGAACAGCTTCACTTCTACTTCTGCATGTATGTGTTTCTTTTTCCATTGTGTGTCTGTTTTCTATGGGGGGTTGATGAGGTTGCTGTTGTTTAAAAAGAGAAGTCTGACAACCATTGTGCTAAAAATCTGATATAGCAAACAAAATATTCTAGATGAACATCTGGCTCAAACTCTACTTTTGATGAAAAGAAAGGGATGAAATCAATTTCAAAACTTGGCAATGATATATGGTGGTTTAGTTCTATTTCACTCACTCCAGAATCATTAAATCATCATACATTACTAAGTTTGAAAGAACAGAGGAGAAATTGGAATACATATTTATTAGGAGATGCCTGCCAAATGAGGTATTGAGTACATGAAGCAGGATCAAGTAAAATAGATTTTTAAATATTTGGCTACTGAGTTTGAATATGATCAGAGGAACAGTTAGAAGCCATTGTTTTCCAATGGTCTTGCCTTAATGTAGGTTTTAGAATGACCAGTTTAACCATTTCACTGATCACATACAACACATGAGATGAATTGAAAATTATTCCTAAAGGATGAAATTTCTACAAATCAAAACTTCCACAGGGATGTTGGTCAATGTTCCTTCTAAAACCGAGGATATGGATAATTTGTATATGTGAGTGATGTCCTCTGTCACCCCTCCATGCTGCTCTAATAACTAAGCAACAAGATTTATATCATGTTTAGAATTTATCAGTAGAAGAAATAAGTCCCTGGAAGTCAAACATATAAGGATAATCAATTTTATCATTATCTGACAGGAATAGATTAATAGGACTTGTATATTTTAAAAGAGAAAAGTGAAGTAGTCATTATTTTTATTTAGTAAAATGAGATGTCTTAGTCTATGTTGCACTACTATAAAAGAATACCACAGACCGAGTAATCTACAAAAGACAACAATGTATTTCTCACACTATTGGAGGCTGAGAAGTTCAAGATCAAGGTGCCAGAAATATGGGAGTTACACCTAGGGGAAAAAGCCTATAGTAATTCTGCTTTCAATTTGCTAAGACTTGGAATAGCAGCAAGCTTGAGGGGCACAAGGAAGGAACCTCTGAACCTAAGACCCCCTCATTAAATTAGGACACACAAAGACAGCAAAAGGTCCCAGAATGATAGTGTCCTTCCCTTCCAGAACAAACAGACAAGAATATTCTTTAAAAATTCCCAACTTAGATCTACAGTTTTACAACAGATTATGAAGCAGATCTTTGATTCACAATTATCAAAGACTGCCAAGTACTAAGAAAGTAAGTCACCATAAACAGGAATCAGCAAAAATAATAATGAGCATATTTATACCCCTAAAGGCTTTATTTAGAATATTTATGTATGATGTGTTGAAAAAACTAGGGATATATCACAAAGACGAGCTATCAAACAAAAAGAGACAAATATGACAAATATGAGTTACTAGGCACATTTTCAAAATAACTAAATGGAACTTCTAGATGAACAATGTATTAATTAAAATGAGAAATGCAGTGAATGATTAAAAACAATAAAGAGAGAATTGAAGAACTAGAAGAAAAATCTAGAATTATATACAATGGGGATAGAAAAACAGAATTGCAATATTAAAAAATAAGAGATGTGGAGTACAGGATGCACATACTTAACTCATATTGAATTAGAGCCCCAGAAAGAGAGAATAAAGGGAATTGAGGAGAGGCACTATTTGTATACATAATTATGGAGAATTTTTCAGAATTAGTTAAAGATATGAATCCTCAAATTCAGGAAATACAACATATACCAAAACAACGAGAGAGAGAGAGAGAGAGCGAGAGAGAGAGAGAATCTATTCTCTTAGCATAGATACATTTTGATGAAACTTTAGGACGCCATCAAGAAAAAGAAGATTGTAACAGGAGAGAGACAGATCACTTATAGAGGAACAACAGTTGCACTGATAGCAGATCACTTATCGATCAAAATGGAATGCAAAATTTAATGCAATTCAAGAATAACATAACAAATCTATCTTAGAGGAAGATTTTTAAACACTTCATTCAATTATGAATACTTCAAGCAGATAAAAAATTAACAAAGATATACAATATTTGAACAACCTAAGTACAAGCTTGAGATAGTAAATGTTTATAGAACACTATACCCAACAATTAGAGAATACATATTCCTCTCAGATATGAAACATACATAAAAATTGAGCATGTATTCTGCCCTAAAGAAATTACAACAAAATTTAAAGAAATCCATACCTCTAGAACATGTTGTCTAACCACATAATGTCAACCACAAAAAGATAATTTTCAAAATACCTGTGCATTTAGACATTAAAAAGACACATAAATATCATAAAAAATTAAATATTAGAATTGACTGATAACAAAAATGCTCTATATCAAAACTTGTGGGATGTAATTAAATTTGTATGTAGAAAAATGTACGGCATTCAATATTTATAGTAAGAAAATGAAGACTAAAAATTAATGATATAGGGCTTCAACTTAATAAGTTAGAAAAATAAAAATAGAACAATCCTAAAAAGTTGAAGTAAAAGTTAGGAGCAGAAATTAATTAAATAGAAAACAAACATGCAGTGGAGAGGATCATTAAAGTCAAAGTTGGTTTTCTGAAAGGAATAATAAAACTGAAAAACCTCCGGCAAGGAAAAATGTCAGAAATAATCAATATCAGTTATTAAAAAGAGGATATAAGTATAGATGCTCTAGATTTTGAAAATATAATAAGAGGATGTTGCAGACAACTTTATGCCAATTAATTCTGATTAAAATAAAATAGAAAAATTCCTAAAAGAATAATGATCAAAGAAATGCATTCTGTAGTTAAAGTATGCCAATCCTTTATGAAACAGACTCAGTCTTTGTACAGATTTTTCAGAGAATAGAAAAAGTAGGAGTACACCACCAACTTATTTTATGAGATCAGTATAACTTTAAGGGGAAAAAAAGTTAATTGCAAAACAAGAAAGGAAAATTACTGGCCAGTTTCTTTTATGAACATAAATGTAACAATCCTAAACAAAATATTAGGAAATGAAATCCAGTAGGATATAAAAAGGAAAATCTATCATGACCTGTTGGGTTAATCTCAGAAATATAACAGTGGTTTTAACATTAAGACATACATAAATTCAAATTACCATATCAATAGATTAAAGGAGGAAAAAATATGCCCATCTCAGTAGAGAGATTTCCACACAATAATAGATGGATAACTTTCTGGCAATTCACTTAAGCTCCATAGTGGAAGAAACATTTTAAAAGCAATAAGCTGTGAGTTTTAGGTCTTGGTTTTCAGTATGGTTACTCCTTGTTAACATGTAAACTCTGCAAATTTTCATTTTAGCTAAAAATAATACTCATAATTGTCTGATTACAAAATAATATATCTGCATTGTAGAAAAATGGAAAAATGCAGAAAAGAATAAAGAAGAAAGTAAGACTACCTATAATTCCACATTCTTTAACTTTTTCAGTTTATATCCTTCCAATAGATTGTATGTATGCGTATATATTTGTAATGTACAGGAATGTGTTCATACTGTAGATATGATTCTATTGTAACCTATTTTCATTCAGCAGTATCATAAATATATTTCATTTCATCTCCCTGACAGCCTTATACATCACCTGTTAATGACTACATTGTATCATATTAAATAGATATATTATAATTAACTCTCCTATTGTTATACATATTAGGTTGTTTTCAACCTAACTTCTTGAAAATAATACTGTGATTAACACTTATATAGCTGAGGCTTTATACTTACTTATTTTCCTTAGGGAAGATAACTACACATAAAATTATTATGTCAAAGGATGTGCACATTTTTAAGGACTCAAGAAATGGCTATTTTCAGGCACATATCTAAATATATACATGAACTGAATATATAGTGAAGGTAGCATCTCAAATCAACTTTGTTGGAGATAGCTGAGTAGTAATTTTGAAAAAGTGAAATCTACATTGCATATGTGACACCACAATATAAATCAGGTATAATAAAATCTTAAATGTAAGAGACAAAACCTTGATAAATCCTACAAGAGAGCATAGAGAAATATTGTCATTAAGTGTGGAATAGGAAATCACCTTCTAAGCTCTAAGGATGTTATAAAGTCTGAAAGGCTAAAGAAAATTCTTGATACATTTGACCACTTTCGAAATTTTTTGTGTCAAACCTAGATCATGAAAAAAAATAGTAGGCAAACGTCACATTTGGGCAAACATTTACAACATGAGTGAAAGAAAGGCTTAATTCATTACTATATAAAGAAATAAAAGTTATCTGTTATTTCTGTCTGCATTTATATTTAAACACACATACATACATACATACATACATACATACATACATACATACTTGGGCCTTTTTCAAGAAACAGAAGTTAAGACTTTTTCTTTTGTCCTTTTTCACAGTGGGAGCTGGAAAAGAGATTTTCTGAAACTAGACTGTAAATTGCAAAAGGCATTTTTCTCTGGGGTTCAGGTGAGATGAGGCAGCAGTTTCACCATGCTATATTTGGACCCCAGATAGAAAGCATATTCCTTTTATCATTGCTCTGAGATGCAGCTCTAGTCTTGAGCTAAGAGCAAAAATAAGTGGGCTATGAAAATCTGCATGTGACTACTAACATGCTGGTAATGAAATCTGTTCTAAGCTAAAATGAGTAATGAGATAGTACCATCTTTATGTGATTTATGGCCAAAGTCTTTAACATTGTAGTAAAGAAGCTGCATATTTTAAGAGACTCTGAAAGACAGGAGAGAGAAAAGAAAGCAGAGAGAAAGCAGAATTAAATTACAGACCTAGAGACTTCTATTACCTGGAGGTAATAACAGCAAAGTGTTTGTCCAGCAGTAAAGAGGGCAGAGAAATCACTTCTTAGAAAATCGTCTTAAGACATTTTTTTCTAGCAAATAATAATCTTTACAAACCTTCACCTCATAATAAAGGAGGCTCAGTACTGGCCTTCTGAAAAGAAATGCTTTATTGGCAGCCATGTAGTCTGAATACAGAGTCTTATAGAAATCATAAAGCATGCCTTGACTGGTAGTCATGATGACAGCAATAGAATGGCTTTCAGGCACTAAAAGGAACACAGTAAACTCCCTGAAATTAGCCATCTCCACTGTCTTTTTCAATGTGAGACTGACAATGCTTAGCTTATAATTTGGCGTGACCTCCATGTTAAACAAGTAGGAAAGTCAGAGTGGGCTGGGAATTTTGGATGCTTCTCCATTATCTGGGTTTATGTACTTAGATTGGCTTTTCTATGGTCCCTTTGCATTATCAAACTTTCAAAACGGTTAATAATGAAATATACTAGGATGAATCATTGGATTATTCAATGGTGATTAAAATCTGCTGCTTTCTCTGGGTGTCTCATCTTCCTTCCAGCCCTAGCATTTTGTGTGTTGAAAAGAACATTGCCTGAAGGGAAAACACTTGCACAAACAGTACACTTGGAAACAATCCAAGTAAAAACTTGGAGGCATGTTCCTGACCCAAATAGGAGCATATCCTATTGTCTTTTTGCCCCAGTTTTGCCTGATTTGTAGTAAAGAGTTGCTGTTTTGAAGAAATTACAGTATAATTTATACCAATCTAGAATATAAAAGTAATTTGACAATTTACAAATTAGATAGGTCTAGTACTCATGAAAGGCACAAAATAGAGAATCTTAGAGTCTATTTGAGACCAATAACCAGGACAGAATCTACCGTAGTACATTGAACTTAGTGGGCATTTAATACGTGTTTGTTAAATTAAACTGAATGAGTTTGTAAAACAGCATTCTCCCCATTACTACCTTGCTAAAGAATCTTCAGTGGTTTCCTATGAATGAGAAATTCAAGTTCAACTCCTCCTACCATTCCGTATCCAGCAGTAGTCAGTAGCTTTATTTGATGGTACCTACTGATGTCCCTCTTTCACTGTGGCCAATGATATAGATATAATACCTCCCAAGACCTTGACTGGGGATACTACAGAAAGGATGCTCTCCCTTCAATTCATCCAAACACTCAACACCCTTCTGCTTACAGCATGGATTCCACATCCTTCTGCTTATTCTGCCCTGACACTCTAGCTCCAAAGTATTTACTGCCACTTTTCTCTTTTGACTCTCCCTCTTGTTTAACTCTTACCAAGTATACTTATTGGTTTCTCCAAATTTGATATTTTCCAACCTTTTTTCCTCAACCAGATTATCAACTCTTAGAAGTGAGAAGATCCTGGCATATATTTCTCTGTATACTCTACCTCTTTTTTCTGGGTTCTTAATCTAGGGTCTTAACCCAGGAAGGGGACCTCTTAACAGTCTGTGGATAGAACTATATTTCAATGTAACCTATTTTTTTGGTAATCCTATAGGTCTTATTTTAGTTTTGAATTTTTTC
Organism: Sapajus apella; assembly: GCF_009761245.1. Taxonomy (NCBI): domain Eukaryota; kingdom Metazoa; phylum Chordata; class Mammalia; order Primates; family Cebidae; genus Sapajus; species Sapajus apella. The sequence goes on from NW_022437013.1 coordinate 6,867,348, forward strand.
ATTGAATTAGAACATCCATCTAGAAAAGTATACAAATTATAAGTGTACAGCTCCTTGAATTTTTACAAGATGAATATAACTTTATAACTAGCACCCAGAACAAGAAACAAGAATATTACCCCCACCACAGAAGATAGAACCTAACACATCCTGACTTCTGACACCATAGATCAGTATTTTCCGTTCCTGAAGAGTAGGAATTACTGTTATGTGTTTAGTTTACGCATTTAAGAAATTTTTCTGAGAAGGTGTTCAAAACCTTCACTTGACTGCCAGGTGAGTCCATGGTGTGCTCACACACACAGACACACATAAATTTTAAAAGGTACAGAACCATGGACAACCTTTTAGGCTTTCCCAGCTCTAAGATTTCTAAGTTTGATTCTTTACATAAAATGAGGGGGTATTTGCAGAAGAATTTGCAAACATAAAGTGACTCAGAATCTGATAATGTCTAAAATAGATGGGCAGTGCCAAGGATTTACAAAGATTGATTCATCATTAGTCAATTCTTGCAGTGAGGGTAGGGTGGGGCAAGTACTTTTTGACCTACCAAATGAGCTTTATTTCACTATTTTAACATATATTGCTCATGGCTTTGTGTTTTACTCTTTCATAATGATTTTAAGAATAATCAGCTGCTTGGTGAACTAAACTCTCACATCATCTAACACAGGGTCTTGCATGTAAAAAGAACTCAATAAGTATCTGCTTATCCATTTTGTGCTTCAGCTGGCCATTTTGAAAAATAATGTCAGCTAATTAGCCTTTTCAAAAAGGTACATTTTTGTCTAATTGGTAGTTTCTACCAGATTTCAATGGAATTCCTTTGCTTGGTATCAGCTATAGAAAGATGTGTTTGCACTGAAGGTGGACAACACTACAATGACCTACATGTGTAGGCAGAGACTGATCTACCTAATCAGTAAAAGCTGCAAATGAGCATCAGTTCCATACAATGTCCTTGTGATATGAATGCATCAGTATACCTACTTCTCTTTCTTTCTCTCTCTCTCTCTCTCTCTCTCTCTCTCTCTGTGTGTTTGTGTGTGTGTGTGTGTGTGTGTGTGTGTGTGTGTGTTTCAGGGAGTTAGATGGCTCCTCTCCGCTTGTTCTTTTTGCCTGATATTTTTGTTGTCCTGAATATCTTCCACTAATTCAATATTTTTTATTGCTGACTTGAATGCATACAGCATTCAAGGGCTGTGGCAGATGAAAAATAAATAGAATATGCTGGTCTTAATCATCTAGTAATTTAATGACTACTTTGAGAAAGAAGAGATAAAAGTGCACGCCTGACTATATTTAAGCAATAAATAATAAAGACATTAACAATTGTTGAATGTTAAGTGAATAACCCACTTCTGGGGACAAGGAGGAAGGCCTCAAAGAACAGATCATCACCATTGTAGCTAATTCATAATTTCTATGTAGAATAGGCTTAGGGTATAGCAGTCTGAGTAGAAGGAAGGGCTGAGGGACTTGTCCTGAAGCTGCATTTACATTAATAAAAATACTGTTCTTATGTGGATTATATGCTTATTTGTGCTAGATATTGAAGAATACTTAGGGCCTGGCTTAGTGACGGAGATAAGATCTTCTTGGTTGAAGAGTCACAATCTACTGTGTGTATATTTGACTTCGTGTAAGATATGATGTATAAGACAAGGGTCCTATTCTCAATAATCTTGTGACCTGTATGGAGAGGCAACATATGTATTCATAGAAAGTCATTACAAATAGAACGAATTTTGAGCTAAGTGCCAGTTTCAAGTATTAAGTGATCAAAGGAGAAAGAGAGGTCAGCAATGGCCTTGGTGGTCAGGGAGGCCTTCCTGGTCAGGTGGAACTTGAACTAGGCCTTGAAAGATACACGAAAATTGAACATGCAAAGAAAGACAAGTTTATGTCAAATTACATTGATTGCCTTCCCTGACTTCACAGTCAGCACTGAATGAACTCTCTTCCTGTGACTCTTACCTTCTGAATGACATCATTTTATAAATCTTAGGTGCATCATGACTTGTGTTACTTTTGAATTGGAAGCGTTATTTTCCCAACAGCCTGTTGGATGATTATTTAGCACTGGGAGGTAATGCTGGATCATACCCTTCTGTCCTGAAAGAGTTAACAGAGCTTCTCTAGGTATCCAACCAGAAGTTCAGACACTGGACCTAGACGCTAGATAACAGAAATGCCTTTGTGCTGGAGTGCACTTAATGAGAGAGAGCACCTCTGTCTCGACACATTTGATGAATTCACTCAATTTGGGAAAACCCAGACCAGTGCACAGATGCTAAGATGAGTAAAGAAACAGCTTCTTCACCTTCTTCATTCCAAGGTTGTGAATTCATTCTTGGGAGGCCTTGAAAAGGGAGGACGGAAAGAGTAGGAGGGGGGGTGGAGGTGGGGGATACAGAGTTTCTGACCTGAATTCCACAACAGAGGAATGTGTGAACAGCAGGAGACACAGGTACAGGCTAGTGCTCTCACATACCTAGGGAAAACAGTTTTTATCCAACTTCCATTACTCTGCAGGCAGTTGACAGTGTGGTAAAGAGAATTAATATTTCTATCTAATTGTTTTATTTAATAACTTATTCTTATTTACTAATTTTATTTGTTATTATTTATTAATATTTTTTGTTTCCTAGAGTTTAGTGAATGACAGGGAGGGTGCCATGAAAAAGGGGAGGGAATTAATATTTTAAAACACTTAAACACAAAAAAGAAATTTGCTGTAAAATGTCCAACGTGAACAGTTTAATGCTGTTTAAAGCTATCTTGGACCACCAATGTTTAAATGAAGAGTATGAAGAACAAAAATTGTGCTTGTTCTGATTCATCATAAAGCTACAAGGTGGTTAACTGGGAGAGAAAATGAGGTCATCCCCTCTTATTGTGAAACCCTTTGGGAGAGCTAGTTATATGTATTTTGGACTATCTTTGTAAGAGACCCTTGGGACAGAAGTTAGCGTCCAAAAATGCAAAACATCTTCAGGGACAATCATAGTACATTTGTACACATTGCCATGCAAACTGTAGGGGCAAATATAAACTATAATTCAGGCCACATAGAAAGGTTAGGGGCACATGGAAAGTAGATTCTCCTGCTTAATCAGACTGACAGGATAAACCAAAGTCAAATCATTTATATTTTATGAGCTGTAATGTTTTCTAGATATTGGGTTAAGGAAAAATATGAGATACCTGCAGTTATAGCATCAACTCATTGTAATTTTCCTTATAGTACTTTTCTTTTGAGATTGATGAATATGATCTGTGAGGATTTTTTGTTTCTCACCTAAAGAATGATCTTTTTACTGATGGGGCACATTTGACAGTATACACAGGATATGCTGTCATAGAGAACAGCCCCATAAACCCTCAAACTGATAAGTTATTTCAACTTTCAACTGTGAGTCAGAATCTGATGTTCTGGAGGTAGCATGTGGAAGGTCACAGAGAAAACATGTTTAGCTTTTGATGAAGAGCTTTATAAACTTTGCTAGGAAAGGGTACTCTTGCCATTATTTTTCTTTCGGTAGTGCATTAAGTGACAAAGACAAGCAATGGTAAATTGGTTGAGGAGGAGTGGAATGGTGATGATATTAATACAAAAACAAACTTCACTGAATAATCTACATAAATACATCATCCTAGAGAAAGTGGCATATGGCAACATAGAATCTCAGAACCTGTATTCATATGGATTATTTTTACTATTAATTTTTATTGAGAAATAATATGCCTTCAATAAAATATAAAAACCTTAACTGTTCTGCTCAACATATAAAACAACCATGTAGATCAAGATATAGAACATTTCCAGAATTGCATCAGACTTGCTTCTATCACCATAGATTAGTTTTTGACTCTTCTTGAATTCATAAAAATGGAATCATATGGAGTAAATTCTTTTATGTCTAGCTTTTTTGTGTTATCATCTGTAAGATTGTTGCTAGTAGCCTTTACAATTAATTTTAATGCAAATTGATCAGTGAGCAATTCAGTGATTCTACAAGTAGACAATAAATGCCTTCTACATGCCAGACATTGGGCTAGGTGCTAGGAATTCACAACCCAGTTATATGTGGTCCCTGCCTTCAAGGAACTAACAGCTTTAGTAGAGAAAATGAACAGGCTAAAAATAATAATATAGCTACACAAGCTTTTTTGTGATTAGTGTTTGCAAAAGATACCTTTCCCATCTTTTTATTAGGTTAGGTGCAAAAGTAATTGCGGTTTTTGCCATTGCTTTTAAAGGCAAAAAACTCAATTACTTTTGCACCAGCATAATACTTTCAACCAAGCTATATCTTTATAGTTATTTGGTGACAGCTTTATTGAGATGTAACTCACATAGCATACCCTTGAATTCACTTATTTAAAGTGTGTAGTTCAATGATTTTTCATATATTCATTGACATTTGTAACTATCACCACAGTCAAGTTTGGAACATTTTCACCAGCTCAGAAAGAAATCCCATACCTGTTGGCAATCATGCCCCTATAACTTTATATGCCCAAACCCCAAGCAACAACGAATCTGCCTTCTGTCTCTATAGATTTGCCTATTTTGAGCATTTCATATAAGTGAAGCCATATAGTATGTGGTCTTTTGTAAATGGATTGTTTCACTTAGTATGCTCTTCTTAGTGTTCATTAATTTGTAGCATGCATCAGTACTTTATTCCTTTTTATCGTTGAATAATATCCCAGTGTATAAATATACCACATTTTGTTTATCCATTCATCAGTTGAAGGACATTAGGATTTTTTTTTTACTTTTTGACTATTATGAATAATATTGCTATGAATATACGTATGCAAATTTTTGTGTGGTCATTTGTTTTTGTTCCTCTTGAGTATATACCGAGATATGAAATTGATAGGTCAAATCATACCTCTATGTAAACTTTTTAAGGAGCTATCAGATTATTTTTCAAAATGGCTGCACCATTATACATTCCCATCAGCAATATATTAAGGTTTCAGCTTCTCATATCTTTGTCAGCACTTATTATCTTTTTTTGTTATAGCCATCGTCTTAGTCTGTTTGGGTTGCTGTAACAAAATACCATAAACTAGGTGGTATATAAACAACAGAAACTTATTTCACACAGTTATATAGGCTACAAAATCCAAGATCAAGGCACCAACAGATTCAGTTTGTGGTGAAGGCTCACTTTCTGGTTCATGAATAGTGTTCTCATGTGGTGGAAGCAATGAACAAGCTTTCCTGGGCCTCTTTTATAAGGGCACTGATATCATTTATGATGTTTCCATTCTCATGACCTAATCACCTCCCAAAGGCTCTAACAGCTAATAGCTTCACCTTGGGGGTTAGGATTTTAACATGTTAATTTTGGGGAGACACAAACATCCAGACCTTAGCATCCATCCTAGTGAGTGTGAAGCGGTATCTCATTGTGGTTTTGATTTGCACTTCTCTGATGACAAATGCTATTGAGTATCTTCTCATGTGCTTATCAGTCACCTAAATATTTTCTTTGGAGAAATTTTTTTTCCGATGATTTTAATTGGGTTAATTGTCTTTTTGATACTCAGTTGTGAGAGTTCTTTATCTGTTCTAGATTACACTCTCCTTATCAGATATATAATTTGCAAATATTTTTTCCCTTTGCGTGCATTATCTTTCAATTTCTTGATAGTGTCTTTTGAGGTATGAAAATGCTTAATTGTAATGAAATCCACTCTATTGTTTTTCTTGTTGCTTATGCTTTTGGAGTCATATGTAAGAATCCATTGCCAAATTTGAGGTCCTAAATATTTATATGTTTTCTTCTAAAACTTATATAGTTTTAGCTCTTACATATAGGACTTTGATCCATTCCGAGTTAATTATTACATATTGTGTGAGGTAGCAGTCAGACTTCATTCTCTTGCATGTGGATATCCAGTTGTTACACAACATTTATTAAAAAGACTTCCTTCCTCATTGAATGGTCTTGGCACCTTTGTTAAAAATCAATTAACCAAGGTGTATGGGTTTATTTCTTAAGTCTCAATTCTGTTTCATTGATCTATAATGTCTCTCCTTACAGTGGTACCACATTATCCTGTTTATTGTTGCTTTAAAGTAAGTTTTGAAATCAGGAAATATGAATCCTCCAGTTTTGCTCTTATTTTTCAAAATTGATTTGGTTAATCTGGAAACCGACCAATTACATGAAATTTGAATCTGCTGATAAATTTCTACAAAGAAGCCATCTGGAATTCTAATGGAGATTTCACTGAATCTATAAATCAGTTTGAGGGAGTATTGTCATCTTAAGAATTCTGTCAAAAAAAAAAAAGAATTCTGTCTTCTGATCTATGAACATGATTCTGCTATTTATTTATTTAGATTTTCTTTAATATTTCTTAAAATGTTTTATAGTTTTCAAACTAAGTTTTGCCTTTTTTGTCAAAGTAACTCCTACATATTTAATTCTTTTTGATACTATTATAAATGGAATTGCTTTCTTAATTTCATTATCAAATTGTTCATTATCAGTATTGAGAAGTAAAATTGATTTTTGTATCTTGATCTTGTACTCTGCAACCTTTGTGAACCCTTACTAGTTCTAATAGCTTTTTAGTTTATTACTTAGATTTCCTATGTATAGGATCATGTCATTTGTGACTGGAGATAGTTTCACTTCTACCTTTTCAATCTGGATATCTTTTCTTCCTTTTTTGCCTAATCACTCTTGATTTAACTTCTAGGACTATGTTGAATAAAAGTGACATCCTTGTCTTTTTCCTGATCTTAGGAAGGAAGCTTTCAGTATTTCACCATTAAATGTGATGTTAGCTATGCACTTTTTGTAAACGTTCTCTAGTAAGTTTAGAAGTTTCCTTTTATTTCTAGTTTATGTATGCTTTTACCATAAAAAAGTGCTGAATTTCGTCAATTGTTTTTTGTATCTATTAAGATGATCATATGGTCTTTATTTTTTAATATATTGGTATTGTATATTACATTTAAGTTTAGTTTCTCTTACTAATTTCTTAATATGTAAAGTTAGAATATTGATTTAGAATCTTTTTTCTTTCTTCAGTTAGGCATTTACAGCTATAAATTTCTCCCTAAGCATTATCTGTGCTGAATTCCATGAATTCTGGTTGTTTTGTTTTCATTTTCATTTATCTCAGACTATTTTCTGATTTCACTTTTGATTTCTTCTTTGACTCCTTGGTTATTTAGGAGTGTGAGGTTTAATTTCTGCATAGTTGTTTCCCAAATACTTTTCTTCTATTGAATTCTAACTTTATTCCATTATGGTTAGAGATAATGGTTTTTGCTGTTTTTGTTGTTGTTGTTGTTTTGAGATGGAGTTTTGTTCTTGTTGCCCAGGCTAGAGTGCAAGGAGCGGTCTCGGCTCACTACAACCTTCCCCTCCCAGGTTCAAGCGATTAGAGATCATATTTTGTATTTTTTTTATTCTCTTAAATTTACTGATGTTTGTTTAATGGCTTAGTATATGGTCAGTCCTGGAATATGTTCCATGTGCACTTGAGAAGAATGCATATTCTGATATTGTTGTATTGGATATTCTATAGATTTCTGTTGGGTCTATTTGGCTTACAGCATTGTTGAGTTTTTCTATTTCTTTGTTGATTTGTCTACTTTTTGGATCCATTCTTTTTTTTTCTTTTTTTTTTTTAAGTACTCTAATGGGGAGAACCTCAAGGAAAAATGTTGTTGGCTCAGTCCTCGTACCATATGGACTTACAAAGATTAAGCTGGCACACACTTTCTTTTTTTTTTTTTACACAGCCAAACCATGTCAGTGGCTTTAAAGCTTGACTTTATCTTATCTGCACCTTGTGCAACCTGTGTGCTGTGCAAAAGGGCCGCTCATTTAGGAGGGAAAATCTTGCTATGATTTCCACCCTCAGGAACTAGAAAGTTTGCCCTTAGTGAGACCTGTTAGCACTGGTCCACTCTCAGCTGGCCGTTATTCTACTTCTCTTTGCCATGCTGTGAGCTCCCTTTTTTTTTTTTTTTTTTTTTTTTAGAGGAAGAAAGAGAGAAAGAATAAAAAAAAAAAAAGAAAAAAAAGAATGAAGGAGAGGAAGAAAGAGGAAGAGGGAGAGAGAACAGGGGTGTTGCTTTATTGCGCGGGCTAGAATGCAGTCTAAAAATAGGTATGCTTGTAATCGTGTTTAATAATAGAGACATTAAAAAAAATGAGGGAAGAAAATAATTAACAAGCAGCCAACCAGTATTTCATTTAAACCTATAAATAGGTGTGATGTGGTACTGATAAGAGTGTATATTTTGTGTATTTAAAGTGGATAGTTCTATAAATGTTAATTAAGTCTACTTGTTCCGGATCTGAGTTCAAGTCCTGGATATCTTTGTTAACTTTCTGTCTCACTGATCTGTCTAATATTTATGTTGAAGTCTCCCACTATTATTGTGTGGGAGTCCAAGTCTCTTTATAAGTCTTATATATCTGGGTATTCCTGTATTGGGTGCGTATATATTTAGGATCTTTAGCTCTTGTTGTCACATTGATCCTTTTATTATGTAATATCCTTCTTTGCTTCTTTTGATCTTTGTTGCTTTAAAGTCTATTTTATCAGCAAAAATTGCAACTCCTGCTTTCTATTTATTTATTTTTGCTCTCCATTTGGTTGGTAAATTTTTCTCCATCCCTTTGTTTTGAGTCTTTGTGTATCCTTGCATGTGAGATGGATCTGGATATAGCATACCAATGGGTCTTGGCTTTTTTTGTCTGTCTGTGTCTTTGGATTGGGGGATTTAGTCGGTTTAAATTTAGAATTAATAACAATATATGTGAGTTTGATACTGCCATTTAATGTTAGCTGGCTGTTTTGCCCATTAGTTGATGCCAGTTCTTAATTGGATCCATTATTGAAAGTAAGGAATTGAAGTCTGACTATTATTGTTGAATTATCTATTTCTCCCATCATTTCTGTCAGGTTTTGCTTCCTTTTTTTTTCTTCCAAGTGCATTGAAAATTTTATTACTGCAACAGCTGCACCACATTTTCAACAAGGGTAAAGAGATTGCAAAATGTCTTCTCACACAGTGTCACTGCTACAAAAATTATAAAAATTATACCTGTGGAGGAAAACATTGTCAGCAGGAGACTCTTTTGCTTGTGGAAATGTGACTTCAGGTGCGTAAACAGCATTCGGGCAACTGCCTAGATTCAGCTCCTTTTGACTGAAAAGCTCTGCTTTACCAGGCACAGTCCAATTGATTCTTACTAACTAAACCTGCTCAAAGAGCACCCCTCTCCCCTTGTAGGCTCTGCATGAGTGGAAAGTGAATCAGCCATGTCAGACTGAAGCTTTGCAAAACTGAGAGGTCTCCAATGGGACTGCCTCTTTGGGTCTGGCAGTTAGTTCCAGGGACCAAGAGTGCCTCAGCCAGCTCAGAGGGGACTTTCTTTTTTTTTTTTTTTTTTTGAGACGGAGTTTTGCTCTTGTTACCCAGGCTGGAGTGCAATGGCGCGATCTCGGCTCACCGCAACCTCCGCCTCCTGGGTTCAGGCAATTCTCCTGTCTCAGCCTCCTGAGCAGCTGGGATTACAGGCATGCACCACCATGCCCAGCTAATTTTTTGTATTTTTAGTAGAGATGGGGTTTCACCATGTTGACCAGGATGGTCTCGATCTCAGAGGGGACTTTCTATGTCAAATAAAGATCAGAGAGAGTCCCTCTCATACACTGCTCCTGGGAATGTAAAATGTGGTAGCCACTTTGGAAACAGTTGGGCAATTCCTTTAAAGGTTAAACAGAGTTATGATATGACTAAGCAGTTCTACTCCTAGGTGTATACCCGAGAGGGTGAAAACAAAATCTTGTACATGATGTTCATAGCAGCATTATTCATGATAGCCCCCAATTAGACACAACCCAAATGACCAACTGATACATGAATAAATAAAGTATGGCATAGTCGCATAATAGAAAATTATTTGGCAATATAAAGAATGCAGTACTGATACATGCTACATGGATGAACCATGAAAACATTATGCTAAATGAACAAAGCCAATCACGAAGGACTATATATTGTATGACTCCATTTACATGAAATGTCCAGATTAAGAAAACCTATAGAGACACAAAGTAGATTAGTGGATGCCTAGGGGTGAAGAAAAAGGGATGTGTGGGTTGAGGGATGATGGCTAATTGGTATGGGGTTTCTTTCTTGGGTGATGAAAATATTCTGAAATTGTGGTGATAGTTGCACAGGTCTCTGAATATACTAAAAGCCATTGAATTGCACACTTTAAATGGGTGAATTGTGTGTTATAGGAATTATGTTTCAATAAAATTGCTTAAAAAAAAAAAAGGTCCTGGAGGGTTATGAATCCTGGGGGACTGGAACCAAGTCAGTTTGGAGCAAGCACCAACCATGAGAAGCTGGCCACTTCCGGCCTCTTCCTTCTCTTGCAGGTGTCTTTGATGCAAGGGGAACAGTGTGGCCATGCCAGCCTTCCCTCAAGTTTAGCTTCAGAATGTAGCTTCTTGATGAGGGAGCTGTTATGTGGGTTGGGGACACTGATGTTTGGAATATAGCGTGTGTTCTATATTGTACTTAAAACAAGAAATCCACCTCCACTTAAATACTGTGAAATTCAGACATTTCCACAATGCATTGCACTGCCAGACTGTATGGAGTCCTCAGCTTCCCATCTGGCTGGCTGAGGTTATAGGCACAGTGGAAACGGCACTGGATAGGCTGTTGGAAGACTGGGTCCCGGTCCTTGTTGTGCCTCACACCTGAGTATAGTAGACTCCCATTATCTGCAGTTTTGCTTTTCTGTAGTTTTTCAGTTATTCATGGTCAACTGCGGTCCCCAAATAGGAGATGGAAAATCCTAGAAATAAACAATTTATAAGTCTTAAATTACACATCATTCTAAATAGCATGATAAAATTTTGCTTTGTTCAGCTCTCTCCCACACAGGACATGAATTTGCCCTTTGTCCAGTGTATTTTCTATTCATATAGTATGTATGAATAGGAAAAAAATAAACATAGTATATATAGGATTTACTACTCTCTGAGGTTTCAGGCATCCAGCTGGGGTCTTGGAACATATCACCCACACCCCACAGATAAGGGGGTCTACTGCATACGAAGTGATGGCATGCTGACTGTGACATCTGATCCTTCCAAAAATACACTGATTAGGATTATTGCCACTTTTACATCCAGAAAAGTTAAGTCATGCGGTGGAGCAAAGTCTTGGTGTGTGTTTTGAAAACATTCTGACGTCCAATATTTTTTCCCCTTAAATTCCTATGAGAACTTAGACAAGTTACTTGACTCTCCAAATCTTATTTCCTCATCTTAATAACAGAGCAGTTGAGAGTTGACATTTACATTTCCTTTATTCTCTAATATCCCATTACTTTTGAATTGTCCTCTTTTGACGTGTCCTTCTTTCTTTCCATATTTCAAAAACAGTTATGTTCTCTCTCATGCCTACCAAGTAGGATTCTATTCACTCAGAATGGAAAAGCTTGCCACTATGAGCCAGATCCCCCAACACAGTGTGTATCCCTCTCATGCCATAGTCTCCAAACAAAGCAGTTTACATTAATAACTGCACATCAACTGGAATTAACTCAGAGATTTCCCCTACGTGCTTCCCAGGTGTTTTCCTTATTGTTTGAGATAAAACAGTCATTCATATTTGCCTGTTTCTTGATCTTGTGCCTACAATCATTGCCTTATCCCTGCCAAGTTGAGTTTTGCCTAAGGAAAATGATGTTTGGTTTCTCAAAGTAAATCAGATGGATGGATGGAGAGTTGAGATGAATAGCTGAGAAGATGAATGGATGGATGGGAAGATCAAAGAATGGCTGGAGGGCCAGAAGAATGAGGAGGTAGATATCTGAGTGGGTGGGTAGAGAAGTAAGTGAATGGATAAGTGGCTAAATGATTAAAAGGATAGAGAAACAGATAGATGGGTAGATGAATGGATGAGTAGATGGATACATATATGGTTAGGTGGGCAATTGGATGAATGAATGCACAGACAGATAGATCAACATGTAAATGCAAATAACCAAACTTAGATGCGATAAAAAACACATACTCAATCCCATCTGCACCACTTTGCACTGTGATTTCGGAAGTCCCCAGTTTGGGCCAGAATAAATTTATGACATGGCTGTTCCAGAGGAACTTAACTTTCTGTAATTTTCAAACATTCAGATCCACATCAACATCACACATGTGACATGCATCTAGTTTGAGGGATCCTTTGAAAATCTCATGTTGTTTTGAGTTTCCATTACTTCCATACAAAACAATCCTGATGTACCCACTCACTTTCTATTTTCCACACTGTGTGACTGATACCTTATATCTCCAATTAGTAAAGTTACCACTCTCTCCTGTGTTCAGGAAAAAGGTTTATTCCATAGCACTGGGTTTCCTCTTAAACTGGTCAGCATAGTGCCCCATTTTGGGACATCCTTCAGGTGAACAAGGGAAACAGCTGTTCTTCTCACATTAGTTACAGAGTTACATCTCTTTGTTCTGTTCTAAGCCACAGGAACACAAAAATACCCAAAACAGGGCCACCAACATCTTCCTCAGCCTCCTAGGGTAACCTGCCTCCTGAAACTCATTGTAGGAAGCACAGGGATAACCCTGGAAGCCATCGGGGTTGAGGATGCTTCTTAAGTCCAGGTTTTGCTTCTTATAGCTTGGTGCTCTATTGTTAGATGCATATGTGTTTGTAATTGTTATATTTCTCTGATGGGTTGACTTTCATCATTATAAAATGTCCTTATTTTTGTCTAGTAACATATTTTGTTTTAAAGTCAATTATGTCTGATTTTATATTTATTTAAAGTGTGACTCTTTATACTATAAATTATAACTCTGTAGTTGGGTCAGATGGGTCTTGCTTTTTATTCATTCTGACAATCTCTGCATTTAAACTGCAGTGATTAGTCAATTCACATTAAATGTAATAGTTGTTATGATTGAGCTAAGTCTATTAACTTGCTATTCTTTTATATTTCTCTTTCTTTCTTTGTTCTTTTTTCTTGCCTTTTTGTAATTAATCAAAAATGTTTTTTTATTTTATTTTAGTTTTTCCTCTTTTGGGGAGGATGGGGGACAGGGTCTCACTATGTCGCCCAGACTGGAATGCAGTGGCATGATTTTGGCTCACCGCAACCTCCACTTCCCACGTTCAAGCGATTCTTCTGCTTCAGCCTCCTGAGTAGCTTGGATTACAGGTGCACGCCAGTACTGCTCAACTAATTTTTGTATTTTAGTAGAGACGGGGTTTCACCATGTTGGCCAGGCTGGTCTTGAACTCCTGACCTCAAATGATCCACCTGCCTCGGCCTCCCAAACTGCTGGGATTACAGGCGTGAGCCACTGCACCCGGCCTACTTTTTCCTTTCATCTCATTTCAATTTTGGATTTTTAGTTATGTCTCTTGGTTGTTGTTTATTTGGGGATTGGAGGGAGGTTTTTTGTAGTGATTGTTCCAAGGATTACAATTAATTTATCACAGTATACACATTCATGGCTATGGAAGTGTGGAATAATCTGACATATGTGGAAAGTGAGATGTTCTTTGTGCCAGGATCTTAGAGATTAATGTAGGGGTTAATGTAACCATTAATCAGACTAGGGTAATGATAATATTTTTATTTATTAAGTATTTATTATGCGCCAGGCATTGTGGTGAGTGTTTTATACATATTCAATAAATCATTTCATCTTCACAACTACCCAGTGGGTAGATATGAGAAAACTGAGGCTTGGTAACTTTCCAAAGGTCACATAGCAAGTAAGAGACAAATCCAGGATGAATATCCTAGCAGATATAATGAAGGTAAAAAGAAAATGGTATATTTTTATTGGAGTGTATTTTGAAAATTTCTGAGCAAAGACAAGATGTGAGCAGACATATTTTAACACAACTCTGGCTGCTGAATTGGAAATAATTAGAGGGTACCAAAACTAGGACTGAGATAGCAGTGAAGATACTGCTGTTACAGTCTAGGTGAGAAATACTGAAAGCCTAAAATAGGACAATATAAAAGGGGGTAGAAAAGAAAATTCAAATTCAAGAGAAAAATCAATATGACTTGATATATTAGTCATAAAGAGAGAGAGATAGGAGGAAAATAGAGAATGAAAAGTCCTTATTTTGTGCCTAATATTGTGCTAAGCTTAGGAAGAAAGAGTAGATACAAATATCAATTATTATTAATAACAATATAACCAATTGCATATTATTTTGTTAGACTGTATCCTAATGCTATTGGCTTAATAACATTATTGTTGTTGTTGTTAATGATACTTTCATTACCAATAACTTTAAAAATTATTATAATGATTAACATTTACCAAGTATTACCAAGTGTTACCTAGGTACTAATCTAATTGCTTTCTTTATGTGTATTGCCTCATTTAATGCCCATAACAGCCTTATGAGTTATGTACTAATATTCTATTTTGCAGTTGTGGAAGTTGAGGTCCAAGGAGGTTAAGTAACTGCCCAAAGGTAGATCTCAGTGCCCACTCATCCTGCTTACCCTATTTATGTTACCTGACTATCCCTTTAGGGACGAGTTACAAGCTTTAAGTCACAAGAATACTTGCAGTTCTCAGGGAACTGGGGGCTAAGATAAATAAAAGATAATAAATAACATAACTTACAATTTAATAATACATTCATGGTTGAGGGCACACTATTTTAAAGGGACAGTGATAAACTGGGAATTTTATAGCAGATGACTTATACTGAAGAGTAGATGCAAACAAAACCATAAAGGTGGCCTTGATCCACTTCATAGGAAATAGTACCCTTATAATAGTGCTCATTATGTCTCAGGCATTGTAATAAATGCTTTACATGCATATATCTATTTGAATTCTTTCAACAACCCTATGGAAAAGATTATTGTCCTCTTTTTACAGATGAGGAAAATGAGGCCCATATCACTTTGGTTATTTGTGAAAGGATACACAGCTACTTTTTGATTCAAGAACTCTGGGCTTCTGATTCTGGCTCAGTACCCTTTATAGTGTAGTTTCAGAAAGTGCTGAAAATCTTCATAGTTTCCACATTCTCTAAGAAGGATTTGAAAACTGAGTAGGTAATAGTGTTGCAGAGAACTTACAAGTATGATTTGCCTCAGGTATTCCATAGTTGCCTCTAAATTTCTTTCAGGAAACTGTTGAATAAAAGATGAGACAGATCAGTAGTGGTGAAAGAGATCCCAAAAGTTAATCAATACCACAGGTTGTTCTGGATTGAAATTGATGTTATTGCCTTATGGAAAAACTCGTAGGTTCAATGTGTATCCAGTTTCCTGCCTATTATAAAGCTCAGTAAATAACCTGTAGGCCAGTGGAGACTTCACTATTCACTCTGGCCAGTGCATGATCTATTCCTCCAGCCCTGAAGAAATCCGGTTTCCAAAAAGCGATTCAGTTAAACTTTTTTTCTTAAATGGCAATTCAGCTATTTATGAACTAGTTTACTGAGATAATCCCCTTAAGCTGTAGAGATCAATTTATTTTGGAAAGACTATCAACAACATTCTTGATTCACAAAAGTGAAAAATAGTCTTCTTAAATGTAGTCTGTGTTAATTAAATATACTGTCTCCATTAGCTTGTGTTCTTAAAATAGTAGATCAACAGCATTGCCTGGTTGACTGAATATAAAGCAGAAACTCTCCTGCTGAAGAATATCAGTAAATGCATAAACCCAGGAGATTCTATGCTGAATCTTTAGCATGTTGAATTATTTAGTAGATTCTTGCAATCATTCACTATCAAATATTGGGGGCAGAGGGATTTATAGGACAGACCACCAGGTCCAGCTGATCATTGGCAATAATGAAGAGAGAACACATAAACAGAGTCGGGGCAGGGCAAAGGGAAGACTTGGGGTCTCCAGCTTCTGTGGGGATATTCTTCTTTCTGTATCATCCAGGCTTCAGCACTTTTAAAAAAATTAACTTATTTTAAATGTGAAATTGAGACAAATATATTATGTTTCATCTGTATTTGTCATACTACTAGTGTCTCCATCAGCTGTGAATTGTACTGCAATTAACATATTAATAATAAAATAGTAACATTAGTGGATTTTTTAATATAAATAAAGCAGAGTCAAGATTATCTCTTAAATCAGTCAGTGTTTCAGCAGGAAGCTGATTGTACACTAAAAAGACTAATTTAAGAGTTTAGTCAAGGTAGTTCATGCCTGTAATCCCAAAACCTGGTAGGCAAAGAAAGGAGGATTGTTTGAGCCCAGAAGTTTGGGACTAGCCATGACAACATAGAGAGCTCCCTCTCTACAAAAAAAAAAAGTTAATTAGTCAAGAGTGGTGGTGTGCACCTGTAGTCCCAGCTACTCAGGAGACTGAGGTGGGAGGCTAGCTTGAGCCCAGGAGTTTGAGGTTGAAGTGAGCTATGATTGGGCCACTGCACTCCAGTGTGGGCAACAGAGCGAGATCCTGTCTCAAAAATAAAAATTAAGGGGTTTAATGAAGTGATTATTCACAAAAGTGTGGGCATTTTTCCTGAACATAAAACAGGGTGATAAAAGATGGAGAGTTGAGATCAAACAGGGGCAAACATAATATCTAACACATCCCTTAAAAATATGTTAGGCCAATTGCAGTAATAAAAAAATCCAAAATATTGGGTTTTGAATATAATTAAGATCTGATGCGGGTCCATGGAAGAAACAGGTGCCTCTGTCCCATACTGTCATTCAGAAACCCAAGCTCCTTCCATGAAGTTTCTGCCATGGCCTAAGGCAGGAGTCAGCAAACTTTTCTGTAAAGGGCCAGGTAGTAAATACTTTAGGCTTTGTGCCTCTGCCACAACTACTTATCTCTGTTGTTGAGCACAAAAGCAGCCATAGAAAATACTTAAAGGAACAGATGTAACTATGTTCCAATAAAATTTTATTTACAAAAATAGGTAGCATCAGGATTTGGTGCATGCGCCATAATTTGCCAATCCAGGCCTAAGGCATCATAATCTTCCATCGAATCCTTTACATCTGAGGGCTGATAAGAAAAGAGAGAGTATATGGAAGATTACATTATTCATTTTTTATGGATCATACCTGGAAGTGGCATACAGAAATCCTACCCATGTTTCATTGTCCAGAACTGAGTCATGTGGCCTTATCTAACTTCAAGTGAAGCTGGAGAATATAATCTAAGTGCCCAGAAAGATAAAACAACTCTGGTAAACATCTGGCCAGCTTCTGCCGCTTAAAATTTCCTAGAATTTCTTTGCTTTAAGCCAATATTTCCTAAAGGGTATTTCGTATATACAACATATGTATTGGAGACATCGTAGGAAAAAAGAATGGGTTCTGAGACCATGTATGATTAGAAATAATGGTTATAGGTTCTTCTTTCACATTGAGATTCACAATGCATATTAACATATCAAAGGTTCTGAAAAGTCTTATAGTGTGAAACAAAGAAACAAACAAAATCCCTAAAATGTTGGTAAACACTATGTTATAATAAAGTTACTGATACTTCCATTTGGAGTGGGAGATGAAGGGAGTAGAGTCCAGGAAGTGCTAGGGAAATGATTTATGATGCCATATATATTCATTATAATTTCTTGTACATAAAAACTTTTTAAATTAACTATAAAGCCACTACATGAAAACAGTTTTTTAAAAAATATCATTTCTTCTCATCCTTACCTTCCACCTACACAAATGGTCTGCTTACTTTAATTTCTGAATATTGTTCGTATGCCTATTTCTGACTAGAAAGTTTAGTTACAGCTTTTTAAATTCTCCCCATCCCCTTAACTACTATTAAAACATTTATCCTTGCCGTGGCTCATGCCTGTAATCACAACACTTTGGGAGGCTGAGGTGGGCAGATCACCTGAGGTAGGGAGTTCGAGACCAGTCTGACCAACATGGAGAAACCCCGTCTCTACTAAAAATACAAAATTATCCGGGCTTGGTGGCACATGCCTGTAATCCCAGGTACTCAGAAGGGTGAGGCAGGGGAATCGCGTGAACCCAGGAGGCGGAGGTTGTGGTGAGCCAAGATCGCACCATTGCACTCCAGCCTGGGCAACAAGAGCGAGATGACAAAGAAAAAAAAAAAAAAAAAATTTATCCTAGGCTGGGCACAGTGGCTCACGCCTGTAATCCTAACACTTTGGGAGGCTAAGGTGGGTGGATCACGAGGCCAGGAGTTTGAGACCAGCCTGGCCAGCATGGTGAAACCCCGTCTCTACTAAAAATACCAACAACAACAACAAAATTAGCCGGGCATGGTGGTGCATGCCTATCGTCCCAGCTACTAGGGAAGCTGAGGCAGGAGAATTGCTTGAACCCAGCAGGCAGAGGTTGCAGTGAGCTGAGATCGTGCCACTGCACTCCATTCTGGACCTCAGAGTGAGACTCCATCTCAAAAATAAATAAATAAGTAAAGATTTATTCTAGGGCTTGGAGCCTGGTTGAGGCTGCAGGTGGGAGGCAAATGGCTCCAGAGTGAGAACTGCAAATACTAGAAATCAGGTAAAGGCCTGACCCACATATTAAGATTCCAGGAGAAAAGATAGTTTTGGAATAGGTAAGGACACCTCCTTTATTCAGAATCCAAAAAGGATATTAAAAATAAGAGGTTGGTAGCATGTTCTAAGAATCTCAGCATCATGTTTTAAACTCTCATTGATTCTGATTATAAAAGGGTCTTCCCCAGGTAACTCAGAAAAAAATATTTTAGTATCATGCTCTTTCTTTCATTTTCAAGTCAAATTAGTAAAAATTCCTGAGACCAGCAAATTGCAAGAGGTAGGTAGATTGTTACACAGACCCACACGGGCCAGTGTCTTTCATTAAATACCACATTTGAAAAAAATAACCTTAATTCCTGAGATAAGCACCATCAAAATGATTGAAAAATCTACAGTCCAAATCATTCACTTCTTAATCCCAAGAGATGTTCTTCCCTTTCAACCTAGCTGAGTGAAGAAGGCACTTCCCTGGAGATGACAATTAGATTAGAAAGCCTGGAGCCTTCCCCTTGATTACTTAAAATGATACTAAGTCCTTGAGCTAACTTAGATGGATGTTAATGGTTTCCGGGGGACAGACAACTCAGAAAAGACAGCTTCATTGCACTTCTCTTTTCCATTTACCTACTTAACGCCTTGAAAATACTTTTCTAAATGTTATTAAAGAGGCTGCAAGCCTTTTAAAAATGAATCAGAGCGCTCTCTCCTGATTTCAAATAGCTGAATGAATCTCTGCCAAGTGCCAATAACAACAATCCTTCTGTGTCATGGATGGTCAACCCTTACTCTCTGACCCTTAAAGCAAGTGTGAAGTCTAATCAGCATAATGACGAAGCAGCTTTTAGCATTTAGAAAAAACACCCTAAATTGCTGTACTTCTATGAGTTATACTGGTGGATTCTAACTCTTTTTTCTTTGGCCAGATTGCTTGCCTAGGGACTTTGTGATTAAAAAGGCAGGAGGTTATTTATGAAATGAACAAATGATGGGGTTGTTTACTTTACCAAAGAATTTTCTCACCCCAGAGAACCTTCTCTGTGCATTGAAAATAGGATTTTATTGATAGCCCCTTTAAAATTACCTTTGAAGGCTAAAATGTCAAATATATCTGTATTTTAGGTTCAACTCTCTTAGTGGTTTATAAGCATTAACAAATGTGTTAAATATTCCTTCCATGGTTATATTACTTGGACAGCTTTAGGCCCCCACACGTCACTAAGCCTGGCTGTCTTAGTTTGCCCATTGTTCAAGTGGGATAATAATACTTTCTTACACTGAAGAGGTGATTTGAGAATTAAATGGTGAATGAGCTGCTTTGAAGATGAACTGCCATGTTTTCCTTGTTCCTTTGCTTCTAGTCTGGCTCATTTTGCTACAGCAAAAATGTTGTAAATATGCCATGCTCAGTTTTCGTGTAAGCATACTCTCTTGAAAACAAAATTTGCTTAAAATATTTTCCCACTTCTCTGCCTTTGGTTTGTGGGGCTTTGGGTTAATTAGCATCCCCCAGCTCTTATCTAAGCTTTTGCTAAGGGCTAATTAACCAATGTATACTTTCGTCAAATTCTAATGAGAACTGATAAGGCGTCTTTTTAGCCTTTTTTATTTTATTTTGGGGAGGATATATTCTTTTAGCAAACATTTGTGTTTTATGCAAGGAGACAATGTTTGTTAATTTAACCATTGTTTACTAAGCACCTTTAAGGCCTTTTGGGGGACACAAAGGAATATAAAAGAAAAAAATTTTTAAAGGAGCTAAGGGATCTGAGGAAGTTAAGCTAGTTATAGAAATCTGTAAGCCACAAACATTATGCATATTGTGTGAAGAGACTCTAGAGTAAATGAGCATTGAAGTGGGCTTAAGGTGACAGGCTTGACTGATGTAGAGGCCCTGCTTTGGATAGTAATGAACAAGATGAAGTGTGTAGGATGGACTGGGGGCTGGGGAGATATAATAGGCTTAATAAAGAAAGGAGAGAGACATAATCAGGGATGGGGGTGGAGTAACAGGGAGAGGGAGACCAGAGAGAAAATAATAGTGCTGCGCTGGGATTCAGGAGACCTGGATTTAGTCCTGCTGCAAACTTCACCATTCTGTAACTCTTCGAACTTTAGGTCACACCCTCCACAATTCAGGAGTCAACACTATGTAAAAGATTTCCAAGGAGGGCATTCTAAGATTTGAAAACTTCCTTAAGAGAAGTACGCTTTAAATTTTAAATTCAGTCAGGCTCTCAAGTTTTCAATAGATAGACCTCATGGCTGAAAAGAGAGTGATTACAGGGAAGAGAGATGGACCTTATGAAGGCCCCTTTATTTGTCTTTATTTTTCCTTTTTGTGGAGAATAGGGTCTCCCTATGTTGCCCAGGCTGGTCTTGATATCCTGGGCTCAAGCGATCCCCCTGCCTATGCCTCCATAAGAGCTGGGATTACATGCATGAGCCACCATGCCTGGCTGAAGGCCCATTTATTAAGGCCCAGAACCAGCATAAGGAAAGGCCATATGAAGAAAAATCATAGGAGGGAAAGTTTTGTATCAAATGCAATAGATAGATAAGTGGAAAAGAGGTATCATGTAGTAGAAAAAACACAAGGTTTGGAGTTGAATAGACCTAAGATAAGAATCCACTTACCCTCTTAGTTGTGATTTCAGGCAAGTTCCTTAACCTCTCTGAACCAGAATTGTCTTATTATTAAAGTGGAATAATAATACTATGTACTAAAAGGGTTGATTTAAAGACTAAATGAGTTAATCTGAGCAAAGTACTTTGGCTTGCCATAGCACTCAATAAATGGTAGTCATTCATAGCTTCCAATTACTGTAGTCCTGGTTTGCCTTGACTGTTTTGCTAGACAAATTAGACACACAAAGGGGCTTCTTTAGCTCCTCCTTAGAGACTGAGCTTTTATCATCTTGAAATTGAGGTCCTCCATGTCAGTTTACACAACAGCAACCCCCTCCCTCTAACACTGTTAGACTTACTTCCTCAACTCCCCTCCCAGAAAACTGGTTTTGAGACATCTCTGCTCGTTTCAGTTTGTCAGTATCTGGATCTGCCTCATCCCAGTCAATCTAAATGTGGAGAGTTGGACGGCATTCTTGTTTTCCAAGTGCCTTTGATTTTATTCTTGTGAATGTAGAGTTTTCACAGAACATTGAGAAAGGCAAACAGCCCAACCACCCTTTCCTTCTTTCACAGGGGCTTATTGGGGGCCTCTGCTAGGGTAAAGATTTCAGCTCTGTTACTCAGATATGTTAGGCAAAGATCTGTTTGGCGATTAGTTTTGATTAGATAGGAGTCTCACACAAAAGGGGGCTTGTGCATTTATTGTAGTTACTGAGATTAAGGAAGCTAGGTACTGCTGTGGGAAGCTGCCCCATTGAAAAGAGGGGCCATTCTTTGATGTCGAGAGGCCCGGCCTTCCTCAATGAGAAAAATGACTATTAGTTCCCTGATTTTGCAAAGCACTTGAAAAGCGCTTTAACCAACTCCTTAGCTTTCATAATGCTTGTTTAATGTTGGGGGTTTAAGTCTGTGCAGGGGAAGCAAAATGGAGATTTCATTTTTTCTTGTTTCCCATGATCTCAGCGGCAGCTCAACTAACTTTTTTCTTCCTGCTTTTATTCTTTCTCTTTTTTCCATCTTTTACACTTAATCACGCACTCTTCTTTCTCAGCTCCTATACAGGTCTTTTTTTCCCTCCATATTGGACGTCTGTAATGCTACGTTGATCCAACCCATACCTCTCCAGAGCACTCACACACTTTATTTATGTATTTGTTTGTTTATTGAACAGGGTCTTGATCTGTCACCCAAGCTGGAGTGCAGTGGCATGATTATGGGTCACTGCCCTCGACCTCCTGGGCTCAAGCAAGCCTCCCACCTTACCCTTCCAAGTAGCTAGAACTACAGGCATGCACAACCATACTGGCTAATATTTAAAAGATTTTTTTTTAATAGAGACAGAGTATTTCCATGTTATCCAGGCTGATCTCGAACTCCTGGTCTCACTCAAGTGAAAATTAAAGTATATAACGTTGTGTTTAGAAATCTTTTTAACATTTTAATAAGCTACAAGATATACATAGGTTCTAATATATATGTGCAAATGTTTGCTGGTAGACTATGCAAGAAACTGTTAACGGTTTCTTCTGGACTGAGACTTAATTTCCTTTTGTACTTTTCTGTACAGTTTGAATTTTCCTACCATGTTCATATATTGCTTTTTTAAAGGCCAAGGGGGTTTCTGGGAGATGAATTATCGTTCTTTTTTTTCCTTTTTGTTGCTTTTCTGTATTAAAAACACATAGTAGACATTATTTTAAAAAGGAACTCAATAAGACACCCCCTGTCTCAGTAGAGTTCATAGTGAATGTGATAAACCAGAGAACAGATGCTTTACTAGATCCAAGAATAGAAATTTGAACAAAGTTCTGAGGAAAGCATGGAGGAGAAACTGGTTCCATTACTCCAGAAGCATCAGGAAAATGTCACAGGCAAGGTGACATTTGAGCTAAGTCTTGGTAGAGCACAGGACATTGGTGGGCAGCATTCCAGGAAAAATGCATGGCTCATACAAAGGCACAGTAGTGTGGAAGGCCATCATTTATTCAGGGAGTGTTTATTGAGGTTGAAGACACATTAATATGTGTCTGCAGGTGGTCATGTAAGAGACAGTAGTGAGTAATAACAGCACATGCTAGTGCTGGACACTGGGCCAAGAGGTTTCATTTCTTCACCTCTAATCCTTAGAAGGGTGTTCAGGAATCTCTGGCCTTAAGAACAGCAACAGTAGTAGAGACAGCAGGAGCCCAGAGCTTGGATGTGGACCAAATCGGGTTGCAATTGAAACAATTTGGTCTATCTCATCCTTCCTTAAGGCACAGTGTTGAGGTTTTAGAGAAGCTATATATAATGTCCTTGATGTATAGTCAGACCTCAAAAAAGTTAGCTGTTATTAATATTCTCATCATTACCATTCCTTTTCTCCTAACTCAAGCTTAGTGCCACATCTACAGTAGGAACTCAGTGAGTCCCTACAGCTGAATGATGGATGAGAGAGTTGAGTAAGGTGTATGGTAGGAGAAGATATGACAGGGATCTCACCTCCTATTTCCCCATCCAGTCCTTAATACCATAGAAGTCAGAACATTCTGCCTAAGAGAACCTAGTGCATACCATCTCTGAATTTGTGAGGAGGCAGAGCTCCAGGTACTTGAAGAAAATAAAGGGTGTTTTATATTCTGTCTATGAAGATGATCACCCCCAAGGTTTTCAGTCTACATGGATGACAGAATAAAAAGTAAAATGAAAACCCATCAACACAAATCAAATTTAAGATAAAGTCTCTTCAATAAACAAGGCAGGGTAATGCTAACACCAACACTGAAGCAGGCAGACCCTGAAACATGGCTGTTTTGTAGTGTCATGAGAATTAAAATGGGAGTTAGAAGCTCCCACTTTCATCTCTTAGCTGTGTAAGCTTCAATAATGTCATTTCCCCTTTCTGGGGAAATGGTCCCTCTTTGCTATGGGAGTTAAGATTGGATTAGAGTTAAGAGTCAGCAGACTGCAGCCAGATCCAGTCGGCCGCCTGTTTTTCTAAGTAAAGTTTTTTGGAACACAGCCACTCTATTCATTTAAGTAATATCTGTGGTTGCTTTCCCGCTACAACAGCAGAGTTGAGAAGTTGTGATAAAGACCACATTGGCCTGCGAAGACAAAAGCATGTATTGTTTGGCCCTTTTCAGAAACAGTTTGCTAACCTCTGATTGATGTGTAAGGTCCCTTCCACCTCTGACAATCTGTGATATCCATACTGCTAAAGACTTGATATGTGAGACCGTTTGTAATCCTTAGGTTCACCTGGAAATCTTCCATGAAATTTAGAAATGCTCCAAAGGTCCCACTTGTATGTTTATTATTTTGTTTTTGCTTATTATTAATGCAAAAACTTTTTTAAGGATTTGCTGTTTGCTAGGTACTGTGATAATTCTGGAGTGCAATGGGGAGCAAAACCAGACACAATCCTAGCACTCATGGAGCTTAGAGTCTACTGGAGGAGAGTTTTTAACAGAACCTCATATCTTTCACTTTGGAAAGCAAAGTTAACAAACTATTTCATGGTAGGTTGAACTGTCCAGGTTGACATTTGGGCTTACGAACACATTTATTCATTCATTTATTAGTTTATTCATTCATTCATTCAACATATACAGCCATAAACTACATAATGAGATTTTGGTCAACAATGAACCACATGTACGATGGTAGTCCTATAAGATTATAATGGAGCTGGAAAATTCCTATCGCCTAGTGACACATCATAGCCCAACACACTCTTCATGTGTTGGTGATGAGGTTGGTGTAAACAAAGCTATTGCACTGCCACTTGTATAAAAGTATAACACATGTAATTATGTATAGCCATGATACTTGATAATAAACAACTATTACTGCTTTTCATATTTACTATACTATTATCATTATCCTAGAGTGTACTCTTTCTACTTATGAAACAAAATATTTAACTGTAAAACTGCCTCTGACAGGTCCTGTAGGAGGTATTCTAGGAGAAGGCATTGGTTTCCTAGTAGGTGACAGCTCCATGTGTGCTACTGCCCCCAAACACCCACTATGACGAGATGTGAAGGTGAAGGACAGTGATATTGATGATCCTGACCATGTGTAAGCCTACGCTAATGTGTGTGTGTCTGTGTTTTTAATAGAAAATTTTTTTAATTAAAAAGTAAAATATTGGCCGGGCGCGGTGGCTCACGCCTGTAATCCCAACACTTTGGGAGGCCGAGGCGGGTGGATCACGAGGTCATGAGATCGAGACCATCCTGGTCAACATGGTGAAACCCCGTCTCTACTAAAAATACAAAAAATTAGCTGGGCATGGAGGCGCGTGCCTGTAGTCCCAGCTACTCGGAAGGCTGAGGCAGGAGAATTGCCTGAACCCAGGAGGCGGAGGTTGTGGTGAGCCGAGATCGCGCCATTGCACTCCAGCCTGGTTAACAAGAGGGAAACTCGGTTTCAAAAAAAAAAGTAAAATATTTTAGCAATAAAAAACTTAGAGAATAAGGATATAAAGAAAACATATTTTTGTACAGCTGTACAGTGTGTTTGTGCTTTAAGCTAAGTGTTACTACAAATAGTCAAAAGTCTAAAATATTAAAAGTACATAAAGTAAAATAGTCAGAGTAAGATAAGGTTAACTTATTACCTAAGAAAGAAAATTCTTGTATACATTTAGTGTAGCCTAAGCATACAGTTATAGCCATTGTAACATCACAGCAGTGATGTAGTGTTTATGAAGCTTACAGTAGTGTACTGTAATGTCCTAGGCATTCACATTCACTCACCACTCACTCACTGACTCACCCAGGACAACTTCCAGTACTGCAAGCTCCATTCATGGTAAATGCCCTAGACATGGATATAATTTTTTAAAAAATCTCTTATACCATATTTTTACAAAGCTTTTTCTAGGTTTTGATATGTTTAGATACAAAAATACTTACATTGTTTTATAATTGCCTGCAGAATTCACTAACATGCTATATGGGTTTGTAGCCTAGGAGTGATGAGTCGTATCATATAGCCTGGGTGTATATATAGTAAGCTATACCATTTAGGTTTGTGTAAACCTTAATGAAGTTGCCTAACAACACATTTCTCAGAGGGCATCATGGTTGTTAAGTGACATATGACTATATATATAAAGTACCTATTATGTGCTAGGTGCTGCGCTGGGCTAGATGCAAAAATATACTAATCAAAAAAAAATAAAATTTCTGTTCTCATTGACCTTAGATACATATTAATTTTAAAAATGACAAACAAGTATATAATCATCAACTGTTATAAATGCTCTGAAGAAAAGGAACATGGTCACATGGCAACGTATAACAAGGGAACAGGATCTAGACCCATGACGTCAGGGAGAAGCATTCCAGCTAATATCTGAAGAATGAGTAGGACCAATAAATTGAGATAGTACTGGTAACTGTTTCCTTTCTTGGTTCATGAAAATGAAGTTTGGAAACATGTAAATTAGTATTTTTTCAATCTGCGGGTTGAAACCCATTTATAAAAATTCAGTTGCATGGATCCTGACCAGCATTTGTTTCCTAATGCAATAGAATGGAATGGACAAGATTGGAACAGAATAGAATGAAAATTACCAGTTGTTTTCTGGAAATAGTTATTTTGTAATACTATGTAAAATGCATTTCCTCTCACTGTGAGTCTCAGTCCAGAAAGATCACTGACCCAAAAGATCTGCTTTGGCTCTATATAATTACCATTTGTCAGGTAGATAACAGCTTCCCCAGTTTCCTGTCTTTAAAGACACAAGGGTATGTTCTGCAGGTATTGCTAAGCTTAACCTTCGTGCCCTTTTCAGAGTAAGTGTAAGAATGAGTGAGGTAACACCAGCCACCATTTACCGAGCACATACTTTGGTGCCAGACAGTGTGCGAAGTACCTTGCATACATTATACCATCTAATCCTCACAATAATCCTATGAAATAGGCACAATTCATCATCCCATTGTCAGATAATGATACTTGAGGCTAAGAGACGTTAAGGCACTAGCCCAAGGCCATGCAGCCAGTATATATTTTTTTGCCTACATAATTAGTAATGAAATAAACACAAACTCAATTTGATAGTATCTGAACTTTCAACAGATTTGATAGAAATTAATGAAATGTGAAACACCGGTTGAGAACCTGCTAGATTTCTAACACTTGTTTCATGATCCGAGTTCTGTAGAGCTTCAAATTAAGACTATCCCTATTCTCCTTTCTTAAAAAAAAAAAAAAAAAAAAAAGTATTTTCTAATTCCTGAGCTGCTTTGATGGAATTTTAACCCACTTAATTCCAATGTGGCCAAACACATTGTTTGCAACTGAAAAGAAAGAGTGACACTGATGTCATACACTATTAGTCCCATACCCCTGCAGATCTCCAAGAAGAACCTGTAAAGAAGGGAATTTGGGGAACGATAAACTCCTATAGGATCACAATAGGCAATAAAAGAGTGATCAGTTCCCAGGCTGGGAGATATAAGTAAAAGGTGCATGGCAAGTGAAACTACAATAGCAAGGCCTCAGGGAGGAAACTTTCATGCTATCATTGAGAGATTGGAACTGGTTCCATTTAATTTTCCTAAACAAAATATATTAGCAGGTGTCACCCCACATTTTTACTCCAGTAATTTCATTCTTCTTTAACATACAG
This sequence comes from Sapajus apella, assembly GCF_009761245.1. Lineage (NCBI taxonomy): Eukaryota > Metazoa > Chordata > Mammalia > Primates > Cebidae > Sapajus > Sapajus apella. The sequence continues at coordinate 6,895,155 of NW_022437013.1, forward strand.
TGAGAATGGTAGGGGGCAGGGAGAAGCCCCTCAATTACTAAATAGAAAGAAATTAACAGCCTTTTGGGTCCGAGAATTATAATTCTGACAGCAGATTTTCCTTAGCCAGATAATGAGCTGCAGCTAAAGAGAAGATTGGAATAATGTGAACATAATTTCATAAGTGCCCCTTTTCAGGACCCTCTGGTTTAAAGTGGCAATTTCAGCATGATGTGATGCAAAATCACTTTGCAGTGGGAGTGATAAAAATTGGTTTCCATACCGCCTCTAATCCAAGTTTGGATAACCTTGGGAAAAGTATAACTTCACTTCTGTGGAGCCTCAGTTTCCTCATCCTGTAAAATCAGGATAAAACAAAACACCTGGCCCAACTCAGCGAGTTGCTGGGAGGATCAGATGGCAAATACGTAGGAATAATGTGTCTCATGAACTGAACATTTCTATGCCAATATAAGGTATGAGAATGACGCATCAAGTTCTTGCTTAAGAATGTACAATATAAAGTCCAAACTCCTCAGAAGATTTTTTGATGTAGCTAATAATCTGACCCCATCTAACCTCTCTAGAATTACCACTAATTATGCCTTTATTAGATCCCTCTGCTCCATTTCTGTGGTTTTCTTACTCTACTGGAGATATTACTTTTCCTGCTTCTGTTACTTTAGTTATGCCTTCCTCTTGCTTAGGTTGCCCTTTCCACCTAACTAAAACAACTTGGAAATGCACCTAGCTTAAGAAGTGCCCCCTCTAAGAAGGCTTTCTACACCTTCATCACTACTCAAAATATGCTCCTCACACCTGGCTACTAGAAATGCAGATTTTTGGGCCTCGCCCAGACTTACTGAATCACCTTCTGCATTTTAACAAATTCCTCAGATGATTTATTTGCACATAGAATTTGAGAAGTGCTTTCCGGCCCACATTCACTTTTCCCTTCTCTGGACTTTTAGGGCATTTAGCAGTGTCTGTCTTGTTATTAAATTGCTTCCTAGTTGAACTATTGTTTTCAACTTTGAGATTGTAGGCACTTGGGAGGCAGCTATATATTTAATGATTTTGTGTTTAAGAAGTTTTTTTACCTGCTTTCAATTCCACAGAGGTTTATTATGGGTCTTCTGTGTTTAAGCCACAGTGGATACAAAAAAAAAAAAAAAATGAGTAAGATGTAGTACCTACCCTGCAGGGACTCAAGGCCTAAGAAATGAAGAAATTGCTTTCTTGCTTTTTTGCTTGATTCTTTCCTTCCATCTATCCTTCAACATTTTATAAACATTACTCTGTTCCAGACACAGCACTAGTTGTTGGGAATAAACCTCTCATTTCAGGTCTAGTAAAAATATATATGACCATAAGCAAGTATCTTTACATTTGTTAATGCTGTAATAGCCCTGGGAGTGCAGCTAAGTGATTAACTTGGGAAGTGAAGAGGTAGGAAACATGACAGAAAGAAATTAGAGTTGAATTTGGAAGTTGAGTACGAATCCCCAGGTAGACAGGGGTCTCCCACACAGAGGGAACAGCATGCGTACATACACAGTAAATACATACTATGTTTAGGGAATGGTAGGTCGTTAGGTGTGGCTACATCATGAAGTATGTGTGTGTTCTGGGGCAGGGGGTGTCTGGGTGGCTAGAAATAAGTTTTGAAATTAGGCTGGGATGTTGTGGCACTATTCACCATAGCCAAGATATGGAATCAACCTAAGTGTCCATTAGCAGATGATTAGATGAAGAAAATGTGGTATACATACACAATGGAATACAATTCAACCATAAGAAAGAATGCAATAATGTCTTTTGTAGCAACATGAATGGAATGGGAGGCCATTATCCTGAGTGAAACAACTCAGAAACAGAAAGTCAAGTACCACATGTTCTTATTTATAAGTGAAAGCTGAAAAATATGTACACATGAACCTAGAGTGTGTAATGATAGACACTGGAGATTCAGAAGGGTGGGAAGGGAGTGGGTGATGAGAAACTGCTTAGTGGGTACAATGCACATTATTCACGTGATGAATACACTAAAAGGCCAGACTTCATCACTATGTAATATATCCATGTAACAAAATGCACTTGTACCCCTTAAATTTATACAATTAAAAATTTAAAATTAAAAAAATTTAGGCCAAAAGTCACATTATAAATGTCCCATGTAATTCATATCACAATAAGGAACGTAAGTTTTTTTGCCCTTTCATTAGACAATGGGGAGTTCTCAGTGATTTTCAAATCTATTATCTCATAGTAGGTGCTCAATAAAACTTTCTTGACTAGATTGGGGAAGAAGAGAAAAAGTTCTTTTCAAGGTTATAGGCAAAGTGTTCTTTAATTTACTCTGAATTCTGCAATCTTAATTAGGCTTGTTAAGAGGCTACTATGGGCCGCTTGTGGTGGCTCACACCTGTAATCCCAGCACTTCCGAATGCAGAGGTGGGCAGATCACTTGAGGCAAGCAGTTCAAGATCAGCCTGGCCAACATGGAGAAACCCTGTCTCTATGAAGGGTTTCTTCATAAAAAATTAGGGTGTGGTGGCATACGCCTATAATCCCACCTACTTGGGAGGATGAGGTATGAGAATCGTTTGAACCCAGGAGGCAGAGGTTTGCAGTCAGCCGAGATGGCACCACTGCACTCCAGCCTCAGTGACAGAGCAAGATGCCCTCTCAAACAACAACAAAAAGGCTACTGTGATGAGAGAGGGAAATATGCTTAACTAACTATGCCTAACTTAAGAGACTTCCCTATCAGAATGGCAAGGTCAAAGCACAACTTTAATGGTTCAGAACAAATTGATCTGAATAAAATGCGGGTTATTATGTCATCCAAACCCAGACAGAATGTCTGATATAAGTGAAGAATCTTTGAAGTCCCCTTTTACAGGTAGCAGGCCTGTGAGTGTCTGGAAAGCAAAGGTGTAAGTACATGCGCATGGTATTATTGTCAGCTTGAGGCTGTGAAGATGAAGAATTGTGCTTAAGAGTCTGGACAACCAGCTTTCAACCAATGCTCTTCTTTTTTTTTTTTTTTAAGATGGAGTCTCACTCTGTCACCCAGGCTGGAATGCAGTGGTGCAATCTCGACTCACTGCAACCTCTACCTCCCAGGAACAAACAATTCTCCTGCCTCAGCCTCCTGAGTAGCTGTGGTTACAGGCACCTACCACCTCGCCTGGCTAATTTTTGTAGTCTTAGTAGAGATGGGGTTTCACCATGTTGGTCAGGCTGGTCTCGAACTCCTGACCTGGTGATCCACCCGCCTCGGCCTCCCAAAGTGTTGGGATTACAGGTGTGAGCCACCATGCCTGGCCAATACTTTAACTTTTAAAGGACCAGGGGATTGTCTTTTAAGAAGTGGAATCATTTTATAAGCAAGGAGGAATGGGAATGATTCATTGGAGAAAGAAGAGTAAGTCTAGAAAATTGGTCTGGGGCAGATCAGGGAGGGCTGTGTTCCAGTAAAGAGTCTGACTATCATCTTAGAGGAGGCTGAAAGTCAGAGCTACCATGATGATAGTCTACAGGATATTACAAACATTGATCTACCATTTTTAATTTTGTAGAAACCAGTCCCCATGCCCCCTTCCATGCAATATTTAATTATTCTTCTGCTATCACTTTTAATTCTGTTTTCAAGGTTTTTTTCCCCTGGTTGATTAAAATATATATTTATGGTGTGAACTCTCAGCTCCAAGGCCTTCATCCCTTAGCAGTCACAACCCGAAAAGTCACTAATGCCTATCACATTGCACTCAGCTTAATTAACTGCACAAATAGATCGCTTCTCCAACACAAAAATTATCTGGAGAGGGAAATAAAAGAATAGGGAGGGAAGCTATGAAAAGCAGAAGCCAGAGACGAATTTATCTCATTCAGGAATCCATACTGGTTATAATAACAATAACAAATATTTATAGAGGGCTTTCATCCAGAAGAATCCCACAGCCCATAGCAATGAACACTTGTGGTAAATAGATTAAAGGAACTACTCAGCCAATCAAGAGAAGAAGCCCTCTCTCCCAGGCCCAGTACACTAAATCATTCCTGGACAACATTCGATTTTAGCCAAGGGATTTTAAAGGAAGCTGGATGGAACTTCCAAGTCATAAAATATGGACAGTATACATTAAGAACATCCCAGAATCTTTTCACAGGAGAGAGCCTGGGAGCAACAGGCATGCACATAGTCATCTTAAATTTCATGTCTTAAGATCACCGCAGCTTCAGAGGCCAACGCAACATCACTGATTTGAGATAAAAGAAGTCATGAATACCATAGGTGTTGTTTTATATCTTGAAACCACAGATTTATCACCAACACACACTTCTAAACAAATTAATTTTGTAAGTATTTAGTGCACATATTAGAGGAGAAAAAGAGCTTACAATCTCATCAGGTATTCAAGGTACACCATTAATAATGGAACGTATATTGTTCTGGTTCCATTCCTAGATAACAGTAAGTAACTATATGAACTTGGACAAGTCATTTGGCATCTCTAGATCTCAATTTCATCAAACTAGTTTGTGTGTGTGTGTGTTTGTGTGTGAATGTGTGTGTGTGTGTGTGAGAGAGAGAGACAGAGAGAGAGAGAGAAAGAGAGAGACTGAGAGAGAGAGATTGCTTGAGAGAAAAGAAAGTGAAATAACATATCATATTACTCTAATAACTCTTTTGCCTGCCTGTAGGGAGTGGTCACCGGTCATTTGGCTCCAGGCCAAAAGGAATACAATCTATTAGGCAGCTTGGAGGTTTCCTCTTACAATAAGTTTAACAAAACATTTTAAAAGAGAAGAGTAGGTTTCAAGAAAGTAGAACTTGAACAGATGGGTAAAATGTTAATACATGATCACAGGCGTGTTGATATATGAACCAGATTATAGGCATGTTGATGTATACTCATAGGGATAAACTGGAATGTAAAGGTCACCTAGTCTACTTCTTTTCAAGTGATTCCATGGAACATCAAGGTTCCTTGGGAACATCTCAGGATCCACCCAAGGGACCACGAGGGATGGGCTCCTAATTCAAAAATGTCCTCTACATTATCCTCACTATTTTAAAAAAGCATTCAGCCTATGTTGGAATAACTGCAGTTACTGGGTACTCCTTCCCTCTCAAGGTGGCCTATTTATTGCTCCTTTGGAGAACTCAGACTATTAGATAGCTTTTCCTTATATTGAGTTAAAATTTATTTCCTAGAGCTTCAACCTATTGATCCTAGCTCTAGTCCTGTGGCAATGTAAAACATGGTAAATCCCTTTTCCCCATGACAGCCCTTCAAATATTTAAACACAGCTAACCTGTCCAGGAGTCTCTTCTCCAGTCTCAACTGCCCCATTTCCTTCACCTGTGCCCTCATGTCCTAAGCCACTCTCTTCTGAACACAGCTCAGTTGCTTTACATACATGTTAAACCTCATGCCCCAGAGCCACCCTTAAACCTTGAGGTATGATCTACCCGCAAGTGCAGAAGAATTCAAGACAATGAAGTCTCCTGGTCTAGATACCATGCTATTTTTGCTTCTATTTATGCAATGTGAGATTACAGTAGCTCAAAACAAGGATGGAACTTCTAAAACTCAGCGTGACTGAGGAGAATTGCACTAGCACACAAGAGAGTGGACTGTATGTAGCTGGAGGTGATGTGTGTCCTACCAGAAGGGCACAAACATAAAGCAAGATTATTATCTGGTAGCAATATTATAGAGGTGGTTTGGTGAGGTAAAAGTGACATTATTTCCCCATTTCCATTGGGCCATGAAGTCCATGATTCTATGAATTAATTGGCTTACTACAGTTGCTCATAAATCTCTATATCTGGACCTCTTCAGAGATTCCTCAAAAGTTGAGTCAGTAAAATAAGTTTCTGCAAAGAATCTAGTGGGCATTTAGGAATATAACACTACATTTGCCCTGGTGGTTTCATACAAGATTTTCCTCAAATAGGAAAGCAGGTTATAAAAATAAAAGTAGCAGGGGCGTACTTTCAGTCTCCAAACACAGGTATGACTTGCCCCCAAATCACGCCACTAGTAAGTAGAAAAGCATGGCTTGAGTGCCAGGCGTGGTGGCTCACACTTGTAATCCCAGCCCTTTGGGAGGCCGAGGCAGATGGATCATGAGGTCAGGAGTTCGAGACCAGCCTGACCAACATAGTGAAACCCTATCTCTACTAAAAATACAAAAATTAGCTGGGCATGGTGGCGCGCGCCTGTAATCACAGCTATTCGGGAGGCTGAGGAAGGAGAATTACTTGAACCCAGGAGGCAGAGGTTGCAGTATGTTGAGGTCGGAGATTGTGCAATTGCACTCCAGCCCAGGCAACAGTGCAAGACTGTCTCAAAACAAAACAAAACAAAACAAACAAACAAAAAAGAGTAAAGTGTTAACTCTTTCATGAAACTTTCCTGACTATGCTAATCCCAAAACATCGATCTCTCTACTCCTTCTTCTGAAATCCTGTACTTCTGTCTGCATTCTCATATGGCATGTCATCGTTTTGGGAAGTAAATTTTAGTAATATTCTCATGTGAGTCATTCTTGCCTCCCAAATATTATCAGTTTGTAAGCTGCTGAGAGACAGAATCCAATACTTTCTTATGTAATATGTCCTTGTATTCCCAACAGCACCATCTGCATGGTAGATACTGGATTAATTGGTTGATTGATAACTTCCTGTTTGAGGAGAGTCATAATTGAACAGAATAGAAAAGTAAGACTCATAGTTAGATATTGACATGAATGAAAGGATATAGGGACCTCAGAAATTGAAATGAAGGAAAACTGGATAGATCTCTGGATTTTCGGATTATTTGGCAGCTGGGTAAGAGGATTCAATGGTAGTACTGCACAGAAGAAAACATCTGGTTGCCTCCAAATATGATCAATGCAGCTGTTGGTGTATTTACAATTACTTCTCTTCCAAAGTGAATGACTTTTGTCCAGCTGTGTCCAGTCTTCTAGCAGCTACTCAGAATATAGCTTTTCTGGATCACATCTGTTGACTCTACACAAGTAAGACATGTACATAGAACTTCTTAATTTCCTTAACCACAAATATGTTATGTAGGTGGTATTACCCTGAAGCTTGTACTTCCTAAAGGCAAATTATGGCAGCCCCTATCCTTTAACTTTCCTAAACATATAAGCATTTTAAATGAATACCATACATTTGCTCACTCATACCTGCTCCCCACTGTCTTGAACTCTGCATTTATACATTGCTGTCACTTCAAGCCAAGAACTTGTTTGTATTGAGTCCCGAAACACAAAGTGGGCACCTAGTAGGCACTTAATAAGTTTTGGCTGATTTAATTAAAGATCTGCTAAATAGAGTCTAAATGCTAAACCACCTGTATTTAATTTTAAGAAGAAATGACCAGAGATAGACATAATCATGAATCTCCTGGTACAGGAAAGAGTATTACAGGAATAGCGTGGACAGTTATCCTCCATTACCTTGCAAGACAGGATAATAGGAAAAATACCTTCAATTGCAGCTTCCCAGAAGGCAATATTAGCAGAATGGTTAAAAACAAGGACTTTGGTGTCAGACAGATCTGATTAGAGTCCTAGCTCCGGTCACTGATCAGCTGTGTGGCCTTGGGTAATTTACGTATTCTTTGGCCATCAATTGTCTAATTTCTAAAATGAGGATAATGATATTGCCTACTACATGGGATTGGCTTGAGGATACAATTAAATGATGTAGGAGACTTGCACAGTTTTTACAAAGTGGAGAAGGAGCCAGTGGAGAATGAAAGGTTGATGATATAAGAAAGGGAGAGAATAACTGATTGACAAGGACTTGGAGATAATATCTTTTGAACACTATGGACAGATCTGCTTTCAGAATGGTTTGGAGTTCAGCTCTGTCTTGAACCATATTCAAACTATTTATCTCTACTGCAGAACCAATCCCTAGGACTCTGAATCTGTTTTCAATGTATGCCCTCTCCCTCATGCCTACTCTAGAAACACCACCCTCTAGAAAGGATCAGGATTCCTAGCTTTCCATTTCAGCCACCTTATTGTACCCATACATTAACTTATGTTATGTTGCCAGCTTACAGACAGAATTCAAAAGAAAAGACTGCTGGAGAAAGCTTTCTGCTTTATTATGTCTGCAGTCTCTGAAGTAAAAAAAAAAAAAAAAAAAAAATCAGTTATATTATAACCAATAGAATGGGAAGACAAAAGTTCTTAAAATGTCCTTATCAGCCAGGTGTGGTGGCTCACGTCTGTAATCCCAGCACTTTGGGAGGCTGAGGAGGGCAAATCACCTGAGGTCAGGAGTTCGAGACCAGCCTGACCAACATGGAGAAACCCCATCTCTAATAAAAATACAAAAATTAGCCAGGTGTAGTGGCACACGCCTGTGGTCCCAGCTACTTGGGAGGCTGAGGGACAAGAATTGCTTGAGCCCAGGAGGCAGAGGTTGTAGTGAGCCCAGATCATGCCACCGCACTCCAGCCTGGGTCATACAGTAAGACTGTCTAAAAAAAAAGAGGCATTTTCCATTGAACTTAGGTCTTCTTAGGTGTTATAGGTAAAGCAAGGAAGAGCCATCCTAGTCTTCAAAGGAATTATTAATATTTTCTTACTTTACCTGTCAATGTTCATGCTCCCATTCAACAAATGCCTACAGCTGTGCCTGGTACTGGAAATACAGAAATGAATACTATACTGTCCGTGCTCTCAAATAATTTGTAGTCTAGTAGGGGAGACAAACAAGGAAACTTATAGTTACAATGCAGAGTTCTAAGTGCTATGCAGCACACAAGGGTGCTGTGTGCATCTGGGGCACCCTACGTTTTGGGAAAGGTGTTAGGCAAGACGTCTTGGGAAGCCTGAGGGCTAGTGATATTATACAGGAATAACCTTGAATCTGCTTTAAGTTCTTGGCAAACTTTGGTACTTTAACAATTGTTTGTAACAAATTATTTTGATATAGCTTACAACTGATTTTAATAGGCTGATATGTTATAAGGGTTACAAGACTATAAAATGCCTTTTTATCTGAGTTCCCAGTCCCAAGCCTTCCCTATTCTAGAACAACATATATGTGACTGCTAGAGTTACTCTCCCAAAAGTCCTCAAAGAAGAAGTGGCAAGTTGGAGTTATCCAGAGAATGGGGAGAGGGAGAAGCAAGAAGAGGAAGAAAAAGGCATACTAGGCAAAGTAATATTGTTTGCAAAAGGCAAGAGGTGAAAGAGGGGAATGTGTAATGTGTAGTGTAAAGGAAGATTGGTGGAAGTGACAAGAGTAGTTCAGAGAATCAGGCATAGAGGGACACGTATGCCATGGTAAGGAAGTTGGACTCAGTTCTATAAGGTAATGAGAAATCACAGAAGCAGTTTTTAAGAGCGACCATCTATGTGTTATCACTGTCTTATCTCAGTGTTTGTCAGGTAGGAAAACTGAAGCCAGGGTGTAAGCAGAATTTTATCAAACTCCAGGTTGGAATAGTATTTTCGGGCCAAAGCTGAGGTGGAGTCAAATCATTTTATGCCTTTAGCTCTGGTCTAGGGCCTGTGAAATAGCAAGCAGAGAAGGTTTAGCCTTATCAGTCACAGGTTTTGGGGATCATGTATAGTCTTGTTCCTAGTGCGTAATGATAAGACTCTGCCAGATGTCTTCAAGCTCTAACATTCCTTTTCTTTCTTGTCTCAGTCCTGTGTATTTTCAAGCTCTCTACCCATCATTGTAAGCATTCACTGAGTGAAATATCTGTATTTGTCTGTTTGTGTATATGTATGTATGTTGAAAAACCAAACTGCTGAAAAGGATAGAGAACAGCTTAGAAAGAGGTAAAGTAAATAAAAAGTATTTAGGGTTCAAGACATTTCTTTTTTCTATTTTAAATGCATGGAATGGAGTTTTATACTCTTTGTTGTTGTATCATGAGGACAATGAATCAATGTCTGCAGGCATTTTTAGCTTTTTTTCAGATGAAATGTGCTTATTCTGCTCCTATTATGCTAATAGATAAATATTACAGATGAAAAATTCCAGAAAAATAAACAATAATGATTTTTGAACTGACTGTCTGTACTGATGACTTGTTGTCAGTTTCTTCATATTCATCCTAAAGCCATTTAATCAAACTTTTCCTTGGAGAACTCTTTCAGTAGGTGATGGAAACTTGGATTTATGTTGTCGTTTAGGCAAAGGGGTAATATTCTTACACTGTGGTGTTTCCTGCCTTTTTTTCTGACATTTCTGCGTGTTATAGAAAAGTTTAAGTCTTGGGGCTCAGGGGTAATTTGATAGATCAAAATGCCATTTTTCAACTCTGGTTCAATACGAAGTGACTTTTTTCACTGTTCAAACCTATCTACTTCCTAGGAGCCTAGCTACTGGTTTAGCACCATAACTTCCTAGGCTGCTTTGTAAGATTTTTCAGCCTTTGTTATGTAAATTCCAACTCTTAAAGATAGATTTTTATACTGTTTGAACACCTCCCCTCCCATATGGTTAAGATAGATAAAGACTTTCAAGCAAGATCACCTAGGTTTCAATCCTTGACCTGACATTTATTAGCTATCAATATTAGGTGTTTTTAATCTTCTCTTTGGCTCAGGTTCCTCCTCTGAAAAATAGGGTTGTTAGTAGTATCTACCTCGTCAGGTTGTGATGAGAATTAAATAACTTCACTATGTAAAGCATTTGAAAAGTGCTTATCACATAGTCAATATTATTATCTGCCTGCTAATTATCTGCTGATTTTGTTATTTCCTCTATTTTGTATTTGTTATTCTCTTGATTCATAACTTTCTTCCCTAAATTTTGCATGGCTGACTCTTTACCATCAGGCAGGTGTCCATTCAAATGTTGTCCCCTCAGGGAGGAATTCCCTGACCACCCAGTCTAACGTAGGTCGCTTCCTGCTATGCTCTGTCATATCACCCTGTGATTGCCTTAATTGTTCATGCCCACCATCTGTAATTATCTAGTTTTTTATTTATGTATTATTTGTGTACTATCACCAGAACATAAGCTCCATGAGGCCAGGAACCTTGTTTGCCTTGTTCACCACTGTACCAAATAGCATTTGGCAATGTTCAGCTGAAATGTATTGAATGAATAAACAAATACTGTGATTCCATTTTCTGAACCAAAGCCATGGCCCCTTGTCTGTCAAAGAACCTTTCTTTGTGTGCTTCTAGGTGTAGAAAATATTGGACGGTATATTTTGGATCATAAAAAATGGAAATTTGAAAATTTTTGATAGGTTAGGTGGAGACAGCACTGAGAATGTCATTAGAACTCGCTTGGAAAACCCATTCATATGATCTCTGTAATGCCAGTATCTCTTACAGTGGTCCTTGCAAAATGGGTGCCCAACTGTGTTAGTCCCCCCCTCCTCTTGTCCTTTGGGTCTACCTAGATGGAACTTGACATCTCAAGGGATATGACTTTGTAATTTTTATTTTGATGTCTCTAGAGCACTTAATACAGTGATTTGTACACAGTGGGTGCTCAATAATTGTCCACTCTCTTATTGAAACTTCTCTTTTTCTTTAACATCACAACTTCATATATCAATGAGCTGTGGAAAGAAGAGACAACTTGCATAGGATTGTCAAGAGTTATGACTTATATTTGAGGATTTGAAAAGTGAATACACTAAAAACAGCCAATCACCTAATAAGAGATTGTCTAACCCAGGTCCTAGATACTTCTCAAAGAGACCATTGTTTGGTGATTTGAAGGTGGGTTCCCTGTCAGACTTTCAGGTTGTCATAGAAATGGCATGTTTTTCTTCCTAAATGATATTTGCTTGTAGTCTCAGAAGTCTGTTCAGCAAATTAGCACAGGTTATTTGGGAGTGAGAAAAGAGTGACTATGGCAGCTTTGAGCCTTGCTATCTGGTAAAGGCCTAGTTTGCTAAATGAAGTGGAAAAAAAAGAAATTTAAAGCTCATCCTAAGGAAATGCCTATAGTTGTGAAGCCTTTCTTTTCCCCTACTGTGAATGAGCAGATGATATACAAGGAAAGGAGAAACGGTTCCAAGTTACAGGGTTCAAAATTCAGGGCTGTATTGTGCCTGTAATAGTTGTTGCCATAGAAAATAGCACTTGTGAAAAGAAAAAGTTATCATCAGTGTTATCTAATAAAGCACTTATAGAAATGTACTGAGCACCATAGAAACATTCCATGGTGTTTGTTAGTTTCAATTCATCTTAGTGTATATTTCTTGAGGGAAGAGACCACATCTTAACATTCCCTTTGCATCTGGTGGGGCACCTTAACCTGTCTCATCTGCAAGGTCTCTTTCCTTTTCCTGCTTCCTTGTATTAATCTTTCTAAATTACTCTTCTCATGGCATTACTTTGTTGTTGTTGTTGCTTAGATGGAATCTCGCTCTGTCACCCAGGCTGGAGTGCAGTGGCACGATCTCAGCTCACTACAACCTCTGCCTCCTGGGTTCAAGCGATTCTTGTGCCTCAGCCTCCCAAGTAGCTGGGATTATAGGCACACACCACCATGCCCAGCTTATTTTTGTATTTTTAGTAGAGACAGGGTTTTATCATGCTGGTCAGGCTGCTCTTGAACTCCTGACCTCAAGTGATCCACCTGCCTCAGCCTCCCAAAGTGCTGGGATTATAGGCGTGAGCTACTGCACTTGGCCAGCATCACTTCCTATCAAAACATTTAATGATGCCTCTTTGTCAGTTGAATAAAGTCAAATCCTTAAGCCTAACACTAAAACCCTTTTAAGATCTATCTTTCTAGATCTAGCTTACTTTTCCACTACTTCCATAGTATACTCTAATCTCAGACATCCTGGAGTACTTATCTTGCATTTCCTGTGTATTCCCTGTGCTGTTTTGGTTTGACCTTTCCCACCGCCCCCTCTTCCACTGAATGTTTGCTTATGCTGTTCCTTCCCTCTGGAATGCCTCTCCCTCACCCTATAATCTCTAGCTAATGAAATTCTTCCCATCCTCTAAAACTCATTTAAATGCTACCTTGGTGGGAAGTGATCTTTTGGTGTTGTGAATTCCTTTAGCCTTTTCTCCTAATCTTCTTTTCATCCCCCTCAGGCTTAACACAAAGCATTCTATACAGATATTCACATATTTGAAAAAAGTCATAAATGAACTGTAGGTTGGGTCACATATATGCCTCCCAATGGCAGAATTGACAGCCATCTTGCAAGACTAGCTAAGAGCTTGTTTTCCCATTGTCTTCCATGATAAAAAGAGAAGATGAATTTGGGGATTGTTTGGGCAGCAATAATCAGGGAAAGAGAAGGAAATTTACATGAGTACAACTAAGGATTTTCTGAGGAGACCTGGCTTGTCACTGCTCTTAGGAGTAGAACTCAGGCCTTAGGGGGAAAGATCTGGACACCTAGACACACTGAAGACAGTGGGCTTGTCTAGCCTTTTTTTCTTCTTATCACCACTACCCTGTATAGCTCAGCCACGCTGGCAGTGCCTTCACCATCACCTCATCAACCAGTGTCCTGCCACTCTGTTGCCAAGGAAACTATATGGTGGGATTCCACTGGTGGGGTATTAAAACAAGGAAAGAAAACAAATATACATTCCTTTAATTAAGATATCCCTACAAGGAAGCCCAAAGTTCTATCAAATCTCATAAGATGACAGGCAAAATTGCCTGCTACCTTATCCAGAAGCATCATGGCATACATAGCTTAATATTAATGACAGAGGGCTGTAAGCACATAATCACTTAGGACCATGGCATGATGGCTCAAAGCATCTACCATAAGTTTAATTCCCATGCTTTATCTTAAAAATTCAGGCCCATTTTGTAGTCTTCTCTAAAATGTAATTGGATTTGTTGGAATATTTAAAATAATGCTTTAAGATGAAGTTGATGTTCCATAGATGTGCATAAGTTTATGCTGTAGCTTTCAAGGACTACCTGGGACACCTCTGCATATTCCAGTATTCATCTCAGCCCTGATGAGTTGAGGGTTAAATGAGATAGTATTTATTTAGCATGCAACCCAGCGCTAGAAACATAGTAAGTGCTCCATATGGGACGTGTTTGTGGTTAATTTCTCTCAGAATACAGTTTCTTTGTCCATTAAATGAGATTACAGTGATATCTTCCTCAAAGATTTGTCACTAGGATTCTGTGAAGTACGTATGCAAAGTACATTGACTCCTTGCTGTCTGGCAATGTAAAAGCCTACTTTTGAGGGGAGCACTTTGCTATTCACATTCCACAGAGTAAAATGTTGTGTTGTATTTACATTCAACACAGCTTTAAAAATTATTTCTTAGCATCAAGCATGTCATTCTCTTTTTATGTGGAGATAGAGGAAATAAAATGGAAGCAACAGCAGGTAAGCAACACTTGGGTGCACACACACTTCACAACAGCCTCAGAAATATTCCAAATGCCTGCATTCACCTGACTCCAAAGCAAAGGCCGCAGGCAGAGTATTCTGACCAAGATCTCTGTGCCCAAGACACCTTGCCACATTGACAGAGAGAAAAAAAGAGGTTTTGTATTAAGATGGCAATTACCTGGATAATTTGCAAAGGGTATTTTAACTGCCAGTATGTTCTCTGGCAGAAATGATCTCTGATTACAAGCCTCATGCAGTGAATATATAGATATCATGTTTCACTATCTTGCCTCCATGTGTGTTGTGTCTGTGTATGCGAGCATGTTGAAGTATGTGTTTAATTTATGTTTCTTGCTGCTTGAAGAGATACAGCTTCAATGTTTTTTCTTTGCACATAAAATCACTATTTATCCCCAGGTGAAAATAACTTTTTAAAAAATTATTCTTTTTTTCCTCTCCTTCTTTCTGTGCCTCTAAAGCAGATCTTCCGGTTGAATCTTGAACTTCTGACTTTAAAATCAAGGTACAGTCTTGTGAGGGTATTTCCATCTGCAATCTGTCACAGAAGCAATGCAGCCAAGTGCCTTAGTAGATTACAATCACAGGGTTGTATTCACTCAAGGTGTAGCTGTCAGGGTCTCCCCAGTTACCCTTCTAACATACACATAGATATACACAGGCATACACACACACACATACACAGAGGAGAGAGGGAGAAAAAAAAGAGTTATCTCCTTTTTTAGTACTGTTTATTTTTATGTTTAAAACCTAAATTTATAAATGAAAAATTAAATTATACCCATTGCTGCAATAATTTATTTTCAAATCAGAAAATGCAGACAAGTATAAAGAAGGAAAAAAATACCATTCCACATCCCCAGAAATAGCCACTGTTAACATTTGTAACAGTGACTTATATTTTTCCGGGACACAAATTCATTTAATTTCACCTTAGTAATGAAAAGGAAACTGTCAATAGGGCACAATTCTTTGGAGGATGACAGTAATGTGACTTGAAATGAAGCAAAGTCCAGGCACTGGGATGTGCACCTGAGAGCTGATTGGGACCCCTGAGGCTAAGCTTGGCTGCAGCAGAATTCATTGTGGAGAGAACAGAGAATTAAATGCCAGAACAGAAGCTATTACAGAGGGATTGACTGTCCTTGCCCAGGCTCTATAGCGTAAGCAAAACTCTCCCTGCTCCTTGCTGGCTGAAACCCTGAGGTCTGGCTCTTGAGAAGCAAAAGATTGGATTTTAATAGTCAACTACATGTATTCACCATCCCCCACTGTCCCCAAACCAGAAACGGAGTCAGTACTAAGTACCAAGTTTCTTTGAACATCATTCATTTTTCAGAAAGCACTCTTTCAAAAAAAAATCAATTACAGATGCTTTTTGGGAGACGGGGATGTGTGTCTCAGTGTTCTGCAAGATTTAGTTGTTAGTTATGGGAAGATGAATGATTTAAATCTCTCTTAAAGCTGAAGCTCCCTAAATACTCACTTACATCATCACCACCCATCAGCATGTCAGGGCAATATATGTATGTATAGATTTATCTGGATGCCTGAATTGAATTCATTTTTCATTCTTTCCATCAATTTCTACAACCCTGGTTTCCAAACTATAGCTTTAGATGTACCTGTAGAGCTGGGAGATGGAAGGGGAAGGGGGGATGCTACTTCCAGAGTTTCTAACTTTAGTAGGTCTGGGATGAGGACCTGAGAATTTGAATTTCTCACAAGTTCCTAGGTGATGATGATAATAGTGGTTTGAGAACCACATTTTGAGAATCACTGCCCTATAAGAATATATGGGCATGGTTTTATCTCAAAATACTTAGGGAAAAGATGAAACTGAATTTTCCAAAATATTATTCCTGATGTAGGCTAATTTTTGTAGAAAATCATTGGATTTAGCCACCACTACCCCATTAACTCTATATATATTGCAGATTGCATTTTTGAATTTATGATAGCATTTTTGTTTTAGAGTTCCTTTTTATCTATCCTTCTGCCCTTTTGTCAACAGAATTTCTACCATATTTGTCTTTCTGAAAAAATATAATTTCCCAATACCATCAGTGGTATCTGGACAGTCTTTTTGGAGGAGATTTCTGGCTCTGCCAATTATTAACTTTAGATCCTTGAGCAAGTTAGCTAACATTTCTGACCCCCAGTGTCCACATCTATAAAAAGGACAAAACCAAAACAAACAGAAAAACACGTGGCTTACCTAGGGAATGTGAGCGTTAGATAAGATAAATAGTGCATAAAATACCTAGAATAGAGGAAAATAAGTGTTAGTCCCCTATACCCCTTCCATTATCTGTATTTATGTTGCAAGGGGTTGCTACCACTATTTCTAGCGTTGACTAATCTATAATAGAATATAATATCTATCTAATGGAGCCAAAGCAACATCTCATGGAGATCTCAGCAAATCAAGATTTTCCTATGGTTCTAAGACACTTTTTGTGTCACGGACAAGTGGGAACAGGAATAATTACAGCAAGCATTTATTGGTGCCTGCTACTATGATTGCTGAGAATGAGCTCATCTAATCCTAATGACAGCCCTATAAGGAAAGTATTATTATTATCATTATTTTACAGATGAGGAAATGGAGGCTCAGAAAAGTTAGGTAACTTGCCTGAGGTCCCACCGATGCTAATAAATGCAGAGCCAAGATCTAAACCAAGGGCTATCTTTTCTCCAAATCTGAGCCCCTTAATTATGGCACAACACTGCCTCTCCAGGTCAGACTCATAAGCTGTCCCTGTCTAGAAGGGACCTTAGACATCACAGAGTAATCCTCCCATAGTAGAGATGAAAGAGCTGAGGTCTGGTGGTGGAGTGAGATGGCCAAGCTCACTGATGGCAGAGCCAAGAGCTAAACTTGGATTGACTCCACCTCTGAATTTTTTACAGCAATATAGTTTTGCTTTGGTACAAATGCAAAGTTTTCACTGCCTAAAGCATCAGACAAGCAAACAATGACTCTGCTGAATTAGAGGGAAAATTTAACAATCAGCTCTCTGTGGGAGGAGGGGAAAGCCCTGATTTGTAGCATTTGCTGATTTCCATTGCATAAATACTCCCACCAAGACTGATTTCAACTTTTCTGTGTCATGGCACTGGACGCTGAGTTGGGAAGAGATGTACACAATCCACTGCCTCAAGCTGGTGTGAGCTGCCTCTAGCATAACATTGTCTCCATCCTCATAGAGACTGACAACCAAACCCTGATTATTGTTCCAAGCTAAGACTCTGATAGTCAAGAAAACAAAAATGAGTGTTTCTTATATACCAGGATTCTAAAATTCAACAGAGTTGGTATCCTTGCCAAGTCTTCTTTTAGAATTTAGGACTAGTTCTATTACTGGAATTGAGCCCTTGCCAAGAGCCTCTTGTGACTTATTTATAGAACTTTTTCCCCCAAAGGATTTATGAATATATTGTATCATGTTCTATCTTTGGAAATGCTAATCCCTTGTCTCAATTGATATATTTGAAATTGAGGATTGCTCCTAAAAAGTTATTTTTATTTTTTTAATTTAAACAACCAAAAAAAAGTTTCAAAACTTATTAAATGACCCAAAGAACACATATTTATTTTAGAAATTAGAAAACCCATACAAACAAAAGAAAATAGGTTTTAAAAAGAATCTGTTATTCCAAAATCCAAAGGTAAACATGGCTAACATGTTGGTGTACATATTTCTAATGTTTTTTCTCTTCCTATATGCAGATAGAATTTTTTTCCAAAAAAAAAATATAGCCCTACTGTAAAGGAAATCCATTTACAAAATGAAAAGCTATCACAGATTACTATCTTCCCTGTACAGGTCCTGCCATTCTATTTGTATTCATGGAAATGGTATGATAGCTATATTTATGCTGATGTTCTTCACGCATTTGAAAATAATACTGCTAATGGGGATTGTTATCTGTGAGTATAGACGGGACTAAAAAGACCAGGGTGACAGTCTCAGCCTTTACCACTCCATAGACCACTGTACACACAAAGACTGTTTTTGAGTTACAATTGCAGCTGTGTGGATATGGTGGCTGATTGGGACTCTGCCTCTGAGACCCGAGGTCATCCTGGAGCTCAGAAAACAACCCCCTCCCGCACTCCCTTATTGCTGTAGCCAGCCTGGCCTGCCTGCTGCTTGTTTCCTGCTGCCTGCAGCTCAGCCCCATTGTTTGAAGTGGGGCTTCAGAGCTGCTTTAATGGGTTTTCTTCTGCCCTCACTGCTTGGGGTTGCCTCACTGCAGTTCACCATACAACAGTCTGATCTGGTATCCTGGGGCCATCCATCCTTCACACATGTCCAGCCCAGTGGGGCGCTGTTCAAAATGGAATTTGTTCATTCCCTCTATTCAGTCTTGATTTTCGTGAAACAATACCCTAGAAAAATTTACCAGTCGTAATAGCAATGCTAGATGACTGACTCCGGGAAATTAATGTTTCTTTCTGAAGTGGATGCTCATTATTAAGTTGGGGAATAGCAGCCAATAAGACTAACCAGAAGGTAAGGTAAAGTAACTGACCTCTCTGGAATTTTTGCTTTTGGCTGTGAGTCTCAAATGTAGATTTTCTTGACAGATCCTTTTCTGACATGTTCCTGAATTCAATTCCCTCCTTGAAAGCCAACATTGAAAGACAGATAATCACAAAATGTTTTGGGAAATGCAGCTCACAATTAGGAGTTGCTTAAACATGTGGTAAATTGTATATACAGCAGATCCTATTCAATGCCATTTCATTATGATGTTAATGAGGAAAAAAATTGATTCTCCCCAGGGCCACTGTCCACGTGGAATGTGCACATCCTCATATCTGCGTGGGTTCTTTGGGTACTCTGCTTTCCTCCCACTTCCCACAGCTGTGCACATGAGGTGTCTAAGCTGTCCCCGTGTGAGTGGGTGGTATGTGAGTGCTCCCTGCAATGGGATGGCATCCTGTCCAGGGTGGTTCTCACCTTGTATACCCCATGGGCTTCGGCCACCCATGACCCTGAGCTAGAATTAGCTAATTGGAAAATAACTAAATGAAGGAATACAAAATATTGGAAAATAAAACTTTGTAAAGTATATGATAACCATACAAATGCATGACAATAAATGACACTATAGGAAACCCCTCAACAAGCTGCCACATTTGTGATTCTTCTAGAACTGCTGGGTGGTAGGTGGTGCTTCTTACGATTTCACTTTGCAAACGTTTATATCTTGACCTGACCCACCATCACTACAACCGCTGTCACTAACTAATTTACCAAATATTGGGCAACTAATTCTTTTACTTGTTCCTATTAACTTTTCTTAAATGTATGTATAGCTTACACTTATTTAAATGTTTAATATTAGAAGTATCTTGGGTCTTTATTTAGACATTTGGTGACTTTGTGACCAGATATATGCTGTAGGAACTTAATTCTTGTTACTCTTGTGTATATCAATTGGACTAGAGTAAAATTGACTTCATTATACATCATTTTACTTACAGTCACAGTTTCCAAGAAGCTATTGACGATATTAAGTGAGGACTTACTTATATACCATTCTATAAATCGGTGATATTTGGTGCGTTGATTCTAATATTTTTGGTATAGTACTTGGTAAAGGTAGACTGTCGGGCTCGCTCTAAAGAGAAGAAACCTTTTTGATGGGAAAACAATGTAACAGAAGAGAGCCTAGGCCTCTGGGCAGTTTGTGAAAGACAGTACTTTTTTTCATTTCAGAGACGTTAAGAGAACTAGTTGAGCAACCCTAAGAAAATCATTTCACCTATCTTGTCTCAGTTTCCTTTTTAGTAAAAAGGAAATAAAAATAATATATCCTCTATGGTGATGTTGTGAAGATTAAATGAAACAGAGCAGCTCGTGAAGCACTTCACACACTGCCTGGCATATAATAAATTCTGTGTTCATTAAATGATGGCTATATTCTCGAAGGGGAAGGTAGTATCCACATGGCCCCAGGTGGCAAAGTAGTGTTCCCCAGGTAGAGGAGCCAGCTGACCCTCCAGTTAAATGTAGGTGCCACGGTGTGTCGGGGAGTGAGTGTTCTTGGTTTCCCCTGTTGTGTTGCTTCAAATCCTGGTGAATCATAACATTTAGACTTGTGTTTTTCAACCTTGGCTGCACATTGCAATCATGTGGGGAGCTTTAAAAAGTATAGATGCCTGAGTCCCACCTTCAGAGAGTCTGATTTAATTCATCTGCAGTGGGGCCTGGGCAACAGGATTTTTCAAAGGTCCCCCAAGTGATTCTAATGTGCAGCCAGAGTTGAGAATCACTTGATTTTAGGCAGATGCTCCACATCTGTGACAAAGATGATAAAAATTAACATCATTCTATTGGAGGCAGCATGCCACTACAGCCTTGATCATGGATTCCTCCCAAATCTCTTGACCCAGGGCAATAATCACCAACCCACAAAATTTACATTAGTCCCACCTATTTTATCAAATGTCACGCTCAGCCATATTGTTCCCCTCTCCATTGCATAAGGGGCAGGGATAAAAAGCTCACACCTGGCTTCGTAATCAGGTTAAATAAATGCACAGTAGTCTAAGAGTTAATCTCATTAATGCTGATCTCCTATGCTTGGGTTGTTAGTCGTTGCTCAGCTTTTATTAATTTAGGCTTGAACATGTATCTGCCTTGTCCACAATTCCAGATGGTGCTATAACTCATGCCCTTCTGTCAGTTCCAAAAGATGACTACATGTGTTTTATTTAGATAAACTGAAATTATTCCAGCTTTCAACTGCTTTGGTAATTTTGGTCCATTTATGGATGATGAGTAGTAAGATCCACTCTTCATTTTTACATACTAAAAGTCATCTGAAAACAGATTTGTTTGGTTAATGAAGTCTTACGGTATGGGAGAGATTGAGGAGGGAACGTAGTACTTGAAGTTTTAGTTAGTGTGGATTAAAAACAAGTAGGGCAGCTTTCGTTTGCTTGGAAGGCTCCAAACCGGGTAAACAAAACCCTACCTTGAGAGGTCAGTAGTTAAGAAGAGATACTCACTCTATTATGTCTATGATATGTATGAACTTCATTTAGATTTAGTTTAGCTTGGTTTAGACATTTAATTCATGCTAGAGAGACTATTACTAGCATAGGAGCATTCATCCCCCACCAATGGTTAGTATTAATCTGGGTAACAGGCCAGATGAAGTTAATTTCTACATAAAATGCAGTTAATTTCTATATAAAATGGAAATATAAATTATATCCACTGAAATATTTGAATTTACATCTGGATTTTTTCCTGTAAATGTCTTGTTGCTCTTGATGAAGGAAAATGGATATGGTTTTTACACAGGGACATGATTTGTGAGGCTACTCTCTGAACCCCAAAAAGCCTAGTTGCAAATAAATTTGTCAGTTTGAAATTAAAGGATCTTGAATCAGAAAAAAAATGATTGTTGATCATAGAATATTGTTTTAATTTAAAGCGTTTTTTTCTCATAATCACTCATTGGAAATGAATTGTTGATAATATGGCTCTTAATGTGTGAGTTAAATTGCTCAAGAAAAATTAAAAGTATCTTTTTGAAACATCAGGAAAAAAAAAAAACCTTCCGGATGGGACTTAGTGCTGAGTCTCAGCAAAATTCAAGTTTTATCTTAAGCACATATCTTTTATGTTCCAAAATCTTCCCGAAAACTCTGAGATTCTGCCAAGTTGCATGAAGAAAGCAGAAAGGGAAGATAGCTGGTTTTTGTTTTGTTTGTAAAGCTGTTCCCTCTTTCTTGTTTATTCTTGGTGGCCGGGAGAGAGATCCTGGGTTGCTTTGTTCTTTGACTGGGATCACTACCTTACCATATGAAGGGTTTTTGAAAGCTTTAGTTGGCTTCCTTGAAGTGAAAGACAGATGCAACTTCTGCTTTTAAGTACATTCTCAGTGAAAACAAATGTTTGGGGTTTTTTGAGGGGCTGGTTTTAGACAAGGAGTCCCGTCCCTGGAATATTCAATGCAGATCTGAGCCTGTGAGAAGCATTACTTTTTGAAATGGAGTTGATTTTATTCTTGGGGTTGACAAAATAGAAACAGTGCTAACTAAAACCAGTAAAGTAGATCTTTACAAACAGAACATTCATGGAAAAAAATCAGGCAATTGTATTTTATCCCTACCATTTGATAATAGTCAAGATTGACCAATTTCACTATTGTTGCACTTTCAGGCTGCTTGATTGGGTCATCTTTGGTTAATGGCTACAAGTGCTTAATGGCTCGCAACTTAACTCCCCCCAGTGCTTCCCACTTTTTTCTTCACTGCTTTCTTTGGCTTTTTGCCATTGTAGCCAAAAATAACTGGCAAAGTATGTTCATTTTCAACCTAATTTGGAATGGAAGGGAAAAACCAAAATTTTATTGCCATCTTTTTTATTGCCTCAGTAACTCTAAACATTTATTATTTACTATTATCCTTTATCTGGATAATGACTGCTTCGTTTGACATTTCAACCAATAGTTAATTCATCAGCAAAATCAAATCTCAAACTTCAGATCTCTTCCAATCCACAAATCCTGTTCATCTCCAATTCCAAACATACATGCCTCTATGACTAGGGATATTTATTGTTTAGTAATGTTTATTTTGTTATGCTTTTCCTTGAAAGAAAGACCATTTTATAAGCAGTAACTCTTCTTCTGTAATTAGACATTTCATCCAACCAAAAATAGACCTTGAGAATCTCAATCACTTTTTTAATGCCCTATATAAATGTCTATACATCTCGGATCTTGCCACAGTGCCATCCTCCTGATTTAGATGGCATGAAAACAGAAGCCATATTTTAGTGGCTTACACATAGCAGGTGTTTGTTAAATTGAATTGAGTCACTTACGGGTACCGTGTCAACCCCCAGTCTCTCTCTCTCTCTCTCTCTCTCTCTCCATATACATATGGAGACACTACTAATTCAATTTACACACACTACTAATTCAATTTATCAAGATTTATTGAGCACCTACTCTCTCTCTCTCTCTCTCTCTCTCTCTCTCTCTCTCTCTCTCTCTCTATATATATATATATATATATATATATATATATATATTCCTGCAATAGGTTAGGAATTGGAGAATGACCTTGGCTAGAATATAACTTTTTTTTTTTTTTTTGAGATGGAGTTCCACTTTTGTTCCCCAGGCTGGAGTGCAATAGTGCGATCTCAGTTCACTGCAACCTCTACCTCCAAATTCAAGCGATTCTCCCACCTCAGCTTCCCAAGTAGCTGGGATTACAGGCACGCACCACTACCCCCAGCTAATTTTGTAGTTCTGTAGAGATGGGGTTTCCCCATGTTGGTCAGGCTGGTCTCGAACTCCCAACCTCAGGTGATCTGCCTGCCTTGTCCTCCCAAAGTTTTGAGATTAGAGGCGTGAGCCACCGTGCCCAGCCTAAAATATAGCTTTTTAAATAAGCTTATATGCTTGCAATGTATCAGCTGGGCCATGCAGGTTTTACTAGAAACCCTGATTATTGCAAGAGTATTCAAATACCCAAATTTAAAAGTTTAATGCAATTTAAATCAAAATGTCCATCAACTTAAACATTTTTAGTCATAAGTATTTCAGTGTTTTTCCCTAGATGATAATGTCTTTATATAACCTCAATATTAGTATCACAATTGCAGAAATTAACAACCATATATTTTAAAAGGTAGACATTCTTAATTATTGCCAAGTTCCCAACTTCTACCTACTGAGTATTTCTTGCCTCTCTCCTAGTCCACCTTTATTTTGCCTCTTCCACTCTGCTGTTTTGCTTCCTTAGAAAAGTGAGTCTTATGATTTTGGGGGAATATGACTAGTCTCCCTGGATCACTCATGGGGTCTTGGGCTTGAATAATTTATCAGTTAAACTTCCCAGGAACAAATAATATGAGCCTCTTTTATGTGTATATACTGGGCCAGGCACGTGAGTACCACATCTCCTTTAATCCTTACAGTATCCCTGCCAAGTCCATTTTATCAACAAATACCTGGTAATTGAAATTTTTAAGTTACTTTTGGATACCATGTATGAGTCTGTGTAGGTGACTTAGACAAGGCAGAAAGAAGAATAAATGAAGCCAATGACCATTTATTGATGACTTCTATAAACCAAGAACTATATTAGAAGCTTTTTTATACATTTCAGTTAACTCTCAACCCTGGAAGTAATTATCCTAATACCAAGTTTACAGATAAAGAAACTGAAATTCAGAGATGTTAAATCTTTTGCTTATTTTTCAGACACTTACTTCAAAAAATATGAAGATCCTAAAAGAATGAGCTACAAGTGGGCTTCACTGAATAGAATGAAAAATGAACTAAGTGTTCTAGGCCTGTTCTGCATGGCTTATCACAGATTCTTACCAAAACCCTACAAGATATGTATCATTTACCCACCTTTTAAAGATTAGGATCAGCAAGGCTAAGTCACTTATCCAAGGCACATGGTTAATAAAGTAACACAAGGGGGACTTGGGTCCAGGTCCACTTCCAAACTTATGCTTACCCCCTTGCACTGTGCTGTTATTTCTCCAGTTACTGCTAAATCTGAACACACAGAATTGTCCTTGTACCTCACTTATGGCAATTAACACATTATTCTGTATCATAATATATGTATTATAGTTCATTGTATTCTCAAATAATATAAACTACATGATGGCAGAGATCTTTATGTTTTGTTCACTGATATATCCCAAAGGCCTAGAACAGTGCCTGGTATATAATAGGTGTTCAATAAATATTTATTGCATGAGTATGTATAATTTTTGCTTCCATGAGATGTACAGTTCCAAATAAGTCTTGGTCATCTAAGATAGCAACTAGCACAGTGCCATACCCCTAATAAGAAGCCAATAATAATGCCTGTAAATCGAATTTTTCCCAAGTGTTATCATGTATGCTAACTGTTAGCATAAATTGAAAACCCAAGGCTAAGATTTATAGGAGGTGTCAGGGTAGAGAGAGACAGTCCCCAGAGGAGGCTGTGACACTTTGAATGAAGGAAGAGGAGGGACAACTTCCAGGGAAGCAGAATGTGCCCTCCCTCTACAGAAATTGTGAAGGTTAACAACCCCTAAGTCCTAGCTTGAGAGTAAGCTAGAAGGCCTGTGGGGCTGAAGGCAGCCACAAATCACTGTGTAGCCTGTGGAAGCAGAGCGAGTCTGATCTCAACCTGAGCCACTGTAACTCCAGTTCATCCAAACCCTCACCCCTACCCCGGGCAACTCAGCCTGCCACGGTGGAAAGACAACAGATATCTCCTGCCTACCTCTAAGATTTGGTGGGCCCTGGTGGAGAAGCATGACCCAGATGTTACATAACATCATTTCATTGATCTTCATGCTAATCCTGTGAAACAGAGCAGTTATTCTTATAACGTGATCTACAAGTCTACCTCTTTTTAATTTTTTTTTTCTTTTTAAAAAAATTTTATGTCAATAGCTTTGGAATTACAAGTAGTTTTTTGCTTATATGGATGACTTGTATAATGGTGAAATCTGGACTTTTAGTGTACCTGTTGTCGGAACAGTATACTCTGTACCCAATAGGTAATTTCATCCCTCATCGCCCTCCCACCCTCCCCTTTTCTGAACTTCCGTTGTTTCTGTGTATACTACTCTGTATGATCTGTATACCCATAGCTTACCTTCCACTCACAAGTGAGAACATGTGGTATTTGGTTTTACACTCCTGAGTTATTTCACTTAACATAATGACCTCCAACTCCATCCATGTTGTTGGAAATCATAGCATCTCATTCTTTTTTTTAATGGCTGAATAGTACTCCATTGTGTGTATGTGCCACATTTTCTTTATGCATTCGTCTGTTGATGGAACTTAGGTTGCTTCCAAATCTTAGCTATTGTGAATAGTGCTGCAATAAACGTGGGCGTACAGATATCTCTTCAATTTTCTGATTTTCTTTTTTGGGGTGTCTACCTCGGAATTGAATTGCAGGATCGTATAGTAACTTCATTTTTAGTGTTTGTTTGTTTGTGAGTTTATTTTGAGACTGGGTCTTACTTTGTTACCCAGGCTGGAGTGCAGTGGCACAAACACTGTTCACTGCAGCCTCAACCTCCCAGGCTTAAGCAATCCTCCCACCTCAACTCCCCAAGAAGCTGGGACTACAGGCATAAGCCACCACGCCTGGCTAATTTTTGTATTTTTTGTAGAGATGGGGTTTCACCATGTTGCCCAGGTTGGTCTCAAACTCCTGAGCAAAAGCAGTCAGCCCAACTTGACCTCCCAAAGTGTTGGGATTAGAGGTGTGAGCCACTGTGCCTGACCTCATTTTTAGTTTTTTAAGGAGCCTCCAAACTGTTCTCTATAGTGGTTGTATTAATTTACATTCTCACCAGCAGTATATAAGGGTTCCTTTTTCTCCACATCCTTGCCAGGGTTTGTTATTGTCTGTCTTTTGGATGAAATCCATTTTAACTGGGGTGAGATTATATCTCATTATACTTTTGATTTATATTTCTCTGATGACCAATGATGTTGAGCACATTTTCATATACCTGTTTAGTACTAACTTCTTTTCTCTCTTATTATTGGATCCCTCATTAACACTCAACAAAGTTGTCTACTCACTTTCTTCCTTTCTGGATGCTCCTTCCTACTCTACTTTAGTGTCTTAGCTTCCTCTTATCTCTAAATGTTAGAGTCCACCCAGGACTTGGCCTTAGGCCCTCTTCTATTTTCTTTATATCCTAGTCAATCTTAAGCATTTCGAAAGTTAATGATCCCATAGATACTGATGAATTCCAAATTTATATCTCTAGAGCAGATCTTTGATCTGAGTTTCAGATCCACTTTTGCACGCATTCATTCAACGAACATTTATTGAGTGCCCATTGTATGCCAATTGCTGTTCTAGGCACTTTGTTTTCATCATTTAAAAAAGCAGACAGAAAGCAGCTTTTATTTTACTTACATTGAAGGAAGAAAAAGGCAATATGTAAATTAAGTAGGTAATATAGTATACTAGAAAATCATGTGTTCTATGGTAAAAAGGAAAAAGCTGGGTGATGGAAAGTTAAAAGCCCTGGGAAGGGTGTTGCAGTGTTAAATTGGGTGGTCAAGATAGGCTTCCTTGAGAAAGTGATATATGAGCCAAGATTTGAAGGAAATGAGAAAATTAGCCTTGTGGATATCTAGAGGAAAAATGTGCTAAGCAGCCAGTGCAAAGGCCCTGCAGTGGGAGCTTGGTATGTTTTAGCAAAGAGGCTAGAATGGAGTAAATGAGAGGTAGAGTTATAGATCACGTTGGAGTGTTAAAAAAGGGAATGGGCAGATCATGTAGAGTCTCGTAGGCCATTGTAAGCTTTTAGCTTTTACTCTGAGTAAAATATGGAGCCTTTGAAGGACTGGAGGCAGAGGACAGACATTATCAATTTATGTTTTAAAAGGATGACTGGCTGCTGTAGGGAGGCAAGAAGAGTTGGAGGGAAATCAATTAGAAGATTATTGTAATGGAGCTGTCTACTTTATAGCTCTTCTTGGATGTTTTAGAGGTATCTCAGACTCAACAAAAGATGTCCCCCTTTCGCCTTCCCACAAAAACCAACCTCATCCTCTTCCATTGTTCTCTATTTCAGTGAATCGTTCTACCATGGTCAAGGAGAAACCTGCCCATCATCCTTGATTCCTTCCTCTCCCTCATCCTCCCTATTCAATTCCACACCAAATCTCATTGATTTTTATTTCCCATTACATTTCTCTAATCTCCCCTTGTCTCTCTGTCTCCACTCATATTTCAGACCACCATCAGCTCTAGCTACGTCATCTTGAAGTTCTGCAGCAACCTCCTAATGTTCTCTGTTCTTATCTAGTGTATTCTCTACAGAGCAGTTAAATTGATCTTTTCAAAATGCAGGCCTGCTTAAGTAAATGCTTCTGTTTAAAACCCTTCACTTGCCTTTCACTATTCTCAGGATGGCCCACAAGATTCTGTGTGGTGTGCTCTGTTTCCATCTCCAGCCTTAACTCAGCTCATCTTTTCCCTTGCTTATTACATTCTAGTTACACTTTCATTTCCCTGACTGTACCAAACCCTTTCCCAACTCAAGACCTGCATATTTGCTTATTTCCATGCTTATTATCTTTGTCTACCATATTCTTCCTCCCATATGCTTCTGTGGCTAACTACAACATCAGATCTTTTTTTTTTTTTGGAGACAGAGTCTTGCTCCGTCGCGAGGCACCAGGCTGGAGTGCAGTGGCGCAATCTTGGCTCACTGCAACCTCCGCCTCACGGGTTCAAGCAATTCTCCTGCCTCAGCGTCTCAAGTAGCTGGGACTACAGACGTGCACCGCCACACCCAGCTAATTTTTGTACTTTTAGTAGAGGCGGGTTTTCACCATGTTGGCCAGGATTGTCTCCATATCTTGACCTTGTGATCCGCCCACCTCGGCCTCCCAAAGTGCTGGGATTACAGGCATGAGCCACTGCGCCCTGCCCCATCAGATCTTAGCTTAAATAACATTAGTGAGGGAGGCTGATCATCCCTGAATACCCATCTAATTTAGGCTTTCCCATTAATCTTTCTCATATCATTCTTTTCTTTTCCTTTGTAGTATTTATTATAATTTCTAAATTTCTAGATTGATAAAAACTGAACTGCATATCTACACACATTAAAAAATACTGCTTAGCACCTTTCTTTATGCTGGTAACTTGGAACAACTCTGTGAGTCATATAAGTTCCACGAGGCCAAGAGTCATGTCCCTCTCATTTTCCACTGTATCCCCGGTGGATAATATAGTGTCTAACACATATCAGGCACTCTCAAATACTGTTTGAACAAATGAAGAAAAATTTTTTACTTACCCTTAAGCTAGCTCTATACAACTCTCTAGTTCCACCATTAGAGGGCATGTAGGGTCAAAGTTTCATTCAATAAATATCCACTGGGTAGGTACCTAGACAAGCACTGTGATCTGCTCTATTGCAGGGCCAAAGAATTTAGCAAAAGATACCTTGAAAACTTTGCTTCTAAATAGGGATGCAAGGCATACCTTGTGCAGCAAGATGTCTACCTGTAATTATTCATAGAATGTGCCATTGCTTTTCGCACTCATTGAACAAAGTGTATTTTTGGTTCAAAAGGGGTATTAGCTTAGGAGTGTTCTCAGGGGAAGGTTACCTGACCCTTTGGGTGTCACCTTACTTAGTTTTCCTATATTTCTGGGTCTGCCCCTAAGCTTTGCCCACTTGGGAATTTAATTTTGTCATCCCAGGGGTAGTAGGGAAAATATCGTTTTTTAGCCCACAGTAGCCAAGGTCACAAGACTAGAATACAATTCATTGAATTAGCATAAGAAAAAAATAATTGCTAAGCACCTGATAGTCACATGAGCCTGTAGTAAAATCCATGTGGGAAGCCAAAAGATAATAGGAAGGTTGCTTTATGTGTGTAGCACCACTGCAAGGGAAGTTGGTTGCATAATCTTAACATTTTGTGGCAGCCAACTCTAATGGTGTGATCCATCCATCTTCAGTATGGGGATGTGCTTACCCCAGTGAATGGAAAATAGATTTCTTGAGCCAGAGGTTCTTCCTAGCCTTGGAAGTGTTGCTTTGCCAAGAACGTCCTTCTGAAAATCCATATTTCCAATATTTCCAACTGACCTTCTTCCTCTCAATGGACTCTCTCTTTGTTTAGATATGATAATAATGTTGTTTGGGTTACTGTCTAGATTGGTTTTCAGCCTGGAACCTCTGCTGTCTCTTTTAAGGTGACTTTGCACCTTTGGCCTTACCTAATGTGTTTTAATTTTATTCATCAAATTCTCAGAGTTTAGTGGGTGCATTTCTGGGTCCTCTGGGAATCTTTCTAATACAATTCTCAAATGCAAGAGGGAAATACATTTTTGATCCAAGAGTCGCTGCTATTTTTTCAGGTGGAATAAAAATTTTTCAGTGGTAGGAATGATTAATTTTGTTTTGGGGAGTATATTAGGCTGTTTTCACAGTGCCAATAAAGACATAGCTGAGACTGAGTAATTTATAAACAAAAAGAGGTTTAATGAAGTCGCAGTTCCACGTGGCTGGGGAGGCCTCACAATTAAGGCGGAAGGGAAAAAGCACATCTTATACGGCAGCAGGCAAGAGAGAAGGAGAGCCAAACAAAAGGGGAAACCCCTTATAAAACCATCAGGTCTAGTGAGACTTATTCACTACCACCAGAACAGTATGGGGGAAAGTGCCCCCGCACCATGATTCAGGTATCTCCCACCGGGTCCTTTCCACAACAGGTGGGAATTATGGGAGCTACAATTCAAGATGATATTTGGGTGAGGACACAGCCAAACTGGAGGAGGTGATGTTAGAGCTGAATAGCAGATTAGAAGCTCTAGATGTGGAATGGAGAATATGATAATTTCCAAGCAGAAAGAACAACTTACACGCATGTTACGGTGTACTTGTAAGGCATTGTTGCATATTAGGATAAGACACAGTCCAATGGATGTTTAGATAGATTCAATGACAGAAAGCTCAGATGCATCTCCTGTTGCATGACTCTCAGTGGGCCTTACAAACCCTAGGACACAACAGCTATTGCTCATTCTGTCTGAAACACTGCATGCAAGCCAAGCCTTGATCCTTAAATTATTAAAATCTCTTCTAAATACACAAACACAAATATGAGAGTGCTTCCTCCATAAGCTTCTACAGCATTTTTACCTCTCATGGCCTTTATAAAGCACAGTTATTTGTGTAAATATACAAATTTGACCTGCCCTCCTCTCCATCCCCCTCCCCCACTCTTCCTGGAAGAGAAATAACTTTACTATTTTAGATATCTGTCATTCCTATGTATGTCTTTATATTTTTACTGCATTTGTCAGAAACATAAAGAGTGTTTTACATGTTTTTAAATCTGATTTAAATGACATGAAACATCATTCTACAGCTTGCTGTTTTCATTCATTTCATTTATGTCTTAACATTCATCTATATTACATTCTATTTCTTTCTAAAAAAACTGTTATTTTGTATTCCATTATATGCTTATAATCATAATTTGGTGATCTTTTCATTTCTTTTTTAATATTTAAGTTATGTTTATATTTTTGGGTTAACACAGACAACCATTTTGGAAAACATTTCCCAATATCTAGTAAATTTGAAAGTGCACATGCTTTTCAACTAAACAAATCCATTTCTAGATATATACACTGGGTCTGTGCTGTCCAACATGGTAGCCATTAACCAAATGTGACTATTTAAATTAAAACTTTAAATAATTAAAGTTAAAAATTAAAATAGTATTTAAATTTCATCTCCTCAGTTGAACTAGCCACATTTCAGGTATCTAATATCCATAGGTGGCTAGTGCGTACTGAATTGAACCACAGAGATATAGAGCATTTCCATCCTGACAGACATTCTAATGAACTCTCCAATGCTGCCCTGGAGATTAATTTTATTTGTATTTTCCCAGTATACCATGAACATAAAAAGCACTAAATATGGAATGAATGAATGTGAAAATATTGCATTGCAGAGCTATATGTGGTGTTAAATGAGTTCCAGGAAAAAGAGCTATATGAGGTTAGAGGGGGTGATTGCATATAAGAGTCCTGGGCATGGGTTTGGAGAATTGAGTAAGGTATTTATCCAAGGCAATCAACTGCAGCATAGCAAGAAGAAGAGTTGGAAATCATTATTGCAGAGAAAATAAGATAGCTCAAAAACAGAGAAGCTGTAGCAAGAATCAGATCCAAAGCAAGACTCTGAGAAGGGAAAATGAGCTATGAAGTCAGAAGCCAAAAAGATTAAAAGGAGACCAAGAAGTGGAGTACAATGCAGGTCAGAGAGAGCAGTTCAGGACAGAGGCTGTGAATAATGTAAAGGTATCTGAAGTCTGCACTCTGGGCTTTGAGGACTAAGTAAGCTCTCAACCCTAGGATCAAAATATGTTTATTTCCTAAGTGTATTGCCATCACCCATAAGACCTGTCCACTATTTTGGAAGCTATCGTTAACAGAGGGTTATCTGTAAACATGTGGAAGAATAGGATTTGGCTCCCACTACAGATAGCTACCAAAATTTGGAAGGACGAGGGCGATGCCTGAACTGGGCTGCTAAGAACTGCATTTCTGAGGTCAATTACTCTAGGAAGAGGAAGAGACCAGGAAGGGAGCAGATGTGGTATAGAAGAGTAGATCAAAAAGGAAAGGAGGATGAAAAGGACAAAGGTCAGCCAAAAACCAAATACAATGAGAGGACATTGTGCAGGTCTTAATATTGGTTTTCAGTTAATTGTAGAGTTATTTCTATAAACTTAAAAGCCAGCAGGAATGTGATGTGGGATTCAGAAGCTGTTGATCTAATTTAGTCAAAAAGTACAGAGAGCTCTAGCCCCAGGCTTCTGCCTACCTTTCTGAGCTGCTTTGTAGTCCACTCCTGGTTTTCACAAAAGTTTCTTCAGCTCTTTCCTGCCCCACCAACTCCACTAACTCTCAGAGTCAGAGGTACTGATTAAAAGATCTGATTCTCAACATATTTTTTGGCAGGGAGAGAGGGCAGGTATGTGGCCACAGGGGAAGCTGGATATGAGCGAAAAATCAGAGACAACCATTTTAAAGTGCCTGAGTCAAGCAGGCTATCTTATGTCCCTCTCATATCTTGCAAAGTTCAGCTTAGCAAGAAAAGTCTTATCTATTCTTCATGGTTTTACATATTATAGATAGTCCAAACTAATTTAAGTTTTCAGCTGTTATTTTCAAAACTCAATAATCAGATTGGTGCCTACCTTTGATTACAAAGGTATAACCAATTCTAGGGCCAGACCAAACAAAGCTCTGCTTATGTGTTTGCTTGCCACAGTGCAATCTCATTTTTAACCATGGCTTTTGAGAATAGCAGCATATCACAGAAGGGCTAGAGACAGCTCACCCAAAGGGGCAAACAAACCATTCTATCTGACGTTAGGAAAAGACTCCTTCAAGTGGAGATTGTGCATTATGAAAGCAGCCAACTGTCTGCCTGCAGTGGGTTTGCAATCCCAGGAATCTGATGCCTTTCTATACTTCAAGCAATACTAACAGAGGTTTGGATTACTCAGCAAGACCAGTCTGAATGAACTATGTGTGTGCATTGCTAATTCTTTACAAAGATTACAAGTCTTCATTCCCAAGACTATTTCTTGTTCTGACTTCTTTACTTTTTCCCACCTCATATAACTTCACTCTTTCAACCTCAAATCCCTGTGCCCAGGCGAAAGCCAGTCTGCTGAAATGTGGGTAGTTGTCTTGGCATGCATAGGCAATCAGATGTTTGAAGAAAATTGATGAATAACCATGTGTCCAAAAGACACAAAGGGCTTAGAGAATTAAAAGGCTTATTCTTATGGTTAAACATTGGGAATGCCATCTCATTCCTGCCCAGTGATTTCTCTATTATCAGCTGGAAAGCCACCAGCAGATCCCTGGTTCATTGGCCAGTATGCAAACTAACACTTCTTTCAAGTCTCACTTTTGTTCTCAGGGTTAGGAACACTGCCATTATTCCAAAAAAAAAAAAAAAAAAAAAAAAATCTGGTTGGCCCAGCTAATTGGACTTCTTAGGTCATAATTACAGTATCGTGACATCAGCCTACATTTTCCTGGAATTGATTATTGAGCCTCATTATCTATATCTTTGTGTCCTGATACCACCATTTAGGACCAAATGGTTGAACCTACCGTACTATATACAACTAGGTTGAATGTTCCATAAGTCCTAGGACTATGAATAAACTGTTTCCTTAGGAAGATTTGAAAAAGTAATTGATAATCATAAATACTAACCTGTATTAAATGCTTATGCACCTAGCATTAATGTTTGCATTATCTCATTGAATATTCACAACAAACCGACAAAGGTATGTACTATTATTCATATCCCTATGTTTATATTTGAGGAAACTGAGGTTCTGAAGGGTGAGGTAACTTGCCCAAGATTACACAGCTAATAAATACTGAATTGGAATTTACTCCCATGTCTGTTTTGATTGAGAGCATATGCTCTTGCTGCTTCTTAGAAGGTATCTGTCTGTTCCTTGCTTCACAAGCAAGAACTCATCTGATTTTAATTTGTTAGAAACTGAAAATACAGTAGAATAAACAGATGTTTCCTTTCTGGTGGAGGGGTGGGTTATACTGTCCTGTTTTACATGTCAGCAATAGGTTTGAGGTCAATTGTGGAAATTTGTAGATCTCTCATCATAAGTGTTTATTGGGCATCTGTTATGTATCTTAATCCCCAAATTTTAAATCACATGGTAGGTGATTCAAAGAAGTGTAAGGAATAGGAATTACCAAGAGTGAGTGTCTTACCAGAGAAATGAGGCTACCTGACAAAAACCACCTCAGAACATATATATGCATGTAAAATAATACACCAATTCACGTGACAACTCTAAACGTTGTGCAAGACACTAAGGTGTTAGTAGAAAGCACACTGCTCTGAGAACCAGTGTTGTTTTAGAAATAGTTGTGTAATGTTGACTTTCAATGCTAATTTTAAAATAAAGTGGGCCTACCTCAGTCATTCCGGGTTTCTTGATTAGAGGCAGAGGAGAAGAAATAATCAGGAAAGTCTTCATGGATGAGCGGACTGTGAAGGATGGGTAAAATTTGAGTCGGTGGGAAAGGGACAGGAGACTCCAGGTCCAAGGAGGAACAAGGAAGGAAAAGTAGGAGTTAGGGTAGAGAGAATGGAAATGAGCCCAGAGTATTAAATGGTTACAAAGGTATAACCAATTCAAGGGCCAGACCAAACAAAGCTCTGCTTATGTGTTTGATTGCAACAGTGCAATCTCTTTAACCGTGAGTGGAGATATGCATACATGCTTTAAAGGAGCAAAACCCATAGTTAAGCATAAAAAAAATCAGAGACAAATGGATTGATTAATCAATGGATCAGTTGATTGATTTTTATTGTGGTAAAATATACATAATATAAATTTTACCATTTTAACCATTTAAAAAGTACAATTTATGGCATAAAGTACATTCACAATATTGTGCAATCATCACCACTATCTAGTTCCAGAACTTTTTCACCACCTCAAAGGGGAACCCTGTACCCATTAAGCAACTACTCCTCATTAACCTCTCTCCCCAGCCCCTGACAATCACTAATCTTTTGTCTCTATAGGATTTACTCATTCTGAATATTTCATATAAATGAAATCATAGAATATATGGCATTTTGTGTCTGGCTTCTTTAATTTAGCATAAACTTTTTGACATTCATCTTTGTTGTAATATGTATCAGAATTTCATTTTTTTTTTTTACGGCTGAATTGTATTGTATTTATGGCTGAATTCCATTGTATGGATATACCACATTTTGTTTATTCATTTATCTGTTGATAGACAGTTGGGTTGTTCCCACCTTTTGACTATTGTGAATAGAGCTGCTATGAACATTGGTGTAGAAGATTTTGTTTGGACACTTGTTTTCAATTCTTTTGGGTATGTATCTAGCAATGCAGTTGCTGAGTCATATGGCAATTCTATGTTTAATTTATTGAGGAACTTCCAGGCTTTTAATGTAAATCTGTCATATTAGTTAAAAACAAGGGCTGTAAAGTTTGAGTTGAATCCTGGCTTTGCTACTTGCTAGTTGGCTGACCTTGAGCAAGTGATATAACCTCTCAGCCTCATTTCTCTCATCTGCTGTATAGGGTTATTTTGTGGATTACATGCCATAATGCATATAAAGTCTCAACACAGTGCCTGACACATATTAAGCACTAGATACCTGGAGGCTACAGGAATATCCTGTAGTAGTCGCATTCAAAATGTTATGTATAGTTAACATCACAGACAAGTAGAGGCATGACCCTCTTATTTATTTTGCTACATACCTCTTCACCCCCACCTTGTAGAGCTCTGGAAGTGGTCTGTATTTCCAGAATAATTACCTACCCTGGTTTCTTAATTCCCGAATTTTAAATTGCTAGAACTGTGCATATATGTATGTATATGTACGTGCATGTGTTTTGGTATGTATTTATACACATGCATATATAAATACATACTTACATGTACTGTACACACAAATTATTCAAGTGAAAACGTTTCTATAAAATCTCAAAAGCTTGTGTGTCTTTTATAAAACAGACACTTTCTAGGAAAAGGCAATGCAATTCAGTAGTTAAGAAAATATGTTTGAATAAAAATAGACATGGGAATGAATGAAAATTCAGTGTTTATTAGCTGTGTGATACTGGGAAAGTTACCTCATCCATCTAAGCCTCAGTTTCCTCATCTGTAAATGCAGAATATGAATAGTAATACCCACCTTTGTGACTTTTTGTGAAAATTAAATGGGATAATGCAAACATTAGTGCTAGGCACACAGCAAGCACTCAATCTTCAGTCTGGTGCTACAGAGATACCAATGACTTTGACCTTCCTTGCTTTCCCACACACCACGAGCCATCAAAGTGGCCCATAGGAGTTAAAGAGCCAAAGGCTTTAGCA
Source organism: Sapajus apella (assembly GCF_009761245.1). Classification (NCBI taxonomy): domain Eukaryota; kingdom Metazoa; phylum Chordata; class Mammalia; order Primates; family Cebidae; genus Sapajus; species Sapajus apella. The sequence continues at coordinate 6,932,001 of NW_022437013.1, forward strand.
AGAACTGAAAGAATATCAAATGGTCAATAAAGAGTTTTTCCAAATGAAATGAAATTATACCATAACAAAAGCTGCTTAAAACTCTATAATCTCAAATGTATCCTTTGAGTATCCTGCTTATGATTACTCTCTGTTGGTAGTTACATTTTTCTAAGAGGAATTAGCTGTCCATCTACACAGAACACTTTCATATAGTATTGAGCTGAAAGGGAAAATGGCGGTGAAAGGAGGTAACATCTGTGATACTCTGTGCATTCAGTTTGTCTTATTTGATCATAACAACCCTGTTGTGAGGTAAATATCCTTATTCCCATTTTGGAACTGCAGACACTGGGGCTCAGAAGTAACTTGCTCAGAACTAGCAAGTGTCAGAAGCAAGACTTGAACCCAGATCTTTCTGAAAACTTCAATTTGCTATACCACACACTTACTTTAAAGAACTTCTGAGATTTTCTTTTGCTATTGGTGAAGCAGAAACCAAGAAAGGTAAAGTAAGTTGTCCAAGGTCACTCAGCCAGTTATAATAATAAAGCAGAGACTGGAAACCAGTTCCAGGAATGCCGTCTCGTGTTACTTTATTGCCTCTAACAGTTGAATAATGTAACAGTTCATCAGTTAACAATGATTAATGATTGGAGAAAATCTGAAAATAAATTCAATCCATAACTTATTTTCATTTAATGTTTCACCAGCCTTATTGAAAAACTGTTTTGTGTAGTTAGAAATGAACTAACGACCTGGCATTCCCTGATGTCTGTGTGCCCACTATATTCACTACTTGATGTTCAGAAGTTAAGATGCAAATTCAGGCAGTCCACAGGTGCTTTCAGTTCTAGTTTATAACCACTGTGGTGGGTAATTTTATGTGTCAACTTGGCTAGGCTATGGTGACCAGATGTTTGGTTAAATGCTAGTCTAGGTGTTATTGTAAAGACATTTTTAAGATGTGATGAACATTTAAATCAAGAGACTTTGCAGTATAATTTGAAGTCAGGCAATGTAGTAACTCCAGCTTTATACTTTTTGCTTAGGATTGTTTTGGCTATTCAGGACATTTTATGGCTCCATATGCATTTTAGAATTGTTTTTTCTAATTCTGTGAAAAATGACCTTTATAATTTAATAGAAATTGCATTGAATCTGCAGATTGCTTTGGGCAGTATGGTCATTGTAACAAAATTGATTATTTCAATCTATGAGCGTGGGTTGTTTCTCCATTTGTTTGTGTCATCTACAATATCTTTTCACCAGCATTTTGTAATTCTCCTGTACGGATATTTTACTTCCTTGGTTAAATGTATTCCTAGGTATCGTTTCGTAGCTATTGTAAATGGGATTGAGTTGTTGACTTGGTTCTTAGTTTTACTGTAATTAGTGTATAGAAGCACTACTAATTTTGTCACATTGATTTTATGTTTTGCAAATTTATTGAAGTCATTTATCAAATCTAAGATTCTTTTGGCACAGTTGTTAGGGATTTTAGATATAAGATCATACCATCAATGAACACAGATAATTTCCCTCTTTTCCAATTTGGATGCCTTGTTTTTCCTTCTATTGCCTAAGTGCTTTAGCTAGTTCTTCCAGTACTGTGTTGAATAGGAGTAGTGAAAGTGGGCATACTTGTCTTGTTCCCATTCTTAAAGAGAATCCTTTCAATTTTTCCCTATTCAATACAATGTTGGCTGTGGGTGTGTCATGTATGGTTTTCATTATTTTGAGGTATGTTCCTTCTCTACCTAGTTTGTTGAGGGTTTTTATCATGAAGGGATTCTGGATTTTATCGAATGTTTTTTCTGCATCTATTGAAATGATCATATGACTTTTATTTTTAATTCTGTTTATGTGGTTAATCACATTTATTGATTTGCATATTGAATGATCTTTGCATCCCTTGAATAAAACCCAGTTGGTGTACCATAAAACCCATGGTGTAGCATAGTTCCAGTATAACAATAGACACACAGATTAGTAGAATAGAATAGAGAAACCAGAAAAAAGGCCAGTAACTACAATCAACTGATCTTTGACCAAAATTGACAAGAATATTCATTGGGGAAAGGATGCCCTACCAATAAATAAGGCTGGAAAAATTGGATAGCCATATGCAGAAGAATGAAACTAAACCCATATGATCGCCATATATTAAAATTAACTCAAGGTAGTTAAAGACTTAAATGCCATATCTCAAACTATAAAAATTCTAGAAAAAAGAAGCCAAGGAAAAACACTTCTGAACATTGGCCTAGGTGAAAAATTTATAACTAAGTCCTCAAAAGCAAACATAACAAAACCAAAAATAGACACATGGGACTTAATGCAACTAAAAAGCTTTTGCACAGCAAAAGAAATAATTGACAGAGTAAAAAGATAACCTGTGGAATGGGAGAAAATATTTGCAAAGTGTGCATCAAGCCAAGGGCTAATATCCAGAATCTATAAGGAACTAAACTCAAAAAAAAAAAAAAAAAAGAAAGAAAAGAAAGAAAGAAACACACACACACAAATAGCCCTGTTAGAAATGGGCAAAGGACATGAACAAACTTTTTTTCAAAAGAAGAGATACAGGTGTCCAACAAACATGAAAACTTGCCCAACATCACTAATCATCAGACATGCAAATTAAAACCGTAATAAGATACCATCTTACAGCAGTCTGCTTATTATTTAAAAGGCAAAAAGCAAAAGATGTTGGCGAGGATGCGGAGAAAAGAGAATGCTTATACTCTGTTGCTGGGAATGTAAACTAGTACAACTGATATGGAAAGCAGTATGGAAATTTCTCAAAGAACTAAAAAGAGAACTATCACTACTGTGCGTCCAGCAATCCCACTACTGAGTATCTACCAAAAGGAAAAGAAATCATTATATCAAAAACACACCTGCACTCATGTATTTATCACTGCACTATTCACAATATCAAAAAGTCATGGAATCAATCTAAATGTCCATCAGTGGATACTTGAATAAAAAGAATGTGGTATATAACCCATGGAATGCCACTCAGTGACAAAAAAGAATGAAAGCATGTATTTGCAGTAACATGGATGGAACTGGAAGCAATCTTCCTAAGTGAAATGACTCAGAAATAGAAAGTCAAAAACCACATATTCTCACTCATAAGTGGGAGATAAACAATGAGTTAGACATGGACATACAGAAAGGAATAATAGACATTAGAGACTCTAAAAGGTTGGAGTGTAGAAGTGGGATGAGGGATGAAATACTACCTATTGAGTACAGTGTACACTACTCAGGTGATGGGTACACTAAAAGCCCAGACTTTCACCACTACTCAATATATTCACGTAACACAACTGCACTTGTACCCCCTAATCTATAAAAATCAATAAATCAGTAGACTTTTTGTAAAGCAGATTATCCTCCATAATGTGGGTGGGCCTTATCCAATCAGTTGAAGGCCTCAAGAGAAAAAGACTGAGATCCCCTAACAAAGTAGGAATTCTGCCTTCAGACTGCCTTTGGACTTTAGACTGCAATGTCATCTCTTCCCTGGGTCTCTACCCTGTCAGCCTGCCCTGCAGATTCCAGACTTCCCAGTTCCCACAATTGAGTGGGCTAATTCCTTAATATAAATACAGTCATGTGCCACAAACAATGTTTTGGCCAAGGATGGATGACATTTACAACAGTGGTTCCATAATATTTTAATGCTGTATCTTTCTGTACCTTTTTATGTTCAGATATAAATGTGCAATTACTTAACATCGTGTTACAATTGCCTGAAGTATTTAGTACCGTAACATGCTGTACATGTTTTTAGCCTAAGAGCAATAGGCTATACAATAGAGCCTAGTGTGTAGTAGGCTATACCATCTAAGTTTATGTAAGTACACTATGATGTTTGCACAATGAGAAAATCACCTAAGGATGTATTTCTCAGAATATATCCCAGTTGTTGAGTGACATAGTAGTGTACAAACACACACACACACAAAGACCATTTTCATTTTATTTCCCTGAAGACCCCAATCTAATATAACCACCTACTAATGTACCAGGCACAATGCTAGGCTCTGAGAATATTTAGAAGAGATTGCTCTACAAAGAAATTTGCACCATGTGGCAAAATATGACAAAACACATTGACAAAGGTAGGTCAAGGCAGGAAAATAAAGCCACAAGAAAAGCACCCAGGGGTATTTCATGATGTCGTTTACACCTGATGATAACTGAGAACACTCGGATGTTTATCTGTAAGTGGGAAATTTACTTAATTCAGAAGGAGAAACCTTGCAAAAATAGAGGTAAAAATAGACTCCCCTCTTTATTTTAGACTATCCTGTTTGGTTAAATTTACTGATTGAACACATTAATTCAATAAACATTTATTGAATCTTAGCTTTGTGCACAGTGTGTAATGACAAAGTGGTGATGATATGAGAAATCTCAGATTTGTTAGCATCTCTCCCTAAACTTGGCTTAATCTCTGAAACCCAAGCTAGGGATGGAAAAATTACTTGGTATAGCTGTGGATTGAAAACAGGCACACAGATGTTCCTGCTAGGGCCACCTTTATCTCTGACAACTTGATTTTGACCAAGTTAGAAATTGAATATATAGGCTGGTGGCAGTTACCTGTCCCCTGCCTTATACCTCCTGGTTTCCAGGATTGCCTACTCAGTTTTCAGGCTCTATCAGTACCTAGATTTCATTCATCACCCATCTAAAAGGGCAGCCCTGGGTATGTCAGGGAAGAATCATGTCCTTCAAATGTAGTGAATTCCATTTATTCCCAAAGATTCTCTGACTCCTTGCACTGGAGTCATTTACAGCCTTTTGAGAGATAAGACTAATTAATGCTCATAGAGTACTTGGAGAGCCATGCATAACAGCACATGAATATTTTCAAAGTAGTATATTTTGCCTAGTGTCTGGGCCAGGACCAGGCCTATAGAATTTAATTGAATGTGTATCCCTGGTTAAAGTTGGAGCTCCCCAGTGGCAGAGTCTTTGTCCCATTCTGCTTTGTATCCATATAAGTCTGATCCCTACTTCCTCTGTGTAGATCTTTAAGGTATATATTCCTCAGGGCTTTCTCCCAGAACTCATTCACTCTCAGTACAAACTTGCCCATGCATAATTCTATGTTCTATCCCAAATTTCTCCTCCAAGCTCCAAGCCCATATATATATCTAACTGTTTAGACATATTTTCCTGGCTATTCACAGAAATTTCAAACTCAGCATGTCCAAAACTGAACTCATTTTCTATACATGCACATGCATGCACACACACATAAATTGTTCCTATTCCATGCTTCCCCACCTCAGCAAATGGCACTACCATCCTCCCTGTTCCTCAAGCTGAGTCACTTTTGACTCTTCTTTTTACTTCCCCTCCCACAAAGGTTCAGTCGTTCACCTTAGTCTATCCATTCACCAACTCAGAAACTTAAGTCCCTTTCCTAAACTGTTTTTTTCATAAAAAATTTCAAATAGAAAAAATGGAATAGTACAATGAAACTCCTTCCATGTACCAATTGCTCAGCCTCAAATTTACTAATTCATAAGCAATCTCATTTCAACAATTCTCACTTCTCCCCACCCTCAATCATTGGGAAACAAATACCAGAAATAATCTCATTTCCTCTGTATTTCATTATGTATCTCTTAAAAGCAAGTTATGAAAAATCCAAAATCCCATTATCACACCGACAACAAAATTGATAATAATATAGTATAATCAAATATCCAGGCAATGTTCATATGCCCGCCACTTTTTTTACCCTGAGACTGAGTTTTGCTCTTGTTGCCTAGGCTGGAGACAATGGCCGATCTCAGCTCGCTACAACCTCCGCCTCCTAGGTTGAGGCGATTCTCCTGCCTCAGCCTACCGAGTAACTGGTATCACAGGTGTGCACCATCACGCCCTGCTAATTTTTGCATTTTTAGTGGAGGCAGGGTTTCACCATGTTGGTCAGGCTTGTCTCGAACTATTGACCTCAGGTGATCCACCAACCTTGGCCTCCCAAAGTGCTGGGATTACAAGTGTGAGCCACCACACCTTGCCTTCCCCATTGTTTTATAAATGGATTTGCTTCCTTACATCTGAATATCCAAATAAAGTCCCTATATTGTGATTGGATGACAAGTCTCTTAAGTCACTTTATTTTTTAACTTTTATTTTGTGTTTAATTGACTCATAATTGTACATACTTATAGGGTACGGTGGGATGTTTCCATACATATATAAATCGTGTAATGATCAAATCATGGTAACTAACATATCTATCACCTCAAACACGTATCGTTTCTTTGTGGTAAGAACGTTCAAATTCCTCTATTCTAGCTATTTTGAACTATACAAAACATTACTTTTGACTACAGTCACCCAACTTCTCCCCATCATTTCCAGCCACCCTCCCATTCTCCTTAGCTTCTAGTAACCATTATTTTACTCTCTACTTTTGTGAGATCAACTTCTTTTAGACTCCACACATGAGATCATGTGGTATGTGTTCCATCTTTGACTTATCTCACTCAACATAATATTGTCTAGGTTTATCCATGTTGTTGCAAATGAGAAGATTTTGTTCTTTTTCATGGCTGAGTAGCATTTCACCATGTGTATATGTACCACATTTTATTTATCCATTCATCCAATGATGGACATTTAGGTTTACTTCATATCTTGGCTATTGTGAATAGTGCTGCAATTAGTCTTGGATCACAGATATCTCTTCAACATGATTTCATTTCCTTTGGGTATATATCCAGTATTGGAATTGCTGGATCATGTAGTAGTTCTATTTCTAATTTTTTGAGGCATCTCCATACTGTTGTTCATAATGGTTTTAATCTGTAGCTTCTCCTCAATCTCTCTTTTTTCCTCCCTGAAATCTTTTGTTGACAAAAACTGGATTATTTTGTCCTGTAAGTTTCCCATAGTTTTGATTTGTTGGTTACAGTTCTCCTGTATTTACTATAAAGTGTTGTAAAGTGTTGGTAGTTCTAGAGATTTGATTATATTCCATTTTTTTCTCTCTCTCTTTTTCCCCCTCTTCCTCTCTGCCTCCCTCCTTCTTTCCCCCCATTCCCTCTCCCTTTTCCTTCCCCTCTTCCCCTTCCTCTCTTTCTGCAAAAATATTTAATCAGATAGTGTTTTATTCTTCCATCATTATTGAAGTACAAAATGCTACAATGTCTGCTTGATCTTCTTTCTGAAATACTAGCAGCTCTTGATCTTCATTAGAACCCCAGTCCATTACTTTATTGGGAGTTGCAAATTTTGATTCTATAATTCTGTCTTTTCTTATGCATACAGTACCTGTATACTTCATTTAGGAGAAACATCCCTTCATTAATTTTTATGGTTATTCTGAGTTATAGTTCATTTAAGAAAGGCAGGATGAATGCTTGATTCCACTATCCTTTTGTTAACCAATTTAAAAAATAATTATTTCCCTAGCATCCTCCAAAAGTGACCTGTGAGGGTTTTTTTTTGTGTTAGGTGCCATTATGGACTCATGAAGTTCTGAATATTTTACAAGTTTCATTCAATGCAGTTATCATTATCGACATTCAGGCCATCACTTATTTGGGCAGTGGGAGCCTATTCAGATTGACTTCTGAGTCCCTTTGTTGTGATCTTTTAACAGTGTTACTGAGATACAACTGACTTATAGTAAACTGAACATATTTAAAGTGTACAATTTAATAAGTTTAGACAAATATGTACAAGCATGAAAGCATCATCAAAATCAAGATAATGAACATGTCCATTATCAGCAAAAGTTCCCTTCGTTTGTAATCCCTCCTCTCACTCCTCTCTGCCATGCCCTCACCCTTGGGCAATCATATTAAATCTGTTTTCTGTCACTATAAATAAATTTTAATTTTCTAGAATTCTATGGAAATGGAAATATAAAATATGTATGCTTTTTTACATAATTACACAATAATTACACTTTTTATTTGGCATAATTATTTTGATACTCATTTATGATGCTGCCTGTATCAATAGTCCTCTATGACAGGAATAAATAGTCCCCAGGGCCAGCTGGGTACTACTGCCTTATGAGCTATGTCAGCAGTCCCCAACCTGTTGGGCAGAAGGGACTCGTTTTGTGAAAAACAATTTTTCTGTAGACAGGGTCGGGGGGGTGTGGGGCTAGGGATGTTTACAGGATGAAACTATTCCAGCTCAGATCTTCAGGCATTAGTTAGATTCTCATAAGGAGCATGCAACCTAGATTTCTTGCATGTGCTATTTACAATAGGATTTGAGATCCTATGAGAATCTAATGCCACTGCTTATCTGACAGGAGGCAGAGCTCAGGTGCTCACATGCCCGCCGCTTACCTCCTGCTGTGCAGCCCAGTTCCTAACAGGCCACTGACAGATCTGCAACCCAGGAGTTGGAGACACTGAGATATGTGATATGCAAATATTTTCTCTCAGTCTGGAGCTTATCTTTCCATTCTTATAAGAATATTATTCAAAAAAAGAAGTTTTAATTTAGATGATGTCCAATTTCTTCATTTTTTTCTTGCATACTTCAAATTTCTGGTGTTGTATCTAAATCTCTGCTTAATCTAAGAGGACAAATATTTTCTCCTAATTTTTCTACTGGAAATTTTGAAGTCTCAGGCTTATATGTATATCTAAAATATATTTTGAGTTAATTTTTGTACATAGTGTAAAGTATAGATCAAAGTTCATCATCTGTTTATTTTGCATATTGGATGTCCAGTTGTTCCAGACTATCCTTTGCTGGAGACTATTTGTTGAAGACTATTCTTTCTCTACTGGAATACCACTGCAGCTTTGTCAAAAATCAGTTGACTATATATATGTGGATCTATTTATGGACTCTATTCTGTTTCATGCATACATTTGTCTAACTTTATGCTGTCTTGATTGTTGTAGCTTCACAATAAGTCTTGAAGTAGATCCTGTAAGTCTCAAAGCTTTTTGTTTTTCTGAGTTGCTTGGGCTATGCTAGGTCCTTTACATTTTCATATACATTTTCAAATTGCACTGAGTTTATGATCAGCAATTGGGGGGAAATTGATATTATAAAGATATCTTTCCATTTATTTAAATATTCTTTAATTTTCTCAGCAATTAAGTTTGCCATGCATAGGCACTGCACATCTTTTGTCAGATTTATTCCTAAGTGTTTCATATAATTGATGTTATCATAAAGGCATTTTTATTTCAGTTTACAGTGGTTTATTGCTAGTATATAGAACTGCAACTAATTTTTGTATATTGATCTTGTATCATCCAGCATTACTAAAGTCACTTATTAGTACTAGTAGCTTTTTGTAGATTTCATGTTGTATTTTATTAGATCATGTTATCTGTGAATAAGCACTATTTTGCAACTTCCTTTTGAATTTGGATGCCTTTTTTTCACTGGCTAGAATGCCTAGCACAATGTTGAATAGAAGTGTAAATGTGGACATCTTTGCCTTGCTCCCAGTCTTAGTTGGGAAAGCATTCAGGCTTCCACCAACAGACATAATGATATCTGTAGTATTTTCCATAGTTGCCTTTTAGCAGGTTGAAGAAGTTTCCTTCTATTTCTAGTTTGCTTTGAGTTTTTATCAATAGTAGAGGCTGGATTTTCTCAAATTATTTTTCTGCATCTATTGAGATAATGATAGGGTTTTTTTTTTTTCTTTTTGGTCTGCTAATACGGTGAATGACATTGACTAATTTTTAGATGTTAAACCAACTTACCATACCTGGAATAAACTGCACTTGGTCATAATGTACCATCATTTCTATATATTGTTAGGTTCAATTTTGTGAATTTTTATCAAGAATTTTTGTATCTATAGCTCTGAAAAATAGTAGTCTGTAATGGTAATGCTGGACTCACAGAATGAGTTAGAAACTAATCCCTCATCTTCAATTTTCTGGAAGAATTTGTATAGGATCAATATATTTATTCCTTAAATGTTTGGTAGAAATCACCAGTGAGGCCATCTAGCCCAGGAGTTTCCTTTATTGGAAGGTTTTTAACTGCAAATTCAATTTATTTAATAGGCAAGGGACTATCGGGATTCTCTACTTCTTCAGTGAGATTTGGTAGTTTATGTCTTGCACAGGAATTACCAAAGATAAAGTTTTGCCACAGAAGGGCTTCTAAAAATTGGTTTTGCATCTCACTGTGCTTAGAAACAAAAAGAAAAGTAGATGAGTTTTGAAGTCATGAAATATGGAATTAGAGACAGAAATACTGGACCGCTCCTTCGCCTATGGCTTTTATTAAGCCCAAAAAGTTTCAACTGGAGTTTGAACTTTGCTTATGAAATATAGTGCTTGTGTGTGTGTGTGTTGTTGTTGTTGTTTGTTTTGTTTTGCTTTTCAAAGTCTGTTCCCACCAACTAAGTAGAATACTTGACTTGTTTCTATTTTCTGCCTGTGAGAAGGGATTAGGGCTATTTCTCCTAATTTTAGAAATGTAGTCATACGTGACAAGTTGGTTTGTCTTGTTCATGCTTCAAACAAAATGAAAATTAACTTCTGAAAGGATTTATAGCTTAAAATTGCAGCCATACAACTAGGTAAAAGTAATATGTTGTTCTTGGCAAATGAAGACAGAGGTCCTGGTGTTTGCTGGATTTTGTACTTTATAGGATTTTGTTTCCTTCTAATTTTTCCTCCTAGTCATGAGGGATGGATTTTCTACGAGCCATTTAATTTTCCTGGTTAGTCTTCTTCACATGTCATCTTTCCCCATCTGTGAGCAACTTGAAACATCTTTCTCCTTATCAACACATGTAAGCCTTAGACACTATCTACATTGTGAGCTAAACATCTGGTGAAATATTGTCTTTATGGAAATGACCTGTATTTGTCTCCTATTCTGTTTCCCAATAACTGCTACTGCTGGTGAACTACACACATGAACTCACCATCTGTCTCAACTGAGCATTTGTTATACTGTGTCCCACTAGTCCAAAAGAAAGAAATGGCACTGCCCTTAACCACTTGGACTTAATAACAGAGGAGACAGTCTGTCAGGATATTTCCAACGGGACACAGTCTCTGTCCTGGACTCCTAACTCTTCCTATTTCTCTAGAGTTAAAAACAAAATTCTTAATCTCCCAACTAGAAACCTTAAAAGATTTTGTTTTCAACTTGTAATGATTTTCCTAAAGCTATCATATTATAAATTAGCAGAGAGGGCCTGTACCAAGCCACTAAAGGCCATGACACTCACTGCATACTTAAGGTCTAGTAACAAGAGTAAGCTCACAGAATGTAGAACATACAGTCCCACCACGCATTGTACAACTGAGGAAACTGAGGCTCAGCCAGATCACCTGAAATAATTTTGAATGTTTTTACTGGAAAACTGTTGCCACAATTTCTCTACAGTAGTCAAAAGGAGAGGCTGTTAGAATGACCAACAAATATAACAGTAAAACATTAGCAGTGCTATTGTTGGAAAAGACAGAAAGTGAAATTTAAGAAAGGATGTGTGAATTTTGTGATATATGAGTTCCATCTCAGTAAAGTTTTTACAAAAAGGAAAAAGAATGGATGTGACTAGAATTTCCAGAGAAATGGTTGAAACATGAAAGGTGTTCCAGGAAAACAGGATAATCAATAAATAGGCCCCTGTGACTAGAGGGGGTGACAGGTGGGCTTACAATGGTAAGTTGAGCCTGATTTTGAGTGCCCTTAAATGTCATACTTAAATTTTGAACTTTGTGGGTAATGGGGAGCCATCAGAGGCTTTTGAGGGAAGATAAAACAATCACATCCAAGTTTTAGAAGGATGTCTTTTTATCTTCTGCAGCGATAGTTCTCACTTTCTCCTTTTGACTGCAGCTATCTCCTGTATCAAGCTTTTAGTTTCCTGAGTGCAAGGAATATGTTTTCTAAATATTTGTCTTTTTTCCATACTGCCCAACACAGTGCCTTTATACATAGCAAGTGTGCATTAAAGGTTGTCTAGCAAGCACACAGCAAGCCAGTATACAGCAGGCATTCAATAAATACTTGCTGAGTAAATGAATAAATTTAATCATTACAATGCTAGTTGTAACTCTGCTTTCCCCTTTTACTTTGGAAAGCATATTAGAATGCAAATGAGTAGGAGTGACTCAGTTACAGAAAGAAACATGAGTCCCCTCTTAATTTTCTGAAAAAGTAAGGCAAAGAATTTATATTTTAACTACTATTACTAACGATTACTTTTGACACACCTCATAACTGAATTTGTCACACAAGTGTATCATGATGCTACGTGTAGGGTTTCCAGACAAAATAGATGACACTCAATTAAATTTGAATTGCAGATAAATAACAAATAGATCTTTAGTATAAGTATATCCCCAAATATTGCATGGAACATACACTAATTTGGGACATACTTATACTAAAAAGTTACTTGTAGTTTTTCTGAAATTCAAGTTTATTGTGCATCCTGTATTTTTTTTGCTAAATCTGAGTATTCCTCACTGCTCCCTGTGACTAGCCTTGGGATGTGTTCTTTCATAGCTACTCAGTAAATTCTTACTAACAGAGGAAAAAGAGACTTCTATTTTAAGAACATTATGAGCAATATTTAGTTTGTGTGTTAAGCATTTGTTTGTTAAATTTACTTAAAGGTCTAACTGGGTAGTACTACATCCACTCAGGCCCTGGTTCATACTGGCTGGCTAGAGCTTTTCAAGTGAAACCTGAATTCCCTGTTCCTTTTCTATCCCTGATGCCATCAGTTGTTTTTATCTATGGTGTGAACACAGTTGAACAGATGTTGGAGGGAAATGGCTTCCTGAAATATTCAGCAATGTCTGGTGTCAGTTTCTTCCTTAAAATAAAGTATAGGTGACAAGTCCCATGTGGTAGGGAGCTAGATCACACAGATCACTTTCTTCTCTTCCCAGAGTCTTTCATTCATAAACTCATAGGGAGCTTTTCTTAAAAGGCAAGTGCACATTAAACATGGGACAGGACCCAGCTTGGTTTAATGTGTGTATGTATGTGTATGCATGTGTGTACGTGTGCATCTGTGTATGTTCACATTTCAATGCAAAGGTTTTAGGTTTCATTTTAGAATTGCTCAAAGTAAAGCCAGATTCTCTGTACTACTAGCAAGAAGTTCAGAAACGCAGGGTAATGTTAAAGGGGACCTGGTTTAAGGGAAGAGGTCTAAGATTTTGAGCCAAACCTGGGTCTGAAATAATGCTGCTCCCTAGCTGACTGACCTTGGGAAGGCAAACTAATCCCTTGAAGCATGAGTTTTTTCATCTGTAAAAAGATAACGGTAACAGTGCCTACCTCACAGTGGAGGTGGGACAGTCAGTGATATAACAAAAGTGAACTACTTAACTAGGCACATAGCAGATATTCACGGTAGCTGATATTGTGAATGTGGCCCCAGGATACGCCTGATCTAGCCAAAGAGGCCTCAGAATTTTTGGATCCTGAGACCACTGGCAGTGAATGAAGATTATGAAAGGTCACCTCAGCATCTTGTATTATTTTTCTCTTTTAGATGTTTGGCTATCTTCACTTTGTCATATAACTAGCAAATGATACCAACACTCTGAAACTCAGGATTTTTTTTTTAATCTAGAAAACGGTCATATGAAAAATCATTCCTTTGTTTCAAAAGTACTTATAAGAATTATATATGAAAGTTATTTAGAAAATGTGCAAACGATACAAATAATATTGTGAAGTAAGTAGAGTAATATTGATTAAAAAGTACCCCCCAAAAGGCACCTCTCAACACTCATCTTTCTTTTCCCGGCATCTTAGTTTTGGGCTAATTCCTGGAACTAGTGGCAGCAGGTCCAGTTATACACAGACACACACACACACACACACACACACACACACACGAGCCAGACAGTTGAAAGTACCTGGTTTTTTATCCCCACTCTGATACTTAACTTTTTGTGTTGAAAAAGTCATTTAACAGCTGAATTTCCATTTCCTCATCTTTAAAATGGGAATTAGCCATTGAATGAGGACCTATTAAGCATTCTCATGCACAGTACTAGACACTGTAATTGTAAATATTACCAGCTGACATAGATTGAGCATATGCTTAATATAGTAAGCACTTGACTAAAATCATCATCTCATTTAACCTCACCAAATCCTGTAAAGTAAAATATCCCTTTTTATAGTTCAGGAAATTGAGGCTTAAAGAATTTCCATTGATTTGTCTTATAGTGAAACCAAGGTCTTCATCTCAAAGGAACCTAATGTCTAGGAGGGCAGGTGAAGATATAAATAAATCGTTGTAATATTGTATATGTGTCTATGTCTCTACACACACACATATCTAAAACATCTGTTTCAGATTTGGGGTGGAAAATCAAATGAGATTTGATGTGAAAGACGTTTTGAAGAAATCTGAAGTTATTAAAAGGGGGCAGTTTTGTTATGTTGTATGAAACCGGGAATGAGAAGCCATTTCAACAACCATTTACTGTGCTAATTCAAGATGAATTTATTATATTCCAAGAACTGTCTTGTTTTGCACTATGCGGGATATTAACAGGGCTAGTGTCTTTACAGTACCATGCCTTCTTTCTTCTGGGACATAGTCACAATCCTAAAATCCATGCATTTCTTCAATGCCACCAGAGTCAATCATCCATTGATCCTACTACCTTTCTACTGCCCCTTACCCACTGCCTGTGCTCAGTTCCTTCCATAGGAAACCTAGATTCCATGGTCCATAATCATAATCACTTCTTTCCATATACCGTTGACTCCCTTGCCCCTCTTTTCCCTTATCATCCTCAACTAGCAGATCCCAACCTTGATTAAATCCAACTGTTCCTGTAGTCTACATGTGTATCCATGTGGCTGGACACCGCTACAGAAAACCTCACAATATTAATAACTGATGTTCCTTTAAGTTCATGACCACCAAACTCAGGTGGGCCCTTAGCCGCCTTGCAGTCCTGTCAGATTTCCCTAGTCTATGCCTTCTCCCTGCTCTCCTAACTGATCATGTCACACCTTATCTCTCTGCAAACTTCCAATACCTCCTTCCTGTTCTTGCTCTCAGCTGATAACCTTGATTCTTGTTTCACTGAGAGGAAAAAGTAAGTATGATGAAGAGAACATCTGCATGCTTCCATTACCACATCAACTACCCTACCTGCATTTATACCAACCTAGGTATTCTGCCTTTCCACCTGTCACTGTGGATGAACTTTTAATTCTCTTATCTAGGGGCATTCCATCAACTTATGTATTAGATACCATCCCCTCCTGTGCACTTAAAGTCACCCCCAACAATTTTTCCATCTCTCTCCTGTGTCAACACATATTCCTTCAAAATACTCACATATTCCAATGTCTCCAATCTTAACAAAAATTAAGCATACTTTTTACACCATATCCCTCTTTGGCTACAGTGCTATTTCTTCCATTCCAAATACTCCTTTAGATAATTTGCTATCTTGGATTTCTCCAGTTCCTCACTTCCCACTCTCCACTGAACCCCTTGCAATCTGGCCTTTAGCTGCAATAAGCCACTGAAATTTATCTGGTACAGATCACCACATTGCTAAATCCATTGGTATGTTTTCATATCTTGCCTTACTTGACCTATTAATAATTTAAGCTTACCACCTTTTCCCAGGGCCCCTTTGTATATTGGTTCTTTACTCATCTCACTGGCTACTCCCTCTCAGATTCCTTCTCTAGTACCACCTCATGTTCTCTTAACACTGACATGCTTCAGTGCTTAATTCTAGGATGTATTCTCTTCCCTTTATCTACCTTCACTCCCTTGGTAATCTCATCTACTTTTGAGGCTTTTTGTTTTTTTATACAGGGTCTCACTCTGTCACTCAGGCTGGGTGCAGTGGCATGATCAGCCTCAAACTCCTGGGCTCCAGTGATCCTCCTGCCTCAGCCTCCTGAGTAGTTGGGACTACAGGCACATGCCACCATACCTAGCTAATTTTTTGTAGAGATGGGGTCTCACTATGTTGCCCAGTCTGGTCTTGAACTCTTTGGCTCAAGTGATCCCCCTGCATTGGCCTACCAAAGTGCTGGGATTACAGGCATAAGCCACCACACCCAGCCCCTTGTGGCTTTATATAACAATGATGGCAGAGATGGTGATCTCCAGATAAACCCTGCTCTCTCCTACTCTCCATGTTGTTAGGTTGTCCAATATGTCTGGTTCTTGTTAAAGGGATCATAAACACAAAAGATGTATCACTTCCAGTGAGGGGGAATTAAGGGCAGGTACTAGGATCTGAGATAGTGGAGTTGCTAGACGAAAGCATCTTGGAATTCCAAGTCACCTTTGGAGAAGGCCACTGAGAGGAGCTGCTTGTGTCTTATTGGATTATGACATAAGTGAGAAATCAAACTTTGTGTGCTAAACCATTGAAATCTTAGGTTTGTCAGAACAACATAGTCAAGTCTATATTGACTAAGTCTGAATTCCAGACTTCCATAGCCAACTATCTACTCAACTCCTCTATTTGGATATCTTATACACATCTCAAAACCAAAATTCCTGATGCTTCCCAGGCCAGCTTCTCCAATAGTTTTCTTCATCTGAATAAATAGCAATTACATCCTTCAAGTTGCCTAGTACAGAAATCTTGGAGTCATCCTTGACATCTCTGTTTCAGTCACATCCCATATCCAATTCATCAGCAAATTCTGGCAGCTCTACCTTTAAAACATATCTAGACTCCTTTTACTTCTGTCAGATTCTATAACTGCCCCTCTGGTATAAACCTCTATCATCCTGCTGAACTACCACAACAGTCTCCTGGGTGGCCTTTCTGCCTCTGTGCTTGCATCACTAGAGTTCACATGGAAGCTTGAGTAATTCCTCTTAAAAAGTAAATCAATTGGTGTCACTCATATGTTCCAAACCCTTCAGTGGATTTCCAGGGGCAAAGCTCTTACATTGGTCTATAAAATCTATGATCTGGCTCTTGTTCCAACTCTGGCTTTATCATCTATTCCATCCTCTCCCAACACCCCCAGGATTCCATCCCTCCCACACACCCCCACCCCCACTGCACTCCAGGATTCTGGCCTCCCTGCTGTAGCCAAAACATCAAGCGTATTCTCTCATTTACTGCCTTTGTACTTGCTATTACCTTTGCCTGGAATACTATTTCCTTGGATAGTTACATAACTTGCTCCTTCATCTTCTATGGCAGTATGTCTCAAACATTATGTGCATCAAAATCACCTGAAAGGGTTGTTAAAACATAGATTGCTCAGCCCCACCCTAAAGTTTATGATTCAGTGGATCATGGAGGAGATAAGAATTTGCAACTCTAACAATTTCCCGGGACTGGTGATGCTGGTCCAAGGACTGGGCTTTGAGAAACACTGTTTTCTACTCAGAAGTCCCCTTATAAGCAAGGCCTTTTCTGACTTCCTTATATAAAATAACAGCCTAACCCCAACGCTTCCTACCCTCTTACCCAATTTACTTTCCTCCACAATACAGATCATCTAACAAATATGTATGTAATATTCATTTATTGTTTGTCTTCCTTCTATATTTTAAACACCTTGAGAGCAAGGACTTGGGTACACTTATGGCTGTATGATACTGCCATTATCACCAATGTCTAACACAATGCCTAGCACATAGTAGGCGCTTAATACATATTTGTTGAATGAGTGGTCAGAATAAAATGCTACACAGCCAGTCTTCTGTGACCTAAGTTTTGGAGAAAATTACTCACAAAGATCATTGGCCTTTGCAGTTCAATCACTTCAGCTAAGCCGCTGTTACTTCCTATCTTGTTTCCTGGGTTACCTTTTGCATCATTGTCATCCTTGCCAACTCCCATGCAAGAAAGCACTGGTGATGCCTAGAAAAGCCTATTGGTTGGTGGTAGAGGCACTGTGATGTAACTCTTTATTTCAGGAGACCCAGGAGAGAGGAAGAATCCTAAGTGATGCTGATCTCTAACACTTGTAACTCAATTGTTCTGAAAGCAATTATTTCACAGCCCTTCACTGAATATCTTCCTGAGACAGGGCTGCAGAGAAACATAAGACATAGTTCTGATCCCAGTCTGATAGCAGAATCAAACAAATTGAGTGAAATATGGCAAAACTCCATCAGCAAAGAGAAGAGAGTACTTCTCCTGGAATTGCTGAGAGGGCGGCAGAGTATAAGGGTGTCTTCATCAAAAAGATGGTGTGTAAGCTGGTTATAGAAGAATGAATAGAAGTTTGGTTTGTGGTAAATGGAGTAGGAAAGCATTGTAGACACAGCAACCAGTATCAGCAAAAGGATAGATGTGTGGGGTAGAGATTATGTTTAAAATATTTAGCAATATTTGTGGTTATGGTTTAGCAAACCCAAACCTTTAACCCTAATTACTAAATATTTTTAGCAATTAAAAGATAGTTTTGGTGGCTGAGGTGGGTGGATCAGTTGAGGCCAGGAGTTTGAGACCAGCCTGGCCAACCCCGTCTCCACTAAAAATATAAAAATTAGCTGGATGTGGTGCTGGGCACCTGTAATCCCAGCTACTCGAGAGACTGAGGTAGAGAATGGTTTGATCCTGGAAGGCAGAGGCTGCAGTGATCCAAGATCACACCACTGCACTCCAGCCTGGGTGGCAGAGCGAGACTCCATCTAAAAAAAAAGTTAAGTTAGTGCAGTGATTCTCTGACATGACAAATAACTCATGGTGGTGATCTGGGGGAAAAAATACAATCTTCCCTTTATTTACTGTGCATTTTTATTCAGTAACAATAATACTGTAAAAAAATCATTTCGATATATAAAAATGTGGTTATGTTCTTTTTTTAATTGCACTTTAGGTTCTGGGGTACAGGTGCAGATCATGCAGGATTGTTGCATAGATAGATATATGGCAATGTGGTTTACTGCCTCCATCTCTCCGTCATCTATATCTAGCATTTCTCCCCATGTTATCTCTCCCCAACCTCCCTACCCCCCCATCCCTCCCCTAGCCCCCACAACAGTCCCCAGTGTGTGATGCTCCCCTCCCTGTGTCCATGTGTTCTCATTGTTCAACACCCGCCTATGAGGGAGAACATGCGGTGTTTGATTTTCTGTTCTTGTCAGTTTGCTGAGAATGATGGTTTCCAGATTCATCCATGTCCCTACAAAGGACACAAACTCATCGTTTTTTATGGCTGCATAGTATTCCATGGTGTATATGTACCATATTTTCCTTGTCCAGACTATCATTGATTCAGATACTTACATTCACAGACATCAACAAATCCAAATGGACATCCTGACCAAACAGAGTGAACATCAGCCACAGACAAACTGGCATGGCCATACCAGTACACACCACTTGATAAGGAGCTCCAGAGAGAGACCAGAATGTTGCAAAAACTGCTGAGTAGTCTGGTATGGCTAATGTTAATATAATAACAATAGCTGACACTTAGTGCATGCCATGAGCCAGGTACTGCGCTTTGCATGCTTTATTTATTTATTTGTTTGTTTGTTTGAGGCAGAGTCTCACTCTGACGCCCAGGCTGAAGTGCAATGGCACGATCTCAGCTCACTGCAACCTCTGCGTCCCAAGTCCAAGCAATTCTCTGCCTCAACATCTTGAGTAGCTGGGATTACAGGTGCCCACCACCATGCTCAGCTAATTTTTTGGTATTTTTAGTAGAGACAGGGTTTCACCATGTTGGCCACGCTGGTCCTGAACTCCCGACCTCATGATCCACCTGCCTTGGCCTCCCAAAGTACTGGGATTTCAGGCATGAGGCACCATGCCCGGCCTGCATGCTTAATCTTATTGAATCCTCCAACCAAACTCTATACAGTAGATACTGTTGCCATCCTCATTTTACAGATAGGAAAATTGGGTTTCAGTTGCCTAAGGTCATCCAACTCAGAAATATTAGAGCTGGGATTTAAATCTCTACAGGCTGACTTCAGAACTTATACTCCTAAGTGATACTGCCTCAGATAGTGGCTAGAACATATTTTTGCCCCTTAACACTGTGGGTTTGTACAAAGAGGTAAAATAAATTGACCTTTCCCTTATAAACATTACAGTCTGGATAAGGAAACAAGACTCTCAGCTATGCAACCTTAGGAACATTGCAAAGACTCTTCCACAACAACATGTAACACTTATCCAACGAATGGGACTTAGTGTTTCACTGAAGCTGAAGTGGTCATGGAAGATGTGGAACTTGAATTTGGTCTTGAGAGGTATGAAACAATAGAATATTGCATTATGTTCAGAAGTGCTAGAATCCATTTGTTAACGATGTGACCCAAGCCAAATTAATCTTATTCAGTGTTACCACCTGTAAAATGGGTGATTTGGATTAGACCAATATTTCTTACCAGAAGTACGCCCCAGGAGGTATTTTGGAACTTGTGAGGCTATTTGTGATTGTCAAAATGATCAGGGAGCGGGGGAAACTTACTAGGTGGCTTCTAGGAATGATAGGTGTTCTGAATACTATGAAGAATTGTCTTGCATCCTGCAGAATACAAAAGACCCTTGGATATTCATGGAGATGAAAACTTTGTTTATAATTATTTAAGTCTAGAACAAAACTACATTTTATATATTGAAATGAATTTTTTCATGGTTTTCTTGTTACCGAATAAAACTGCCCAGTAAATAAAAGGAAGATTGTACTTCCTGCTCCCCACCCACGATCATCATCATGAGTTATTTGTCATTTGAGATAATCACTGCACTTACTAATAGCAACTGATTCATCATACTTGAATCATCAATCCTACATCCCAGTGTCATTCTGTGTCAGCAGGCTGTCACATTCATAATGATTCTCCAGACAGCTGTTGGCCTCTGACTACTTCATGACGTCTTCTGTGTATGAGCTTTTATATATTGAAATACATATCTTTTTATTATAAATGATTTTTTTCTGTTTTTTTTTTCTTTGTAATACAGTTAGGTCATAATATGTGCTTTTAAAACTTTTGCTTACATTTTTATTATAACTTATTGCTATGAATTTCTTTTCAGGATTGCAAAGGAGAATAATAATTATAATAAAAAATAAGGTACTGCTCTGATAGAGTTAAGAACCACTGTATTAGATGATCTCCCAAAGCCTTTCCACTTTTAATTTTCTTGGGTATAAGAAGGGTTGGATCTTTAGAGAAAAGGGAGAACATTCCAAGGCAGGAATGACACCAGCCACATGGCATGGTCAAGCAGGGGGTGGAGTGTCCCCAGGCAAACCAGGATAAGGCAGAGGCTTCTCAGGTCTAGTCTGGTTATGTTCCCTGGAAGTCTGCCTTCACTCCTCCCACCTCACTGTAATTGAAGACTCCTGGGGAAACTGCCAGGGCTGGCATTACAGGAAATTGCCTTGTGGCCAACAGGGCTTCTCTGGTTACTTTCCTCGGTGACAGAAGACAGTAACGGCTTCCTGTCTGTTAGCTGGTTGTCTTTGCCTCCTTGTTCTGGCCAGTTCCTAAGAAACCTTGCCTTCTGCTTCTTATGGTTTTGTTCAGCTCCTGCTATTGTTTTTTTTCCCCCATCTTATCCAGTTCCCTTGCTTTCAGCCTCATTGCTCCATGCTTGAGGGGTCTGGAAACTTTTCATCTACCATAGACCAATTTTATGGAACACCCAAACCAACATTGTTTAGAAGTCGGACAAAGCTCTGAATACATGCCATTTCGACTTTGGCTGTACCTTTCAAGTTCTCTTCCTTGAAGGGGATGACTTTTATCACTTAATAACATGTATTATTTTTTTTCTTATTAATTATATGTGCTTGTTGAAGACTGCTTAGAAAACACAGAAAGGTATGGAGAAGGAAATACAAATTATCTATAATACCAAGAAATATAGTACTCAACATTAGACAAGGGTGTCAGCATAAGTGAAGATAAAAGTCAATGCTGCTCCCTCAGTTCTCTATTCTATGCCAGCCCCTAGCTTCCTCCTGCCAGAGCACCTCTTGATCTCACCCTTATGAAAACTTCTCTGTCCTATATACCATAAAATGGAAGGCAAACTGGAAAGTGTGCAATAGCACTTACCATGTCAAGGGCTTATAAGAGATAAAATATATCATATAAGGAAGGTGTTTGGAATCTAAAATAGTAATATTTTGTCATAGCTCTGCCATCACTACCTTATTACCAAGGTGTTGTGATGATAAAGTGTTGTGGGAATGTCTAAAGAGATAAGAGACCATCTGATAATTCACAGTGCTTTCCAGGAATTAGGAAAAGGCACACAGTACACAGAGGCAAGAATGATTAAGTGTGAGATCAGCTCATAAATATGCTTTTCTCTTTGGAAAAAACATCCAACATTAAACAAAAAAGTTGTATGATACTAAGTCCATCCCAGAGATAAAGTTCTTAAAGATATTATGTTCTGATTTTTTCCCAAGGTGGATATGGTCAGATAGGTAGTTTTTCTCACTGTTGAGTCCTCGTATTGAGGTTCTGGTAGACAAAGGACTTAGAAAACACTAAGGCATAAGGGTTAAGGTCAAGACTTTGGAGTTAGTCAGACCTGAGTTCAAATCCTAACTCCATTCATGTGGTCACCAAAAATTCTTTAGTGTCATCCATTGTTTTCAGCATTGGAAATACAGCATTGGACAAGACAATTAAGTCACTACTTACACGAAGCTTACATTCCAGTGGGAAAAGACAGAATGTCTAATGATGAAAAGGTAATGAAATGATAGGATTGAAAAGTAACTGGAGACTCAGGAATGGCCTCTCTGAGAATGGACAGTTGAACTGAGACCTACGTGTTGGAAAAAGGCCAGCAATTTTTTTAAAAATCTAGGAGAACAGCATTACAGATAAAAGTAACAGTGAGGGCAGAGGCCCTAGGGCAGGAACAGGCTTGATGTTTTCAATGAATAGAATGAATGCCCTCCCATGTGACTGAAGCAGTGTGAGCCAGAGAGAAAGGAGATAAGGTTGGCGAGGATCAGCACACATCAGATTATGTGAGGCCCTTGCAGAAATTCAGCTAGTCATCATCATCAAAAATCAGAGGAAAAGGTAAAATGAAGTTGGAGAGCTTGGGAGGTATTGCAAAATACCACCTGAGGAATTTGGATCTGACTAACTGGGCATAGGAATGCCACTATAAGGTTCGAATGGTGAGCTGAAATGCAGGAGAACAATTCTGAGAGCAGAGTACAAGGTAGCCATTTTTATTTGTCACTACATGTCTAGCATTTGAATTTCACTCAAGTTATCTGCTACAGCTACTTTTTACCAATGAGTGCAAATCCATAATCACAGGACACCTGTTTTTGCAGGAATATGTCTGGGGTCTATTTCCAGCTCCCATGTAAAGCTATTCTCTTATATGTTGTGCCTGGAATTTCTACCAGTGAAGAGATGTCTAAAACAAAGTTCCCCAACTGGCTATTTGATGAGGTATAGACCTGACATAAAAGCATACTAGCTTAATATTAGTTTTTATTTAATTTGACTACTGACAACATCAGATAAGATCATTAAGCCCCTATAGATTTACTTGGTAAAGAAGGTAAGTGTTAGGTTTGCTGGGACAACATTGCTTCTTGGTTCACATGGTTTATTAACTTTTTCCTTTTTTCAATAGGGAGAGAAGTCTTATGGAAAGCCATGTGGGGGCCAAGACTGCAGTGGGAGCTGTAAGTGCTTTCCTGAGAAAGGAGCGAGAGTAAGTTGCTTATTTCATTGTTGAAAGACAAATAGTTGCATGGGAGCTGTTACCTGTTTTCTTTACAAATAAAGTGCTTAGAATTTACTCTTATGACTTCATGAAACAAGCAAAGTGATGAGGACCAGCTGGAAGGAGCTTTGCTAACTAATGATAATCAGAGCTAGACCGGTCAAAGTCTCTGAGGGACCAAGAAGAGGTTTCCTTCATTCCCAAGGTTTCCTCAGAGTATCGTCTGGAGTTTTTCCAAAAGCTGATTCGGTTATAAAGAGCCATATTAAGATGATGTTTGTAGATAAGTGTAAATTTTCATAGCTCACTTGATTCTTCCCTCCCACTCTAGGGAACAGGTGTTCTGATTGTTATCTACAGACTGGGGATGTGACTTGTCCAAAATCACCCTGCTTGTTAGTGATAGACTCAAGAGAACAGGGTAGCCATAAAGTCTAGAAATATAGGTGACTATACATAAAAAATGGTTTATAAGTATTACATTAAAACCTAGGATACTTTTTAAAATGTTGTGACATGTTCCATGTATTGTCCCTCATTAGCAATGCACAGTTCAAATTGTTGTGCAAATTGCAATGAACTCAGTGCATTGGCACAACGTTTCTATCAAGCCCTGAATATGCATAGCCCCTAGATATTTGTATCTATTATTTTCACTGAAAAAAAATGCATTTTAGTATAACCCAGAAAAAGTATTGAAAGGGGTTCAATCTGTAAATATATATATATATATACACACACACACACGCAAGTTGATCATCCCTAATTCAAAAATCTGAAATCTAAAATGTTTCAAAATACAAAATTTCCTTAGTACTAATATGACACTCAAAGGAAATGCTTATTGGAGCATTTTGGATTTTGGATTTTTAGACTAGGGATGCTCCATTGGGCTGTGTGTGTGTGTGTGTGTGTGTGTGTGTGTGTATTTCCAGAATTAATGACCATCCTGTAGAGTTCAGAACTTCCTATTTCTAGCATTGTGAATGCATTCTCATCACACTCAAACAAGCCTAACAGCTTATACTGTATAAAGAAGATAGTAGCATAAATAGGTCAACCAAATCTTCAAACCCATAGCCAAACAGAGAACACAGTGACCGTTCCACCTTCACTTTCATTATCTTACATTTGGGGTAAAGTGAAATGTCAAACTATGCCAGAATTTGAAGGAAGAGAATAAAAAGCCATCTTCTCATCAAAAGGGACCAGACCTATTCTATATTAAACACATGGACTTACAGAATCATAAAATATCAGAAAGGGAAAGTATCTCAGTAACCTTCTCAACTTAATCACTGATTGTACAGAGGAAACTGACTCAGAAGGAAAATTACTTCCTGGGATCACATAGCAAAGTGATGACAGATTGAAGGTCATTATCTGAGTCCTTTGATTTCTCATCTATTTACTTTACCAGCTTACCTGCTCCTGCCTCTCACAGAAGCCATGTTCGCTGTAGCCACCAAGATCCATACCTTCACCTCTGAAACATTCTAGAAAAAAAATTTCACAATAAATATAGGAACGCATTCTTGAACAATGTACAAGCAGTATAGACAAAGCAAAAGTCTCCCTTGATGCTCTGTCAGTGCCACTATTGTCTTTCTTACCTTTTTCTGTACCTAATCAGAGATATGTACACGCACGTCTAAAAATAGTCTCATTATCTGATTTTCTTTTCCAAAATAAAATTATAAGTATATATTCTAGGCCCTTTTTGTAAGCTTAACATGTCCTTAAGATCTTTTTCTCTACCCCATAGTTAATTCAGCCATTCCCCTTTTGACGGCTACTTAGATTGTTTCTGAATTTTTACTATTTGTAAAATGGCAGAACTGCAGTGAAAATCTTTGAGCAGGCCTCCTTGTGCTCAAGCATAGATACATCTCTAGCATAGATAGTAAGGATCATAATTATCAGGTACAAGGGTAATAAACATTTTTAACTTTCAAAGCCACTGCCAAATTATGCTATAAAGTATGCTCCAATTTATATTCCCATCACCATGTTTCTACACCTTTGCCAACACTTAGTATTTTTGCTAATATGATGAATGAAAATCATTCTAATTCCCTGAGTTTAAATGTCTTTTCACATATTACCGGGAAATTTGTATTTCTTCTGTGAATTTCCTGGACATATTCTCTAGCCATGTTCCTAATTGATGATTCTTATTGACTTGCTTTACCTCTGCAAAGACACAGCAAATAAAAATGACCCAAATCGATACAAGTGAGATTTGAGGTTTGACACAAAGGGCCATTTCCTGATGGGTTGTGGCAGGGTGAGAAACAGTTAGCCAGACCCAACAACCAGGAAACTGAGAAGCTCTGGGCTGTTTGTTAGGTTGGGGAGCCTTTAAAAGTAGAAAATTTTATATATCTGATCTGAGGTCAGTCCTACACCAGGCAAACATGCCCACAGTGACCTCATTGTTAAACCCCTGGCTGAGATTTTGATCTCTGAAAATGAAGGGCAGTAGATTTATTTCATAAGGACCCCTCATTTGGGTTTCAAACATCTGGAGCTTTAGTCTGGCTTCTCTTTTGAAAACATCTGAGTGGCTGAGGGGGTGGGGGATGGAGGAAATTAGAATATCACTGCATAGATTTTTTTCCTCAATATTTAAAAGACACAGACTCCACACTGTCAAATACGTTCCTAAAAACGTATTTGCAAAGTCTAAATTTTCTAAGAACACTTGTCAAAGTTATTGAACCAGACCAAACCATATTTCATGAGTCAAGAGCAGGAATGTCCTATTTCCCAAATAGATAAGACTGATGCTCATGCGGCAAACTGTGATCATAGGTGCTTGAAGCACCACCAGGTCCTGTTAAGTCATCCTCCCTTTCCTCTGCATTCCCGGGGCCAAGCAGGATTGTTTAAACTGGCCCCAGCACTATTGACCCTGCAGGACAGCCTTTCAGTACCCCTTGTGTGCAGATGTCAGAAAGATTTGGCACTGTTTTCCTTAGCTGAGCAGAAGGACCCATTTACATTTCAAGCTGTTCCTCTTGAGCTGGGAAGGGAACAGAACATTGGGTCACCCCTGAGATATGCTGCAGCCCTTGGCAGGCCTGCCTCCTGCCTTGGGGAGACATCAAGCGCATAGCTTGCTGGGCAGTGTGTACTTTTCCTTTGCCAAAGTCCTCTTGAACTGACTAGGACATTTACCCAACACCTAGCACTCCTGCAAAACTGCAATCCAGCCCTTTTTGGCTGAAGCTATCTCAAACTGATTTCTCAAAGGTATGTCCTACCTGGTAGAAGTCCCTACCTAATGTTGGTGCACTGCTTTGCAGTTTCCAAAACATCTTCTTTCAGGGGCTGTAATCCTATATGTATGCAACAAATAAAGAAACTGGTGACTTGCCCATGGTCACCAGCCTGCTAGTGGCTAAACCGTATTTAACCAACCTTAGGAGAATGACAATCTTTAAAAATGACCTGCCTCATAGTGTTAAATAAAGATGTTTCCCGCCCCCCCAGCCCTTCAGATTCAAACTTTATATATGACTTTCACTCTTCTTTCCTAGGAGTAGGTGTTACTATCTCGAAGAACTATTCTTTTGGGTTGTTCTCTTCTCTTTTTTTCCCCCTGCCACTTGATTAAACAAAGCATTTTAGGTTGACATTTCCAACACTTCTCTTTTTTTTTCCCTACTAGATCTGAAAGTTATCTCTGCATTATACTCCACCAGTGTGTGTTTGTCTGAAGTTGTGGGTGGAAGGAGGGGGCAGTTTGTTTCCTTCTGAATCTAGTATTCCTTAATACTCTTTTAGAGTTTTCCCTGTTTTAACATTGTTCTGGTGTTTATATACAATAGGGTGAGCTCCTAATTATCCATGCCATCTAAAGAAGCATTATCACAGGTAATGTAAAACCATCAGGAATGTTTGGATTGCCCTCTAGGTAAAGGCTGTTTGTCCTCTGCTTTATGACTTGGGAAGTTATGCCCAGTTTGAGAGTTTATGAGGCTAGCCTGAGTTTCATGTGAACTGAAACTGAGCCCAGGTTTCTTAATTCCTTATCTCTTGCTTGCATCTTGCTGTTCTACTGCCACAAAATGTGTTTCTCATGAATTCCAGAACCCAGATGTCTTAACAACTAGTCCTTCAATTTACTCTCCTCTTGCAAACATCTGGCATTCCCTGTGTCAGCTGACTGGTGCCATGGCTACCAAGAGACCTTTCCATTTTTTCCTGAATTAGGAAATTGTTATGTACATCTTTCCTCCTCCCTATGTATCCCCTCATGCCCCTCCCCTGACTAGCCACTACAACATACACCAATGTCTTTATCCTCTGCTGCTCCAACATGAAAGCTTGTGTAACACCTCCTTGGGTGGCCAGGCCTTACTCCAGCTGTCGGCACTTAAGTTTTATGCCTTATTTCATGACAAATATTTGCCCACTCACTCCTCAGCCATCTGTGGGCTGGCCCTATTGCTGACACTAATCACTGCTAACTTACTTGTTGCTAAATTCAACGGATATTTTTGATTCCTTATCTTCCTTGATGGCCGTGCTATACAAGACACCTCCTTCTCTCCTGAAACACTCTGTTCCCTTGAATGTTATGCTATCATTTCCTAGTTATTTTCCTACTGTGATTGGGATCCCCCAGCATTCTTTCCTCATCCCACTTTTCTTCTTAGTATAGGCATTTCCTAGGTGGTGTTATATACTCCAGGGATTTCAGCCACCATCCATACAATGATGAATATTAAATCTCTAGCTCAGATCTTTCTTCTTACTTTCAGATTGGCATTATCAATTTCTTGTTGGATATCTCTGCTTGGATTTCACTGGCACCACAAACATGTCTACACAGAACTCAATTACCAACCCCCACCAGATGTGCTCCTTCCTGAATTCTATCCATGTCTTCCCCATCACAACAAATGGCATCAATAAGCACTGAGCTGCTCAAGCCAGAAACCTGGGAGTCATTCTTGTCTTCTCTTTCCTTTCCCCATTACCTCCAATTCATCATTAAGTCCTGTTCATTTATCTTCTGAAATAGAGCTGGAATCCATCCACTTCTGTCTGTGTCCATTTCTCCAGTCCAGGGTCATATCATTTCTTGCCAGAATTATCTCAGTAATCTCATGACTGATCTCTCAGCCTCTAATCTCACTCTCCCCCATCAATTTGCCACTGCCCTGCCATAATTTTTCCAAAACACAAATATACATCACAAAACTCTTGCTTAAAGTCCTCCAATGGCTCCCTTATGGACTTCACAAAAAATCCTAACTCTAGAAAACCTATAAAGTCCTTCATGGCCTGGTCCTGGATTACCTCTCCAATATTGTCTCTCATTACTAGGAACCCTCCTCACTTCAGAAAACAAAACGAGACCAATATTTTCAAAAACCATACGTGTTCACTGAACGATTCATAGTTCTCAGAGCTACTGTGTTGCTTAATGTATTGCAGGTTATATACTTGCCACCCCTTCTACATGTACCATTTATTCTTCCACTAGTTCTACCATTTTTGTGTTGACTTGCTTCTATTTATTCATCCTTTAAAACTGAGCACAGATTTCACCTCTTTGGGAAACTTTCCGCAATCTGCTTAAATCATCATTTATCTTCACTTGTCTGCTCTCCATTACCTTATGAACAACTAAAGGGCAGAGACTGAGTGTTCTTAGTCTCTGCAGAGTCTGTAAGCACTACAAATTGTCTCATGAAAGACCGACCAACTGACCAAGCAATTTTGCATAGGTGGGGCTCTAGCCCTACTCTCCACATCCAGGATTAGCTTTTTGATCACTGTGACGCTGATGGGAAGTCTCCTGTTGAGGGAGTAATCCCTGCTGCTGAAAGAAGGCAAGGAGCCAGGGCAGTCATTTCCACATCTTCTTTAGCTCCTGTTAGCTGTAAGGGCCACACATCTGATTTCAATAGTTTGCTCTGGGATTCTGCTTTCCTTAACTCCACTGAGTTTTTGACTCTGGCCGCCTCTCTTGCTTGGTTGCTTCTTACTCCATACTTAACAATGCAAGGGACTTGGAAAAATGCTTCTTTTTTATTTATTTGTTTATTTATTTATTTGAGACAGAGTCTGTCTTTAGTTGCCCAGGCTGGAGTGCAATGGCACAATCTCGGCGCACTGCAACCTCCGCCTGCTGGATTCAAGCGATTCTCCTGCCTCAGCCTCCCAAGTAGCTGGGATTACTGGCATGCACCACTACACCCGGCTAATTTTGTATTTTTAGTAGAGATGCGGTTTCTCCATGTTGGTCAGGCTGGTCTCGAATTCCCAACTTCAGGTGATCCGCGCACCTCGGCCTCTGAAAGTACTGAGATTACAGGCATGAGCCACAGCGCCTGGCCCAAAATGCTTCTCTTTTACTTCCAACAATTCATTCTTTCCCCAGGATGAGACATTAATGAATAATTGTTAGTTAAAAGTAATCCCTACATTTCTTTGTGACGCTGATTCCACCCTCCTCTCCACCAAACCTTTCATTAAAAGCCTCTTAACCTTGTGCAAAGTTGATGGTCTTGTTCCTCTTCCTTGTGGGAGAAGGAATTAAGTTAACTTCTGAGCAGAGAAGTAGTCACTGGGTGGCAGTAAGGAAAGGGGTAGAAAATCAGGGGTCTTCGTATATTTAAATGTGGTTCTTTAGGTTCAGGATAATTAATGATAATGTTAAAACGTGTCTCTGCACTGAATCAAGATGTATTTGTAGCCCTGCAGATGTTCATGGTTATCTTAATCATTTATTTGATTGTATTGTGACATTATAGGATTTATGGGATATATTATATGTACCAGTGAGGGAGGCTACTGCTAGAGAAGAGCCCAGGAGCTGGAGGAGGAGATAGATAAATACACAGCTGTAGGGACAAGAGCACTGCTTTAACTATCCAGAGACCTAAGTGTCACGTGTGAGCCTTGCCAACTGGATAACTTTGGTTTGGTGCTTTTGCCTCTCAAGGTCTCAGTTTTCCCATAAGTAGGAATGAGGGATTTGGGATGTGTGATCTCAAAGGAGCTGCAAGCTCTGACAGTCTAAGTCAGACATCACATTGCTGTACTCTGATGGTTCCTTGCCCCTAGAGTGAATTATCGTGCTTTCTAGTATTGCAGTGAGATATGAAAGGTGATGTTTGACAATGTCCTATCCTCTGAATGGTGCCTTGGCAACTGCCTCAGACATAACTCATTTGCTGTGGCTTCTTTACTGCTGCTGCTTCTAGAAGCTTCTGAAATTGTGCTTCTGCAGAAATGTGCAAGACTCCCCTTCCTTGGCCATCTGGATGGTGTGATTTTAAGAGTAACAGAAATTTCTCTTCACCAAAACCCAACAAAATCTTCTCTGCCTTGCCTAGGAGTCATTCTGCTTACCGTTCTAGCTTTAGAAACTCACTCTTTAAATTAAGCATTGCCCTGTCCTTGCATTGCTTGAATAAATTTCATGTGCCTCTCTGAGAGAAGGCATGCTTGGTCTGCATATCTGTATGCACAAATTACAAATTTTGCTGGCCCTGCTAATTCATATGACAGAGATATCAGATATCAAGACATGGGGTGAGCATCTTGCAGGTCAACAAGTGACATCTCCTCCTAGTCTACCCCCCTCCTTCCTTTTCCAGATGTGGGTCCCTTTTTTCTTCTTGTTATTCCTTTCTTACCTAGTCTCTAGCTTCTCCTTTTCTCCCTCAAGACTTCCTTCCTTCTTGCTCCATTTCTAGCTTTCCATCCCTCATTTCCGTTTTATCCACCATGGCCTCCTCCTCACCTAGTTTCTCCCCTCTGCCTTCAGTTGCCTGGGATTGTTTCCTATGTCATTTATCTTTTACTCCAGTTTCTATTTTTTGTCACTTATCAGCACACATGAAAACTGCAGCAACAGGATAGCAGGGAGGAGTTGCTGCAAGGTACTTTATAGAGGCATCCCACTTATCCAAAGATTCTTAATCTCAGAGCCTGAATCAGTGGTCTCCAAATTGGTGGGGGCAGTGGAAGAGGGAGGGCATGCAGGTCACTCTATTGGGTGTGGAAGAAAATATGAAAATTTACATTTAATTCGAGAGATGCTAGAAAGAAATTAAGATTTAGGATTAAATAATTAGAGTGTTTAAAACTGTGTGGTTCACTAAATACTGTGTATTAGACTATTATTCTTACTATTATATGTAATACATGTATTTTCACCAGCATCCTCATCAGGTGGGTCTATCCTTGGCTTTCCTGTTGCGCATGCTCTGTAAGGTACCTTGAGGGAAGAGTGGCGGTTCCACAAGATGGAAGGGGTGATCTTGGGCCCTTATTTTTTTTCCCGAATGTATACCAGTGATATTGGTGTTTCCTCAGACACAGCTAAGTAGATTTATAGATTATATTATCTAACTACATTTAACCCTCGCAAAATAGACAAGCAGCTTAAGACAATTCCTGGAAATAAACCATGACTTGGAGAGAATACTAGTAATGTAAGTGCATGAAAATGGCAGAGCTCACACTTCTACTCCTACAATGAGTTTTTTAAGCAGCCTCATTATGAGGTAAAAACCATGATAATCTAATTACACCTGACAAGAAGTCAGCAAAAACATATTGCAAGAATAATGAAGAAGTCTATAGGAAATGTGGATTTATATCAATTCTCAATAATGAAAGCTCTTGCCCTAAGTATATATTGTGCCTTGAAGTATTAGCTAATAATATAATAAAGCCAACACAATTAACAAGACATTTAACATACTGTTTATTTCATCTTTGTCTCATCCTTTTATACTTTCTATTTATTGTTTGTTTCATTTATATATTATCATTAATATATGGGGAGAGAGTAGGACACGTGTATGATTTTATAATTGTTAATAATGTATAAATATACATGTATTGAGGAAGTATGCTCAAAGCTTTTCCAATTGAAAAACGGTGTGCAATCAAAAGGATGTGGAGACCACTGGCCTAAACCATACTTAAAATATATGGGAGCCCACAGACAGAGGCAAAAGAACTCTGCGTAAGAGAAAAATAACTGTGACAAAGTCTGTTACTCTTGCCTTATAGAATAGTCATGTGACCAACTTAATAGCTTCACCCTGACAACTTCACAGAGAATAAAGCAATGGGGATCTCAGGAGCTGGGAGAAGTCAAACACCAAAGAAACTTTTAAAATCATAAAATCACAAGCCTGGAAGTTTGGATCCAAACCCCAACAGGTACATTGTAGGTTACAAAAGGCTTTCCTGGCATGCCTATGAATGCTCTTTCCCTCACTTTAATTATGAATGAGCTTAGAAGAAAGTTTCAGAGAGGTTAAGAGACTGTCCTAAGATCTCTTGTAAGTGACATAACTGAGATTTAAATCAAGTATTCCATTCCCCTGCTTAGTGTACTTTCCACCATGTTAAATGGCCTCTGAAACCTTTGTGGCCATAATCAGCTGAGCTCTCTGCATTACTCATTGTGGTCAGATTCTCCACCTGGAATGGAGAAAATCTGCTAGGAAGACATTGACCAGATATCAACAACTCAATTGCCCTTCCTCCTCTGCTCTAGTGAGTAGTAACTCCTGACTGCATGTATAGCATCTATTTATATCCCTGTCTGGCTTTTAAAGTGTTTTTCTAATACCCTGCTCTTTTAAAGGCTTAAGAAATGAATTCTAAGATTAAGGAAAGCCTGTTTTTCATATGTGATTATCAGTTTTGCAAAGAGTCATGTAAGTTTTCACAGCTCTGATGCAGTTCTGTCCCTTTACATAGGCCAATGACTGTATGAAACTTCACTGCAATGGAGTTAGAAACGTGTGGAGATGAAATTACCAAGTATATGTCAGGGAAGTAATTTAGTGTCTAGTTTGAGAAGACTCACATTAATAGAAGTCTTCCAAGAATGTTTAAGAAAATTAATTGCATAGCATCTCTCTAAGCTATAGTAGAAGATGATGGGAAAATGTGCATTTCTTTGCAGAAATTTGCTTCACTGTCATCTTTTCAAAAGAGCTTTTATTTTAACAAATGAGGCACAGAGCACATTATTTAATGACCATCTTTACTTTTAGAGGTGGAAGTCCTAGGCTATGTTTTGTATTTTCTTTTATCTCATTGTGTTGTATGAGGTTCAAGCCCACTAGAAAAACATTTAAGAAAGTACTCTGGAGGCTAAATATTGATGTAGGCACTGTGGATAATGCAAACATTTTATAAGTACCAGATTTCTATTTGGGGAGAACACACACACAGTCACCAAAACTAGTGATTTGATGACTTGAGCTTGTCTTCACTTTAGATGAATATATGACATTTTAATGTTTAAATAAGTAGCTGATAAATAGTTCTAGTTCCTTTCCCTCGCATTTTGCTCTCTGGAAACCAATGTCTCCATTGGTTAGTCCCTACTGAGTCCCACTTAAGGAGAATTCATCATAAAATCAAGTGGAATTGGCATCGCTGAGATGATCCTGTCTTGATTCCAGAGGTAGGATTATTAGATGCTTTTCTCTGTGGAATGTTAAAAGTTCCTGTAATTACTATGATGCCCAGGGATAAAGACCAACTCAAAGGGTCCTGAAAGAGCATTTGTTTTCTACTTGACAAATGTTATAGTGGGGGTTATAAGTATAAGGCAAAGTTTGGGGAATCATGAAAGAAGGAAGTCATTGTTTCTTATAAGAGAGATTTTAAAGCTTGGTCAGCAGAAAAGTCTGCAGAGTACCTTAGAATTGTGCCCTTATCCTGAATTACTGGCTGTGACCATGGCAAGCTCCTACTGTGGACTAAGCTAAGCCCTTGGCTTTGCTATGACAGCCTTTACACCTTTTATCCTCAGCCTTATAAGCTTAGTTTTACTTTTTAATTTTTGAAGACTGAAAGAAAAAATGCTTATTTCTTTGGCCCCAAGGGAGATTAATGTATATGTTTGGTTATCAAAGAAACTGTGGTCTCTGTCCTTGTACATGTCTTTGCTAGTTCAAGTAATTGTAGTGACTTGGCATTCCATTACTTTAGTTGGGTTTTCTCTCAGAGCTGACATGAGTCAGTGATTGCTACCCCCTTCACAAGTTGTTGGTGGAATGCCAATACAACTATGAGCAAGGGAGGGAGCTGTGGAGAAACATGCTGTGGGGCCCAGAGTGGAATGAGGGGTAATCAGGGTTCAGGAGCCAGGTTTCCCCAGAAAGAGACAAAAAGAAAGCAAACAAAAGGAAGAGACAGGTCTAAACAGGCTCCCCAGACAGGGCCCCTTTGCTGTAAGAACAGAGCCTTAAACTTCACAAAGCTCAGAAAGGAAAGGAAGCCAGGGGTTAAACATGGCCTTTGAAATTCAGTTGAAGAATTATTAACTGAAAATACATAGATAGAAAAGCCACACATATATACAGCAACATTTGTTATTCTTAAAACCCATTCAGACACTCTGAATTCAGAAACGTGCCTAAACTTGCATATCCACATACATACTAATATTGACCGCCCAGGAACCACAAAAGTACCACGAAGACACAGACAAGAAACATAAGAGAGGTTCAGCAGCAGGAGGACACACAGAGTCCCAGGATGCCTAACATGGGTTCCTTTTGGAGACATGTGACAGACAGTTTAGTGATCTGATATAATCCGTTATCAGAACTGGGGTCCCATGACTGCAGTGATTGGTATCAGAGTAAGAAATTTAAACTTCTCCCTGAATTTTACTTTTTAAATCAAGTCCAAACTGAGCCAGAGCTCTGAGAGCAGGATGGAAGCCCGGCTCTCCCTGTTTCCCCTCCTTCATAAAAGGAGCAAGGGGACTTGATAGGCCTTCAAGGTCCCTTGGAGGGACCAGGGTCTGCAATGTGACAAGTCCCCCTGCCCCCTCCCTGCATTTACAGCCCAACGACCAAACGCCTCCAAACCCCAGACAGTTAGACCAGCCCCCGCAGAGCTTCCCTATGAGTTTCGCAGACTCCTGAGGGGAACCTGATCCTGCCCTGGAATCAGCCCGGGCTCTTCAAATCATCCCAGAGAGATCCTCACTCCTCGGGGATCCATGAGGGCAGCGCCTGTTCCCACACACAGCCAGCCCCACAGCGCAGCCGCCCATCCATGGTTGGGAGGTGACCTCCCAGGGTTAATGGCCAGGGCGCCCAGAAAGAGGTCCCGGCGGCTAGGTGGAAAAGAGCAGAAGTGACAGAACTTCCCCTGCCAGCCCAGGCTGCCAGGGTAGCCCTGGACACTGCCCCATCTGACCTGCCGCCCCACCACGCCAGCCCACGGCCAGAGCCAAAGCGGCCCTTGGCCCTGAGCGACGGGAAAAGCCAGTTCTGAAGAAGTAAACACAGCACAAAGACAAACACAGCCTGCGAACTTTGCACCAGGTTTCACACTGGAAGGCCTCAAACGTCCCTTGTTCCAAAAACTCCCCTTCTGTCCCCCAACAAAAGTATTTACCTCATGAAAAAAGGGAGGGCGCTAGACTCACAGAAGAGACGGCAGAGCCAGAAGGGCGATCATCTAGTCTGACCCTTTCTTCTTACATATGGGGAAACTGAGGCCCACAGTAAGGAAAAGGCTTACACTCTCAAGAAGTGTGTGTGTGTGTGTGTGTGTGTGTGTGTGTGTGTGTGTACTCACACACTCATGTGAAAGAGAGAAAAAGAGGTGTGGGGACGAAATGGGTTAGAGAGAAGAGAGAAGAGGAGAGGGGAGAGGAGGGGAGAGAAGCAGAGTGGAGAGGAGGGACCACAGTACATGCAAGCCTCAGCCAGGGAACTTTTGAGCCAGAACACTAATTGGAGTGCAAACAAAAACATCTTTGAGTCTAAGTTGCCCTCACTCTAGAAACCAGATCTTCTTCCCACTTCCCAGGAGTCCACAGGGACCCAGAACAGGGTAGAGAAATTTGCCATTTGGGCAGTACAAGTAAGGGCAGTGGTTGAGGGCATGGATTTTGGAGTCAGATACACTATCTTTTAAGCCCTGGTTCTGTCATTTACTAGACGTGTGATCTTTTCCCATTGGTTCTCAACCATATTGCCCCCCCAGGGAACATTTGTCCATGTCGAAGATCATTTTTGGTTGCCACAACTAGTGGGGTGATACTGGCATCTTGTGGGTAGAGGACAGGGATGCTACTAAACATCCTGGGATGCAAGGACAGCTCCTCACAACATAGAATTATCCAGCCCAACATGTCAGTAGTACCAAGGTTAAGAAACTCTGCCTTAGGTGAATGCCTTATCTATTTTCTGAACTTCAATTTCTTTATCTGTGACTTGGGATTAATATTACCTATCTCTCAGGATTGTTATGATAATTAAATAGACTAATACCTATAAGGCAATTAACAGTGCCTGGCACAAAGTAAGCACTCCATTAATTATTAGATATTAGTATTATCAAACCCTCCCTTAACCCAACCATCTCCTATAGTTACCATCCTATTTCTCTGTTCCCCTTATAGCATAATTTCTTGAAATATTTGTTTATACTCAAAATTTTCACTTTCCTAATTCTCTCCTGAACCTATTTGAATCAGGTTTTCATTTCTACCACTCCTTTCTTATAAAGGTTACCAGTGACAAACACATTGTTAATTACAATGATAATCTCTCAGTCTTCATCTTACTTGACCTACCATCAGCGTTTAAAATGCTTTTTCACTCTCTCTTTTTTGAAAAACTTTCTTTGCTTGACTTCCAAGATACCATTCCTTTGATTTTTTTCCTACCTTGGTGAACAAAGCTTCACATTGCCTTTGTTCCAAGAGGAAAAGTCTTGATCTGATTTGTTTTGTTGAATGAATGAACAAACAAATAATATTTACTATGAAGATTAAAAGAGATAATGTGTTTAAAGTGCTTATCACACATTAAGCACTCAGTGGTCATCACCACCACCACTACAACTGTAAGCACTGATGTTATTGCTACTATTATTATTCTCCCCTACTGACTATGAGCCCCTTGAAAATCAGATTAATGGTACTTTGTCTTGGTCCTACTTTGTATAGAGCTTTATTCAATAGAAAAGTATATAGCCAGTATCCAGAAGACAGTTCCCAATGGGCAGGATTAGCTGATGAGGGCATGAGAGGAGAAATACATTATAAAGAGTTTTACTGGGGCTGGGAGTGGGTAGCTAGAGGCTCAGAAGAACAGGCATGCAGAAGGAGGTCATATCCTAGCCATTTTCACTCTGATTCAGAAATGATGGGGCCATAAAAGGAAAGAAGTAGCAATTTGCACCCATTAATCATCCCAATACCTCCTTGCCCAGGTATGGAGGAGAAGTGGGCCTGTGGCCAAATTTTAGCATGAACAGAGCTTATCTGTTGAGTTTGACAGAGTAAGCATCATAAATTCGCTTTTCTCACACTACTGGATTAACTTAATTTCCAGTCATATTGAACTTCAAGTAACTTTATACACTTGCCTGCTCCTACCACCATCTTTACAAATTTGCAAGTGGCATTTATATTACCCTGAGAATGTGGTCCCTTAGGGATAGCCATTAGAAAAAGCACACAACCCAAATTTATTAGAAAACTTTTGAACATTCAAAGCATCCATTAGGTGTTGCTGATCATTCTGATAACATAATTTAGCAGCATTTTCAGTGAAAATGAGGTAATAACCAAATAGGATCTTTGAACCAAGTTTCTTTTTTCCATTAAAAACAAAAAGTCTAGTTTTTTTATATAATATTCAAGACATTAACTACCACCAACTGTGGCATTAAATGGTGGCTAGCCTCTTCCTTCTCCACTTTACCACTCATCCCAAGAAAATACCCATAATTTCGACCCTGACTTGGAAATGTTATTAAATAAAACCCATATGTTTCCAATCCCTGACCATCCAAAACCCACACTCCTACTCACTTGCATTATAGCCCATATGCAGTAACCAACTTGCTTTGCAGATGGGTCAGCCTATCTGTAAATTGCCAGATAAGATCTGTCCAAGTGCAGAGAAAAATTTTAGTCTGGTTTGCATAATCAACCAAAGAAAAATGTTTTATCCACAAAACCCAAACCACTAACCTCAAAAGGAATTATGTTGATACAACTTTATTTTCAAATCAGCATTTTTTTTTACTTTTTTAAACAGCCTTATTTTTAAGCCTTTCAGTAGGTGCTTAATAAATATACCAGTGACATAAAGGCAACAATGATTTTCCAGCTGGTTTGGCTATTGGTGGCTTTGGCAATACTACTATTATTTGTCAAAGATCCTTCAGTATCCATCTGGGTTCACAGAAAGCCAATGCTCCTGAAAGAAGTGTTGGTAGAGCCCAAAGGGGAAGTTACAACTCATTCTGGAAAGGTGGCCCAGCTGCCAGCATCCCCTGAGCCTCCTGTAGATGCCAAATGAGCTCCTTGCCTAGTAATCCCATCTGTGATCTAAATATATACAAAAACTGCCCTATCATCTCCTCCTCTTGACTAATGTGCACATGGAGATGTATTTGTCCTACTAAGATACAGGGATTGCTGTCATATCTATTAAAAATAATTATTATCTTTTTAATCATAATTATTGTAAAAATAATAATGATAACACATAATAATGAGATAGTAATAGTTGTTGCCATCTGTATTTACTCTGTGTCAGGGATTGTGCTAGGTATTTTATATATGTTTCATTTAAGTATTTAACGAGATATAAATATCGTACCATAAAGCTCACCCCTTGAATGTGTAGAATTCAGTGGGCTTTAGTATATTCACAAGACAAGGTTGTGCAACCAACACCATTATCTAATTCCAGAACATTTCATTACCTTGTCTCATTTAATTTTCACAGTAGCCCTGGGGAATAAATATTTATTTTAAACTCCATTTTGCAAATGAGGCAACATTTACAGAGTTTAAATGATTTGCCAAGCTCCCATAGCACAAAAGTGGTGGAACTGAGAGTCAAAGACAGATCTCTCTGGACCCCAAACCCATGCATCTCTTTCTACCTTCCCGGATGGTTCTTTATTTGTGCCATGGTCTATTTTCGTTTTCATTCATAGGAACACCAAAGGCAACAATTGTAACCTTCTTGTTTTTCTCTTCTTCTTCCCCTCTTCTCCTTTGTTCCTTAAGGAATTGATGGTTTTAGTGTCCCTAGCAACTGCCATCCTCCTGCCTACCTACACCACACACACACACACACACAGACAGACACACACACACACACACACACACACACACACACACACACACACATATATATATATAGCACACAATTCCCCTAACAAAACTTATTCTTAGCTAGTTACATT
This sequence comes from Sapajus apella, assembly GCF_009761245.1. Lineage (NCBI taxonomy): Eukaryota > Metazoa > Chordata > Mammalia > Primates > Cebidae > Sapajus > Sapajus apella. The sequence continues at coordinate 6,971,870 of NW_022437013.1, forward strand.
AGTTTGCAATGAAGATCTTAAACACTCACAAACCTTCATTTGTTACACCTTCTTAGCCTACTTTTGTTTAATAGTAAGTCATTATTTAGCATAGTGATAAGAAAATAACTTAGGCACCAAGCTTAGGTTTTGCATTTTGGCTTGGTTTCCCCATGCTAAATGTGTTACCCTGGTAAGTTGATCCCTGTAAGCCTCAATTTTCTCAGCTGAAAATGAAAATAATAATCCTATGTACATCACAGGAATGCTATGAAGCCTAAATTGAATATACATGCTAAATGTTTGGTGCAATGTCTTGAAACAGAGTACATGCTCAATAAATGGTGGTAGCATCAGTGGGTGGATAGAATGGGGAATTATAGAGCACTTGTCAAGTTATATGGCCTAGAATCAACCTAAGCTGCCTGCCCACAAGGCAAGTTTTGTTAAAAAGCATTTATTAAGCAAGGAAGTGCATGCCAGACAGTATACCAATCAAGGTAAACAGCCCCTGCAAATTCTTGCCAGTTTAATCAACTAAAAGCATAAAGATAACTTTTGGCTTTAAATCTCTGACTGCTTTCCTCACAGCAGTCACACCATTTTCCTCTTTAAGAATCCACAATGATTCCCAGGTGTCATCAGAAAACAAAATGTCACTTGACCTGTAGAATGCCTAGTGTAACCTGGACTTGCAAGTGTCAGATTGGGTCTGACCTGCCTGAGTAAACCAAGAAGTCTCAGCAGACCTGTATGGTTGGGTAGAATCCAAAGTCTCAAATATAGTTTAGATTATAACCCCTGGGCTATTTTAGAGTTATCAGGTTGGGATAAGAATCTGGAATAGATTTCAAGCCAGGTTATCATTTTAGGATTTAAGTAGCTTCCAAAGTCCAATCTAAGCATGGGGAGGGTGGGCAGTCAGCAGAGGTCCAAATAGGCTGCTCAAGCACAATGTAAGAGCAAGTACCAGAGACCCAAACTTGACTAATAATTATATTAAATTCTTATCATAGGTGAGATACGTTCTAGGGGCTTAATGATACATTAATCACCTCTTTATTCTTACAACAATCTTGTGAGAATAAGTAGTATCACCATCCCCATTTTAAAATAAAGGAAATCAAAGGTCACGTAACTGGAAAGTTGTGAAGCTGAGATTCAGTCCCATATCTGTATGGTTCAAACATACATACCCTCAACCATTATACTATAATAATACCTCCTAAAATACTAGAGTACTGCTGGTAATCAAAGGCTTGGAGACTTGCTGTTTTGCCAGACAATTATTGAAGTGGAAATCATGGGGTTTTTTTTGCTTTTGCTTTTTTTCTTCTCTTTCCTTTCTTTCTTTTTTTTTTTTTTTTTAAGAGACGGGGGTCTCACTTTGTCATCCAGGGTGGAGACAGAGCTCACTGCATCATCATAGCTCACTGCAGCCTCGAACGCCTTGGCTCATGAGATCACTCCACTTCAGGCTCCCTGGTAGCTGGAACCACAATACTTTTTCTTGTACTGTGTGGTGGCAGCAGTAAGCCAAGAGGCTGAGATAGGGGCTGAGACTTTCAGGGAGAGGCTCGGAGAGGTCCTGATTTGGATTGAAACAGATTACTGTAGTGATTTTTCAGGGTTTTATTTATCTTGCTGTTGTATACAAGTTTACTTTGTCCTATAGATATGTCCTGTGAATTTTGTCTTGATTGCTTCATATATTCTAATTTTCAGTGGTCACACATAGAATAGTAGCTTCTATCACTTTACCTTTAAAGTTCTTATCTCCTTCCCTTGATCTAGAAGAGAAAATGTAACAAACAGGAGAAGATGACCCTTTCACTCTTAAAGTGCTTCATAAACTCCCGATAAATGAAATGATAACAATCCTTCTAAGAGGTGACCCCATATTGCAAAGATGAAGTCTAGATGCTACAGAAATAACCCCAGAAGGAAATAGCTAAAGAGAGAAGACAGTGTTAAATGGAAAGCATCTGTTGTTAACCACCTTGGTCCCTTTGGAAGACAAAGATATGTTGTAAACTACTGCTGAATGTTTTCTCCCCTCTAGTGGTCAGTAGGAGGAGGAAACAATGGTGGTATAAGTGGTGCCTATTTTTTAACTGTAAATGCAATCTTATAAGTGATATCCAAAGAAGATTGCTTCCGTAGGAACAATGCTATAAATGGAACTATGTTTCAGACCAAGGAAACTGTATCAAACAAACTAAAAATATGACCAACAATTTGTGATATTAACAAAGGTTCGATTACAGTAGGGCTACAATAATTCTACATAATAAAGTCATATGCCTTACATTGGGCATAGATATGCTCTATACAATGATTATAAAAGGGGCCTCTGCTATATCATCTTTGTCATCTAAATCTAAAATGTCACCTACAATAAACAATACAATACACATTGACTAAGCATTTCATTAACAATTTTGTTTGCCGTCTTAGATTTTAACTTTAAAGTGCTTTCCAAGATAATCTAAGTTCTTGTCACAGAGTCATTTATAAAATGAAGCTCCACATTCAGCCAGATATTGTTTAAATCATTTCCAAATGTGTCTCTAAAATTAATACTGGCAATTTCCCTTCTCAACTAATCCTCTTTGCATTTTTGGCATTTTGTATCAATAATATTAAAAATGTTCACAGTCTTCAACCCAGTAATTCTACTCTTATGAATTTAATCGAAGTAAATACAGCAGTAAGAAATATTTACAAATGAAGATACTCATCAGAGCCCTAATTTTAACAGTTAAAAAAAAAAATAGAAAAAAACCTATATGTCTTACAATAGGAGAATGGCTACATAAAGAAGTATGGTATGTCCCTTACAGTGGAATATCATATGGTCACATAAAATAATGATTCTTAGAAGACTGTTTATGACATAATGTTAAGTGAGAATTATGGAAAACAAGTATTTATACAATATAATCACAATTTTGTAATGATAATCATACTACACCCAATTTTTAAAAAAGGTTGAAAGGAGATGCACTAAAATGTTATCAGTGCTTATCATCAGGAGAGAGGATTATGGGGAAAATGTTGGACATACAGAGAAAGAAAAGACCACAAAAGAGACTGAGAAAGTACATAAGGTGCTGTTGAGAGCTGAGGAAATGAGATAACTGCAGCTAGACAGTGGAGCTAGGTGGGTGCTCTTGGACAGAGGCCTAGGTTAATTCTGGGAATGAGAGGGCAGACCCAACTAGGGTGACCACCCTTGTTTGCACGGGACTAAAGTGTTTCCCAAGATATGGGACTTAATGTGCTAACACTGGAAAATTCCTAGGTAAAGTGGAATGAAGTGGTCACCCCAGACTTAAGATTTATCTGATGTGGAAGGCCGTATGTGATCTCTAAATTCAACCCTTTTCTTTTTCAGATTAAAAAAACACCCTGAAACTGGGAGATGGGTAGTATCATGACCAGCCACACAGGTAGCAGAGCACAGGACTGAGAGTTCAAAGGATTTAGCTCTACAGTCTGCTGTGCTGCTTATTAGCGAGACATTTAATCTGAGGCTTAGGTTAAGGACATAACGCCTTGCTTGTTCACCAGGTTATGACAAAGACCAAATTTAATTATTCACAAATACAAGGAGTTATCAGTAACAATAAACAAGTATTAGGCACACACTACATTGCTTTGGGCTCAATTCTAAGATCAAGAAGTATTAGTAATTCCAAATTTATAGAAGTATGGTAAGTCTAATTGAGATTATATTTCTAAGCAAATTAGTACAATGCTTGTCTTCTACTAAGGACTCATTAAACATTAGCTTTGATTATTATATACCATGTTTTAATATATAGATATGGAAATCCCACTAAATATTAGCTTTGATTATTATATACCACATTTTAATATATAGATATGGAAATCCCACATCACTTAATAATAACTCTCTGAGACAAATACCTCTATTAATGCTCCCATTTTATAGATGAGAAAATTGTGGTCCAGAGAGGTTATTTGCCTTGCTTAAGTTTATACAGTCAGCAAGTGACAGGGCCGTTTGTCTCCTGGTCAAGCTCTCTTTTCTACTTCACTAAATTGCCACTCAGTGGAAAGCCTTTTTGGATGAGAGCACAGTTAATATTTTCTCTTTTTACTATAAACTTCCTTCTTCCTACTTATATCTTCAATTTAATGAAAGCCTCCTTTTGGACTAAATAGAGGCCACCAGGGAGCTTTCAATGAAGTATTTTGTCAGCAATCTTCAGAGAACTTCAAGATCCTTTAGAAACATTGTGAAACAATTATAGAGTCTGCAGAATATCCTGTACAAGGTAACGATTACATTTAGGGATGCTCTGGTAAATGTTTAACCACTGGCTCTGGGAGAGGGTGAGAGGGGAACACTGATTAGTAGCATTCACAGATATCCATGGTATAAGTATTTCCAGCATGGCTGATTTCAAGCTACTAGCGAGATTCACTCCTGCAAACCAGTGCTGGCCAATGCAGGCCAGTGCAAGCAAGCCATTTCTAGCACACCACTGGAAGCAGAATTTTGTGATGCCATTACTATCCTGAGTTTATATAAATTCAATGAGAATTAAAGTGTGAGCATTATTCAGGGAGCTTGGTTTTAATATATGCAAAAAGGAGAGAGAAATGAGTGCAGGCCAATGGGTTGGGATATTCCAGAGAGTAGGACAACTTAAGGGAACGACCAGAAGAATGGAGGTTGCTGCCTGCAAGTCTACATCTGGCCCTTCTTGAAACCTTATAGGGACACCAAAGCTCGCAACTACAATAAGTACAAAAGTTTTTTTTTTGTTTTTTTCAGAAAAAACTTGGCACAAGCCTTTTGTTTTCCTGCCAACTTTTTAATTTGAACATTTTCAAACCTTCAGAAAAGTAGCAAGAATAGTACAGTGAACACCCATATACCTTTCACCTAGATTCACCAATTGTTAATATTTTTACACATTTTCTCCATCTCTTTATTTATTTTTACAAACTATTTGAGAGTGAGTTGCAGACATCTTGACTTTCCACCCCTAAATACCTGAGCATGAATCTCCTGAAAACAAGGGCACTGTGATATACACACACAATACACTCATCACTTGGGAAATATAACGTTGATACAATATGCAGGTTTAGAGTCTGTAGTCAAACTTCCCCATTTGTCCCAATGGTGTCCTTATAGTTTTGTTTTGTCAGTGCAGAATCCAATCAAAGATTATGCTTTGCATTTGGCTGACAGGCTCTTTGATCTCCATAAATCTAGAACAATTCCCCAGATCTCCACTTTTATTCTTTTGTCTTTTATGATGCCGACATTTTTGAATAGTCCAGGCCAGTTGTTTTACAGAATATCTCTCAGTTGGATTTGTCTCATTATTTCTCATGAATACATTGAGGTTAAACCTTTTTGTTTACTACCATGTTATGTCCTCAATGTCTCACATCAGGAGGAACATGATGTCATTTTTCCAATTATTGGTAATATTAAACATAATCATTTGGTTAGGGTGGCACCCAATATATTTCTTCATTGCAATGATACCAGTAAAGCTAATAGTTTGTGTGAATATTCCGTTCCAGAAGAAGCTTCTTTGTACTGAAAGTATAAATTACTTGGTTCACTGCAAAACCATGGGTTGAAAAGGCATTATCCCTAATTAAATGAAAAAAAAGAGATTTATTTAAAAAATAAGCTTGCACTAAGCTTCTTAGACAAATTAATGAGCTATTCACATGACAAGGGACTTTATCTAAATCGTGAACTGCTGGTAGAGTATTATTCCCCAGTCTATATATACCTTTATGTCTAGAACTTAGCCTAGTACCTAGGCTATAGTATGTGCTCAGAAAAAGTTTATTGAATAAATTTCTGTCTATTTGGAATTACTGTCTCCATGAATGAGAAATTAATCATACTAAACAAAAAAATGTACTTTTTTGTCAACTGGCACCAGCTGGAATTGATTTGGCTGCTTAAGCACTATGTTTCTCATGGGAAATGACAGAGCTTTCAGTTTTCATTCAGGTAGTTAACCTTACTCAGGCACTATTCAAGCATTTCGTTGCTCTAAAAATCTTAGCTTCTCTATATCAAAATTAGAAACTGTTCTAAATAAATAAAAAATCAGCCCTGTGCTTGTCAAGATTATATTTGGCTACAAATAACAGAAAATCCAAAATAACAGTTAATTAAACAATACAGTCATTTATTTCTCTCTGATATAAAAGTTCCCACTTTTGGCCAAGATGGAGTAACAGGAGTTGAACTTACCCTTGTGCCTGAAAGAAGTAAAAAATAATAATAATAAAAAAAATAAAAAAAATAAAAAAAAAAAAGATAAAAGAAAAACATTGATTTTCAGACATTGGATACCAGGCCACAAGGAACAGTGATTCCTGAGAGACAGGAAACAAACAAGGTGAGCCCTATGATGACTCCAGTTTATTACCTGGACAGTTTCCAGGCAGTGGTACAAGGAGAAGGAACTTAGGCAGAGCCCAGCAGATGAAGAGATGGAACTGGGAATCCGGGGAGACATAGACAGGTAGAATTTGCAGAACAAGTATTAAAGAAGAGAGAGCTACATAGAAAAAGAACTCCGGAGATCTTTAGAGTCCTCCTTGAATCTTCCATTAAGAACTGAGCAACACATGTCTATAAGGAAACTAACCTAGACTGCGGAAAGAACTACCCAAAAGAAGCAAAAGGAACAATCCTCAGAAGTCACATAGGGCTGGAAATAGTGCCTGCCCCATCAGCCAGAATAGAAAACTTTATAACTGATATAGCATCAGATTGAGTACTCAAACGATCATGCCTCAGTAGTGGTGCCAAATCAGCCCTAAACTCAAGGCTGCTCTAGAGCTGCCAAATCAAGTTTTAAAACAAGCCTTAAAAGAATCTGTTTCCAACTAATTGAACTGTGTCACAGAACAAAGCCAAGGAATATTTACAGAAATACAAAATATCCAGCATCCAACCAGATAAAATTCACATCTGACTTACAAACAAAAACTACCAGCCATCAAAAGGAGCAGGGAAATAAGACTCCTAATAAGAAAAGTCGAACAACCAAGGACAATCCAGAAATAACACAGATGACAGTATTACAAGACAAAGACATTTAAATAGTTATTACAAGTTTTCTGTTTTTTTTTTAAGAACCTAGAGGAAAAAAATGAATATATTAAGTCAAGACATGAAAGACCCAAATAGAACATCTAGAGTTGAAAAATTTAATGTTGACATGATGTAAGAGTCCATGTAGGCAGTTAAGGGCTTGAATGGCAGCTCTATGATCATCAGCGACCCAGGCTCCTTCTGTCTTCTTTCTCCACTATTCTCAACATGTGCTTTCCAATTTAGGGTCCAAAATGGCTGCTCTAGCTTGAGCTATCATATCTTTCTTCCAACAGCACCATGAGAGACTAGGGGAAAGGAGCATGCCCCTCCATTTAAAGATACTTAGAAATCTCAGCCAGACATGGTGGCCCACACCTTAATCCCAGCACTTTGGAAGACCTAGATGGGAAGATCACTTGAGCCCAGGAGTTCAAGACCACCGTGGGCAACGTAGTGAGACTTGTTCTTAACAAAAACAATTTTTTTTTGCTTCTGTAAATAGTTTTTTTAATGTATCAAAGAGAGTCTCTTTCCAACATTTAATAGAGGCAAATCTATTCCAACTTCAGAGTTCTTATATATCTTATTTAGCAGACACTATGATTCTATCTTCTTATTCTCTGGAAATCCATCAGATGTATGTTCCAACACAGAAGTGCCTTCCTTCCCTCTCATGGTGGCAAAAAGCATATCCATCATCTGTAAGGTTTCTAACAAAAATTTTTAAAATTAGCCAGGTGTGGTGATGTGCACCTGTAGTCCCAGATTCTTGGGAGGCTAAGGAAGGAGAATCACTTGAGCCCAGGAGCTCATGGCTACAGTGCACTATGATTGCGTCACTGTACTCCAGCCTGAGTGACAGATTGCGACTCTGTCTCTAAAAAAATTTATCTCATAGAATCCCTTTTGCTTACATCCCATGGTCCAGAACTTAGTCCCAAGGTCACAGTCATCTGAAAGTGAGATCAAGAATTGTAGTCTTTATTCTGAGTGGCTATGTGCCGAGCTAAAATGTCAGAGTTTTATCATTTAATGAAGAATGAGAGAACTGAAATAGGGGAACAGCTAGCCATTATGTATCAAGTTCAGGCCCTTCTCATAGTGCAGAAGAGGTCCTGATCCAGTTTGAATAGCATTATGACCCCTGGCTTAAAATTAACTTGAATGAGACTGCCCCTCAGTGTTTTTGTTACTCAGAAAGTAAAAATCTCTTTGTGTTGTTTAAATTCCACCCCCCAAACCTCTATATACTTTTGAGCTTATCTCAAACAAACTGCCAGAGTTGCTTCATTTTCCGAATCAGTGACACCAAGGTAGAGGTGGAGCTTAACATTTTGTTTGACTTATGCGCATGTTTATCATAGCAAAGAAACCAGGGTCACCCAGCCTGTTTATGCCCTACTCCTGAAACAGCACACTGTCTTTCTTTCCTAATAAAGTCACTAATAGCTGCAGCTGAAACAAACATTCACAGGAGCATCAACATTGTGTTCTTTAGAACACCAGAGCCTTCTCCCTGGTGGAGGAAAATTTGTCACATAATAGATACAACCCTTTTCTATGAGACCACGTAACTCCACCCAGAATTTCTTTTGTTTAGCCATGCAGCTATTCCTCAATCTTGAATCACCTGGCTGTTACAACTCATTGGTCCTTTTTAACAGCTTTTCAATATTTCTGGGTATGTTATTGCTCTCATAATACCAAAGTGGATGCCATTCTTCTCAAGAGATGGTAAGTGGGCATGCATTTGATCTGTTTTTATCAGGCAAGAAAGTATTGCTGATAAATGGCAGTTTTTACAAGGTGCCATACAAACCAAGTGTCATGGCTGGCCCACTGAGTGTTCCTGCAGAGAATTTTGCACTAGCTCTGTGTGCTGTCTTGAGCATCTCAGACCCAAAAAAAAAATCTGCAGGAAGTCAGGCCTGGGTGCTTTCCAGTTGCTAATGGCTTTGATTGCTTTAACAATCCTCTGCTCAGACATTGCCATATGACCTTTCCACTTTACCCCCATAAAAGCTTTCTCATCCTGTAATTGCACTGCTTCTCTATGATTAGCATCACCACTATCATTATTCTTTACACTAAGTAATAGTGAATTTTGAAGTATAATATTCACAGAGGTTTTAGCATAGCCTACTAACAATCTAGAGAAATACTTTGGTGGAAAAGATTGGGATGGAACTTCCAGTGCTGATTTGGAGTCCAGATTGTGACCTCAGAGGAAGATTCTTTCCCCTTGGGATCTCCTACTGTGAATCTGTCCACAGAGGCATGATAGAATATGTCCGATAAACACACTCACTAACCTGCCCTGTCCTATCTGATTTGATTTCCCACTGGGCACCCAGTAGACCCACAGTATGTAGCCTGGGCCACTTAAGAAAGAACAGATGGTTTTTGACTTGACAAAATGCTGTTTGTCAGGTATCATTCTGTTTTCTGTAAAACTTTGCTGTTTGGATACAAGGAAGGATAGAGGTAGAGAGTTGAGGTAAAAGGAAAACTCGTGGGATTGGCCAGGTGTTTCTTTTTTTTTTTTTTTTTTTGGCCAGGTGTTTCTATAGAGAACTTTAAGTTCTGAGATAAATGTGCGGAATGTGCAGGTTTGTTACATAGGTATTTCTCCTAATGCTATCCCTCCCCTAGCCCCCTAGACCTTGACAGGCCGCATTGTGTGATGTTCCCCTCCCTGTGTCCACGTGTTATCATTGTTCAACTCCCACTTATGAGTGAGAACATGCAGTGTCAGTGGTCTTTAAGTAGAAACCTTGAGAGTTTCACCCAATTATATACAAAAGGATAATTCAGCTTTAACTTTTGTATCTTTCTTTTCAGTGGATTAAACCTAAATCACAAGAGTTGTCTGTTTCTACCAGTCAGGCAGGGTGATAGAGTAGTATTAGCAAATCAATAAAGATAACACTAAGCCTACTGAATGTACTACAATGATTTCTGCCTCTGTATTTTGAGCTTCATTATCTCGCTCACATTTCTCAAGTGTGGCCCTTCTTCAGATGATGTCCTCTATCAGCAGAGCATCGTTTCAAACAGCAAATTAGTATCCATCAATCTTCCTCCTTCACACCCCACCTTTTATTAAAGGGGCTCTACCTTCCTCCCAAGTCCTCTTTTTCTCTTGGAAGCCCATTTCTAATATGTTCTTGTCACTTTGTATGCCTTTGTCATGGTAGATTTTAAAGGCTTTCTTAAGTGCTTCAGTTGTAAAGCGCTGTGTCCCGCTGTTCCCTGTAATCAAGGATGTCAGATCTCACATGGTCAGCTTTAGGTACTGAAAAAAATAAAAAGATAGTCTTTGAGACTCATTCCCTGCCCCCTATCCACCCCCCCAACACACACACACAAAAAAAAACTTTAGAGGATCACCCTCTGGCCAAAGTCTCAAGAATATTCATCTTAAGGTACAGATGCGCCAAGGCAAACATTATTTGAACTGGCAGGCACATAGCAAGTATTTACGGAGCACTTATGAAGTGTACAGAATTGAGCTAGGTACAGGAGAAGAAATACAAGACTGACACGGTATGGTCTTCACCTTGGAAGATGTTCTATTTCCAGCTTGTAGAAGAGAGAAATAAACTGCAAAACTATAAGAGTAAATGTTCCATCTTATAAACCATCAAATGTTAGAGCTGGAAAGGACCTTTAGCTATCACCCAGTCCAATTTTGTTTTCAAACTGTGGACCACCAATCCCTAAGATTCAGCAGAGTCCCTCAAAGGCTATTTGCCCTTTGTGCCTGTATAGCTTTCAACCACTGGTACTTCTTTGAAATTCTGTAAGATTTTGTTTGGACAAAGATTCCATTGCTTTCAAAAATTTCCACGTCATTAATCTAGTCCAGCCCTCTCATGATACAGATGAGGAAACAGAGCCCCAGAAAGGTAAGGGAATGTTTGAGGGTACATAGCCAATTAAAGGCTGAAACCCTCAGTATCCTGATTCTAGTGATCCACTTCCCCATGCCACCTAGCAGCCAAGCAGCAAACACTTTTAAAATGGCAGAGTGGCCTGCTATCTCAGGAAGAGCCACCTGCCTTAGGAGCAGGAGGAATTTGCTTTTGGTTATCCTGAGCCAGGTGCTCAGGTCCTGCTTTACTCTAGGAAGTCAAAAAAAAAAAAAAAAAAAAAGAGGGGGAGAGATCAGTAAGGGACATAGTTTAGTCTTCCATATATCTGCCCTCAAATGTTCTCATCTTTCATAGAGAATAAGAGCACCTAGCTGGTAGAGTTGTTGTGAGGATTAATCTAGATCACAATGCAAAGTAACTGGGACACAGTAGGTGCTAAAGGAATGGTAGAACTGAATACTATAGCTATGTCTTTGGAACATAAAGTGCCTGTCTTCCAGCTTTGTGGCTCCTGATTATTCTATAAGCAAAGAAAATGAGGAATTGTTAATCAGAATCCAGGTCCAAGCTTACCTGGTTTACCAGCTAAATGTCAACTTCATATGTCAGTTGGTGGGATCAAGGAATAGCTTTAACTTGCCAGAGAGCCTGGCATGGTTTGGTAAGATTTGTGCCCTACTGTGCCAGAACAAAGTGCTAAAAAAAGATGTGGTATTAGGGATTTTTAAGGCACAGGTCTGGAAAATGCAATTCTTTGCTTTGCCTCTCATAATATGACTGACATAAATGAGGGAGAAAATTGTCATAAAGGATGGTTGTTTTTCTTGGATAAATTCCATTCTTGAGAAATCATGAATGAAGTCTCCTCCCTCGAAATTAACATTCTCATACATTGCTACAAAGAGATCTAAATAGGAGGAGCCCTCTGTTTTAGAGAAATGGCCTGAAAGACATCATGGATGGCATTGCCTGCTTTCATAAAGCATGTGCTTCCTGTTTAGTGTCTGTGATTCTGGCTGGGGAATTTTCCAAGGCAAAGGTTACATTTTGGGCTTGAACTTCAAAGCTCTACCCATATCCTGATCTCGGTCCCACACTATTGATTTTCTCCTGAAGGCGTATGTGGTTTCATTTGCCTTAGATTCCAGTGTTGTACTCTGCTAATTCCCCCCTTAGATTATAAGGTTTTTTTGCTCTTAAGTTGCATCCCCTCTTCTTTCAATTGATTTAACTCCTTTAAGCAGTGATCCTGACTTATTAAAGGTTAAGCAATTTACCCCAATTGCCCAGCTAGAACATAGCAAGAGCCAAGAATAGAAACTAGGTAATAAGACCCAAGTATTGGGGAACTTAACCCCTATACTCTATTTCTCAGGGATTTCAAAAGCAAGAGGAAACACCTCATGGCTAGTGGAATCAAGAATGAACTCATACAAGAGACAGCAATGGGCTTTGTGGGATGCGTAGGATTTGAACAGAAACAAAGCAGTGGAGTAATTTGAGTATGCCATACAGATAGGGAAACAGGATAAATGTGGGCCAGGGTACTTGGCTTGTCTTGTGTATAGGATTGCTTGAAGGAGGTATTGGTAGATAATTTCTTGAACACAGTTGAAATTATGTTATGGAGAACTGTTTTGATAGAATGAACTATGCTTAGTTTGGGAAGCAACAGAAGGTTCTTCCTTTCTTCCTTATTTACCTTCATTTCCATTTTTCTTCTTTCCTACCAAGTAATATATGTGCTATATAGCATAAAAATGAATATAATCTAAAAATAGAATACCACCTGAAAGCCCCTCAACAGGGATGATTAATGTTAACATCCTAACATATATGCCCCTAGATTTCTTTCTGATCAAAATATATTAATATAAAATAATTCTATACTATGGAAGACAGGATTCTAAGATTTCTACCCCTTGCCTATATGCCCTGTATAATTCCCTCCTCTTGAGTGTAGGTGGAACCTGTAAATATGATGGGATGTTGCTCTCCTGATTAAGTTTTGTTGCATGGCAAAGGTGCTAGGAGAGTCATTCCCATGATTATATTATAGAAAAATGTCCAGCTAGCTTTGAAGAAAAATCTTCATGTTGTTAGAGGGCCATGTGGCTGGGACCTGAGAGTAGCTTCTAGGAGCTAAGACTCACTCCCAACAGGCACCCAGCAATAAAACAAGGAACCTAGTCCTAAAACTACATGGAACTGAATTTTTCCAACAATCAATAGCTTGTGTCACCGTCCTAGCTGATTCTATGATTTTAGCCAGTTGAGTGTATTAACTATATTTTCTTATTTTCTGTGTTCTTGATGCTCTGGCATCTGGAGCTTCACTGAATGGGAAGAGTTTCTTCAGGGGTTGCTGTATCTTAGAGAGCAAATAACTTGCCTAAGACCATGTATTTCATATGCAAGCCAACTAACCCAGAGCCCATACTCTGAACCACATTCCGCAACTGGTTCTTACATACCAAAAGGCAATATTCTTCTTCCCTGATCATCCCAGAGCCAGTAACTAGAAAACTAGAGATCATCTTTATACTGAAGTGCCCACTGACATCATTCAAGCTAGCCAATCTAAAACATGCTTATCCTGCTTTGCCTTTCCCATGGAAACCACAATGAAGGCTCTGGGCCATGCTTTCTCCTCACTTCTTCTGCCTCCTGACTGACCCTGGTGCTTCTCCATGTAGCCCCATGTAGCATGTCAAGCTCCCTCCTCTTAACTGTGAGCAACAAACCAGCTTTTCAGTGGCACTCATCTCTTGGTCTGTAGACCTCATCATACCTAATTAATAATGAAACCTACATTTCAGGACAGTGGGAGCTCCTAAGCAGATGGCCCAGTTAAAACATGCTCACACTCTCTGCTCATGGAAACTGTGACAATAAATTTGTGTTGTTTTAAGCTTGTAACTTCATGGAAATTAGTTATCCAGCCATAAAAAACTAGTACTCATGAAAAAAATTATATATAAACATATTCTATCTTTCTCTAACCTATATGTTCCCACTTAATATTAACATGTATATCTCCATGCCATTGGAAGATTTTGAGTAAGGGAACAGAATACTTGAAGCTGAGCTTTGAAACGGCAGTGAAATGTTGGACACGTGAGAAAACATGGCAGCAGATTATAATGATCCTCTGAATCAGTGGTACTTTTAAAATACAGATACCTACAACTCACTACTCGTAGATATTTTGATTTAATTAATCTGAGGTACAACCTGGGAATCTGGTATTTTAAAGCTCCCCAGGTGACTCTAATGCACAGCCAAGGTTGATAACCATTGGCAGATAGAAGAAGAGAGTACTATCCTGGATTTAAGTGGTTCTATTGAAATAAAAAATAAGAGATGGGTTTTTAAAAAAAGCATTGCTGGAGAAGCCACCAATAACAAAATAGTAAGAAGACTTGGAATCCTACTGCTTATCTCGCTTTTGTTTTTGTTGTTGTTGTTTTTTGGTTTATTGGTTGCTTGCTTGGTTTTGATTCAATTTCTGCTCATCTAATTTGTATTATGAAGAAAATTTTCTTGGTGAGATAGAAACTTGATGCTATGTATACATGGAGTGATAGGATTGTTGAGGAGGTCTCAAGGAACATTTTAGGCAAAGGAAGTGGTTTGAGTAGTCTTAAAAGTGAGAATCAGTGTTCTAGGTACCAGCCTGAAGTGGGTTGACAGTGAGTGAAGTTCAAGTCATAAGGCTACCACACAGAGACTTTGATGCCATAGGAAACCAAGAGTCATTCACATTCCTTTAAAAGAATGAGAATGAACTGATTTTTCTAAACAGTAGCTCAGCAAGATGACCTGAGTGCAATATAAAGAAAAGTTAGAGAAAACTCAGAGGGCAGGAAGCTTAAAGGCCATTATAGCAAGCAAATCATGGGGGAACAGAGCCTAGACTAGGGCAGTGCGATGGAAACAGAGAGGAGCAGGACACATCTGGAGATGCTCCCGGAAAAAAAGCAAATGTGAAAGACCTGTTGGATGTGGGAGTGAAAGATGACAGGGGTTGCACACTTTGGGCTTAGTATGAGGGTAATAAGAAATATGATTATAAGATATCTATTTGGCATTTTGGTTAGAGGAAGGGTAAACTGGTTAACTAGCTTTCAGGTGTTATTGGGTATACCTGAAGGCAGCTGGATAATACAGGAAATACATCCACTGTAGACTCTCTCTTGCCCGGGGCAGCTGGATGAGGAATGGATTTCACAAGAGAAACATGGTGGAAATATAGTAGTTTAAAGTAGTTTGCTTCTTTCTCCCCCACTGTAAAAGACAGAACTTCCTTTGGACTGTTGCATGAAGTGAGAATAATCACAACCACCAATAAAGAGAGTATATTATATTTTTGCCCTTTATAGACCCCCAAGATGGAACTTTTTAGGCCATATCTGGTTGTGATTCATATTTTTGGCTGGGGTTCAGGCCTTGGCATGTGACATGTAAGCTGGTCACTCATACCTGGAGCAGCAGATGGTTGTTCTTCCCTGCCTTAAATGGCAAAGTCTGCCCTGAGTCCTTAGGACTGTAAATTATTTACTCTTCATCTGACTGAATCCAGTTAATATTATTTCTTAAAATACCCCTGTTTGCACTCTTATATTTACTTATACTTTTCCTGCCAACATTTTCTAAATATCCTTTCCGATATTTATTTTATTGGTTGAAATACTGGCCTGACACAAAGTTTGAAGTAAATTGTGAAGCATAGGAGCATCTTTAGTCAGCCCAATGGGATTTTCACGTATCACTGTCCCTCTCCCTTGGAGGAGTCCTGTACCACAAACAATGGTGTGAGAACTTGCTTTCCATCAAGGGTTTATTGGTTAATGAGGCCTGTGGCTGGTGTGGTTTTCCTGTGTTTAGCTTTTGGAGCTCTCAGAGACAGCTGCTTGGAAGAGAGCTGACAGAATTACTGCCCAGCAAACTTGCCAGCCACAGCACACAAGACTCTACCAACGCTAAAAAATTTTATGGCTGATTTAGTGAATAGAACAAGTATTTGAAGAAGTGGAGTGAAGAGCTGTTGGCATCCTGCGCCATCGTCTGAAGAGGTCTGAGAATCTTCTCATTAAGCCATCCTTACTATCTCCTTTTCCTCTAAGCCTGTTGCCTTTCCTCAAGTGCCTGAACAGTAACTCACGGACAACCATAGCTTTGAAATGAGGTCATTGGGATGGATCCTCGGGACTTAGTGACCCTAGTTTTCTCATGGCAAAGGGAACTCTTTCAAATAAAATCTACAGGAACTAAATATGACCAAATTCTACTTTACTTTAGCATTCCAGGACTTTAAGCTACTTACTCTTAGAACAATAATTTATACAATTTTTTGTATAAACCTTTGAAAAAGATTTCAAAATGTGAAAAGGTACTCATTCTTTACCATATTTGAGATTCATACCTCCTCTATGAGTTAATGTATCAGTTAGCTGTCACTATGTAACAACCTACTCCAAAACCCAGTGGCTTCTGACATTTATTTCTCACCAGTCTGCAGGTTTGCTGGGCATTGGTCAGTCTGGACTGGGCTCAGTCATGAGTCTAAAGCCAGCTGGGGGTTACCTGATGTAGGCTGGGAATGGCTCTGCTGCATGTATTCCTCCTTCTCTTCCTAGGACCAGTGGGCTAGCCTGGGCATATTCTTTTCATGGTTGAGGCTGACATGCAATAGCAAATGAAAACACAGAATGCCTCTTAAGGCATAGGCTTGCGACTCTCTCCCTGTTTTCTTCTGTATCATCCTATTTGCTAAACAAGTTACATGATTGAATCCAGAGTCAACGAATTGAAAATATACTCCACCTCTTTTATGGAAGAAATAAGCCAAATGACATGGATTGAGTAGGGGACAAAGAATTGGGGGCAGTAATGCAATTTGCCACACATATATAAGGCAGGTACGACAGTTTCCGTTTTACAGATAACAAACCTGAGACTCAGAGAGCTGAAATTATGTGTTCAAGGTCACACAGAAAATTTGGACAGTGCTGGAATGCAAACCCTACTCTCATGACTTCTCTGCTTTTTGCCACACTGAATTCCAAAATTTCATAACATGCTGTATCAACTAGTTAAAAGTCCATGGCTCTTTTGCTCCAAGGATGACTCCTTGTGACCTGCTCCTTTTTTCTTATTATCTTTTATCCCTGGGGTTTGACTCACGTGCCTCCTTCATAGTTGTCACCTACTCTTCCATTTGGACCTGTTTGAGGTAGGGGATGGATAAAGTTCCCCCTACTGAAACGCAAATTCTTCTGTCCCTGAAACAGACATATCAGTCTCTCCATTTTTAATAAAAATTGGTTTTTTAAAAGAAAATCCAAACATCACATGATAATTGAACCAGAATGACCTGAAATGCCAACATACTGTAGTTCTTTGAAGAATGGGAGTATTGTAATCATCTGAAATGTGTCAACCCGCTTATTACTGACACTGAGCTTCACTTAGATGTTAATAGATCTGAGCTAGTTTTCTGTTAGCCCTTCCCTGACTGCCTTTGCAGGGTTCTTTCAACAGCCCTTTTAATTGTGAATCTGCCCCATCCTGCCTAGTCTGCTCTGGGTCAAATTTTAGACCAAGTTGCTCAAATCTAGCTTGAAGAGATTTGAGCTAATATCTCTGAGATCTCAAGTTAATATCTGTGAGATTTTTTTCAGGTGTCAGTCTCCATGGCAACTCTATGCCTCTGGTTTTCGATACATTGCACTTAAATCTAGCCTCTGGCATTCTACAAGTAGAAAATATCATCAGATCTTAAATTTGCCTCCTCTGGGTTTCCAGCTGACCTGCACTGAAAGTGCGCCTGGCTCTCATGAACCTTCTAGACAGATGTCCTCATGACTGCAGGTTCTGAAAGCTCCTTCCTTTTCATTGGCACAGTTTGCTTTCCTGATCTATTTTCTTTTTTTCTTTTTTTTTTTTTTTTGTCTGCAGCACAACTTGCAGCTGCTGATTGATATGGCTGGCTGGCTCTACCATTCAGTAAGGCTCTGACTAATCTCTTTTGATTCTAAGGGCTAATGTGGCTCAGCCACAGCAAGGAGGCTGAGTTCTGATGTTCTCTTTCCCCATACTTCCATGGAAGACTGGAAGACAGATTACTTGCAGTGATTTCTGGAGGCAGAAGGTAAGCGAGTGGCCTCTAGAGTGATAGAACCAAGAAAGAATGATGGTTGTCCTTGAGCCTTCAGAGATGACAGCTAAATCCAGAGGGAAAGTAAATAGGGATAAGACTGTTAAAAAAAAAAGTTGCTGCTGGAGAAATTGCTGCTGCTGCTAACCTCAGTAAATTCAAACAGTGTCTGCTTTTGGCTCTCAAATGTTTTGCTGCCTCATTGCTTGGTACAAAGAGCTGTACAGCTACCATGTCAGAGGAGATAAAGAAGCAAAGAAGTCTTACTAGAGGCATTGTCATGGATATTCTTGGAACAATCTATCATTGGATTGTGGAGAGGAAGCAAGGAGGCAGCTGGGAGTGTGGCACCACGTGCTATGACTCGTGACTTGTATGCCTGATGGTTGGCAACATAGTATTGGCACAGTTATAGGCTCTACACTACCTGGGCCTGAATCTCTTTTGCTATGTGCCATTTGGCAAATTTCTTAATTCTAACTCTTAGCTGTCTCATCTATAAAATGGGCATAATACATCCTACCTTACATGATTGTTTTGAGAATTAATAAAATAATATTTATAAAGTGCTTGGCACAATGCTGAACACATAGCAGCAAATAAATATTAGTCATTATTAATATTAGCTGATGCACATTTGGGAGAGCTTTCAAGAAAGAATTGATTATAAGAGTAAATTGAGACTATGGTATCTATTGATTCTTCCTTGTTAAATGAACTATCTTAAAAACAGTAAAAACCCCCCTCACTGGCCTCTGCTTAACTTACTTGATGGATTAAGTTGATGTTTTTCCTTCCTATTGAAATACACACTGCCCAATGCTCAGGGAACGATGAAAGATCATGGGCAGGTGAGTTACTTCTAGTGAACACTTATATTTCTGCTTCCACACAACTTGATCACTTACCGAAAGTTAGCTGTATTTTTGGCAAACCCATTTATGGCAGTTGTACTTGTTATTATAATTAGGTAATTTAATGTAAATTTGTGAAATATGAGTATAAAAAGAAAACTACTGTTTTCATGAAAACTAAGTGCAATGCTTTGGAAAGACTTGACAAAGAAAAGTTGCTTTTGAAAACTTCCCTGTTGTTTAAAATAAAACAAAACTGAAAGGTGAAATCAAATGTGATGCATTAGGAATGTAACTTATGCAAAAAAAGAGTCTGTGAAATCCCAGGGGGGTGGCCCCACACTCAAAGAAAAGGCCTTGGCCTTACAACACATTACCAGAGTGGTGAATGAATGTACCTTTGAGTGTTTTAGGTTGAAATAAAATGCTTTATGTTTGTATGTACATGTGTGTATGTATTGTTTTATATGATTGCTCACTTTAACCAATTAATCACTTATTCTAAGGGCTATTCAAGAAAGCTTCTACTATATAGTCAATGTTCTATGTTAAGTACTTTATGAGCTATGGGCTTATAAGAACGGAGCACTGTCCAGTAGAGTATGTTTAACAGATTTATGGATTGGAGCTTGAGGTAGGCAGAATAATGCTTCCCCTTCCCAAAGACGTCCACATTTCTAATCCCCAGAACCTGAAGATATATCATGTTATTTAGCAGGGGCAATTAAGGTTTCAGATGGAATTAAGGTTGCTAATGAAATAACCTTGAGATGATAAAATTATCCTGGATCATCTGGGTGGTCCCAATGTAATTACAAGAGTGCTTATAAGTGGAAGAGGAAAGTTGAAGACAGACAGTATGTGAGAATGGTGTCAGGTGACAAAGACTTAGCCTGATGGTGCTGGCTTTGAAAAATGGAGGAAGAAGCCACAAGTCAAGGAATACAGGCAGCTTCTAGAAGCTAGAAAATAGAAGGAAATGGATTTGCCCCTAGTGCCTCCAAAAAGGAATACCACTTTGCCAACAGCTTGACTTTAGCCCAGTGACATCCATTTCAGACTTGTGAGCTAAAGTATAGTAAAGATAATACATAAATTTGATTTGTCTTGTCTTAAGCCTTGGTTTGTGATAATTTGTTACAGCAGCAATAGGAAGCTAATACAGAGGTTGAGTCAAGTTGATGACAACAAATCCTGTCCCTAAATCCCTACTTCCACTGTACTCATAGGATATCTAGGCTCTTCATGCTTTCACATGCCCTAAACATAGGATTTACACTAATATCTGGGTCTAATCTTAGTAGCACAATATTCATTAAGTCCATACCATTTGCCAGGCAGTATGCTAAATCCCTCAGCAAATTATTGTTATATGCTATTTATAGTAATGCTTAAATATATTCTATTTCAGAATTCTATGCTTACATATTATATGCTACTTATAGCATACAACAAATTACCATTAATGAACAGCATAGATATAGGGCATGTCTTTATGAAGCTTTCAGGCTATTTTCATTATTATCTCTTTTCACCTAAAAATGTGTACTTGGACAAGGGTTGCCTCAATACCTTTATATTTCAGGACAGAGGAACACCTACGGTGTTTTGTTTTGTTTTTTGTTTTGTTTTGTTTTTGTCTTTTGTAAAACAGAAGATTTAAGCATTACTAGCTCCATTCTTCCTTTAGTATTTTCCTTCAGTTTGCCTGCTATTGTGACTCTCGTGTCTGCTCTTTCATCTATTTCCCTATCACACAAAGTGATTTTCTGAAATTGTGTCATCACCGTCTTCCAACATCAAAATAGCAGCGAAACAGATATTTCCACCAAGGAAAAAGAAGAGTGGTTCCCTCATGTGCCATCTTCCCAAGGTTCATTTTAAGCCAGGTTCACTTTAAGCTATCCTCTGCACTCATATATTTTCCTCCATTCAAAGTAAACCACCTCACCAAACCCACATCTCTCCCAATTATCAGATCCAGCTTATGTCTGCCTCCAATGATGCCCTCCCCAGCCCTATCTGCTCACTTTTACCTCTATACTACGTATAATTCTGAGTCACGCATCATGCCCTTTATTATTTACTGTGCCATTTTGTTCTGTTTTTTTTTCTTATGTATGTCATCTGCATTTTGACACTTTCCCGACTAGAAATCCCTTCAGTGGTTTTCTACTTCCCTCAGGATAAAGTCCAAACTCTTCATCATAGCACTCTAGATCTTCATAATCTGGTGGCCCTGTCTTTCTCTTCCACCTTCATCTAGTGCCATTATCTCCCTCTTTATCCTCAGCAGCCATTCTGACATCTTCAAACATTGCCATGTTCTCTTTACCCTCTGGACCTTAAACACACTATTTCATCTTCCTGAAATGCTCTTCATCAACTGTTTCTTCATCCACTGGCTTCCTCACCCACCAGTTCACAACTTGAATATGACTTACTGTAAAAGTTACCCTTGTATTAGGCCTTCCTAGATACTAGCCTTCCTCAGACACATAATCCCTTTGCACCATACATTTTTTTTTAGTCCCATGCATTTATTTGTAGCACTTAATAACTTGTAATTATTTAGAGTTTTTGTCTTCCTCTAGGTATAAGTTCCATGTTTGTCAGAAAAAAAAAGCAAATAGGTGAGTGAATCAATGAATTAGTAGTCTTTTAGTCACAACTTTTTAAATTGTTTGCTGTCGCTCTCCTTCAACTAGAATGTAACCGTAGTGAAGTCAGGAACCTTGTCTGTATTATTCTCTGCTGCAATATCACCAGTGCTTGCCTCATAGTATACTCTGAAAATATTGGTTAAAAACAATGTTGGCATCTTTGTGGAATCCAGTCAAACTACACCTTTGTTTATTCTTATGCCACTTGTAGATAAAGAGGGAAGTAATGAAGGCAGGGGAAATTCCCTTTGTTTCAGGATTTTCCCAAACCCAAAATTTGAGTTTCACTCCATTTCCTTTCTGTCATCTAAATAATCTTATGTAATACCCCTTAGAAGACCTATAGTGTCATTTGCCTCAAGTACTTATACACAATTTTCCCCATATAAATTCGTCTTATTTTTTCTGAGACAAAAATCTGGATATAATTGGCCCTATTATATAGATTAGTGTTTCTTAAACTTAAATGTGAAGCAGAATTCCCCAGAATGTTTGCTTAAATGCCTGATTTGCAAACCCAAACCCAATTATAATTCTTTAGACCCAGAATCTGCATTTTAACAAGCCCCCCCCCAGGTCATTCTGATGCTGAACGTCTAGGAGTCATCTTTTCAAGGAGGCTAATATGGATTTTAAATGGGATGTCAAAGAAGTATAGTGACCTCTCAAATAATAATATCAACTACCATTGATTGTTACTGTTTGTTTGTCAGATACTGATCTAAGAGGCTTTATAGAAAGATATTACCTAATTTAATTCTTTCATCTAGCCTATTAGGAAGATACTATTATAATCCCCTATTTTGTAGAGAAGAAAACTGAGGTTAAGTAATTTGCTCAGTGTTATACAGGTAGTAAGTGGTAGACTCATTCAACATATTCTACCTCCAAAGCCCTTGCTCTTTCCCTTAATTCCAGGCTGCTTGTCTCTCAGTTTTCCTCATTGGCAGACTTCCAGATCCTTGGCATGGTTAATGCGCACTTACCTCTCCAGTGCTATTAAAATTACAATGCGTTGCCTTTAAAGATGCTTCTTTGTAGGTTACCAAGAGGTAAAAACCCTGTCTCCCTGCAGTTCTTTGTTCTGCACTTGTTGAAACAACAGGCCCAAGGGAAAGAAGCCCTTTTTTTAGAAGAAAAAAACTATGTTCTTTCTGCTTTCCTCACATACCACATTAATTATCAACCACAGAAGAAACTACTGAAACTTCTGGCTCACTTGGCTCTTCTCCTCAAAGGCAGGAAGCAGCACAGCAAGAGGCAAGTTTAGTTCTTAAGCTGAAGTGCTCTCCTGCATTCCATGGCCTGGGACAAAGGTTCAGTGCACTGGGTATTAGTCCTATGATAAGACAGCCTTCAATAAGGAAGAATGTTTATGGAAAGTAGATTGGGATGTACAAACAAGAAAATAGAGGATCCCATCAGGGATTTGGGGTAAATATTAAGTGAACTCCCTTCATGTTTGGCCTTTTCTGTACACTTGGTGTTAGGCCGTCTTACAGAGGCCCTCTGTTAACCCAATATATATACAGTAGATAAGTTACTCTGCATAAGGCTTTCTACTTGTAACCGAAGCTGGGACTGAAAGTGCTTCCCTGGGCAGTAGAAGTAGCTAGATGACGGATCTCTCTATTGCACCCACTTCTGGCTTTCACCTTTTCCTACTTCAAAACAGTGTCCTAGCAGACAATAATCTTGACATTTTCTTACTATCCCTAGAAACAAAAGTCAGGAAGGACTCTCTGGAAGTCATTAACTTTCTGCCAGACTGGATCAAAGATTAAGGTAGCAAATAGTAGTTGTATGCCCACTCAATGCATGTGAGTGACTGCCTAGGACAATACAGTGAGAAGAATTATGAGACCACATATGGGCACTATAGGGATTAATTATTGATGTCTACCATGGATAGGAAAATACAGAGGGTCAGCAAATGGGCTACTTTTTATCCATACTTGCACCAAGCCAGTGGTTCCTAAACCCAATTGCACACAGAATTATTGGGAGCTATTTAAAAATATTGATACCTGGAATCTACCCCCAAACTAATTAAAGTAAATTATCTGGAAGTGAGATTCAGGCATTCAGGCATTTGAGCAACAAACGTTGAGAGCCACTGCTGTGCACAATTGTTGACATACAGATGACTTAATTCAGTAGTTACCAAATGCATTTCTTCTGATCAGGACCCCCCAGGCTGGCTTCATAAGAATTATGTGAGGAGCTTGTAAAATTGTGGATTCCTGGGACCAATTCCTAAAAATTCTAATTTGTAACTATGGGGGTAGAGTACAGGAATCTGTTTGTTTTGTTTGTTTGTTTGTTTTTGAGATGGAGTCTCACTCTGTCGCCCAAGCTGGAGTGCAATGGTGTGATCTCGGCTCACTTCAACCTCTGCCTCGCATGTTCAAGCAATTATTCTGCCTCAGCCTCCTGAGTAGCTGGGACTACAGGCATCCATCACCACGCTCAGCTAATTTTTGTATTTTTAGTAAAGATGAGGTTTCCCCATGTTGGCTAGGCTGCTCTCGAACTCCTGACCTCAGATGATCTGCCTGCCGTAGCCTCCCAAAGTGCTGAGATTACAGGCATGAGCCACCGTGCCCAGCCAAGAATCTGTATTTTTAAAAATCACACAGGAAGATTCTGAAGGGAACCTTCTGTCCTAAGCTATTCTCAATGCCTCAAGTAAATGACACCTTTGAGCAGAACCTTGTGCTCTAGGACAAAAGTTTGCAACCCTAACTGCACATTGGTATCCCCTGGGAAACTTTTTAAAAACATCAGTGCCTAAGTCCATCAATTAAATCGGAATCTCTAGGGTGGAATCTGGATGATTCTAATGTACAGCTAAAACTGAGAATCACTGGTCTAATAAGTGGAGCACAGGAATCTCATTTGAGGACCTCATCATCAGGATTTTATTTTTCTTTTTCTATAGATTTATTCCCTGACTTAGATTAGTCACTTCAGCTTGATATTAGGTGGTAGAACTACTTCTGTTCACTGAACCTTGTTTACAGCCAGACTCTGTCATTCATGATGGTTGTAGTGGTCTCATGAATTATCCTGGACTTAGTAAACATTGACTGCAATCACTCACCCATGCTTTTAAACAAATAGTTACTGAATATATCTTAATATTTATGAAATGTAGATTCCAATATCTTCTATTGGTCTAAAGAAAGGTTTTTGATGAGAGTTTATTTTTTAAAAAATAATCAAATGAAATGTAGGACAACTGATGACCTTAAGAGACAGAGGCTTTGAAAAGACAAAGTTGTATTTAAACTTGGAATCCTGCAATGCCCATCAACTATGAATTAGTAGGGGCAAATAGACATCTTAACCACCAATCTGTGATTGGCCCTACTGGTCTCTTTTGAAGCAACTGGGAAAGATATAATTTCTTTCTCCTGGAATCTTTGCTTTTATATTTATTTGCCTCACACTGTGTAAGACAGCCAGACAACCTCAGACAGAGTCAGCCTTGCATGGATGGTCATGAGGTGGTGAGATTGACAGAGTACAGCAGAACTCTCCTTCTTCAAAATGCATTTTTTAAAAAAATTACACCCAGTTTGTTCACTTATGCCTGAATTTCCACCATTAGTAATTAATGTATTTGATTTAAATGTTCCCTCTTCAGATTGTTGTTTCTATATATAAATAGAAATAACACATTAAGTCCCTCCGATACTCTCAGGAAGGAGGAGCCATGACTGTTTTGGTGGAGGAATGAATCCAAAAGAGAGAGATGAAATGACCTCACAAAGACAGACTAAGGTTGAGAGAACCCACTCTTCTTGTTAATGCAAGAACTCAAAGGTCAACCCTAAGAAGCAATGGGAGGACAGTGAACTAGGGCGTAATCATCTCTGTAGCCCCAGTGGCTTAGATTAGCCCCCGGATCAGAGTAGTGGAAGGAATGGCAGCCAAAGAAAATATACCATCTTAGAACTGCCATGAGGAATTTTGAATCCAGCCTTGGACGCATCCAAATGAGACCCAGCGGCTGAGCCTCCAGAAGACAGCCTCGCCAGCCTTGTAAACAAGACCATTTCCCTTACCCATGGAAAACAGGGCCCAACAAACCCCTTCCTGATGCAATGCCACATGCCGTAAGAATAAACTATTGCGTTTTTGCCAAGAGTTGGTTATCCAGTGACTAATGTGTTCCTATACATTTGCACTCACTGCAGAGTGTCCTGGGACATGTTTATACTTAAGAAAGGTTAGTATTAACATTATGTCACAGGATTAATCCATTTTAATTGTAAATGCCAAGAACAAACCTGCGTCCTTGGGGCCCAGATGTATGACTTTGGTTAAATATTTATAGACCAGATGGAATGTTTACTCTTAATTCTGGAACTAGGTATTTACTTGCATAATTATATACTCCTCCCTTACCTCCTCCTGATCCAGTGTCCTCCTAATATTTTCTCTCTGAAATACAAGTGTGTTGTGGAAGATGATGAAAACATCTGGCTACTGGTTTAGAGCTACTGATACTGGTGAGAGGTGACCGTGGGATACTAGAGTAACTAGGAAAATGCTCTATGTATCTAACCAGGATCATGGAATGAGCAGGGGCCACAGAAGCAGGATTCTAGGAGGATTCTGGTTCCAAGTGTACTAGAAATTAGCTAACTGACCTTTTCTGAGCCTCATTTTCCTCATCTATAAAATGACAGTGATGAATTCCATTTTTGAGACTTCTCCCAGTGATGGGACTTCATGGTAGCTTGCTCTAAACCATCTTGGAACCCCTACCCAGACCAGGTATAATACTTATAGTTACTGGGGCAGTAGCATCCAAAAGACCTTTCTGCATTAAGGAAATATTCTACATTTATGATGTCCAATACAGTAGCCTCTAGGCATATGTAGCGATTGAGCATTTAAAATGTGGCTAATGTGGCTGAGAAACTGAATTTTCATTTTGTTTTATTAAATCAAATTTAATAGCTATGTGCAACTAGTGGCTACCATAGAGGATGGCACAATGCTAAATTTTAGATTAGCAATTGTGTTGGCCAGCTCCTTGAAGAAGGCCATTGTCTGTGCTAATGATGTCTTCTAATTTGGGAAAGTTTAAATAAGTTGTTGAAAAATACTGCTTAGCGGGAATCCTTTTTCTACAATGTGGAAGGTAGGATACAATCAAATGTTCTAGATGCCTTGAGGTTTTCAAAATGCACAACTCCTGAGTTCTTATTCATTCCACTAAAAGTGGAAAGGGGTGGCAACCCATTTAACTAGTTTTCCTTTTCTTTTGTCTGAAAACTGTTAATATGCTTTTAGCTACATTATGTTAAACTAGGAAAACAGTAGGACATTCTAAGATATACATAGCAGATTGCAAAGAATCAACTTCAATCATCCTACACTAAACCATTTTTATACAAAAAAGAGCTTATTTACTGTATTAGTCCATTTTCACGCTGCTGATAAAGACATACCCAAGACTGGGCAATTTACAAAAGAAAGAGGTTTATTGGATTCGCAGTTCCACGTAGCTGGGGAGGCCACACAATTATGGCAGAAGGTGAAAGGCACATCTCACATGGCATCAGACAAGAGAAAGACAAAGCTTGTGCAGGGAAACTCCTGTTTTTGAAACCATCAGATCTTGTGAGACTTACTCACTATCACAAGAACAGCATGGGAAAGACCTGCCGCCATGATTCAGTTGTCTCCCACTGGGTCCCTCCCACAATACGGGAGCTACAAGATGAGATTTGGGTGGGAACTCATAGTCAAAGCATATCATTCACTTAATTTGTGAAATGTTTCTTTTCCATTTAATAGTTTGTTGATCTATATCCCATAGCATTGATGACACAGACTTATTAACCTGCCTGACTTTAAAAAACAGGGACAGGTCCTCATTATACTCATTGAGTTGAAAATCAGCTTTGGACCAGTAGATAGATGCTGTTTCTGGACTTGATTTTTCTGCTTTCAAATTTATAATTGTAATAATGTAGAAAATAATAAGTAGTATTATTATTAAATATTAGTAGTAGTATAACTAAATAATTATAAGCATTTCTTATCTTGTCAAGACTTTTCTATCATAGATTTTAGAGAGAATACAACACTCATGATTGGTTTTAGTGTATCTGAAAAAAAAAATACTAAACTCTAGCTTCTTAAATTGGTTAGAAGGGAGGCTACTAATTAATATAATTCAGTTACCAAATGATAGTATCTATATCTGCAATGGTAAATCCATTGCACAAAAGTTGTATTTCTTACCTATTCATTTGTCTTTGACATTCTTTCCTGCTGATTGTGGACCTAGCCTCACAATTCTTTACACAGCATTTTAGGCAGCTAGCATCAAGCAACTAGGGCATTTAAGTTACAACATTTAAAATTAAAGTTATTTTGCCTCTCTAATCTTTGCTGGTGGGATCAATTTGTAAGAAATAAAAACACAATTAAATACATATAGCCCTAAAGGTGAAAGGGACCTTAGAGAGCACTCAACTCTAATCCTTTTATTTTATAGATGAGAATACTAAGGCTTAAAGAATAACGGGGAATTGTCCATGGTTACACAGTCAGTTGGTGGAAAAAAGTGGGACTAGATCCCAGCCTCTTTTTTTTTTTTTTTTTTTTAATTGTAATTTAGGTTCTGGGATACATGTGCTGATCATGCAGGATTGTTGCATAGGTACATACATGGCAATGTGGTTTGTTGTCTCCATCCCCCTGTCACCTATATCTGACATTTCTCCTGATGTTATCTCTCCCCAACCTCCCTATCCCCCCGCTGGGCCTCCCCTGACCCCATGAACCTCCCTGTGTCCATGTGTTCTCATTGTTCAACACTCGCCTATGAGTGAGAACATGCGGTGTTTGATTTGTTGTTCTTGTGTCAGTTTGCTGAGAGTAATGGTTTCCAGATTCATCCATGTCCCTACAGAGAACACAAACTCATCTTCTCTATGGCTGCATTGTATTCCATGGTGTATATGTGCCACATTTTCCTTGTCCAGTCTATCATCGATGTGCATTTCGGTTGGTTCCAGGTCTTTGCTATTGTAAACAGTGCTGCAATGAACATACCTGTGCATGTGTCTTTAAAATAGAACGATTTATAATCCTTTGGATATATACCCAGTAATGGGATTGCTGGGTCAAATGGAATTTCTATTTCTAGGTCCTTGAGGAATCGCCACACTGTCTTCCACAATGGTTGAACTAATTTACACTCCCACCAACAGTGTAAAAGTGTTCCTATTTCTCCACATCCTCTCCAGCATCTGTTGTCTCTAGATTTTTTAGTGATCGCCATTCTAACTGGCGTGAGATGGTATCTCGATGTAGTTTTGATTTGCATTTCTCTGATGACCAGTGATGATGAGCATTTTTTCATATGTTTGTTGGCCTCATGTATGTCTTCTTTTGTAAAGTATCTGTTCATGTCCTTTGCCCCTTTTTGAATGGGTTTGTTTGTTTTTTTCTTGTAAATCTGTTTTAGTTCTTTGTAGATTCTGGATATTAGCCCTTTGTCAGATGGGTGGATTGCAAAAATTTTTTTCCATTCTCTTGGTTGCCGGTTCACTCTAATGATTGTTTCTTTTGCTGTACAGAAGCTCTGGAGTTTAATTTGATCTCATTTGTCTATTTTGGCTTTTGTTGCCAATGCTTTTGATGTTTTAGTCCTGAAGTCCTTGCCTATGCCGATGTCCTAAATGGTTTTGCCTCGGTTTTCTTCCAAGGTTTTCATGGTGTTAGGTCTTATGTTTAAGTCTTTAATCCATCTGGAGTTAATTTTAGTGTAAGGTGTCAGGAAGGGATCCAGTTTCAGCTTTCTGCACATGGCTAGCCAGTTTTCCCAACACCATTGGTTAAATAGGGAATCCTATCCCCATTGCTTGTTTTTGTCAGGTTTGTCAAAGATCAGATGGTTGTAGATGTGTGGCGTTGCCTCCGAGGCCTCTGTTCTGTTCCATTGGTCTATATCTCTGTTTTGGTACCAATACCATGCTGTTTTGATTACTGTAGCCTTGTAGTATAGTTTGTAGTCCGGTAGTGTGATGCCTCTGGCTTTGTTCTTTTTGCTTAGGATTGTCTTGGCTATGTGGGCTCTTTTGTGGTTCCATATGAAGTTTAAGGTGGTTTTTT
Source organism: Sapajus apella (assembly GCF_009761245.1). Classification (NCBI taxonomy): domain Eukaryota; kingdom Metazoa; phylum Chordata; class Mammalia; order Primates; family Cebidae; genus Sapajus; species Sapajus apella. Next base: position 7,001,656 of record NW_022437013.1, read on the forward strand.
CCAGTTCTATGAAGAGGGTCATTGGTAGCTTGATGGGGATAGTGTTGAATCAATAAATTACTTTGGTCAGTATGGCCATTTTCACAATATTGATTCTTCCTAACCATGAGCATTGAATGTTTCTCCATCTGTTTGTGTCCTCTATTATTTCTTTGAGCAGTGGTTTGTAGTTCTTGAAGAGGTCCTTTACATCCTTTGTTAATTGTATTCCTAGGTATTTTATTCTCTTTGTAGAAATTGTGAATGGGAGTTTGCCAATGATTTGGCTCTCTGTTACTCTGTTATTTGTGTGTAAGAATGCTTGTGATTTCTGCACATTGATTTTGTATCCTGAGACTTTGCTGAAGTTGCTTATCATCTTAAGGAAATTTTGGGCTGAGATGATAGGGTCTTCTAAATATATAATCATGTTATCTGCAAATAGAGACAATTTGACTTCTTCCTTTCCTAATTGAATACTCTTTATTTTTTTTTTCTTGCCTAATTGCTCTGGCTAGAACTTCCAATACTATATTGAATAGGAGTGGTGAGAGAGGGCATCCTTGTTGAGTGCCAGATTTCAAAGGGAATGCTTCCAGTTTTTGCCCATTCAGTATGGTATTGGCTGTAGGTTTGTCATAAATAGCTTTTATTGTTTTGAAATATGTTCCTTCAATACGTAGTTTTTTGAGAGTTTTTGGCATAAAGGGCTGTTTAATTTTGTAGAAGGCCTTCTCTGCATCTATTGAGATAATAATGTGGTTTTTGTCTTTGGTTCTGTTTATATGGTAGATTACATTTATAGACTTGCATATGTTGAACCAGCCTTGCATCTCCGGGATGAAGCCTACTCGATCATGGTGGATAAGCTTTTTAATGTACTGTTGCAATCGGTTTGCCAATATTTTATTGACAATTTTTGCATCTATGTTCATCATGGATATTGGCCTGAAGTTTTCTTTTCTTGCTGAGTCTCTGCCGGGTTTTGGTATCAGGATGATGTTGGCCTCATAAAATGATTTGGGAAGGATTCCCTCTTTTTGTATTGTTTGGAATAGTTTCAGAAGGAATGGTACCAGCTCCTCTTTGTACGTCTGGTAGAATTCGGCTATGAAGCCGTCTGGACCTGGACTTTTTTGGTTGGTAGGCTATTAATTGCTGCCTCAACTTCAGCCCTTTTTATTGGTCTGTTCAAGGTTTTGACTTTTTCCTGGTTTAGGCTTGGAGGGGTGCAAGTATCTAGGAATTTATCCATTTCTTCCAGGTTTATATGCACTGGTTTATGTGCCTAGAGTTGTTTGTAGTAATCTCTGATTTTAGTTTTTATTTCTGTGGAATTGGTGGTGATGTCCCCTTTATCGTTTGTTATTGCATCTATTTGATTCTTCTCCCTTTTCTTCTATATTAATCTGGCTAGCAGTCTGTCTATTTTGTTGATCTTTTCAAAAAATCAGCTCCTTGATTTATTGATTTTTTTGAAGGGATTTTGTGTCTCTATCTCCTTCAGTTCTGCTCTGATCTTAGTTATTTCTTGTCTTCTGCTAGTTTTTGAGTTTTTTTGATCTTGCTCCTCTAGCTCATTCAATTTTGATGATACACTGTGAATTTTAGATCTTTCCTAGCTTCTCATGTGGGCATTTATTGCTACTGCTAGCTTCTCATGTGGGCATTTATTACTAAATTTCCCTCTAGACACTGCTTTAAATGTGTCCCAGAGATTCTGGTATGTTGTGTCTTCATTCTCGTTGGTTTCGGAAAACATCTTTATTTCTGCCTTCATTTCATTGTTTATCTAGTTGACGTTCGGCAGCCCGTTGTTCAGTTGCCATCAAGTTTTGCAGTTCTGAGTTAGTTTCTTAATTCTGAGTTCTAATTTGGTTGCCCTGTGGTCTGAAAGACTGTTTGTTATAATTTCAGTTCTTTTGCATTTGCTGAGGAGTCATTTACTTCTAATAATGTGGTCCATTTTACAGTAGGTGCAATGTGATGCTGAGAAGAATGTATATTCTGCGGATTTGGGGTGGAGATTTCTGTAGATGTTTATTAGGTCTGCTTGGTCCAGATCTAAATTCAAGTCCTGGATATCCTTGTTAATTTTCTGTCTCGTTGATCTATTATTGAAAGTGGAGAGTTAAAGTCTCCCACTATTATTGTGTGGTAGTCTAAGTCTCTTTGTAGGTCATTAAGAACTTGCTTTATGTATCTTGGTGCTCCTGTATTGGGTGCATATATATTTAGGATCGTTTGCTCTTCTTGTTGCATTGATCCTTTTATCATTATGTAATGCCCTTCTTTGTCTCTTTTGATCTTTGTTGGTTTAAAGTCCATATTATCAGAGACTAGGATTGCAACTCCTGCTTTTTTTTGCCCTCCATTTGCTTGATAAATCTTCCTCCATCCCTTTATTTTTAGTCTATGTATGTCCTTGCACATGAGGTGGGTTTCCTGAATACAGCACATCGATGGGTCTTGACTTTTTATCCAATTTGCCAGTCTGTGTCTTTTGATTGGGGCATTTAGCCCATTTACATTTAATCTTAATATTTTTATGTGTGAATTTGATCCTGCCATTTTGATGCTAGCTGGTTGTTTTGCCCATTAGTTGACACAGTTTCTTCATTGTGTTGATGCTCTTTACCATTTGGTACATTTTTGGAGTGGCTGGTACTGGTTGTTCCTTTCCTTGTTTAGTGTTTCCTTCAGAAGCTCTTGTAAGGCAGGCCTGGTGGTGATGAAATCTCTCAGCAATTGCTTGTCTGTAAAGGATTTTATTTCTCCTTCACTTATGAAGCTTAGTTTGGCTGGATATGAAATTCTAGGTTGAAAGTTCTTTTCTTTAAGGATGTTGAATATTGGCCCCTACTCTCTTCTGGCTTGTAGGATTTCTGCCAAGAGATCCGCTGTGAGTGTGATGGGCTTCCCTTTGTGGGTAACCCGACCTTTCTCTCTGGCTGCCCTTAGCATTTTTTCCTTCATTTCAATCCTGGTGAATCTGATGATTATGTACCTTGGGGTTGCTTTTTGAGGAATATCTTTGAGGTGTTCTCTGTATTTCCTGGACTTGAATATTGGCCTGCCTTGCTAGGTTGGGGAAGTTCTCCTGGATAATATCCTGAAGAGTGTTTTCCTGCTTGAATTCATTCTCTCTGTTATATTCAGGTACACATATCAAAGGTAAATTAGATCTTTTCACAAATCCCATATTTCTTGGAGGTTTTGTTCATTTATTTTCACTCTTTTTTCTCTATTCTTGCCTTCTCATTTTATTTCATTGAGTTGATCTTCAATCTCTGATATCCTTTCTTCTGCTTGGTCGATTCAGCTATTGAAACTTGTGTATGCTTCATGAAGTTCTCGTGATGTGTTTTTCAGCTCCATCAAGTCGTTTACATTCTTCTCTAAGCTGTTTATTCTAGTTAGCATTTCATCTAACCTTTTTTCAAGGTTCTTAGTTTCTTGGCATTGAGTTAGCACATGTTCTTTTAGCTCTGAGTTATTACCCACCTCTGAAGTCTGTTTCTGTCAATTCATTAGATTCATCCTCCATCCAGCTTTGTTCCCTAGCTGGTGAGGAGTTGTGATCCCCTGAAAGAGGAGAGGTGTTCTGGTTTTTGGTGTTTTCATCCTTTTTGTGCTGGTTTCTTCCCATCTTTGTGGCTTTATCTACCTGTGGTCTTTGTAGTTGGTGACTTTCCGATGGGGTCTCTGAGTGGACCTCCTTTTTGTTGATGTTGAAGTTATTTCTTTCTGTTTCTTAGTTTTCCTTCTAACAGTCAGGCCCCTCTTTTGCAGGATTGCTGGAGGTCCACTCCAGACCCTGCTTGCCTAGGGATCACCTGCGGGGGCTGCAGAACAGTAAGGGTTGTTGCCGGTTTCTTCTTTTGTTATCTTCGTCCCAGAAGGTACCCACCAGATGTCAGCCTGAGCTCTCCTTTATGAGTGTCTCTTTGGGCATACAGGGGTCAGGGGGCTGCTTGAGGAGACAGACTATCCTTTATAGGAGCTCAAGTGCTGTGTTGGGAGCTCTGTTGTTCCATGCAGAGCTGCTGGGCATGTACATGCCACTCTGCTGCAGTGGAATTAATAACCGCCTCTTTTCCCAGGTGCTCTGTCCTAGGAAGGTCGGGCTTTATTTATAAGTTCCTGACGTGCTGCTGCCTTTTTTCAGAGACACCCTACCCCACACGGAGATAGTCTAGTCACAGTCTGCCAGCAGAGGTGGTGCTGAGCTGCGTGGGCTCTGCCCAGCTGCTGTGTGAACTTCCTTGAGGCAGTTAGAACTGCCTCGGTATTGGCAGACTGCCTAGGTAGTGGCAGATGCCCTTCCCCCCACCGAGCTGAACCATCCCAGGTCCAGCTGCCCTTGCTGCAAAACTCTCAATCCAGAGCATTTCACATTGCCTGTTTTGTGTGGGTGGTATCCACTGAGCCAGATCATCTGGTTCTCTGTCTCAGCCCCCTCCCTTTCAGTTTAATGGGCGGCTCTGTCTCCCAGGCGTTCCAGGTGCCAGTTGGAACAGCTGCCCAGATTGATTTGAGTTTCTGTGCACCAACCCATGGCACTGGCTGAAGCAGCTGTGCTGGAAACTCGTGGTGCTTTTTGGCCCGGGAATTTCCTGGTCTGTGGGCGGTGAAAACTCGTTTGGAAATGTGGTAATAACTCACCCTCTGTGTTGTTGTTTCTGGGAACTGCACTCTAGAGCTGTTCCTATTCAGCCATCTTGGATCCTCCTCGATCCCTGCCTCTTAACTCAGAGGGAATACCACAAGACACTGCCTCGAGCCCACCAGGTGGTACTTGTACATTAGATGTTTGGTGCATGATTATCATCACTTTTAAGTTTACTGGAAATGGTGTCTGCTTCCCTGGACAATTGGGGCTAGACAGGCCTGGCTATTAAACTATGAGAAACTATTGATTTGTGGGGTGAGCTCATCTAAATAGATTATTTGGTGGATTTTCCCATGAGTTAGACTTACATGTTTTCCAGGCATCTATGTCTAGTGCCACCTGATTAGAAGAAAGAAATAGGAGCCCATTAATTTAAACAATGGGATGACCTGTGGGGTCTGACTGAAGGGGGAGCTGCTCATCAGGATCTGCTGGAATGTGCAGTGCTGATTAACAAATCCAGCTTCCATTATTATAATGCGCAAATTTCTAGGTGTTTGCCTCTGTTAATGTGTTGTTCTCTACCTAATAATTTACTCTTCCTACTTAGGGCCTATGCCCTCAGTAGGGACTATTGTTATTTCAAAATTGTGTTTATTAAGTGTACTATCATTGATATCACTCTCAGGTAATATCTAAGGGTTTAACCCTCACAGTTTCCATAGAGAGGAGAGAATCCTGCTATTCCAGTCATAGGCAGCAACAGGAACCTAAGAGTCTTGGTTACCAGTTCTTTAAGTTGTCATTTATGACCTAAATAATTCTGTAGGTTTGCAATGTTAAGTGATTTCTAAAGTGAGAAATGCCGTTATTATTTATTAAATACTGTAATTACTACAAATGGACCCTCATGAGTGGAATATAATTGTAGTTAATGACAGTATCATTTAATTTTCAGATGCATCTGTTTCTAAACAAATTTTCAGTGTCTCTGTTTAGAACATGTGTTTATATCCTAAAGTTTCCCCTGCTGCTGAACATTCCCACTAAGGATCAAGTTGTATTTGGGTAGTTTACCTTCTCTCCTTTTTTTTTTTTCCTTTTAACTATTTATTGTGTCTTAAAGATTCCAATCTTGTTTTTGCAATTGGTTCCTCATAATCCTTTAAGTAAACTAAATTTCAATGTGTTGTGGCAGCTCAGCTCTTCTGAAGTCATTAGTAAGAAAGACCTGATCCCCCAGTTTCCACTGGAAGACTCACTATTTAGCTATGTGACTTATACCTCTAGTTTTCATTACAGGACTGGCTTGTCTTTTGCCATATCCTGGGGTCTAGGAAGAGGTGGGTAAGACATCCAGGTTTATTTGATAGAAAAGAGGGTGTGAGTATCCTCTCTACCAGAGCCAAAGGGTAAAAGGTAAAGTTGTAAAAGTTTGTTTTCTTAATATCATCTCAGCTCCTCTTTTAGTCAGATCCCACGGTTCATCCCTAATAAGCTGTCTTTGGTTTTGCATATCATCTCCTTTAAGCTATTGGCTCCTAAAATGTTATTTTTCCCAGAGGTATTTTTAGCTTGGGGGATGTCCCTCCTGAAGAGCATTATAAGTTTACACTCATAAAAAGGAAAGTCTGACTGCCAACATCAGCCCCTTCAACTTCTGACAAACATTCTTCTTTCTTAATCTTGTTGCCATTCCCTTCCCTATTTTCACATGGAATCAAAAACCTTTTGATTATTAAAAATCAAAGGTATCTTATCCTTCGCTTCTATCCTTCTTTACTTCATTACTCATATATTACCGTTAACCACAAATTATCCAACCCTGAAATAGTTCCAGAGTCAACGTCTCCACTCATACAGCAAAGTATGATTGGGGAAGAACTCTTTATTAGTTTGACACCTCTGTAAAGCAGCTTCCAAGATGGTATTAAATATTCAAGAGATCTACTGGAAGAAGTGCCTTTGAGAGAAACAAAGGAAGGGAGCCAGAGGAGGTAGGACTATCAGACCACAGTGCAGATCCAACCTCTGTGGAAGAGGGAAGGAAGGAAAGAGGATTGGACAAGCAGAATCTCAGTTTGGAGCACAGTTCTAAGAAAGTTTCAGCCAGGTAAATAGTTCTCGGCCGGGCGCGGTAGCTCAAGCCTGTAATCCCAGCACTTTGGGAGGCCGAGGCGGGTGGATCACGAGGTCAAGAGATCGAGACCATCCTGGTCAACATGGTGAAACCCCGTCTCTACTAAAAATACAAAAAATTAGCTGGGCATGGTGGTGCGTGCCTGTAATCCCAGCTACTCAGGAGGCTGAGACAGGAGAATTGCCTGAGCCCAGGAGGCGGAGGTTGCGGTGAGCCGAGATCACGCCATTGCACTCCAGCCCCGGGTTAATTAGGGGAAAACCCACTCCCTCAAAAAAAAAAAAAAAAAAATAGTTCTCAAGCCAGAATCAGTGATCGGAGGCATTTTTTGTCTCACAGAAATGGATCTACCTTAGCATTCTTACCATGCACAGTCATTAGCTAGGAAATGTTCATTGGAAATGTGGCCTTGGCGCAAGTGCAGTGATGGACTCAAGGGGTCAGCAACTAAGTGCATGGATAAAATGTGCTCCCTAAAGCAGGAGATCCAAGCATGACTGCTACAAAACCCTAATAATCACTAGGCTTTGTTCACTGGAACATCATAATCTCCAGCTGCTACTCTAACTTAAGCACTACAAGTAAATATTATTTCACCCATGTCAATGTTGTGGCTCACAGCAAAGTTCGTTTGAATCAACTATCTCTTTCCTCAAAACCCAGCCAGTTCCCCTCTACCATCACTAAAAGGTATTACTCGTGTTTTGCTATATGGGCAAAAAATTAAAACCCTCAACTTCTTCCCTGGGTCTGTCTTTCTTTGCTCTTTCCAGTTCTTTGAGAGATAACCATCCTCATTGTCCTTTGGACCCTCCCAACTAGTCCACTTTCTTCCCCTCTTCTGTTTCCGAAATCTTGAACTGGCTCCCTCCTTCCTGCTATTAGATGTATTCATGTTTCTTCAACTTTGCATAAATCTTTACTGTACATCAATTTGACATCCAAATTACTTTCCTCTCATTCCACACTTGCTGCCATCGGTTCAGTATAGTGTACTACAGTGCAGTATAGTCTAGCATACACTCAAGTTTGAAAAAGATAGTCAAATATGAATCACCTGCTGGGCTTGTAAAGCAAAGATTATTAGACTTTACTTCCAGAGTTTATGATTCAATAGGTCTTGGGGTGAGTACCTGAGAATTTGCATTTTTAACAAGCTCCCAAGTGATGCTGATGCTTCTGGTCCAGGAACCACACTTTGAAAAGTACTGGTATTGCTGTTAAAACGTGTGTCTTCTAGATTCAGTCTGCCTAAGTTCAAATCCTGGCTCTGACTCTTAAGGTGTGTGACCTTAGGCAAGTTCCTAGCCCCTCTATATCTCAGTTGCCTCATCTATAAAATAGGTTCCTACCTCATAAGGTTGTGTGAAGATTACATTATTTAATATACGTAAAATGCTTAGAACACTGGTGCTTGCCTGACACATAATAAATGCTGTAAAGTGTTAGTTATTATTTCATTGATTCAGGATGCTAGAGCCAGTAAAAAACATTTAAGCCCATCATTCACCAAATCCAAGTCAAAATGTGCATAACTCTTGTTATATGTAGCATTTATTATTTTAATAAATGATTTTCTTGAGGGTTGTTTTCAGCTTTACCTGAATAAATTTATTTTAGAATGAAACTGGGAATGGAAAACCAGTGTCTTGCTAATGTAAAATAAAATAAAAACAAAACAATTAGCAAAAGCTCTGATTTCACTACATAATTCTTCTTTTTACAAATAAGGAAACTGAGATCCAGAAAAGAAGGGACTCGCTTATGATCACAGAAAGTTGATGTAGAGCTGAGACTAGGTCTCCTGTCTCCCTGGCTAGTATACTTTACATACCACCTCTTGAAGAAATGCCCCACTCCTCCCTCTTCCTGCCTTATGATGACTTCATGGCAGCTGTATCTCTAATGCTGAAGATACTTAATTTTCTATGAAGCCTTGGTCATTTAACTTAATTTTGTAAGTCATATGAAGGTATATGTTGTTATAGCACAGGCATTTTGGCCATGGTTGATTATTGCCATAAGAGCTTAGAGTTGAAAGAGAGTCCAAATGTGCTGGCTGCTAGATCATTAGGTGGAAGTGTGAATAATGAACATGGGCAAGCAGAGTCAGAGTTTGTTAACATGGTGAGGTTGGCAGAACCAGTGACAAGAGAGGACTGAAAAATAGATTCAGGGGAGATACAGAACTTGGCTCTGAACAAAATTAGGGGAAAGAAAAGAGAAGAATGAGGAGGAAAAAGGAGCCTCCGAATGCTGTATTGTTTGTGGCGGACCTTGCACAGGCAAGGGAAAAGTATATTTTGCCACTAAGTCCCTGTATTGAAACATCTCTTTCTCATAAACACAAGTTCCTTTAGCCCCCAAGGTCATCCTGACCTTCCCTTCGAGAAGTGCTGCTTTACTTTTTAGAGTTACTAAAGTGTGGAGCACTAAAACAGACTCTTCCAGATAATGTAGCCCCTCTCCTTGGACCAATTCAAACAGCAGGCTGTCAGAGCAGAACTTTGGAGACAGCTCTCTTCAGGAAATAGCCCCGCCTTCCATTCGAGGATGCCTTCCCTTTTTCTTTTTCCCTGTGGGACTCAGAGTGGCTTGAGCAATCAGCAAAACTAACAGTGGGAATTCTTTATAAGTGTGCTCTCAAGAGGGGTAGAGCCTTCTTAAGGCTTCCAACTTTTGGAAAGCTTTCCTGGCAGATCTAGAGAAGAGTTTACACAAAACTTGGGCAGAGTTTGCTTCTTCCCCTGAGGCACCATTTTCCATAGTTACTTTTTTAAGATAACTATAGTTAAGAATTTAGGATTTGCCCAGATAAGGTTAAGTAAACAAAATGCTTTTCCCCACTAATGGTGTATCCAAACCTGACTTCTTCTCTCCTCACTGACTCCCATATCTCCACCCCAGCCGCCACAATCTTGTCATGTGCCTACTGATATTACCACATCTATTGATGCAAGATTTAGAGAAGTGTGTGAGCTATATAAAATGAACATTCTAGCCTCAAATTAATGTGTATTTAACATGTACAATTGATTGATTTTCACTTTTTCTTTCCTAGACTGCATTTTAGCAAACCAACCTGTCAAGTTGTTTGGGACTAAGAATGTATTGATTCAAAGTGAACTACAAGAATCCCCTGATGTCAACTGCAACTGTCTAGGAATGCTTTTGTTGAAACCCTGTTTCTGCCACGTTATGGAAGATTGTAGAATGAAAGTAATTTCCCCTAAATTAAGTGGGCCCAATAGGATTACAGATATGCCACCGACATGCTCAGTAAAATCTTGATAGGCTAGAAACTTGGCTATCTGGAATGTTTGTGGCATTCCTCTTTTAGGAGGAATCATATACAATAGAAAAATGACCTAAGGAAAAATCAGGGATATAAGCTTGTAAAAAAGGAGCCTCCAGGTAGTGTTCAGGGATCCTTAGTCATTTAGTCTCTCACTTATAACTCTGATATCTATAGTCTCAGACAATGGAAAATGATCTACTGGAAAATAACTTGGAGATACAACTAGTTCTCAAATAGCAAAGAAAGATTTTCTGTCATCTCCACTTGACTGTACCTTGTGAAGCAGGAAGGTTGCCTCTGACAATTTAGAAAGATTTTCATCAATAAAAGTTTTCCCCTTAGGCCTCAATGAACCAAACAATTCTGTAAACTTTCGCAGTCTATTCTCCAAGAGTTTCCATTAAATGAAAGATTAACTGTAATCTCTAACTAATGTATTGATAAATTAATGGGCTATCTGACAGATGCAGCCCATAAAAACCCACAAATCCTGGGATAAAACTCCCAAAGCCTTGTAAATCAGACAGTGCCCACTCCACTTAGGAAAGAACTAGGGGTTGTGGGTCTGTTCCATCCTGTCTTGAACTCCACTGGGCTGGATGCATCCTCTATTCTTACTTAGTTCCTGGGCTTTTACATGCAAATCACCAAGTGGTGTCAGTACCTACACAGGGCTCTAGGATTCTCATTTCAACAAATATTTCTTAAACACCTAACAGGGCTGTATGGGTACAAAGATGAGTAAGACATAGTTCTGCCCTGAAGCAGCTCCTTACCTGGTGCTAGAAGAAGACCAGGAGATTAACAATCACAATTCAGAGAGGTAAATATATTAAGGTATAAACATAATGCAGTGTGACCATGTTTTGTTGATTTAACAGACAGTGGAAGTATCTATAAAAATGAGTATTTCCTTTGTTGATGACTACTTTGTTATTATGGGTTATGATCAGATTTATCTGAATAAGAAAAAAAGATAGATTTTGTATCCTACAACTTTACTTAATTCATTTATTAGTTATCAGAGATTTTTTAGTGGAGTCTGTAAAGTTTTCTTTATATAAAATCATTTTACTTGCAAATAGGAATAATTTGACTTCCTCCTTTCCAATTGGATGCTCTTCGTTTCTTTCTCTTGCTGAATTGCTCTAACCAGGAGTTCCAGTAGTATGTTGAAAAGAAGTGGTAATCACAAGTGGGCATCCTTGTCTTGCTCCAGATTTTAAAGGGAAAGTTTTCAACTTTTCTGCATTCAGTATTATGCTAGCCGTGGATTTGTCATACATGGCCTTTATTGTGTTGAGGTACATTCCTTCTATACCTAACTTGTTCAAGGTTTTTATTATGAATGGATGTTATCAAACGCTTTTTGTGCATATATTGATATGATCACATGGTTTTATCCATCATTCTATTAATGTGATGTATCACATTGATTTATTTGTGTATGTTGAATTACCCTTACATGCCTGGGAAGAATCCCACTTGATCATGGTGAATGATCCTTTTATGTGCTATTGGATGTTGTTTGCTAGTATTTTGCTGAGGATTTTTGCATGTATGTCAGTCAGGAATGTTGGACTGTAGTTTTATTTTTTTATTGTGGCATTGTCCGGTTTTGATATCAGGGTAATATGGGCCTTATAGGAACAGTTTGGAAGAATTCCTCCTATTTTAACTTTTTGAAATCCTTTGAAAAGAATTGGTTAATTCTTTAAATGGTAGAACTCAGCAGTGACACTATCAGGTCCAGAGCTTTTCTTTGATGGAGGACTTGTTTATTACAATCTTACTACTGGGTGTATATCTAAGGGAAATGAAATCAGTATGTTGAAGAGATATATTCACAGTTCCATGTTTGTTGCAGCACTATTTATAATACCCAAGATATAGAATCAATTTAATTGTCCATCAAAGGTTAAATGAATTTTTTAAATGTGGTATGTATACACAATGGAGTACTATTCAGCCATAAAAAAGAATGAAATCCTGGTGTTTATGATGATGTGGATGAACCTAGAGTTAAGTGAAATAAGCCAAGCACGGAAGGGTAAATACCACATGATCTCACTCATATGTGGGATCTAAATAAGTTGATCTTGTATAAATAGAAAGTAAAATAATAATTACCAGAGTCTAGGAAGAGTAGGGAGAAGGGGAGAAGGAGAGAGATTGGTCAATGGGTATAAAATTACAGTTAGATAGGAGGATAAGTTCTTGTGATCTATTGCATAGTAGGGTGACTATGGTTAACAATAGTGTATTGCATATTTCAAAAAAGCTAGAATAAAAGGATTTTGAATGCTCCCACCACAAAGAAATGACAAGTGTTGGAAGTGATGGATATGCTAAGTACCCTAATTTGATCATTAAATAATGTATACATGATTGAAACATCACACTGTACCCCATAAATATGCACAATTATTATGTGTCAATTAAAAACAAAACTTTTATAAAAGGCAAGTAGAAAAAGAGAGAGAAACATAATTCGTTATAACCATACATTGTAGAATATATATTGACCAGCATAAAACTTGTTGCAAAATATATTTGGTACGAAAATTTGTTTTGGCCTTTATTTGCTATGTGACATTACTTTCGTTTATCTATCTCTCCTACTATAATGTAAGCTACTTAAGGGTAGAGAGTTCTGTCTGTTTCATTCACTGTTGTTTCTACAGAGCCAGTAAATGTATAATAAAAATTTGTTGAACAGATGAGCAAATATTAATAATTTAAAATTTTGATAAGTACTATAAAAGAAGTTAACATATATGATTAGAGATTATAACAAGGGGATCTGATGTAGACTGGGGAAACAGTTTAGGCCTCTCTGAGGAAGAGACATTTGGGCAGAGACGTGAGAGAGAGATGAGGAGTTAGCCAAGACGATCAGACAACAGGTAGCTGACATATGGCTTGCAAAAGTCTCTGGAAATCTGATGATGTCTGGTTTCAAGTGACTCACATGTGCCGGCTACTTGGTTGACATATTAGGGAATCTGTTTGATTGACGTATTAGGGAATCAGTTTGATTGATAGCAATTTTTGTGTTTTTCCTGTTCAAAAGATGTTTTCATTCTCCCATCTATACCTAAATCTTTGGGTTTAAAGCCAAGGAAACAAAGTTTAGACCCAGATTCCCTCCTGCCTCAGTCCCCATGTGAGATTCTGAGTTAGACTTAGCTTTGTGCATTTGTCCCCTTGGAACTCCTCTGTGACCCCTTTCTGGCTAGCACCTCTGCTCAGAAAGCTATTATTTCTAGGTTTGCCTGGCAAGAGATAGGTTCACATCTGGAGTCAAAAAAACAGACTGCCAGCCACTGAGCAGTTCAGCCTGGGCCCCGGACAATGAGAATCAGGCAATAGCCAATTCCTTGTCTGCAATTTGCTGATTATCACACCCCAGGGTGTGGGATTGTACAACCAGGACCTCTTTGCTCTGCCTCTCATCAAGGCAGAATGAACACAGATCCTGACAGGTCAAATCTTCCCCCAGACCTCAGAGGTTGCTGTACAAAGGACCAGGCTTAATCTCTGGCCAAGTGTATAATTCATTTATCTGCACGGTCATGAATTCTGGGCTCCCAGAATTCTGGGTTCTCAGGGCAGGAAGTATGGGGCATTGTGACTGGTTCTACAGGCCCAGGGAGTCACTTAAGCCCTGATTGTATTGTGGAGGGAGGGATTTTCGAGACAAAGGGCCCTGTCCTCCCGAGATTGAGCAGATTTGAAGGGGAGTCTATGCACACAAAGGAATGGCGCTTTAGGGAGAGGTTGACAGCCTTGTCATCAATGTCCACGAACTTCTCCAGATCATCTAAGTGATGACAAGGGGGCTGGAATTAATTATTTCATAGACTTTAGCCAAAAGGAATTGGGATAGGTAAAGAATTCATCTCAGAATGTTTGTCCGATACACATCTGCCACTTTGTAGTGGAGGGAACTTTTAAACACCAAGAACCGTTTTCTCATTCAGCCCCTTCTCAGAAAATTGTTGAGGATCTTTTTTTTAAAATTTATTTTGTTGCATTTTAGGTTTTGGGGTACATGTGAAGAACATGCAAGATTGTTGCATAGGTACACACGTGGCAGTGTGATTTGCTGCCTTCCTCCCCATCACCTACATCTGGCATTTCTCCCCATGCTATCTCTCCCCAACTCCACACCCCACACTGTCCCTCACCTATTTCCCCCCAACAGACCCAAGTGTGTAGTGCTCCCCTCCCTGTGTCCATGTGTTCTCATTGTTCAACACCCGCCTGTGAGTGAGAACGTGTGGTGTTTGATCTTCTGCTCTTCTGTCAGTTTGCTGAGAATGATGGTTTCCAGGTTCATCCATGTTCCTACAAAGGATACAAACTTATCGTTTTTGATGGCCGCGTAATATTCCATGATGTATATGTGCCACATTTTCCCTGTCCAGTCTATCGTCGATGGGCATTTGGATTGGTTCCAGGTCTTTGCTATTGTAAACAGTGCTGCAATGAGCATTCGTGTGCATGTGTCCCCATAATAGAACGATTTATAATCCTTTGGATATATACCCAGTAATGGGATTGCTGGGTCAAATGGAATTTCTATTTCTAGGTCCTTGAGGAATCGCCACACTGTCTTCCACAATGGTTGAACTAATTTACACTCCCACCAACAGTGTAAAAGTGTTCCTATTTCTCCACATCCTCTCCAGCATCTGTTGTCTCTAGATTTTTTAATGATCGCCATTCTAACTGGCGTGAGATGGTATCTCAATGTAGTTTTGATTTGCATTTCTCTGATGACGAGTGATGATGAGCATTTTTTCATATGTTTGTTGGCCTCATGTTTGTCTTCCTTTTTAAAGTATCTTATCATATCCTTTGCCCACTTTTGAATGGGCTTGTTAGTTTTTTTCTTGTAAATCTGTTTTAGTTCTTTGTAAATTCTGGATATCAGCCCTTTGTCAGATAGGTGAACTGCAAAAGTTTTTTTCCCATTCTGTTGGTTGCCGATTCACTCTAATGACTGTTTCTTTTGCCCTGCAGAAGCTGTGAAGTTTGATTAGGTCCCATATGTCTATTTTGGCTTTTGTTGCCAATGCTTTTGGTGTTTTGATCATGAAGTCCTTCCCTACGCCTATGTCCTGAATGGTTTTGCCTAGATTTTCTTCTAGAGTTTTTATGGTGTTAGGTCTTATGTTTAAGTCTTTAATCCATCTGGAGTTAATTTTAATGTAAGGTGTCAAGAAAGAGTCCAGTTTCTGCTTTCTGCACATGGCTAGCCAGTTTTCCCAACACCATTTATTAAACAGGAAATCCTATCCTCATTGCTTGTTTTTGTCAGGTTTGTCAAAGATCGGATGGTTGTAGATATGTTGTGTTGCCTCTGAGGCCTCTGTTCTGTTCCATTGGTCTACATCTCTGTTTTGGTACAGTACCATGCTATTTTGATTACTGTAGCCTTGTAGTATAGTTTGAAGTCTGGTAGTGTGATGACTCCCACTTTGTTCTTTTTGCTTAGAATTGACTTGGCTATGCGGGTTCTCTTTTGGTTCCATATGAAGTTTAAGGTGGTTTTTTCCAGTTCTGTGAAGAAGGTCATTGGTAGCTTGATGGGGATAGCGTTGAATTTGTAAATTACTTTGGGCAGTATGGCCATTTTCTCGATATTGATTCTTCCTAATCATGAACATGGAATGTTTCTCCATCTGTTTGTGTCCTCTCTTATTTCGTTGAGCAGAACTACTTCAAGGTAGTTCTCCTTGAAGAGGTCCTTTGCATTCCTTGTTAGTTGTATTCCTAGGTATTTTATTCTCTTTGTGGCAATTGTGAATGGCAGTTCATTCTTGATTTGGCTCTCTTTAAGTCTGTTATTGGTGTATAGGAATGCATGTGATTTTTGCACATTGATTTTGTATCCTGAGACTTTGCTGAAGTTCCTTATCAGTTTCAGGAGATTTTGGGCTGAGATGATGGGGTGTTCTAGATATACAATCATGTCGTCTGCAAATAGAGGCAATTTGCCTTCTCCTTTCCTATTTGAATACCCTTTATTTCTTTTTCTTGCATGATTGCTCTGGCTAGAACTTCCAGTACTATATTGAATAGGAGTGGTGAGAGAGGGCATCCTTGTCTAGTGCCAGATTTCAAAGGAAATACTTCCAGTTTTTGCCCATTCAGTATGATATTGGCTGTTGGTTTGTTGTAAATAGCTTTTATTATTTTGAGATACGTTCTGTCAATACCTAGCTTATTGAGGGTTTTTAGCATAAAGGGCTATTGAATTTTGTCAAAGGCCTTCTCTGCATCAATTGAGATAATCATGTGGTTTTTGTCTTTGGTTCTGTTAATGTGGTGTATTACCTTTATACACTTGCATATGTTGAACCAGCCTTGCATCTCCAGATGAAGCCTACTTGATCATGGTGGATAAGCTTTTTGATGTGCTGTTGCAATCGGCTTCTCAGTATTTTATTGAAGATTTTTGCATCTGTGTTCATCATGGATGAAGTTTTCTTTTCTTGTTGAGTCTCTGCCGGGTTTTGCTATCAGGATGATGTTGGTCTTATAAAATTATTTGGGAAGAATTCCCTCTTTTTGGATTGTTTGGAATACTTTCAGAAGGAATGGTACCAGCTCCTCTTTGTATGTCTGGTAGAATTCGGCTGTGAACCCATCTGGACATGGGCTTTTTTTGGGTGGTAGGCTCTTAATTGCTGCCTCAACTTCAGACCTTGTTATGGATCTGTTCAGGGTTTCGGCTTCTTCCAGGTTTACTAGTTTATGTGCATAGAGTTATTTGTAATAATCTCTGATGATGGTTTGAATTTCTGTGGAATCTGTGGTGATATCCTCTATCGTTTTTTATTGCATCAATTTGGTTATTCTCTCTTTTCTTTTTTATTAATCTGGCTAGTGGTCTGTCTATTTTGTTGATCTTTCCAAAAAACCAGCTCCTGGATTTATTGATTTTTTGAAGGGTTTTTTGTGTCTCTATCTCCTTCAGTTCTGCTCTGATCTTAGCTATTTCTTGTCTTCTGCTAGGTTTTGAGTTTTTTTTTTTTTTGATCTTGCTCCTCTAGCTCTTTCAATTTTGACAATAGTGTGTCAATTTTAGGCCTCTTCTTGCTTCTCATGTGGGTGGTTATTGCTATATACTTTCCTGTAGAGGCTGCTTTAAATGTGTCCCAGAGATTCTGGTATGTTGTGTCTTCATTCTCGTTGGTTTCGAAGAACATCTTTATTTCTGCCTTCATTTCATTGTTTATCCAGTCAACATTCAAGAGCAAGTTGTTCAGTTTCCATGAAGCTGTGCTGTTCTGAGTTAGTTTTTGAATTCTGAGTTCTACCTTGATTGCACTGTGGTCTGAGAGACTGTTTGTTATGATTTCCGTTCTTTTGCATTTGCTGAGGAATGATTTGCTTCCAATTATGTGGTCAGTTTTAGAGTAGGTGTGATGTGGTGCTGAGAAGAATGTATATTCTGCGGATTTGGGGTGGAGAGTTCTGTAAATGTCTATTAGCGTTGCTTGGTCCAGGTCTGAGTTCAAGTCGTGGATATCCTTGTTAATTTTCTGTCTGGTTGATCTGTCTAATATTGGCGATGGGGTGTTAAAGTCTCCCACTATAATTGTGTGGGAGTCTAAGTCTCTTTGTAAGTCATTAAGAACTTGCCTTATGTATCTGGGTGCTCCTGTATTGGGTGCATATATATTTAGGATCATTAGCTCTTCTTGTTGCATTGATCCTTTTACCATTATGTAATGTCCCTCTTTGTCTCTTTTGATCTTTGTTGCTTTAAAGTCTATTTTATCAGAGATGAGAATTGCAACTCCTGCTTTTTTTTGCTCTCCATTTGCTTGATAAATCTTCCTCCATCCCTTTATTTTGAGCCTTTGTGTATCCTTGCATGTGAGATGGGTTTCCTGGATACAGCACACCGATGGGTTTTGTCTTTTTATCCAATTTGCCAGTCTGTGTCTTTTGATTGGGGCATTTAGTCCATTTACATTTAGGGTTAATATTGTTATGTGTGAATTTGATACTGCCATTTTGGTGCTAGCTGGCTGTTTTGCCCATTAGTTGATATAGATTCTTCGTTGTGTTGATGCTTTTTACCATTTGGCATGTTATTGGAGTGGCTGGTACTGGTTGTTCCTTTATATGTGTAGAGCCTCTTTCAGGAGCTCTTGTAAAGCATGCCTACTGGTGATGAAATCTCTGAGTACTTGCTTGTTTGCAAAGGATTTTATTTTTCCTTCACTTATGAAGCTTAGTTTGGCTGGATATGTAATTCTGGGTTGAAAGTTCTTTTCTTTAAGGATGTTGAATATTGGCCCCCACTCTCTTCTGGCTTGTAGGGTTTCTGCTGAGAGATCTGCTGTGAGTCTGATGGGCTTCCCTTTGTGGGTAACCCAACCTTTCTCTCTTGGCTGCCCTTAGTATTTTCTCCTTCATTTCAACCCTGGTGAATCTGACGATTATGTGCCTTGGGGTTGCTCTTCGTGAGGAATATCTTTGTGGTGTTCTCTGTATTTCCTGGACTTGAATATTGGCCTGCCTTGCTAGGTTGGGAAAGTTTTCCTGGATAATATCCTGAAGCATATTTTCCAGCTTGGATTAATTCTCTTTGTCGCATTCAGGTATACCTATCAAATGTAGATTAGGTCTTTTCACATAGTCCCACATTTCTTGGAGACTTTGTTCATTCCATTTTACCCTTTTTTCTCTAATCATGTCTTCTTGTTTTATTTCATTGAGTTGATCTTCGACCTCTGATATCCTTTCTTCTGCTTGGTCACTTCAGCTGTTGATACTTGTGCATGCTTCGCGAAGTTCTCGTGTTGTGTTTTTCAACTCCATCAATTCACTTATATCCCTTTCTAATTTGTCCATTCTCGTTAGCATTTCGTCAAATCTTTTTTCAAGGTTCTTAGTTTCTTTGCATTTGGTTAGAACATGTTCTTTTAGTTCACAGAAGTTTCTTACTACCCACCTTCTGAAGTCTGAATCTGTCATTTCATCACACTCGTTCTCCATCCAACCTTGTTCCCTTGCTGGTGAGGAGTTGTGATCCCTTGTAGGAGGAGAGGTGTTCTGGTTTCAGGTGTTTTCATCCTTTTTGCACTGGTTTCTTCCCATCTTTATGGATTTATCTACCTGTCGTCTTTGTAGTTGCTGACTTTCAGATTGCTGACTTTCAGATTGGGTCTCTGGGTGGACATTCTGTTTGTTGATGATTAAGTTATTTCTGTTTCTTAGTTTTCCTTCTAACAGTCTGGCCCCTCTGCTGTAGGACTGCTGAGGTCCACTCTAGGCCCTGCTTGCCTGGGGATTGCCTGCAGCAGCTACAGAACAGTCAGTGTTTCTACCAGTTTCTTCTTCTGCTATCTTTGTCCCAGAAGGATACCTGCCAAATGTCAGTCTGATCTCTCTTTATGAGGTTACTCTTTGGATATACAGGAGTCAGGGAGCTGCTTGAGGAGACAGTCTGTCCTTTATAGGAGCTCAAATGCTGAGCTGTGAGCTCCATTGTCCATTCAGAGCTGCTGGGCAGGTACGTTTAGGTCTGCTGCAGCAGAACTCATAAACCGCTTTTTGTTCCCAGGCGCTCTGTCCCAGGGAGTTAGGGCTTTATTTATGAGTTTCCGTTGTGCTGCTGCCTTTTTTTTTCTCAGGGCTGCCCTGCCCAGCAAGGAGGCAGCCTGGTCACAGTCTGCCTGCAGAGGCTTTGCTGAGCTGCTGTGGGCTCCGCCCAGCTGCCGTGTGAACTTCCCTGCAGTCTTGTTTATATGTGTGTAGTTAGAACTGCCTCGGCAATGGTGGCCCACCTCTGTATTGGCAGACTCTCTCTGTAATGGCAGGTTGCCCTGGCAACGGTGGATTGCCTTGGCAAGGACAGGCAGCGTCAGCAATGGCGGGTTGCCTTGGCAACGGCAGGCTGCCTCAGCAATGGCATTGGTAATGGCGGACGCCCCTCCGCCACAGAGCTGGACTGTCCCGGGTTCAGCTGTGCTTGCTGTGAAACTTTCAATCCAGAGAGTTTCTGATTGCTGTTCTTTTGTTGGGGTGGGACCGAGCCTGATCACCTGGCTCCCTGCCTCTGAGCCTTTTTTTTCTTTTTTGAGTTGAATAGCCAACTCTATACCAGTCGCCTGTTGAAATGGCGCCAGGATCTGTTTGATTTCCCGTGCGGCAACTCACTGCGCCGCTGTGGCGCTGAGATTCGTGGCGCTTTTTTTTTTGCCCAGGAATCTCCTGGCCTGGCTCCCTGTTCAGTCCCCTCTTTAATCAGATGAATGGACAACTTCCCGGGTATCCAATCGCCAGCCAAAAGGGCACCCAGACCAGTGTATTTTGCATGGAGAACTGCTGGCCGGGGCGCTGGCCGGGGTGCTGGCCGGGGCGCTGACAAAGCAGCCCCGTGGGGCAAAGCAGCCGTGCCGGCCCCAACAGCCACGCTGGTGACCCATGGGGCACCTCCGCCTGGAAATCTCCTGTTCTGTGGGCAATAAAAATGCAGCGTCCACTCACCCTCTGCGCTTTCTCTGGGAGCTGCAACTCCGAGCTGTTCCTAAACGGCCATCTAGGATCTTCCCTCGAGGGTCTTAATATTTGCCTCCAGCTTTCAGAGTTCCTTTACCGCCACCCAAAAGACTTGAAAAAGGCAGTACTCTATAGCGAACAGCTACATTAAAACTAATTGGAAATTGTTTAGAAATTTATGGTTTCCCAGCTTGGCCAGCTGTTTTTGTTTTTTTTTTTTTTTCTCTGATCCTTCAGACTTCCTGTGGAACAGAGAAGGGACTGGGATGCCATACTGTGTTCCTGGAGTTTCATTTTCATAGTTCCATGGCCTGAGGGGTGTTGATCCATTGCAATAAAGCTAGCTTCAGATTAGAGTTATTTGGATTTTGAAGTAAATTCAAGCTCCATGTCTTTCATGTCACTTCACTGCATCCTACCTTGAACTTTGCAATCAAAGACATTTTAATCATGGTTTGCATATTATACTACTGCAGGCTTCTGAAAGGGAGGAGGTGGATGTTGTGGAAGGCAGATAGCGCTGGAAAAGAATGGAGAGAACAGGAGCTCTAGTGCTTACTCTTATCTTGGACAGGCATTTCACCTCTTTGTGTGGTTAGACAAAAAATCCTGACACTCCATTTTCCCTTTTCTCCCTATTCATTTTTGTGGTGGATGTGAAGGACATGAGGAAACCCGAAGTGCAGACCTCCCCAGCCAATCCTGTTAGTACCTACACTGACAATCATTATTCACCACAATGAAGACCTCTGAGTGCTGTCATTATCTGAGATTGGGACACACATTAAATACATTATCAGTCATTAATACTTCACCCCTCAAATACATTAATCAAATTAGTCTCAACAAAAATTAGAACCCTTGGGAAAATGGACTAGAAGTATAAAGCTTTCTGGGGTGACTGGACAGGATTTTGTTTGCTCAAGCTTTTTACTCCTTGACACCTGGTTTCCAGATCATCAGCAATAAAGATTCCCTGCTTCATATCAGTTTCCTCATTTGCCAGTCAACATCCTTGTAATTGGTAGAAACATTAGAGGACTCTATATCCTGTTGTATCCCAAGCAGTTTATTCAGGAAGTCTCCACTAAGCACTTCTTCCAGCACTGTACTAGGTCCTATAGAGCAGCAATCTCCAACCTTTTTGGCACCAGAGACCAGTTTCGTGGAAGACAGTTTTTCCACAGACCAGGGATGGGGTGGTTTCAGGATGATTCAAATGCATTACATTTATTGTGTGCTTCATTTGTATTATTATTATTACATTGTAATATATAATGAAATAATTACACAACTTACCATAATGTAGAATCAATGAGAGTCCTGAGTTTCTTTTCCTGCAACTAGATGGTCCCATGTGGGGTTGGTGGGAGACAGTGAGAGATCATCAGGCATTAGATTCTCACAAGGAGCGTGTAACCTAGATCCCTTGCATGCTCAGTTCACAACAGGGTTTGCGGTCCTATGAGAATCTAATGCTGCTGCTGATATGACAGGAGGTGGAGCTCAGGCAGTAATTCCAGCAATGGGAAGCTGCTGTAAATACAGATGAAGCTTCACTCACTCACCTGCTGCTTACCGCTTGCTGTGCAGCCCAGTTCCTAACAGGCGGACTGATACAGGCCCCAGGGTTGGGAACCCCTGCTATAGAGAATATGTCTTCTTTTAATGAGCTTGCTTTTTAGTTGTAGAAGATATGTCAATAATAAAACACGCAACATATACATCTGAGAACCATCTTCTTAGGTAATGTAAGGAGTGCTTCGGACAGAGTTTTGTAGTGGTGTAGCAGGTGGGTCAGTCAGAACCAGCTTCTTGATGGAGATGAGATTTGTCCTCGAGCCTTGAAAAACAGATACCGTTTTAATATACAGTGAAGAAGGAAGACAGCAGTCTGTGCAAAGAGAAGCACATAAACCAAAGTCCATAGGCGGGAATGAGCCCATTCCGTATGTGAAAGTTCACATAAAAGAGTCAAGGTAGAAAAAATAGCTTCAGACTACAGAGTGAAAAGCAAAGGAATTTGATCTTTTGCAGCAGTATTCTCAAAACCTTTTTGATCATACACCATATCAGAAAAACAGCACAACCTCAATATATGTATAGTTATTCATAAACTGTATATTTATACAAATATATTAGTACATTATAAAACATACACAAAAGTTATAGAGGATGATGTAATAAGATGAACAAAAAAGTTCTGATAGTTTCTTCTCATACCCCAGAAAACCATCTTGTACTTCCCCTGGGGTACCTGTACTCCTACTCGGGACACCACTGCTTTAGAGCATTTGTTAAACATTTTGGGGGCCACAGACCCCTTTAAGAATCTGATGAAAGCTATATGTCCTCTCCTCAGAAATTTATGCACAGATGCTTAACATTTTCATACAGTTACTTTCAGGGAGAGGAGTGAGCTATGGACTTCCTGAAGCCCATTCTTGTACCCCAGTTTAAGTTTCTCTGGGTGGAGAAAGGCACAGAAGGCTTTTGAGTAGCTTCGTGGTACATAGTCTTTAATATTTTAGGAAGACGAATAAGGTCATTGTGTGCAAAATGAATTGGTGGCATTGCGGGACGGGGAACAAAAAGTAGAAGCAGGGAAACAAGTTGATAGGCTATTTCAAAACCTCATGTCTAAAATGCAAATGTTATGTAACCATTTACAAGAGAGGACAGATGTAAATGATATTTCAAAGGAAGCATAAGCAGATCTCAATGATCAATAGTGGATGAAGGGAGTGAAGAGAAACAATAGCAACTTTGAGGTCTCAAGTTTGGGGTGGTAGGGGAAGGGTAATTATTAACTGGTTCAGATGACAGCCCAGCATCCCAACAGAAATGGTCTGAGGACACGGGAAAATGTGGGGATAAAGCTAGGGGGAATAATCAGATAGGAGACACAGATTGGGGAGTTGAAACAATGAAAGTAGGAAGCTTATGAGAAGAGAGAGAATAATAATAGTAAACACTTATACACTAGGCATTGTTCTAAGTACTTTATATCAATTGATGCTGTTAATCCTCATCATTGTCTCTGTGAAACAAATGCTTTCATTATCATCGTTCCATTTTATAAACAGGAAACAGAGATAAAGCAGCTTGCCCAGGGTCAGAGGCTAGGAAGATTCAGGGCGAGGATTTAAACCTGAGCAGTCTCCAGAATCTATGCCTGTGAGCACTCTGCCATGCTGCCTCTCAATAGTGAGGGGTGGGAAGTGAGTTGTGGGAAAGTCCACAAGGGAAAGGGAAAAAGGGAGGAACAGAGGAACGGACTAGAACCTATTGAGTGTCCACATGGATCAGGAATTGTAGTAGTGCTCTAATAGTAATAATAAGTATCATCATCGTTATCACCAAAAGGTTTCCATATGCAAGGCCCTATGCCAAGAACTTCAAGAGGTATGGTGAATATTTGTCATTTTTTAATCACTCAGCAGGCAAATGCCTTTGCTAGTTGAAAAGAATCCCTCATTGTGTGAGTCTTGATGTGAGTCAGGGCCTACCTCTCACTGTGGAAGCCAAAGGAGTTCAGATACTTCCCTTCCTTGTCCCTGTGTAGCTAGGAAGTGGTCATAGGTCCTAGACTAAACTAATAGGACACTTTCTCTTTGGGGGAACTGAAGCTAAGATGATGAGCCAGAATTCAATCACAGTAGTAGTCAGTGGCTATGATTATGATATCCTGGTCAGATTGCTCCTGCTATCTAGCCTCCAAATTCTCCTTCACCTTTTCATCTGTTCTCAGATTCTCTGTTTCATAGATTGGCAAACCATAAATCTGACCCGTCACTTCTTTTTCTAAATAAAGTTTTATTAGAACACAGCCACATCCATTTGTTTACTTACTACCTCTGGCTGCTTTTGTGCTACAATGATAGAGCTAAGTAGTTGTAACAGAGAGAGTATGGCCCACAAAGCCTAAAATATTTACCATTGAACGCTTAGCATAAAGTTTGACCACTCCTGCTCTTTACAGTATATCCCTTTTGGCTTAATATATGCAGAGCTGACTTCTTGTTGCTTGAAGCCAAGAACTTTAACGGATATGAATGGATTACCTTATGTAATCCTTATAACAACCCTCCCAAGTAGGTGCTATTGTTAATCCCATGTTGAAGATAATAAAACAGACACAGACAGGTTAAGTTATGTGCCCACATATACACCATGGAATATTATGCAGCCATCAAAAACGATGAGTTTGTGTCCTTTGTAGGGACATGGATGAACCTGGAAACCATCATTCTCAGCAAACTGACAGAAGAGCAGAAGATCAAACACCGCATGTTCTCTCTCATAGGCGGGTGTTGA
Organism: Sapajus apella; assembly: GCF_009761245.1. Lineage (NCBI taxonomy): Eukaryota > Metazoa > Chordata > Mammalia > Primates > Cebidae > Sapajus > Sapajus apella. Next base: position 7,026,529 of record NW_022437013.1, read on the forward strand.
ACAATGAGAACACATGGACACAGGGAGGGGAGTGCTACACACTGGGGTCAGTTGGGGGGAAATAGGGGAGGGACGGTGGGGGGTGGGGAGCTGGGGAGAGATAGCAAGGGGAGAAATGCCAGATGTAGGTGATGGGGAGGAAGGCAGCAAATCACACTGCCACGTGTGTACCTATGCAACAATTTTGCATGTTCTTCACATGTACCCCAAAACCTAAAATGCAATAAAATAAATGGGAAAAAAAATTAAAAATAATAAATAAATAAATAAAAAGTTATGTGCCCAATATCACACAGATAGTAAGTAAAATCACTGAAATTCCAACCCAGATCTGACTCTATCATACATTAAAGAGGTAAAGAAAATAGAGATGGACCAGTTAGCAGTCTCAGACCTCTTTTGAGATACTGTAGAAAAGACAATCATTTTCCACCAGTTGTTCAGAGAAACCCAAGTAATCAATGCCATGAAAATCGAGAGGAAAAAGGAATAGAAATAGCAGCAACTTGGGTTTGACACATTTTTCTCCCTCTTGGCTGCTTCTATACAGTTTATTAAAATGTCGGTTTAAGCCTCTGTCAAAAGGATACACTGATCTATCAATTCTCGGATCATCTGCCAGTCTTTTGCTTGCTAAGAAATTCAGAATGCATTTGAGTTGCATCTCAGAACTATATTAGGCCGTAGAGTTTGAATTCCTTCTTCCAGGTCACTGGGACCTACACTGGATCCAGACTGACAGTAGCCAAAGTCATTGTTTCCACTGCTAAAATGTGCACCCTTTGAGGACAGGGTGTAAGGCTTGCTCACTAATGCCACCTGCATATCAAAATATGGAGTCTGTGCCCTCTTTCGAGGTGGCTCAAGTGCAGATGACCACAAAAGTTTATTTGAAAGGCAATCCTCCATCATCTCAGTGTGGGTTGGGCAGATTACCACTTTCCCTCCAGGCTCAGCAATCTACAGCTTTTGCTTTGCTAAATGCTAAGATACTGGCCAATAGGCCACAGCTTTGGGTGAGTACATGGGAGGAGGTTTAAGCATATTCAGTTTTTCAGCCTTACCTACTAGACCTGCAGTTCCTTCCATGTGATTCCTGCAAATGCTGACAATAACATGGTGCCTCCTTGCTCAGTGCACCATTTAATTGAGCTAATTAATAACAAAAATATCTCAACAGCGTGAGCCTTCTGTTGGAAGCATCTGAAGGGAAGGAGAATCAAAATGCAGAGTGGTGAAGGAGACTTCTTGGATAAAGGCATTGGGAATGTTATCGGATTGATCTGTTTGTTTGTGTGCACACATACATGCACCCTTCTGTTAAAATAATCTACTTATTTTAAGTTAGGTGGGAAAGTTCGTGAAAGAGTTTGTCTTGTCACATGTACTGATGAAGTATTTTCCTCTGTGATTTTGCCCCCAGCAAACTTATCTCTCACCAGTTAAAGCAGAAAACACTACTTCTGCCAAGTTGATGTTTGGGAGAAAATTTGTGAAGACCTGTATTTTTAACACATGACTGGTCCCTCAGGAGTATCTGTTTAGACTCTGTTAATGTAGAGGCAACATCTGAATGGTGTCTGAAAACAGACATCTCTTTTCCTTGGGTCAAGCCTAGCCCTGTGGCCCCCTGATCTGGCTCTTTTTTGGATGAGTCCCTGGAGCTAATAAGTGAAAGAGTGAACCCTAGTAAATTATTAGATATTTTCATTATCATTTCTAGATTTTCTGCATGTGGGAAAGAAGTGGTGGTTAGGACAGCTGAACCAACCTAAAGCTTACTCATTCCAACCACTTCAGCATCCTCAAACATTCTCATGACCTAATCATCTGCTATGATCATGTTCACCTAGTACTGAATCCCTTTCTAAAGCACTTTTCCATTGAAGATTCTCACTTAATCTTTATAGCAACCCAGTGAAAGTTCTATGATGAGGGGTGATGCTGTAGATCAGTTGGTCAGCAGGTCAAGTACTTAGGTGTACGTTTCCAGGTGCCCTGGTCCTAAGACATGAGGAATTGCACTATTATTGGTCAGCCAAGGAGAAGCAGAGCCTAAGCAAACTGAGCTCACAGTGGAATGTTTTTATGATTAGTGGCCAATAGTACACAGTAGATGACCAACAAAAGACTATGTTTTTTCTTCCTAATTCTTTGATTTTGCTATAAAAGTCTTTCAAATTAGATCTATTTTTCTCTGACGAAACTCAATGTTGATTTCAAGAACTCCAACTCTGAGAATGCTGCTTAAAAGTGAACACTAAATAACATTTTATGGCAGCCCATCCTTGCTTGATGTGATCAGAAAAGAGTGTCTGACAGCTCTCTTATCATTCTCCTGTGAATGAAGCAAAAAAATGTTGGTGAACATATCTGAAGGGTTCATTCTTCATAGGATTTCCCATATGCCCACTCAGAAAAAAGGATCATATGCCTTGGTTAAGAAAATACAAATCATAACATTGTCCACAGTATTTCTCCTGAAGAGAACTAAAAGAGTAGATGTTACCACTATCATTTTATAAACATCGCATAAGCTGATCCAGGTTTTGGGTAAGGCACTCACGTCCTTGATGAATATGACTAAGTTGTTTGAATAGGAAGTTGTTCATGTCTGTCCTATAATTAACTGGTGAGTCGGGTTAATGTTTCACCAAGCATATTCTGTAGCTTTTGTGTATGAGTGAATCATGGGTATATGAGTGATACAGCTTTGACATTGCATTCAGTTTAACTACTATTTAGAGCAGAGATTCACAAGAGGCTGCACATTATAATCACTTGGAGAACTTTCAAAAACCCCAATGTCCAGCCCATGCCTTATCTTAGTCAGATTGAACTGTCATAAGAAAATACCATAGACTAGGCAGCTTAAACAACAGAAATTTATTTTCTCACAATTCCAGAAGCTGGAAGTCCAAGATTAGGGGCCAATGTGATCAGGTTCTGGTGAGGTCTTTCCTCCTGGGTGGCCATATTCTTGCTGTGCCCTCATATGGCAAGAGAGAACTCTGGTATCTCTTCCTCTCCTTATAAGGGCACCAGTTCTGTTGGATCAAGGTGCCACTCTTATGACTTCATTTAACCTTAATCACCTCAAGGGCCTTATCTCCAGTACAGTCACATGTCAGGGCGGACTTCAACATATGAATTTGAAGGGAACACAATTCAGTTCATAACATACCCTAAACCAACTAATTAAATCAGACTCTCTGGAAATGGGACCCAAATCTCCTAGGTGATTCCAAGATGCAGCCAAGTTAAGAACTACTAGTTTATAGCCTTGCTGTTCAATGTGAAGTCACTTTAGTAGCATCAGCCTCACCTGGGAGCTTGTGAGAAGAGCAGAACCTTGAGTCTCACCCCTGAGCTTCTGAATCAGAACCTGCATTTTAACAAGATTCCTAAGTGACTTGTAGACACAAGACAGTTGAGAAGAACTGATTGAGAGTATCTAGCATGTTTCTAATCTAGGGAAACTTCTTCCTTCTTTTTTTTTTCTATTTACATTTTAAAATTATTTTTTAAAATTTATTTGTTTTACTTTAGGTGCATGCTATATCTGGCATTTCTCCCCAAGCTATCCCTCCCCACCCCCTGCTGTCTCTCCCCTATCCCCGTCAACTGTCTCCAGTGTGTGATGCTCCTCTCCCTGAGTCCACATGTTCTCGTTGTTCAACACCCACCTGTGAGTGAGAACATACGGTGTTTGGCTTTCTGTTCTTGTGTCAGTTTGCTGAGAATGATGGTTTCCAGATTCATCCAAGTCCCTACAAAGGACACGAACTCATAGTTTTTTATGGCTGTGTAGTATTCCATGGTGTATATGTACCACATTTTTTTCTTTGTCCAATCTATCATTGATGGACATCTGGGTTGGTTCCAGGTCTTTGCTGTTGTACACAGGGCTGCAATGAATGTACATGTGCATGTGTCTTTATAGTAGAACGATTTATAGTTCTTTGGGTACATACCCAGTAATGGGATTGCTGGGTCAAATGGAATTTCTATTTCTCTTCTTGCTTCTTTATTTTGCCAAATACTTGCAACAGTAGCTATATGAGCTCTTTATATGCTATGAGATTTTTCTCAGAACCAGCTGCATGACTGTGCAGTCTTCTGACAGTTGCTTCATGGTGCAGAATACATGAGGTGGTGCACTGGTGGGTTTGAGAGGGCCACCAAAGACATCTAGACTGGGTCTGTCTGATCAGTCATTCATGCACTGTGCACATTGCTAGGCAACTGCCCGAGAGTGAATCAAGCGACCACGTTTAGGTTCTTATCTGAAAACAGGAGTATAATCCTTTTGTTCTTCCTGGTGATTTGTTTACTTTTGAATTGTTTTCACAGAATTGTCTCTTCTAAAAACCAGTTGCAGCTTCTTGTTCAGGCTATAGATGTTACTCAAATAGGTTGCTTACCTTATTATTGCCAAAGATTTATTTATTAAGAGGGTTTACCACTAACTCATAATAGATGTTTTCTACATATTCTGTCTGGTCTTGTTACAACTTAGTAGTTAGTTGTGTGGTGGTGTTTCTCTGAGCTCCAGCTACTTTGGACTACAGGTTTTCTTTGTTGTTGTGAAAATTTATTTTACTAGTTTCAGTTAGAGTAGATGAAAAAGATCTAGCAATGGATGGTACAACAATGTAAACGTACTTAATGCCACAGAACTATATACTTAAAAATGGCTAAAAGGGGATAAAAAAAAATTTCAGTGCATTTTATTAAATGTGATTAGGTATCCTAGTTTGGATTCTGGAACAGAAAAAGTACATTCGTATAAAAACTGGTAAAATATGCCAAGCACAGTGGCTTGCACCTGTAATCCCAGCAACTCAGGAAGTTGAGGCAGGAGTCTCACTTGAAGCCAGGACTTTGAGAGCAGCGTGGGCAACATAGTGGCATGTCTCTTAAAAAAAAACTGGTGAAATCTGAATAAAATATGGAGTTATGTTAATAGTATCATACCAATGTTAATTTCTTAGTTTTGATGAATGTACAACAGTTACACAAGATGTTAACACTAGTAAAACCAGGTGATGAGGTTAGGGGTATACTGGAACTTCTGCTATTTTTGAACTTTTCTATAAATCTAATATTATTCCAAAATAAAAGGTTTTTTAAAATGGATTCTATTTTGACCCATCATTTTGGAAAGGAGATAGAACAAACCATTAGAACAAACATAAGACCAAGAGGTAGAACCATATTCTTCTCCAGAGCTTCCAGGTTGAGCTCCTTAGAAATGATGGCAGCTAAGTTGCAATAGAGCACTCCTCACCAAGCTATGCTACTCTGAAAACAGCTCAGCCAGGACACTTTTTGTTTACTGTTCTATATATGTATTTCGTATTTTTATATATTATTTATATATATTTATTATATGTGAATAATCTATAAGGTAACATATATAATAAATGAATCATCATAGCACTATTTACTAGATGCCACTTAAGCATAGTGATTAAAAGTACACAATCTGCCGTCAGACTGACTGGGCTTGAATGGTATTTCTACCATTTTCCAACTGTATGATTGTGAATAGTTATTTAACTTCTCTTTGCCTCATTTCCCTCATACATAAAATGGTGATGATAACAGTACCTACTTGGTAAGCTTTTCTGAGCATTCTATGGTACCATCTTTATGAGATGCTTAGCATAGACCTGAGTTAGAGTAAGTTCTAGGTATTATTATGTGTCTGGTACTATGTTAAGTGTTGTATATACATTTCTATTAATTGTGAATCTGCTATAATGTCTCATTTTACATTTTTTATAATTTCTAAATTATATGATATATACAGGGGCCCAAATCATAAGCGTGCAGCGCAAAGTTAACATACGCAAGTACCCACCAACCAGATCCAAGATATAGAACATTATCATCACCCCAAAATCTCCCATATGCCCCCACCCAGTTATTACCCAGCAAAATTAACTCCATTTCTTTCTGTTTCTAGTCAGTTTCAGAGATCCTTCCCCCTCCATTTTTCATAAGTTAATTTTGGGATTGTAGAAAACACTAGCATCATTCAAAATTTGAAAACTATAGTTAGTAATCTGTTTTTCCTCTCCCCTGTTTCCTCCAATATTTATTTTGAAGTACTATGGTTAATTTATTTTTAAATGGGAGTCGCATGGCATTTTTGTCAGAAAATTGCAAAAACAGTGATTTTCAAAGCGTTCTGAAGTACTTCACAGCACTCTTCATTCAGTTCAACCAATACTGAGTGAGCACTTAAGTTGGCAAAGCACAGCAGTGGAAAGAAAAGTGAACACAACAAAGGCCTGTATTTAGATGCTCCAATCCTAATTTGGGAAATAGGCCCTTAGACATAGAATTCTAGTCCAAAAAGCACACTCTGAATATAATAATAGAAATGCAAAGTTCTAGATGTAAAATTACCATTTACAATAACAACAGAAAAGAAAACCTGTAACATACCTTTTTTGTTAGTAATTTACCTGAGAAAAGTATATTGAACATTTTATAGATACAAATTTTAAATTCTACAAACAGATGTAATAGATCCTAAATAAATAGTGGGATATACAATGGTGATGAACAAGATGACTTATTTTAAAGATGTGAATTTTTCCCAAATCTGCAAATTCAATGCCATTCTTTTTTTTTTTTTTTTTTTTTGAGACAGAGTCTCACTTTATTGCCCATGCTGGAGTGCAGTGATGCAATCTTGGCTCACTGAAACCTTTCCCAGGTTCAAACGATTCTCCTACTTCAGCCTCCTGAGTAGCTGGGATTACAGGCACCTGCCACCATGCCAAACAAATTTTTGTATTTTTAGTAGAGACGAGGTTTCACCATGTTGGCCAGGCCAGTCTCAAACTTCTGACCTCAAGTGATCCGCCCACCACAGCCTCCCAAAGTACTGGGATTATAGGCATGAGCCACCATCCCTAGCCATATTCAATACCATTCTAATGAAAATATCAGCAGGATATTTTAAGGAACTTCAAAAACTTATTCTAAAATGTAGATAGAGGAATAAATGTATATGAATATTTAAATTGATATTTGAAGAAACAGTTGACAGACTTGCCCCTCTACAATTTGAGAAATGCTGCAAAGAAATAATAATAAGAAGTAGGACTGCATAGTAAAAGACCAGTAAACCAATTAATAGAATAAAGAGCTCAGAAACAGATGAAAAGATAAAGCAATTTTACATCAAGGGAAGGATGGATTGATTGGTATTCGAAAGGGTGGCTCATCATGTGACAGAGCTTCCAAACCAGAGTGTCACATTACAAGCTGTAAATGGATTATAGATGTATGGAGCTATTGATCTCTTTGACCCTTAGGATATCCAGGAAGAACGTAAAGTGGCCAGAGCTCCCAGGCTGGTGGCTTCCACCTGTGGCTATGAGCAGTCCCACCAATTTACCACATTATGCTAAGCATATATTATCATATTTTCTTGGTTCAATTACCTGAAAAAGAAAAGAATATAAAGGAAAAGAAAAGCACTGTTATCTGGAGAAAAATAGAGTTGGATTGCTACCCTATATCACATACAAAGGTGACCTCTAGATAGATTACAAACCTAAATGTGAAAGGTAAAACTATAAATGTAGGAGAATTTCTCTGTAACCTGAAATAGTGTAGAACTTCTTAAATAAGACCCTAAACCACAAGACATAAGGTAGAAAGTCATAAATTTTACTATATCAATTTTAAGACTTCCAATTCAATGAATGACACCATAGACAAAGCTAACAGAGAGATAATAGGCTGGGAGAAGGCATTTGCAATGTCTAAAACTGACAAGGCATTGATATCTACAATGTCCAAGGAACTCTGGTAAATTGACAATAAACAGGTAGAAGACACAATTGTTAAAATGGGCAACATATGTTCACAGAATATGCTTTGCTCTGTACAGACCACAGAAGGGGAAACTGCATTGGCTAACAAGCCTATGAAAAGATGATTAACCCTACAAGTATTTGGAAATGTACAAATTAAAATAACAGTGAGATAGCAAGTTATACTCATCAGACTGACAAAAAGTTTAAAGTCATATAATAAAGTGTTTGTTAGCATGAGAACAAAAAAGGATTTTTCATGTATTGCTAATGGGAGTGTAAAGTGTTACAGCTTACAATCTGAGAGCACTTATTGGCAGTAACCATACATTCCTACACCCAGCAACCTCAGTGTTGGGTATATATCCTGCAGAAACTCTCTGTGGTTTGACAATGGGACACTTCTGGGGATGTTTATCACAGAATCGTTTATCACAGAATTTTTTGTGTAGGGGATTAGAGGCAAACTAGATGTCTATCCATAGAGAAACATACATGTAAAATGTGGCAAGTGCATACTTTTGAATATTACATAAGGGTTAAAGCAATAAAGTAGTTAGTTGTGCAAATAGTAATATAGATTTTGAAGACATTCTTGAGAAAAAATGAGAAATAGAATGTGATCTATAACCCAAAGACAGCAACATCAATTTAAAATATACACACACCTCAAAAACCAGATAGATAGAGAGAAAGAGAAAGAGAGAGATAGGTGTTAGATATCCTGACTTGTACCAAATATATTAAAGAAGATGCCTGACATGGATAGGAATGAGAATGGGGATGTGGATGAAGGAAAATGACTTTTAAAAATGAGGAGCCAGGACAGGCGCAGTGTTTCACGCCTGTAATCTTAGCACTTTTGGAGGCCAAGGCAGGCGAATCACGAGGTTAGGAGTTTAAGACCAGCCTGGTCAATGTGGCAAAACCCTGTCTCTACTAAAAATACAAAAATTAGCCAGGCATGGTGGCAGGTGCCTGTAATCCCAACTACTCAGGAGGCTGAGGCAGGAGAATCGCTTTAACCCGGGAGGCAGAGGTTGCAGTGAGCTGAGAACATGTGCCACTGCATTCCAGCCTGGGTGACAAAAGTAAGACTCCATCTCAAAAAATAATAATAATAATGAGAAGCCAGACATGAACTAATGATGACATTTTCCCATGATCTAATGGATGTAATTAACTTGGCTCTTCATAGCTGAGTTATTCCTCCAAAATTTTTAAGTGATATGGGAAGGGAGACATTAACTCCAACCAGATAAATCTGAGAAGTCTGTTTGGAAAAGGTCAGATTTGAGCTGAGCTTTGATGGCTGGATAGAGCCTTGGTAGAAAGTTCTGGAAGAGAAGGGTGAGGAAACAACTTGGTTGGAAGACAGGTGGTGAGAGTACAAGGGAGATTTAAGTATCAGCAAGGAGACTGGAATTTTTGAAGTGTAGGGCAGGCAGGGGTGTTTTGTGGAAAATAAGCCTCCAAAGACAGGTGGGAGCTAAATGGTGAAGGGCTTTCAATGTATGATTAAGGAGTGTGGGTTTTATTTTGAAAATAATATGGAGCAGTTTACAGTTTTTTAGCAGGAGAACAATAGGACCAGACCTAGGACTATTACTGTCACAGAGTGTTAGATGGATTGCTGCAGTGTTTGATTGGACACAGAGAGAACTCCAGAGGCTGTTGTCATTATCCAGGTGAGAGATAAATAAGGGACCGAGCTAGGCTTTGGTATTGGTTCCTAAAGGGACCAATAAGAGTGGCATGGACATGGACTTGGGAAATTGGCGGGACCTGAGAAATAAATTAGAGTGGTATCTCATCTTTATAGCAAAGGTAGTGGACATTGTAGGAAATGGATGAAATCACCATGAGAGAGACAAGAGACTTTGGGCAAATAGAAGGGACCAGTGAAGAGGATGATGAGGGGACAAAAGACTGAAGAGCCTATAGTATAATACAGCGAAAGCCAAGGAGGAGGTTTCAGAAGGGAAAAGATTGTTTGGTGACGACAAATGCTGCAGAGGTCTATGGGATTATAATTTAACAGAGGTCACTGGTTACTTTCCAGAGAGTACTCTCAAGAAGAAGAGTTGGTAGGCCCAGATTGTCAGGGGTGGGAGAGAGTGGAAGGAAAGAAAGTGGATGCAGTGACTGTTGGCTGGTTTACCATGAAGCTTGTTCTGGAGAGGCAATGGAGAGATGGTATGGTAGCTTACAGGGAACGGGAGTCAGGCAGTCAGAGGAAGCATTGTTGTTTGTTTTATTGGTTAGTATCAGGCACTCCAGAGCATGTTTTGGAAACAAAAGGAAAGCAACCAGTCCAGAAGATGGAAGGGAAAGAGAGAATAGTTACTGGAGTAGAGTCCCAAGGGCTAGGAGCCCTGGAGCAGCTACCTGGCAGCGCTCACTGCAAGCTAGCTTTGCTGTATCTTGGTATGCACCTTCCCCCTAATTGTGCTCCCTAGCTTTGCCTTTGGGAGATCTTTCCTCTTGCAAATACACTTACTAGAGCTTCTCCCACCCCCGTAAAACCCCCTCACTTTTTCTTCTCTTGGGTTCCGGAGACTGGTTGAAACTGGACTAACATAGACACTTGTCTTTTTAAGTCTGTAAATCAAGGGATGTGATTAGCTGCTTGGTTCTCAGACCAAAGGACCTGAAGCACTCAAAGCCCTGGAGGGGAACATACTTGAAGATTTGTTTTCCACTCAGCTTTAAGGGACAAGTGTTACTACTCTTGGCCGTGACAGCCTTCACTGGGGACTTTATCTCTACAAAATTCTGTATTAACTTTATCTGAAAGATCGCCAGCACCCGATTCAGAAGCTTTAGAAAATCCTCACAAAACCAGAGAATGAATAAAGCAATAATGGAGATGGAAGGTAAGCGGAACACAGGACTTCCTGCCCAGTTCACCATCCCAGGCCAGGCCTCTGGTCTGCTTTGCTTGTTTTTCTGACTGCCACTCCCTCCCTCCTCAATTTCCCATCTAAATACCTCTAGAGGTGGTTTCCTGATTTATTCTAGCTCTGCTTTCTCTAAGAACCAGATAATGGACTGTTAATTTGTTTAAAGTGTTTTCATTGCTACAAACTCTAAGGAAACAGTTGGGCAAAGTGAGATATAATCAAAAGTAGATGACGATGTGAAAGTGGGGACGGTACAGAGAATGAAGAACCCTGACAAAACATGAGTCTTTAGTGAGCTGTGAACAAGTGATCTGCCTCCTCTCCTCCCTATACAAGCCATTGACTCTGACCTGGGAGTTAGCACCTTTATTTCCCCAGCAGCTGAAACCATCTCTCTTTGAGTTAAATGCTAGACAAGGTCTTCGGCCTGGGGTGGATATGGGGTGAGGTTGCCAACAGTCTAGTGGATTTTCCCCATGTGTGAATCCCCAGGTTGCTCTGACTCCAGATTTGTCTTGACAGAATTGGCTCAAGTACTAAATGCTGTACATAGTTTATACCTCTTGGTGGTTCAAGCGTCTCACTTTGAGCAATGCAAATTTTCTTATAAATCATTGTTTACCAGGAATTGCTGATTCCCCTCTGGCTCTCTCTCGAGCCTGGACCCCAAAATCAGCTATTTCCACATTATTCTTACCCTTCTCCTATTGGACTTATCCCTCTCCATCACCCGCATCCTCACCCCCAGTACTTTTGATATATTTTCCAGTGCCCATACCTGGAAAACTCCACTGCCTGCTTTGATTGCTCCTGCTCCTAAGCTACCAACTATTGTTTGAGGAAGGTTCCTCCACACAAAAAAAACATGTTCTCTAATGTCCGCAGAGCTCTCACTGCTGCTTAGTAGGCCTTCACACTTTTCTAACAATTGACTTCCTGCCACACCTTCCATTGCGTCTCCTGGCCCTCCCCAGTCATCCTCAACCTCAAATACCTTCCCTCTCTACCCATGACGTCACTTCCTACATTTGTTGTGAAAATTGGGATCAATTTGAAATAGACTTCCTCCACTTCCCTCTTGCTTACCAAAACGTGCCCTGGGTCTTTTTCTTTATGCATCCTCCTCTACTCTCTAGTTTGGAGGAATACAAAGTGCTCCTCTATCTCCAAGATAAACTTATCAGCAGTTCTTGGGTTGAGAATCATATCTCTCCTGCCTTCCTATACCTTATGGTATATACTCATATGCATGTATAACTTCTATTTTCCAACTTGGATTGAGAGTTCCTCAAGGACAAGGCCTGTATTGCATTCATTTGTGTGTTTCCAGCATATTGCACCATGGCATAGCAGGCAATCAACAAATTGCCTGATTTATCCCTAATAAATTGCCTCATCAGTTTACTGAACCAATGAGTTGTCAGTGGAACAAGTAGACTGATTTGAGTTCTTTGTCCTTTGTGCATCTACATAATTGATAGCTAAGGGTGACACTGGGCAGCAAGAAGAATGCAGGGAAGAGACAAGAGGATTCGATACACTCCAGACACAGGATTTTTTATGGAGTTACATGACATTTTAAGTGGGAATTTTTAACCAAGAATTGACCTGTCACTTTACTAAGGGAATAGTGGGAAAAGCCACTAGTCTTGGACTAAAGATCTCACTCTGCTGCCTGTAAACTGCATGGTCATGGACAAGTTTACCCCTGGGCCTCAATTACTTTCTCTAGTACATTGAGGACAGCGTTGTTAATGAGCATTAGATGGAATCATACATGTGAAAACACTTTGAAGTCTGAAGCACTTTACCAATGTAAACTTGTAACTCTTATACCTGATGCCACCAACAGCTCTGGAGCGTCTACTTTTTATATTTCTACCACAGCTGCCACCACCTCCACTGCTCATCTTTCCTGTTGCACACAGAGCTTGTTCTCTTCCCAGCTTCCAAATGTCCATGATGGAAAAAGAAAATATATCAGAAATGTGGAGCCCTCATGACCTTCCCATCTCCTTTTCACCTGCATGTGTCTGTGCAGAGGGCTTTACTTGTCCATAGGGACTACTACATATTGTTGTGAGGGTCAAGGGAAGGGAACTGTCATCCCTTCTTCATGAATTCAAATCCATGATTGTCCATGATAATCCATGATTATACAGTAGGTTATGTCAGAGTACCAGCAGCCCTACTATTTTAGTAGGCTCTTGTGCCTGTGGGCATGTGTGTTTGGATTGGAATGTGTATCCATTTAATAGCATGGGTGCGCATATGAATGCTCCTCAAGTTCTAAATGAATACAAGGGTGTAAGTTTGCAGGAGAACAGTCTTAAAAGTATATAAGTAAATCGCTTCCCTCTCTTCCTTGCCCTTCCATCTCAGAGCTCCCTGAATTCTCTGATAAGGGAGTCCTGGCAGGATTTCTTTGATCCTACGCTTTTTAAAATCCTTCTGTTTAAGGAATAGTAGTTAGTGGCTCCCAGTTACCTCTCACTCCCAAAACTTGATGGCTTTTCACCAGAGAATCAGGGAAGTCAACATTGATCCAGAAGCAATCAGCTCACACCAGCTCAGTATTGGACCAAAGGTTCTGTAGCATATCAATGATGGGCAATTTATTATGTCAGGGAAAAATGCCAAAAGTATCCCTTGTCTAATGGAATAGATAAACTACAGCAAAAATTGCTCTGAAGTGAATTTCTGGCAAGTCCTGTTTCACTTTAATTTTTATTATAAAACCATAGCTCTGTTTCACTAGAAAAAGTAAAAGATTGGCTCTAGATTGTAATTAAACCATGTATTTAAAAATAAACCATATATTTGTAATAATGTAGATCTAATCATTTAAAAACTGTAATGAGAATCCTGTGCGAGACAGCCAATTTGCTCCCATCTTTCACAGCTTTAAATGCTGCTCCTCTTTCTATTCAATTTTTTTTCTACTGAAAGCTTTTCTTTAAGGGTTTACTGCCTCTTGAGCCCAGCAAATGAGGGCATTTTTTTTTTTTGACAATTGGAGTTTGGTTATTCGGGTTTTTCTCCAAAAGCAAAGTTTTGTCAGTGGAATGAAGCTATAGCTCCTTTTCACATGCATTGTTTCAACTGATGCTCAAAGCAACCAAGGAAATGGGTAGAGCGAGTAATACCCCATTTTGCTGATGAGAAAACAAAGGGCTAGAGATTAAATTTTTTAATATCATACCGCTAGAAAGTGGGAGCAGGGAATTGAATCTAACTCTTATAATTCTGCTTCAAAGAAGAGACTTTTTTGAGAGGCAAAGTTGATATTAATTCAAGTTTGCTAGAAAACTTTCCAATCAAAATCATCCTCAAATTAAGTATTTCATGTTTTTCCAACAGGTTTATTAGTTTTAGGTTGAATTAATTCCAGGTAGATTTGAATTTATTTTCTCATGCAGTCTGGAAACTCAGTTACACACTGGGGCTCTTTGTATAGACTGAATGCCCGTTCTAAGGGATATGGGGGCTCATTCAACCATTTATAATAGTTACAGAGGTGTTTGTTGTTCTGTTTTTATTTTTATGTCCAACTGTTGATCATATTTACAGTTTTATGTTACTTTTTGTTCTTGCAGTTCTCATTAAACATCAAAAAAGGAAAATTTGGTATGGTTTCTGATAATAGTTTTATGAATGTGTTATGGAGGAAAGGCAGACCTGAAGATTCTCCTATGAATTTATTTGCTTCTGTCTAAACATCTCCACTTCATCCTATTTTAACAATTGTTGACATTTCCCAGGGGTAAGAGAAACTATGACATGACTAAAGACTAAATTCTCCAATTTCTGCTCATCAAGTTAGTATACTGTGTCTATACTCCCTTCTGCCACTAAACTAATATGCTAGCAATTGAGACTCATAGCACATCAGAATTTGTCTAGCAGCGCCTAGAGAAATTATCCATTACCCACTCACCAGGTAAGAAGGCCACTTTAATTGTGGAACCAGAAGAGATCCCCCATCTTTTAAGTTCTAGGGAGTTCCATTACTTGAAGTACATCTTATTTCTTCATTGTTAATTATATTAGTACATTTCTATTGAATAGTGCCTATTCCAATGAAAAGTGTGGGTAAATTGAGATAAACTGCTTTAATATCAATGAAAATAGCAATATTTTCTCCCCAGTGTAGCTCTTACTGCCCCTGTTCAAATGGGTTTGTGGTTTTGCATTCAGAGCATCATTCAATGCAGAGAGACAGTGTAGCTTGGTGGAAGAAACAGAGGCTTTGTTATCAGCAAATTGGCTTCACCAGTTACTTGCTGTGTGAGCTCAGGCAAGTTCCTTAATCTCTCTGTATTTGAGTTTCCTCAGCTGTAAAATGAAGCTAATACTCGGCTGTTGGGGCTGTTAAAAGATTAAAGGAGGTGAATTCTAGGAGTAGCACTTTATAAACTCTTGGTAAAAGAAAGTTATTATTATATTTTAGAAGAGAAATATGAGTAAACAGGTAGAAGAAATGATGCAAAGTCTTGCCTAGCAAGAGTTAACTTTATCAGTCTGGGATGTATTTTTCTAAAAATTTCAACATGCTGACAATAACCCGTGGAATGGGTGTATATATCTTTGAAAGCAAAACATGTCAATGCATGTCTTCCTGCCTGTGCTGGCTGCTTCTGATTATAGCTGAAGAACTAGAAAAGAAATATCATTCCATTTGAGTGTTAAGGGGGATTCTCTGATACTATTTATTAGCTGTGGCAGAACTGAAAAATTGGGAGGGTCACTCTTTGCAAGACATCAGTCAGTCACTATGTATGTATGTATGTATGTATTATATACACATGCATATGTGTATGTAAATGGAAAGGGTCACTGCTCTTGTTGGCAAATTGTAGATGATGTTAACATTATCAAGCTGATCCAAAGCCTCTTGGGCCACAGAATAGGGTCTATATCTGCATGATATGAGTATTTACCTGCCATATGCTAGACACATTCTTCACCCACCAGTATTCTTTTTTTTTATTTACTTCTGCAGTACTAGTTCATTAGTGTTGTTGCTAGGAGAGTGGAGTGTATGGCTCTATGGATACTCGTCTCCGTTAGTTTCAACAGAGAGAGCACAGAGGTGACTAGGAGGCTCTGATGCAACTCTTCCACTGAGCATGTGTGTGACATGAGCCAGCCCTGTTCGCTAATTGCTCTGCCACGTGGTGCCCTTCACCTGCCTTGCAGATGTATTGTGATGATCCAAAGGAATAGTGAAAAGAAAACTGTTGTGAAGTTTAAGTATTCTGCTTTTGGGGGTGTTATTAGTAGTATCTTTCTTACCACATTTTATTGCTAGGAGAAAGATCCCCAGCTACTGAAGCCAAAGTTTAAGTTCTTGCATTCCCCTCACCCACTAGCTGATATGAGAATTTCAGTTGTAAAGTAAGGACAAATTGTAACAATCAAGCCACCTCATTCCTAGGCTGGAGATCAAGGATCTCTGCTTCCCCTTCTCAAAAGGCCACAAGGAGTTTTTTAGAATAGTGACATTCTTTTAATCCTCTTTTGCTCCTAGCAAGTGATACTTGGAAGTGGCCTTCTCAAAGATTCCCAAGTGCATATTTAATTCTCTATTTTCAATCATTTCATAATTATGCATTTTCCCCACAATATGTTTTGTGTGTCTACTGCACACCAGATACTGCATCTCCAGGGATATAGTGGTGAACAAACCTTACTCTGTTCCCTTGAATCTTCCTGTTTAGTGGGAAAAAAATCTGCTGAACATCTCTATAGATGTTCACCCAGGCGTCTTAAACTCCACCTGTCCGAAGGCGAATTCCTCATCTTCCACCTGAGACTCTTCTTCCTCTAAGTTCTCTCATGTCATCAAAGAGATCCACTCAGTTGCCCAATCAAGAAACCTTGGAGTCATCATTTGCAGTTTCCTCTGTTTTACTCATCAGTTCCAACATGGCACTAAGTCTTTTTAGTTGTTAGCCTCTGAAATATCTCTCTCAAATCTGTCTTTTCCCCATCTCTGCTGCCATGAACCTAGTCCAGGTCACCATTATTTCTCTTTAGGAGGTCATAGCCCCCTCATGGGGTTTCCTGTCTCTGGTCTTGCTGCCCAACCACTCCTTTCCTCCTGTGGTGTGTCATAATGAAGAAGAGGTGCCCTAAGCCATAATGATAAAGAAATGCTGAGGGCCTTTCAGAGATTGTGAACTCCAAACCTGTGTAAGCCATAATCATTTGCTAAATAATAGCACATCAATAACAACAATTAACTTTTATTGTACATTTAATATATGGAAGGCACAATGCTAAAATCTTTACAGCGGGGATTCTCCAAGTGTGGTCTTTGACCCTGTAGAGTCAGCACCACCTGAGAACTTGTTAGAAATGCAAATTTTTAGACCCAGCTGGAACTAATGAATCTGAAACTCTGGGGCTGGAGCCCAGCAATCTGTGTTTTAATCACCTCTGGATAAGTCTGATGCATGCTAAGGAGCAAAAATCATTATCTACTCCAATTTTCTCATTTAATCCTCATAATTACCCTATGAAGTAGACTCTGATATTATCCTTACTTGACAGCTGAGGAAATGTGAAGCTGCCATTTGTCCCGAAGTCCTGCAGTGGTAAAGAGGGAATTTGAATCCTAGACTTTTGGACTCTGAACCCTGTACACTTAGCAAGTACATCATGCCACTTCACTAAATTCTGAACCAAACTGGAAGCCAAACTAAAGTTTAAAACAAAACATAGCTAATGTACCAGATTAAGCTCTCAGCACCCAGAAGTTTTTTAGGCTAGCCTCTACTGCCCTTTCTTACTGATTCTGTGTGATCTTACCTCTGCTCCAGCCAGACCCAGGCTTCTGACTGGCTCTCACTTACAGAATTCACCGATTCCCATCAACATGTTGTTCTTCATATTTAGAATGCATTCGCTAGCAGTTTGTTGGGTCTTTCCTTGCTCCTCTGCTCCCTTGTCAGCTCACATATCTCTGAATTCCTCTTGCACTTGTGGTATATACAGTGTACTTTTAAAAAAATTCATTGCATATGACTGATATGATTTGGCTGTATTTCCACCCAAATCTCATCTTGAACTATGGTTCCCGTAATCCCCACACATCATGGGAGGGACCCAATTGGAGGTAATTGAATCATGGGGGCAGATACCTCCATGCTGTTTGCTTGATAGTGAGTGAGTTCTCATGAGATATGATGGTTTTATAAGGGGCTTCCCCCACCCTTCACTCTGTACCTCTCTTTGCTGCCACCATGTGAAGAAGGATATGTTTGCTTCCCCTTCTGCCATGATCGTAAGTTTCCTAAGGCCTCTCCAGAATGCTGAACTGTGAGTCAGTTAAATCTCTTGCCTTTAATACAATGACCTTATCTCCAATAACTTTTTCTGATATGGTCTTATCTCCCCCAACAAGCTTAAATGTTCCTTGAGGTATGGGCCATGCATTGTGTTTCTTTTGTGTATTGCTTTCTCATCCCCTACATGTATATTCATACTTGCCTAGCATAAAACTCAGCACAAGATGAAAGTGTTTAATTAGGTTGTGATGGGCCATGCATCATCTGTTTTCAAGGGATAACATAACTAAATTTCATGAATGCAGAAACTATGTCTTACTTCCCATCTTAACCCCTGTGCGTGGCACCAAGTAAGGGCTGAATAAATCACTGTTGAATGGATAAATTCCATTCAAGATGAGAACCAAAGCTGTTTCACTCAGAGATCTCAGGAAACAGAGAATGCCCAGAAACTACACTGGGTGTAGACCATTTCCATTTTCAAGGGCTGTAAAAGGTATTGTTTTAAAAGTCTAAAGTTGGTATTGTTATGAACTTGGGTAAGTCCCTTTCTCTTTCTGGCCTTCGACTTCTCCATCCTGGACTGGATGAAATCCTGAGTCTTGTGCAGCTCTCTTTTCTGTGATCAGATGTTTCCTGATTGCACTCTATTGCAACTATTATAAACTAAAGTTATAATTCTAAGGCCCCCCAACAATCTGAATCTACCCATCTTCTCGGCCAGGGCCTTCCCAAAGCTAACCTGGAAAACTAGTTCAGTCCATCATGGAACAGGGAACCAGACATGCCTCATTATACTCTCCTCCCCTTTGGAGTTACTGATAGAACAGACTCTTTATGTCTGATAAGAAACATTTACCTCTATTCTCTCTGAAACCTGCTACCTGGAGGCTTCATCTATGTGATAAATCCTTGGTTTCCACAACCCTTTATTATAACCCAGACATTCTTTTCTATTGATAATAACTCTTTCAACAAATTGCTAATCAGAAAATCTTTGATTTTGCCTACCACTAGAAAGCCCGCCACCCTGCCCTAGGGTTCCAGTTGTCCCAGCTTTCCAGACTGAACCAATGTACATCTTACATGTATTGATTGATATCTCATGTCTCCCTAAAATGTGCAAAACCAAGCTGTGGCCTGACCACCTTGGACACATGTTCTCAGGATCTCCCAAGGGCTGTTTCACTGGCCATTAGTCACTCATATTTGGCTCAGAATAAATCTTTTCAAATATTTTACAAAGTGATGTTTTTCTTCAACACTTTTTAGACTTCCAAACAAGATATTGCTGTTACCTGGGCCACTGGCTTCTCAGTGTGTATGTCCACTCAATCATTTCTCCATTCAACAAATATTTACTGATGCCCACTGTGTACCAGGCATAGAGCTGAGCACAGGTGATTCAGTAAAGAGTGAGACATAAGCCCTATCTTCAAGGAGTTCAGTCTGTTGGGAGGTATAGACACATCAACAGGCAATCTAGCCCACACTGTTAAGGGGGTAATCATAGAAAGCTCCCTGGAGAAGGTAGATATCTCGGTTAGAGCCTGAAAGATCCAGAAGAGGTAGCCAGGAGATCAGAGCCATATACAAAAGCACCTAAAAAGGTCCTGGGGTAGGTGGTTAGGAAAGCGTAAAGCAAGATTGGAGGTCACAGACCATTTGGGAGGCTATGGCAACACTCCAGGGGAGAGATGAGAAAGACTTGAATGAACTAAGACCATGGGGATAGAGATCAACGAACAGATTTGAGTTAAATTTTGGAGGTAGAATTCATGGTCATTGCTAATGGATCAGATGTGGGAGATGAGGGAATGGAAGGGTCATGGAGGACTCCTGAGTTTCTGGCTCCATCATCTTTATGAATGGTGCCATTTACTGAGTTAGCTCCATTAACTCAGGAGAAGGGAGCTGGTTTGGAGAATGGGGTTGAGGAGAAGCCAATGTGGTTCAGTTTGGGGCATGCTGAATTTGAGTTGGAATATCTAGTTCAAGAGATCTCTTGTAAGTCATTCACTATAAGGATATGGCACATTCAGAAGAGAAATCTGGGCTGGAGGTTCCGATTTGGGAGTCATTAGTATGTAGATGAAGGCCCTGGAGGAGGACAAACAAACACTGAGAAGCCAAGTGCCCAGGAGAACCAGGACACCAGTGCTATGTAAAAGGAGAAATGCTTTCACAGATGTGGGGTGCTGGCATACAGGCTCATCTGTTCCCAAGCACACATCTCTGCCCCCAAAGAGGGTTCCTCAATGATGTCTGTGCATCTCCAACTGAAACTTAAGAGAAGGAACATTGAGTGCCCAGTCCTAAACTCTCCATTTTGCCATAAATGATGCCTAAAGGAAAAAGAGAATTGATGCTCTCATTCTATCTGCCAGGTGTTTTACATGTATTAACTCATTTAAATGCTCACAATAATCCTACATAAGAGCTATTATTACACTTCAGCCCTTGATACTAAAAATGGTTTTGTCACTTGCCCAAGGTCATGTAACTATTAATTGGCAGTAAGGAGACTTCACTCAAAGTGTACCTAACAGCACTGCCCCACCTTCTGTGATACAACTGAATTCTTAGGAAGGCCTTTGCACACCCTTCTCCCTTCCTGCTTCATGAATACCATTTGCATCCCCTAGCTTAATGCTTTGCTCTACAAATCCCCCTGGGAAAAGTAAAGCTCTAAGTTGTTGTCAGTCATTTATGCCTCAGTGGGAATGTGTTTCAGATTCTTCCTCAGGAACAAATTTTAATTTTATGGGAGAAGAACAGTGGAACCTTAAGGGAGGGATAAAAAGGCAGAAAGGGACTAAGTTATGAAAAGTAAGCTCCCTCCACCAGTTTTACTGTTGCGTCTAGTGTGAGGCATATGCTTTTAAGATTCTTAGGTGATATTTCTACATGCATCTACTACTTTATAGGCAGCTCCATTTCTGGGTCTGTTACCCTAGTTATCTGGGTCTGAATAGAGGTCACCTTAAACTGCACACTGATCCCAACTCACTGTGGTTGGCAGGAGGCAGCCGGACTGGGCTGTGGTTGCAGACCTGCAGTTCCTGGCCTAAAGCACAAGTCCCAACTCATTCCCTTGAGAATTAGACCCTGATGTGCCTATTTAAAATCCTGAGCAGATGGAAGCAGGAGAGCTCATTGGAAAGACTTGGAGGAGTTCCTTCTGCCCTGTCTGGGTGTATTTGCCAAAATAAATGACATGTATCAGGGCAGGGCATTGGTCCAAGCCCATTGAAATTCTGCTAGCAGTCCAAACCGTGATGGTGTTTCAAATTGGTTCTGTGAAATGATCAGGGTTAGGAAGAAAGAAATAATGTGTGAGCATCTGGCTGCTGCAGCCTACTGATGGGGACAGTCCCAGGGGTGGGCCCAGGGTAGTGGAGGGGCAGCCTCAAGGACCCCGTAGGACATCTGCCACTGGCAAACAGGGAAACAGCCACATACTGGCAGCGGGCAGTCTATTTAGTTCCATCCCGTTCCTACTAGCTATGTGACCCAAACAAGTCCTTCCTATTCTCTCAGCCTCTTTTCCCTTCATGTATAAAATAAAGCCTGGATTGAATGGTTTATAAGGGTCCTTCCTACTCGAACATTCTGTGGCTTCTCTGACACTGGTTTGATTTCTTTTCCTCTGTAAGAGGGAGAGGCTCACCCACCCACCTGCTTATGTGTAGTCTCTATGTTCTCACACTGACCTCTGCTGGTCATTGTGAAAAGTGTCACTGATAGTGTCATGGGTGGGAAAGAAAGGGAATTCACCACTGATTTAGTTAATATTAAGCTTTAGCTGTATGGGTAATGAGACAGAAATCCTGTGCATTAGAGATGAGGAAAAAAGATCATACAGCTATAAGCACAAAGTAAGTGTATCTGGATGATAAAACAACCGCAGAAGAAATGGGTCTCCTTTTATTTTCTTGGTCACCTTCATTTGTTCCTGGTGTTCTGTGCCACTGTATGAAAGCACCTCCATAGATGGGAAGGCTTTTTGTCTATATGCTATGACAGCAGGCTCCAGAAGGACCTCACATCATGCTGAGGAAGCAGTTCTGCACAAGCAGAATCCTGGAGACTTCCGACAGGCCCTGCTTCTGGCCCCTGATTCAATGTGAGAGGTTTCAAGCTGGGCTGCTGGCACGCCCATCAACCCAAGCCAGGACTCAGGGCCAGCCCAGAAGTGCACGTTCCTCTGAGGGGTGCCTTTTCAAACACCCATTTGGAAAAACAATTAGATTTTTTTTTTAATATCTGTGAGTTCTTTAGGAGAGAGTTCCTTTCAACTTTCTGGCTGGATCAGAGGAGTCAAGAAATACTGCAGGCCCACCAAGCCAAGAGAAAGGAAGTGGGCTGTGGGACCCTGCCTTTTCTGCATGGAATCAGAGTTCCTATTAGGTCCAGCCCTCGAGTTGCCTCCCTCCTACGTCTCCTTGCTAACTCTTGCCTGATAAGCATGTGCTTGCAAAGATAAAGCACCAGAGGTAGAGGGTGCCAGTCCCTGTGCCCATGCCAGGTGCTTCTGGGACTCTTCTCTCTAATGGTGTGAGCAGGATGGGACTGGGCCACATCACAACCTGCTCTCTCAGTAACTGTTCAATGATTTATTGTGCTCTTCCCCTTCCCTGCCTTGATGCAGGAAAGCTTTTGGCAGGGCTCAGATTTGGGTCAAGCATTCAGTTCCCTGACTGGATCCTCTCTGCTAATAATAACATGACCTCTGCAAGCCCATCCTTCCCTCCATTCTCCCATCAAGCAGTTCCCTCCTTCTCAACAGCTGGTTCTTATCTGCCTCCCTTGTCCCAGCCTCAGGCAGGCAGCCCTGGCCTCATGCTGACACACACGTTCTCCTGAATGCTCCTTGATCACTTTCAGCCCTGAAAGACCGCTCTTCTCCCAACTCTCCCCTGTTCCCAAGCCTCTGAGGGTTCCCTGTGTCCGGCCACATCAAGTCTGCAGCTTTCCTGACATGCTTTCCAAGCCCACTTCAGCTGGAACCTTTGCGATCAACCTTTCCAATGTGACCCATGACTTTCCCCAGCCTTGGGCAAAATGTGAGCATTCCACAAACCTTCCATGGCCAACTCTTTTTTTGTGTTCCTGCAGAACTTAGGCTCTACTCCAAATTTGTACTATTTGCTGTGGTTTTGTATACATTTCACCTAGGCCCACTTTTTTTTATTATAGTATAAGTTCTGGGGTACGTATGTAGAACGTGCAGGTTTGTTGCTTAGGTATACACGTGCCATGGTGGTTTGCTGCACCCATCAACCCGTCATCTACATTAGGTATTTATTCTAATGCTATCCCTCCCCTTGCCCGCCACACCCTGCCAAGCCCTGTTATATGATGCTCCCCTCCCTATGCCCATATATTCTCATTGTTCAATTTCCACTCATGAGTGAGAACATGTGGTGTTTGGTGTTCTGTTCCTGTGTTAGTTTGCTGAGAATGATGGTTTCCAGCTTCATCCATGTCCCTGCAAAGGACATGAACTCATTCTTTTTTATGGCTGCATAGTTACATGGTGTATATGTGCCACATTTTCTTTATCCAGTCTATCATTGATGTAGGACCACATTTTCGACCTCTTCACTCATTGTCAACAGCACCACAGCACTATTTTTTTAAGTACTGCTCTTTTTCTTTTTACATTATAAATATATATTATATACACATATACATATTTACATACATATTTATTGATTTTGTGAAAATCACAATAATAATAACAGAACCACTGTAAACAAAGCTCCAACAATGGGAGGTAGGAGCCTAAAAAGTGAAAACTTACTCCATCCCCATTATTCCCAGAATGAAGCCTGTTAAACAGTTTGCAGCCTATCATTTTCTGTAAGCTACATGTTGGGTATTGAGAAAGGCTAAGTGGTAGGTGGTGCCTGAGAGAATTGCATTTCCTTGGACAGAGCATCTTTTACTTTCTTGAAAGAGTCCTAGGTCTTCATGGGCCTGACTGACACTTGAAATTATACTCTAAAGGATCATCACAGCTGGTGACCCACTTGCATCTCCAGTATATAACTGTAGCCACAGCATAAGGCATCTATCCCATTTTCGACCTTTTAAAAAGTAAACCTTGAAGGTGAATACTAAAAGGCATGCTTAATGGGCTTCTTTTCAAAGTTTTTCACCAATTTGTAAGAAATTGTGGACAGTCAGTAAAGGGGCCAAGAGGTGGAGATGAGAAGCATTTATGAAAATGGACTTTCTACTTCATATGTGTTCTGTTCTCTGAGAGATAATGCATATTACTAATGGTTCTCATTGTTCTGCCAAGAAAATTTTGTCCCTACTTGGATTTGTTCTAAATGATAAACCAGCCTGCCTATGTTGCACCTACTGGGGTTAATGCTCAGTCTCAGTCCACTTTAAAATGTCAGTGTGAACTCTCAGACTTAATTGTTACATTTTATGTGCAGGACATTTAAAATCCTCAGCCTGCTCCATCTTGCTATCATAATTGATACTTAATAGATATTCTCAGGCTCCTTGTATTTTACACATTCAACACTTTACAAATTGGAGAGGAGAGGAGAGAGGGATAGGAAGAAAGAACAAATAAATAATTCATGTGTGTATATGTGCGTGTGTCTGTGTGTTTTCCCTGTGACTGTCTGCTACCAGGTGCAGTGATGGAGTCCTGAGATCTTCCAACAAAGATGAGCTCTTGCATGTTGGTCAGCTTGTAGGTTCCTGGGCCCACTCTGGCCCCCAGGGGCAATATTCTTTAGGCACGGCCATTTCTGGACTTCACTGCAAGCATGTGGTTGGCCATTTGGATGTGAGTTATAAAATGTCATGATGCTCTCCAGTGTTCTGTTCTTTCACTATTTTGACAATCTGATGGATGGCCTGGCATTAACTAGGAAGAGGACAATATTATCCAGCCTGAATAACTAATCTCCTAAGAAGTACAAAGTTGAAGGATCCTGGTGCACATGAATCTTATTAAATGTGCTTATAAAATGTGTTCTATCCAAATAAGCTTAGCAGCCCCTAAAATAGCCTTTTCTGATCCACGTCTGGAACTTTGGCATGCCTCACTGATCTCTTAGCCAAAATTATTCAGTGAAGTGATGACAGTGCTCTTTGTGCATGGGAAAATCAGAAGTATTAATGCTAAGTTTTCTATTGACTAACTGCACTTCTGTCCACCTTAGGGGCGACCTGGACCAATTGGAATTCAAGGTCCAACAGGTCCTCAGGGATTCGCTGGCTCTACTGGTTTATTGGGATTGAAAGGAGAAAGGGGTTCCCCAGGCCCTCTGGGACCTTATGGACCAAAAGGGGATAAGGTAAGATCACCAAAGCTTGATTTCCCTTTGATGCATGGGCCACAAATGTAAAGATAAGAAGTTCTCCATCCCAGTTCTGCTCATTTATGGAAATTATGCCATTCCTGAGTAGTTTGGTGCAAGGCTGAATTTTTTTTTTTTTTTTTTTTTTGAGACGGAGTCTCACCCTGTCGCCCAGGCTGGAGTGCAATGGCACAATCTCAGCTCACTGCAACCTCTGCCTCCTGGGTTCAAATGATTCTTCTGCCTCAGCCTTCCAAGTAGCTGGATTACAGCTGCCTGCCACCATGCCCAGCTAATTTTTGCATTTTTAGAAGAGACAGGGTTTCACCATGTTGACCATGCTGATCTCAAACTCCTGACCTCATGATCTGCCTGCCTCAGCCTCCCAAAGTGCTAGGATTACAAGCATGAGCCACCACGCCCAGCCCAGGCTGCACATTTTAATAAGAGGTGGGATGGGTGATGGCCTGCTGATGGATTAATTAGCCCACTTCTGGAAGGACTCCCATAGCAAGCACACCATAAAGTAAATATATTAGCTATTTGCTAGACAAATGGGTTCACTGCGGTAGGAAGTCAAGTGGGTTTGAACTGTACATGGATCAGAAGTCGAATCACCTGGGCAACAGAGATCAGGAATCCAAGCAAGGTTACTGGGAAGAAAGAGGTCAGAGTGCTTAGAAGAAATCTAGGTCACAAATACAGGGGAAGAGCTGCAAGAAAGAAGAATGATAATGTCACGGTGGCAGGCTGACTATTCAGCAGCTCAGTTTATGTTCCCTGCCTACATTAATCACCTTCTATTCACCCTGTTGGTGAGGGAAGGATTCCCACACTAGGATCATGGGAATGACCAAAGACATGACACCTGACACTGGGCAGATGAAATTGACAGCAATTTATTAATCACATATACTCACAGCTCAGGGGAGGAGGATACCACACGCCACATAGGGCTACATAGGAATAGCACTTGGGAACAAGAAGAGGCTGCAAAAGCAGACTTTGTAGTGTCAGTAGGGCAGAGTGACCCTGGTTCCTGAAGGTGGATACAATTGGCTTGTTTGAATAATCCAGTAGGCCAGCAAGAAATTGAAACTGCTATTCCAGGGGATGAGCAGGAATTGCACCTGGTCCATTTGATAAGGAGAGTTGCTTGGCTAGGGGATCTTATCTATAGAAGCATAATGGAGAGAGAAACTTGTGATTAGGTCATTCAAGGTCCTCCAGTTTTCCCCAGATGGCAGCAGGTAACAGTGAACCTTAATTTTAAAACCTAGACTCTACTCCCTAAAACAAGAACTGGTTTCAGAACACAGACCTGTCTAAAGACTTAGGTAGAGGTAAATGGTCACTTGGAACTGCAGTAGGAATCAAGGCGATACAATATGGGGGAGGGGGGATACAAAACACTTCTTAAAAATGTAGGCCACTGACTCTCATAAACAAACCTAGTGAGTCTAATGAACATCAATTTGATTGTCTTACATTCCTCTCCCTGCTCCTTTTTTTAGGGTCCTATGGGAGTTCCTGGCTTTCTTGGCATCAATGGGGTTCCGGTGAGTGTATCTACAGATGCACTTTTCATATCCTTCTTTAGGTTCTACATCGTGTTTCAGACATTTTGGCCTTAGCAACATCCTGTCTTATGCAAGCATGCTCAGGAACAAGTGTTAAGATATGTGTGGTGAGGTTTAAAGGGCAGTGGTCACACACAATTGTCCTTGGATTCAGGCACAAGCAGCGCTATGTCGAGTGATTGGAGAGTGGAGGGACTTGTGTAGCCCATAACCATCAATATCTTAGCCAGCACGAGTTAGGTCTTGTGGGTTGAGAGAGCTTTGATTGGAGATGAAGAACTGGTTCTAAGGTGTAGAGACAGAGCCACATTGGAACTTGTATATCCTCATAGGGAAATTAAGATGGTACATGAAATTAGAGGGTAAAATCCTTTATGATATCTTGACACATTTCATTTCATAATTTGTTCTCTTCAGCCATACCTCATTTCAGAGTAAATTTTCCTTTAACGTTTTCACAAAGTGATACTTCAAAGGTCACTTGGAGACAGCCTTTTGCAAAATTTATCCTGTGGGCCTCTGCTCTGCCCAAGATAAGTGGAAGGTTTGGAACTTGCAGACATTTCTTTTTTCCATCCATCCAGCCTAATCCCTTAGTTTCTCTGTTTTCATCTTGTATCTGCAGCTATCCCACCTCTGGCGATTCCATGGTAGCATTGCACCAGCCTTTATTCAGTGATGTTCCCTATAACAGAATATTTGGAACTTACTGGCTATCATTTTTTAGTTTTCCCCTTTGACCCTTCACTATATATTTAAGCCATAGCCTGGGCTATGTTTGTTTACAGTAGCGGTTTTCAATATTGTTTAAGAGAAGAGAATCTCAGCATAGAGAACAGGAAAAAAAGTGCAGCTCCTCCATTTGAGGGAGATTCTAGAGCCTGCTTTTATCCTTTCAACAGCCACTCAGAGGTTGTTCTGAACCTTATCAAAGCACAATTTTTGGGGGCCCTATAATTAACAGCTTTTGTGTTATGCTCAATAATCATTTAGTATCAGGAAAAGGGATTCAAATCTCTTTTTGCCAATCTATAGACATTTAATGTGCCCTTATCTGTTAGTACTCAACCATGGGGATATAGAGGAATCATGTGGCTCTGCCCTAAAGATAATATTATTTGATTCATTATCTCCTCTGATCTAGTAGACATTTATGGATTTGAAGAATTGAAGGCTCACTTACCTCATATCTGTTGTATATATCAACAAGTCGGTCACCAGACTTCGGCATTTTATTCAACTGCAAAGTCTGCAAAATGCCCAGAAATAGACCAGTGGGAAAATAAGCGGATGGGGTTGGCCATCATTTTATGATGTCTCCTGGCATTTTCTTATGGCCATGTTCCTATGGCCCGTTTAGCCAGAGTCTCGACTCAGAATATGTATCTTCTGGGAGCCACTGCGTAAAGGAAACTAGCAAATTGGAGGTAGCCTTTTCCATTCATCCTGTGGACCTTGCTTTGCCATAGATGAGTCGGGGACTTGGAGCTTATCATCTTAGTATGCCCTTCCTCCTTCAGTCTCGTTTTAATGGGAGCTGGAAGGAAGTGAATCCTGTGAGGCTGAGGCTGTTTCCAGTTCTGAGCTGGAACCTACCCCAGAGTCCAGCTGAATACTCTTGCCTGCAGCTTGTGGACAAGAGAGCCCTAGAGCTTGCAGGAATTGATCATTTCTCTTTGAGGCCTCATTGCTTGACAGAATGAGTTGCAGCTGTTCCCACCCTCTAAATGAGTTTCCTGCTTCCAGTAGAAGTCCACACTCCCTTGGCCGTTTCCTTGACCAAAGGTTGTGTGTGTTTTCTTTTGACTTGTGATTATCCTAGTTGCAGGCTCCAAACCTCAGTATTCCATAAAATCCCTCTTTCTTGTTGTTTCTGTCTCTTCCAGCCACTCAAGAAGTATTTATTGAACATCTTCTGTTCAGTGCTTATCTCTTCCTTCC
Source organism: Sapajus apella (assembly GCF_009761245.1). Taxonomy (NCBI): domain Eukaryota; kingdom Metazoa; phylum Chordata; class Mammalia; order Primates; family Cebidae; genus Sapajus; species Sapajus apella. The sequence continues at coordinate 7,055,414 of NW_022437013.1, forward strand.
ATCTCTAATCTCCCAGGAGTGATTGGTAACTGTCTCAAATACTCTAGCTCCTCACTGCCTACAGCCCCATGGGACTTAGTGATAGATGGTCTTTTGTGGTAGTCTCATCCAGCTCCTTGAAAGCACAAATTATAATTTCTGTTCCTCTGAGAAGCCCCAGAGGCCCATGACTAAACTATGCATAAACACTGTAAAGGTATTGGGGGGAGGCTGACTCCACCTCTAGTGCCTAGCAATAGTTCTTAGACTGTCAGGACTCCCTCAGACAGAGAAACATGGACACAATAGGCCCAGTCAGACTGATTATTTTGTTCAACTTTCAGTAACACATATTAAGCAATTTGGCTGAAACCAACAACTTTCCCAACACATCTTGCTAAACTGGATCACTGCACAGATCTGCTTCCCCTCTTAATATTAGCCTATTGTTAACACATGTGTCACTAGTTTTGGTCTTAAAACTCCATTTTTGCTGTCATGTAGACAATTTCAACATGAGTGGATGAGTCGTCACTTCATGATAACCTAAGTCTTTGCACTGAGGGGTACAGCGCCTAATCAAGAGAGTGAGCATTCCTAGGATAGTCAACATTAGAACAACATAGACTAGGGACAGTAGGGCTGTGGCTTTTAATGATATCCCAGCTGTTGGCATCCACAGAAAATGTGTGTTTATCAAATGTTTTCAGTTCAAAGAAGTTGGGAGCAGAGGTTTTCACTTGGCAATTTATGTTTAGCTTTCTTCATGGAGTCAATCCCAAATCTTTAGTTCCTTGCCTGGAGACTTGTAAATGAGCACATGAGATTTATATCCTCAAAGTGAACACATACCACTCACCAAATGGCAACTTTTCCTTTTAAACTGGGTTCTGAGGAACATTGCTTTGGTTTTTCTGGAATACAACAGATCCTCCTATTCCATGTGCTCAATCCCTTGAGGCAATATAGAACTATGGTTTCTTCCCTCAAAGAGGTATATGCTCTTGGAAGTTTGGCACACACATATGTAAAATCATTAGCTATAAGAAGAAAGGGCAATGTGCCAGAAATTCTGTGGTTCTGAGAACTGAGGGGAAGCAGAGCTCAGCCCTGAGGTTTATCCTTGCTGACTTGACTGAGAGAAGACTGTTAAGCTCCTACTTAGTAAACCTAGACACACTTATTTTAACCATAACCCAATGGGGTGGCATTATTCACTTTTAATGCTAAAAATCACTCTCTAAGGTAGGTATTATTCATCAGCATTTGACGCATGAGAGAACTGAGGCTCAAACAGATTGGAGCACAAGTCTAACTGGCTTAAAATAGGCCTTGTCTACCCATTCCTTGGTATCAGCTGGATGAAAAGGGGCCGATTGATCTGAGTCAGAGGTCAGAGATTAATTTCCAGAGAATTCAGCTAAGGTAGGAAAGTATAAACATGTATCCCTGAAATCCTACAAGTAGGAAATATCAGGAGTTCATGCAATAAAACTAGAAAAGGTTCAGACCTCAGTAAAAGATGTGGATTCCAAAGGTTAAGAATCCAGACAAAAGTTTTTATGTCAAACAGAACCAAGGGCTCAGGAGTAAGGAAGACTCCTGGTACTGAGTCAGCCTGCTGTTTTGCCTCAGTTTATTCCTGTAACCTAGCTGAGAGATAACCCCTAGCAAGTTTGGCTGGGACATTTTATAATAGGGATGATATGGATCCCAGCGGGAAACAGACACTTCACCTGAAGGGTTTAGCTGAGTAGAATTGAATGAAGGGTGTATTTAATGGAAGTGGGAAAGATTAAGGGAAACAACAATGGATGGTGGAATGATTAACTCAAAGCTACCCTTAGAACTGAAAGGGAAAAAAATGGAATGGTAATACTGGAATCCAGTGAGATCTGGAACCATGAAATAGCTGTTGCTGAAAAGAAGCTGAGACTATGGAGTAATTTGTCCATTTCCCTGGAATATAGCCAAGGAGGGAGACGATGGGGGAAATAAATAACCTGTGTCTTTCTCTTCCTGTTTTGATCTCTCCAGTCTATGTCTCCCAGTGGCCAAATACAACTGGAAGACAGAGGGAAAGGGAGCCTAGGTGGTACAGTTACAGATGCCAAGCTCCCGGGACACAGATCTGGGGGAGATAAAGTGTGGATCTTAAGGGCAAACAAGAGTAAATCAGCTTCCCCAGTGCAATTAAAAAATCATCACCTGAGTCTGCAGAGGCACAGATTGCTACAACTTTATTGTAAAGACAAGTTTATTGACTATTCCTCTGGACTAAGAATTCTATGAGTCCGGTGGTCTAGACTCACACTTTTGTATTAACGGTCTGTCTAGCCCTTATGACTATAATAACAATGAAAATAAAATAGAAGTCTATAGAGTATTTTCTCTATAAAAATTGGATAAAGGTTGTTTCCTTTAATAAATTGAAATGTTCATTTTTGAACATATGACATATTTCCCTCAAATGATATATATATATATATATGGCTTTTAAAGTGGTTTGGGTCAGCAAGGGGGAAATCTACCTTGTATTGACCTGTCTATATGTCTGGTCCTTCTGGTCACCTCTTTGCTGCATGCCCATCACACAATTGACTTTTGATGGATTAAAAAAGATATTTTCTCTACAAAATGGTAGACTCTATGTACCAAGGAAGGCCCACCCTGGTAAATTATTGAATTCAGATGAATTGTATGAGAATGATTACTAATTCCCCAGCAAAACAACTGCCTCAGTAGTTAGTATGGAGAAGAGGAAAACATATAGTTTTCTAACTGAAGCAATAGCCTGATGTGTGAGCATGATAAAATGATATTGAAAATGTGATTCTTGCAGAACTTGCTTATTTTGGACCAAGCAACCTTCAGGAGAGGAGGTACTGTGGGAACTGTTTCTGCTCTGTTAACCAAAATCCAGCATCATTTCCCATGAAGAGCTTCCAATACTGAAAGCCATGCCAGCCTGCTCAGGTTCTGTCTGGCCTGAGGAATCCCAAGGTCTGGCATGATTCCCTGTTGGTATCAGTTCAGCTGCCAGACAGCTAAGCCCAATTTTAGTACATCTTTGTATACAAGGAAGGTAAAGTTGTAACACCTTGTGTATCCCATCTGTTCATACTTGATCCCTTTGGTTTCAGTTTGGTCCCTGTTAAAGCATTGATCTTTTTGTGAGGGGCAACACTGAACTGCGATTAGACTCATATGCTTGAGTATAAAGGAAAGATATGCAAACATACGTGATGGGCTAAGGGAGTGAACAAGGAGCCAGAGTTGAATAGCATGCTTGGCTTTTCTCACTGTGGAGCCATTTAGAGTAGCTGACAGTCCTGTGGCTAACTTGATCCCTTCTTTTCTCTTTGAACAGGGCCACCCTGGACAGCCAGGCCCCAGAGGCCCACCTGGTCTGGACGGCTGTAATGGAACTCAAGGAGCTGTTGGATTTCCAGGCCCTGATGGCTATCCTGGGCTTCTCGGACCACCTGTATGCTGCCAGATATTTGCATTTTATTTCAGATGGCTTTACTTGTCTCCAGATATGCCCTTTTTCTGTCTCCCTGGAAACCTCATTAAGATTTTGTGGGGCAGCCACTACAGACCCTTGTCCAATGTAGGAGTCAATACTGGCAGCACCACAACAGTAAAAGTCTAAAGAAGAATACCAGTTGCAGTGGGGTATGCACATGCTACACTGCTTAGGGTTGCCTTTTTTTAATGCTGCTTGTGAAGTTGGCAAGATTGTTAAAAGGCTGTAGTAAATTTCATGGCGAAATACACACTTGGGCTATTTGACATGGCCCCTTATCAGATGATATTGAGGAATTTTTGGAAGACATATATGGGATCATGGAGCCACTAACTAAAACCTAAAGAGCTTACGAGCTTTGTCTATACCAGTGGTTTTTAACCAGGGGTGATTTTTGCTCCTCAGGGAACATTTGGCAATTACTATTAATATTTTGAAGTGTCACAACTGGTGGTGTGCTACTGGCACAAGACAGCTCCCCTCCCCAACATCAAGGAATCATTAGGCTCAAAGTGTCAATAATGCTGAGGTTGAGAAACCCTACTCTATAGTGACAGAGTTTGTGGCTACACTCCCACATTATAACCCTTGGTTATGGTATTGATAAGGTATTTATTGGATCCCAGTGTTACCACTTTTATTTAATTTCATTCATCCAGATAGGGCTCAGATATTTTGATCTAAGGGATCTTTAGTAAATACAATGAATGCCCTTCCAGGCTGATTTTACAAGTGGCTAGAAAGAGAAAAATAACACATTTCAGACCCATTCTTGACCTCCCTTGAAATAACCTAAACTAATGAGGGTACCAATCTGAGATATTTAACTAGAAACCACACGATCCGTTAGACATATTTCTTTTTTTTCCTCCTTAAAAACTAGCTTTATTTAAAAGAATCGGAAGCATAATAACACTATAGGAAATAAACTTACAATACATATTATTCTAGAAAGGCTGCCATACATCATTTCTACTAACAGTAGGTCTATATACTGATAAACAACATTCCTTATACAATGCACAAATGACATTAAGCATTATCCCTGAAAAGAATGGCCAAAAATAACATGGACTGTCTTGACAGCAGAACGTCTGCTTGTCTTATTATCTATAGAATAAAAAAACTAAAATGTAGATGACAAATTAAACTCTTCCAATTTTAAATTCTAGCATGGTTTTTAGAGAAGAAGGGAATGGGATTAGAAGAGGCAAATTTTGTTAGATATCTCAAAAAGGAAAATTGGCTTACTATTATTTAAGTAGTGACTATGAAGTAATTCAGAATTGAGAATATATTTGTTTGGAAGCCCTTAAACACTCAAACTATCCGTTATCTACTATATTCCATCAGTTATCAAGCCAATTTTATTTGTCTGAAAATTGTAACCACGTCATTAACCACATAAAAAAATAACAATTTAGGGTCATCTAGTTATTTCATTAGACATATTTCATAGCTACATGAATTAGTTGACACTTCTTCGGAAGAGCAGCACCACCACCTTCAGTGACCAGGTTGGGGTGTGAGTATATCTATCTCATTTTCTCACATGGTCATTTTCAGTGACCATGTGAGAAAATGAGATAGATGGACAAAGCACATGCCTCAGATTGGCATATAAGGACCAAACCAATATGCCGGGGGATGGGAGGAGGTAAGGAAAGATGCATTGCTGACATAGGATGAACTGAGTTGCAAAGTTCTCTAAAGATTGCCATGGCAACCAGGGACAGAACAAAACATTTCCATGGAAATCCAGCAAAGCAAAGACATGCTGCCCCCTAGTGGGAGAAAATAAATTTTCAGGTAATAAATATCCTCTGACAAAGGACAAAGGAAAAAACCTAGTCCTGTCTCTAAACTTAACCTGAAGCCTAAATAAAAACTTGGGCGTATATTTTACTAAGCTGAGGCGGACCCGTTGTTGAATACCAAACATATCATTCAGTTGGCTTCTTTGAAGCTTTTTTGAAGAGAGTGGTGGCCACAAGAATAAGGTGAAACAGGCAGTATTAGGAAAAAAACTGGTTTCTGCTTCTGGGACCACATTGTTGTTTTATGATACCAATAATTCCTGTGCTGAAGGAATAAATCATTAAATAAATGCTTCAGTCCACAAAGCTTAACCCTACTCCAAACACTAATCCTGACTTCCCCTTAGGTGTAGGGACATTGCTTATCCCCAGGAGTACAAACTCTAGCAGATATTAGCCAGCATCTGCCACTAAGACAACAAAAAATCTAGTTGAAAGATTGGAGTTGGGTACTTTGAACTATTTTGCATGTTAGGAATGAGCTACACCAGCCTCTTAGGCTTTGAAGCTGAAGTTGTGTGGTAGAAGTACAGGATGAAGGTGGTTTTGTAGACATCTTTTACACCAGGGGTCTACAAACTGGCCCACATGGCCTTTGGCTTGTGGCCTGTTTTTGTTTTTTTTTTTTTTTTTTTTTAAAGAAAAAAAAGAAGAAGAAGAGTATAAAACAGAGTCTAGATGTGACCCACAAAGCCTAAATTATTTACTATCCGGTTCTTTTGATAAAATTTTACTAACCTCTGTCCTAGACAAAGGTTCTGTCAGTGGCCTATACCTGTGAGGGGTGAAGCAGTGAACTCTCCATTACATGAGTTATATGTGGCTGTTCAGACCAGTACTCTAAATAGATATAAAGTCTCCGACTTTAACACATTTCAGACCCATTCAAGCCCCATCCCTTTACAGACTTCTAGCTTGGTGATTGAGAGGGCATACAGCTCTGAATCACAGCACCTGGTCAAGGAATGTGTTTTGCCCCTTAGTACAGCCAATTTTGCCATTTAAAAAGCCACATGGTTTCAGGCTTTTGCTGTTCCATCCTCTATCTGATCAGATTATGCAATTAAAAAGACTCTACATGTGTGTATTTCTTCAAAATTTTTTTAAACCATTTTCCTCAGGGGCTTCCTGGTCAGAAAGGATCAAAAGGTGACCCTGTCCTTGCTCCAGGTAGTTTCAAAGGAATGAAGGTAAGAGCCTGTAAGGCAGATAGCTGAGTAGGCTGTAAGCTGGGTTCCCCAGCATTGGGCCCCACCTCCAATGAAAACATTTCCAGAACTAGCATCTGTGTCTCTATTTAAATCAAGCCCAAGCTGGATTTAAAAGATCTGGAGCTTTTTGTGGTGGAAACATTAACATAAATGTTTGCAACTATACTGTCAAAGAGATTTGCTCTGCAGGATCTATACCAAAAATAGGAGACAGATCAGCAAACAAACAGTTCACATGGGTATCATTTTCTTTGACAAACCAAGACATTTCCTGGAGGCAGATACCTTTTGTCTACTCTAGAATCCTTGATGTCTGTATACCTTGGTTTGAAGCCATGTATGTGTCTGCCCATCTCAACATGGCCATTAGCCAAAGATCCTGGTTCTGCCCTTCTCTGTCCCTGCACACCAACCCATCACCCTAGCCGGGCCCCTGGATGTCTGCAAAATTTGACCATCAGCCAGCCCTGCAGTTGGCTGGAAACTTTCATCTCTTCCCAGAATTGACAGGAACCTTCTGTGTTCTTGTGACTGTGTTGCCTGGTATCCTGTGGGGCCTCAGTAAACCCTGGCTCCAAATAATTGGCCCTATTCCCTTGCAGAGCGGGACACGAGTCCACCATTGCCCTGGTAGCAAATGAGAATCTATGTGCCCAACATCTGAAGAGAAGATGCACTGAGCTCACTGAGCTAATTGATGGCTCTTTTCTGTCTTCCATCAGTGCATAGAGCCCGAGGCATTGGAAATCACTGTGGAAGGCAGTAATGGGGGTGGGTAGCTGGAGAACTGGACAAGATTTAGGGTATGGGCTTCTAACTATAGAAGCCATAGTAGAAGATAGTGTTTGAGTTGGAAAGGACCGCGTGATTGTCAGACTCATATTGCTCATTTTACAGATAGAAAAACTGAGGTGTACTGACTTGCTCAAAACCACACAGCCAGTTCACCAAAGAGCTAAAACTCAGGCAGTGCTCTTTCCATGCTACAGAGAGCTGATTTTTTACTGTAAGCCAAGTGGAGTAAGACTAGCAGGTATCAAAATTTGGTCATTGTCTTAGCAAAAATTGATTAAATGGTCTCGCCAAAAATCCAAGAGACTCTGGATCTAGTGGAACACAGCAATTTTCACAAGATGGTTATATTACTGATTCATGCAGTAACTAAAGATGCGGCAAAGTAATTAAAACGTAATCAGAGACTGTATGCTCTGTTGATTTTCCCTTGAAATGTCTGATTTGCATTGTATACATATGGGCACAGAATCTCTGGGGATGAAGGCACACGGGAAGGTAGCTTTGCTTTCCTCCAAAAGGAGTAGGAAAATCACCAGCCCGCAGAAGTAGTTTCTAATTGATAAGTTCCTAGCAAAGGTGAAAATTAATTAATCCAAGTAAAATGTGAAATCCTGTTCAGCCAAGGCTATAATATGTGTCTTCTACAGTCCAGATTTTTCTTAAGGAAAAAAGTAAACAGTCTACACAGTCAAATATGTCCAATTCATGCATTATTTAAAACACAAGACCTTGCAGAGGAGGCCCAAGATTCCGAGATGTGTTTTTGTCCCTATGATAATGTTACGTTAATTATCTGAAATATTGCATGCTTAATTTATTAAACTCTTCAGTGACCTGCCTTTGTCTGTTTCTCAGGGGGATCCTGGGCTACCTGGACTGGATGGAATCACTGTAAGTTGTTATTTATGTGTTGAGCTCTCAGTGTTGACTAACAATCACTAATGGTGCATTTTCATTCTCCTCTATGATACTTAAAGGTCTTTGTAGACCTCAAGGAAAATCTAGACATTTGAAGTAGAATGAGTCACGGTATTGACATTTTCCAAATGAGAAAGCACTGAGAGGATGAACTGTCCACCTCAAGTTGCATGACAAGCAGGCTTTCAGATTTTAGGCCAGAGACGTATGTATTCACTGGGATGTACTTTCCCCTAGGAAAGTATTTTGCCTTTCATTCAGCAAGCATTTACTAAATGTTTTCTGTGTGTTGAGTGTTGTGGGTAAATCAAAAGTAGAGCACACTGCTTTAAAAGGTATTCCACACAGAAATTCCTTTTAGGGACTCTTGAATTATTGAGTCTATGTAAGGCTGTGAGTTGTGTTAATAAGAGCATTATTTTTCATTGAGATTCCACATTGTCATCACTGTTTTCTTGAAGCAGCTTAAGAAAAAACCCTTTTTTCCTTCTTCTTTCTTTCCCTTTCCTGTATTCACTCTTTCATTCTTCCCTCTTTCTTTTTTCAGTCCTCAACTGATACTGAGCACCTACTATAGCAAAATGCTACGACTACTCTCTGTGACAATGTAGGCATAGTCCCTGCCCCCAAGGGTGGGAAAAACTAATAGGAATGTGGCATAAAAATTCCACAGCAACTTAAGAAGAGATGCCGTTCACTTAAGGATATGTCATAGGAGTCTTTATGTGTAAGATACAGAAGGTAGCTTCTGAGAAGTGTGAATGGTGTTCAGAGGGAGGATGCTTTCTAAATAGGGAGTTACGGAGTTACGTGAGAAAAAGTAGGCACAAAATGGGATGTGTGCAAGCACACACAGAAACAGAGCTGAATAAGCACCAAAGCTATACATATTCCCTAAGGCAAAACAATTGGCTTAGATATTATATTCATTCAATTTACAGAACAACATCCACTGTACTTGCTGCATAGCTTCTCTTAGGTATTTATTTCTCTGCCCACAAAGGCACAATGTTGGTCCACATACGCAGGCATGATATACAAACTGCTTCAATTTGGGGAGACGATATTTGGTGGCTGAATAAGGTATTTGTGATCAGCAAAGTGATCACAGATGGCTAGTTATTTTCAAAACAATGTTCATACTATCATTTATTTCTGGACACCCTTTGAACCCCTCCTTTCTTTTCCCCCTGTCTGAGTTCTAACCTCTCTTACCCTCTCCACCCCTTACCCAGGCCCATGTCACGTTATTCCTGCTCCCCCATTGGAAATTGACTCTTACATTTCTCCAGACCATTTTTCTCTAGCAATTTCACTGTCTTATGTTTAACATTCTTGTTGTTTGGTTCAAACATTTTCTAAGTTCCCTTATGATTTTTTCTTTGACCCATGGAATATTAGAAGTGTGTTGCTTCATGTCCAAATATTTGGTAACTTTCCAGCTATCTTTCTATTATTGATTTCTAGTTTGATTTTATTGCAATTAGAGTGAACACTTTGTGTGATTTCAGTTCTTTTAAATTTGTTAAGGTTTGTTCTATGGCCCAGCATATGGTCTGTCTCGGTGAATGTTCATATGCACCTGAAGAGAGTATGTATTCAACTGTTGCTGGGTATAATGACCTTAAAAATATCCATTAGGCTAAGGCGATGGATAATATTGTTTGGATCTTCTATGTCCTGATTGATATTTTTGTTTAGTGTTTCTGTTCATTGGAGAAGGGAGAATGTTAAGATATCCAAATGTAATTGCAGGTTTGACTGTTTCTACTTGAAGTTTTGTTAGTTTTTGCTTCATGTATTCTGAAGCTCTGCTACTATATGCATAGGCATCTAAGATTGTTATGTCTTCTTGATAAATTGACCTATTTTATCATTTTGAAATGTCCTTCTTTATCTCTGGTAACATTATTTGTCTTGAAGTGTACTGTATCTGATATCAATATAACTCTTTTGCTTTTTTTTTTAAGTTTTTGTTTTTTAAATAACATTCTAATAGGAAAAATCTCAAATATAGAGCAAGGCCGAGTGAATTTGGCAATAAACACACATACCATTAATATTTTACTATACAGTCATCCCTTGGTATCCATGGGAGATTGAATTCAGGACCTCTCATGGGTACCCAAATCCATGAATGCACAAATCTCTTATAAAAAAAATGGTGTCGTATTTGCCTATAACCTATACACATCCTCCCCTATACTTTTAATCATCTCTAAGTCACTTAGAATACCTAATAAAATGTGAATTCTATGTAAAAAGTTTTTATACTGTATTGTTTAGGGAATAGTGACAAAAGAGTTTGCATATAGTCCATACAAATGCAACCATCCATTGTTTCAAATATTTTCAATCAACAGTTGCTTGAATCCACAGATGTGGAACCCACAGATACAGAGGGCCAACTGTCCTTGTTTTATCCTTCTTCTATCCATCTATCTGTCCCTCTATCTGTCCATCAATCCATCTTATTTTTTTATTTTTAAGTTCTGGGGTACATGCGCAGGACATGCAGATTTGTTACATAGGTAAACGTGTGCCATGGTGGTTTGCTGCACCTATCAACCTGTCACCTAGGTTTTAAGCCCAGCATGCATTGGCTATTTTCCTAATGCTCTCTGTCCCCCCCCACCCTACCCACTGACAGGCCACAGTGCATGTTGTTCCCCTCCCTGTGTCCATGCATTCTCATTGTTCAGTTCCCATTTATAAGTGAGAACATGTGGTGTTTAATCCATCCTATTTTTTATGAATTTCAAAGTAACTAGTAGACAAGAGTTCACTTACTTCTAAATCGTATAGCATGCCTACCTTTAATTAGACTTCAGTATTTCTTTGTAGGTTTTTCTTTTTATATAAAATTCACATACAATGAAACACACAAATCTTAAGTATATGTTTGATGAGTTTTGACAAATGCATACTTGTATGTAATCTAAGCCTCTATTCAGATATAAAAAATTACTGTCAGCTCAGAAAGTTTTCTCCCGCTCCTTCCCTGTCAATCTCCACCCCAATTCACCCCAAAAGCAACCACGATCCTAATTTTTCTCTGTTATGCCAGTCCTAGAACTTCATGTAAAGGGAATAATATAACATGTAGCCTTTTGGGTCTGGCTTCTTTCACTTAACACAGTGATTTTGAGATTCATCCACTTTGTTTCATATATCAGTGGTTTGCTACCTTTTATTATAGGCGTTTATTCCACTGTGTGAATGTATCAGAGTTTATCAATCCTTGTATCATTGGGCAACTGGAACATTTCCAACTTTCTACTATTATGAATAAAGTTACTATGAGCATTCTTGTACAGTTCTTGTGGATATATATTTTTTTTTCTTGGAAAACTGCCTTGCTTTTTGAACTTGGTAAAAACTCGCCTCTCTAGGGCCCACAAGGAGCACCCGGATCTCCTGGAGCTGTAGGACCTACAGGACCACCAGGATTACAAGTAAGATCAATTTAAGCCTAGTATGTGATCACAGTATTCACATCACTGTGTTCCCTGCCATGCTATGGATTCAGTGTAAGCCTCTGTAATTTAGGTCCTTCTGGTGAACAAGGGCAACCTCCATTCTTAGAGGGTTAAAGTAAAGCATGCTCTTGCCAGGAGCTACTGGAGTTATTTATCAAAGTCTCTTTGACCACCCAATCTGTGCCTCCAAAGCCTCCTAGCCTAGCTCAACCTAATGTAGAGCCCAGGGATGGCAGGTCCCTGACACATCTATTGCCACCTTCCACTTCCTCACCTATGACAGGTATTGCTAATTAATCATACCACCACCACCATCACCCACCCTGAACACTGAAAAAGCTTAAAATTCCTTCTTAACACTGCATCTTGGGCAGCTCTACCTACCTACTCATTTTTCTGACACAAAACCTGTTTATCATCACTGGTAGAAGAAGAGCATAGCCAGTCATCTATGTGGTTCTGGGCAAGTTGTGTCCCCACATTGTTCTTTCCAGTGCAAGAAATCCCACTACTCAGTACTTAGGCTTAGCTTCACCAAATGTCATCATTGAAAAATTTCTGGTGTATTGGGAGGGATGACACATGACGTCTTCACTATCTTAGCATTAATGTGATTACCAGGTCAATTTGGGAGATTTCAAAGGAGATAAAAGGGAACCATAGGAGAGGCAGCTACAATCTACTATGCCAAAGCAGGGAGGAGGGCTGAGTCACTGGAGAGTGACTCTCAACATGCTGCGTTCTTTTTGACTGAAACTAACAAGTACTAACTCTTTTCTTTCTTATTTTTTTTTAATCTAGGGTCTTCCAGGGCCTCCTGGTCCTCCTGGTCCTGATGTAAGTATACTCTGCCTTGGGGCATTTTGCTTCATACCCCTAAGTACTCTGGATTTCCCAGAGGGATACAGTATTGGTTTGGTTAACCCTACTTTCTGGTAGAAAGATTGCATTTTAATTTAAGTTCCCAGAGCTTATTTAGTAATTGATTTTGTTTTTCCTCCCTGTATCCCTGTTCCCTAGGGGAATATGGGGCTAGGTTTTCAAGGAGAAAAAGGAGTCAAGGTAAATAGCTTTCAGAAAATACAATCTGCATTCTGTTTGCTGCAAGAAATGTGTCTGATTACACACATGTGCCGACTTGTGTAAGAGAATTTGTTTTTCACCTTGAGAAATTAGCATTTCCCAACCCACGTAGATTCTCTGATGGGATCTCCTGAGGGCTCATGTGCACATGCCACACATGAGCTATTGTGATTCTTTTCCCCTCAAAATATTGTCATCTCCTTGCTTCCTACCTGTGGAAGGTGTATGTCTTACAAATATATTCCCTTGAAATAGATTCTTTCTCTTCCTTCCACCTAAGTCTTTCCTTGGTGTTTTGTGAACTCTGTTCCCTTCTCTTTCCTTGTCTCTGCTTCCCCTTTTCTATCCACCCTTTCTTCTCCTCCCCCTCGTCTGCTTCCTCCTCCTCTTCCTTTTTGTCCTACTCTCTCTCTGTATCTCTCTCTCTCCTATCTCTCTTCTTTAACCTCTCTTTCACGATTCCCTTTTATTTTCCCCTTTCCCTCATTTCTGTCTTTACAAATGGCATGGTGATTTCAGAGCTTCAAGCGAGGCTGACAGCTTGCCATTCCAACCCTTCTCTTACAATTGCACTGCCTTCTGAAGGAGCAACTCTTGCCTCCAACGTTCTAACATGGAAATCATTGCCTCTGCTTGTGCTCTTAGCAAGGATTAGACCACTCAGAGTCAGATCATTGTTGCCAAGAGGTAGCCATTCACCTTGTTCTGATTCCTTTTTTACTTTCTTCTAAACATCCTTTCATAGTAACCATGAACTTAAAGTTTCCTTTTATCCATCTTGCTATTCTACCTCTGCAGTACTGGTACGAAATGCATTGGTTGGGCTTACAATTCCTCTCTCCCTTTGGCAATGAGAGTTTTGTTTCCTCATTGCCACAGGGTGAAGAGGCCAAAGTAAGAGACAGATTATTTGTGATTTACATCCAGAGGACAAACCCTCCCTCTGAAGAATGGATGGTGTGGTTTACACTTTGCTTAATTTCCCGTTTGATCTTACAGGGGGATGTAGGCCTCCCTGGCCCAGCAGGACCTCCACCATCTACTGGAGAGCTGGAATTCATGGGATTCCCCAAAGGGAAGAAAGGATCCAAGGTAGTGAACATTTAAGAACAGGAAAAATTAATAAACCTTTTCCTATGATTATAATACCAGAACTTTAATAACCAGACAATACTGAAAGTATCGAGGGTTCTAAGTAATGGATTTTTGTTTAGGAGTGAGAGCAAAAGTCTTCTTTATTTTGTCCCTTAAGAAAAACTTTCTTAAAAGACAGAGTTTGTTTCTTGGTGTGTAGGTATAAGTGTGCCTGGGCATCTGAGTATTCATTTAAGTGCTATTTTCCCTGTTTCAGTGTTTCATATTTAATTTTTGATATGCTGAATATACTAAAACAAACATTAAATAGTTGTCTTTTCCTCCTAACTCTCAACCTTCTCAATGCTTATGGTGTCTCCAAAGTACTATGACAGAACACATAGGGTATGAATAGCTGCTCTTGAATTATCTTTTTAAAGAAGTTATTTGCCCTTAAAACATGACCCTGAAAATAGGATATACTGTCAACAAGTGGCAAGAGATGCCCTAATTCACCTGATCTGAACTACCAAAGCTTACACTATTGACCTGTTTAACTGAAATATTTTATGATCTATATTTTTTGTGAGTGAGTATATACTACCTACATGGTTGTATTTGAATGCCTGTATACTGTTAAGATGTGCAGATATCTTTCGGTAACTTGCATTTCCTTCCAGGGTACCTTTAAACTTTGTGATTCTCTTCCCATTGCCAAGGGGCCTAGGCAGGGGAATGTGTTTAGTCTCATTTCTTTAAATTTGTCTTTGTGGAAGCAACAGCCCCAGTCCCCTCCAGGTTGACAGAAAGTTGTCATTGATTTGGGAATGATCTGGGAACACAAAAGAGATTGTCTGCTTCCTTGATCATTCCCAAAACTTAGGGAGCTTTTCTATGGTTTTCAGATGGTTATGTGTCCCTATCCAAATTGTAATTGCTACCCTTTTCCCAAAACTATGGATTTCTTTGCTGCCTGTAATTTGCTATAGGAAATTGTACTGAACAGCTTCTTCCACCAGAAAGAAAACAGACAATCATCTTTTCTGTCTCCCAATTAGCCTCAGTGTTTGACATTCTGTTTTAGACAGTTATGGTTCGTAATCCTCCTCCCACAGCAAAGAGCTCCATGAACTAAGACGTCCTGGTACAGCTTCTAGTTAGGGAGCCTGAGGAATCTGCACCACTCTCTGCTGCCCTAATCTTGGTAACTCATTGGTCCCCCACTCCTCAGTCCAAGTATTTTCAGAGAGCCATCCTCCTGTGTGTTCACTGCTTCCTGATGCCACTCACTAACCTTTAGCTGATTTTCCAGGGTGAACCAGGGCCTAAGGGTTTTCCAGGCATAAGTGGCCCTCCGGGCTTTCCGGTAAGTCTCTCTATTTGATCAACCTGTGTTCAAGGGTCTGATTAGACAAAAGCTGTACCAATAGAAGGCTAACAGAAAGACCTCTTCCCATGGATATTGTAGAGAATGCCACCATCTTCATTATTAGAAGGCATTTAAGGAGACGTTCTTGTTTCTCAAACACATGGAGACATAAGCATGGTTCCTCATGAGGCTGTATATCTTAGAGTTTATTAGCTCAAGCTCTAGAGTTAAAACAAACCTAGGCTTGACTTCTGATTTTGCAAGTTTCTAACTATGTGATCCTGGAAAAATTTCTTAACTTTTCTGAGCCTCAGTTTCCTAACCTACAAAAAAGGGGAGAATGATGGGGTAGCTCTGAGGATTAAATGAGATAATATGCATGAAAAGGGCTTACTACATGTGTAGCACTTATTATTCAGTAAATGGTAGCTAATCGTAGTAATCCTACATCCACTTTCATATCTGCCTTTCTAGCTTAGATTGTTACATTCATCAATTACCTTTTGAGGGTCCCTGTGTGCCAGGCATTTTCCTGGACTTGGAGGTTACAACAGTAACTAAGTAAAAGTCCCTGTCCCTGAGATTACATTTTAATGCAGGAATGAGGGAAAAACAAACAAGAAATTGATAAAGAGATGAATCCATAACAAGTTCATATAGTGGTGATATACAAAAGATGAAAGAAGGGTAATGTGATGAAGTGTGGTTGGGGAACCTAGTGGGCTACTTGGGACAGAGCAGTCAAGAAGGGCCTTTCTGAGGAAGTGATATATGAGCTGAGACCTATATATTATGAGGGAGCAAGTCTTAGGAGATCGGAAAGAGAGTTTAAGGCTGAGGGAACTGTAAGTGTGAAGACCTTGAGGTTAAGAAAACCTCAGTACTTTTGAGGAACAGTAAGAAGGTGAGTAAGTGGAACAGAGTAAGCAAGGCCAATAATTTCAGCTAGAGAAGCAGGAACCAGATCTTGGCTACCTTCATGGGTCAATGTAGGTTTTTATTTTCAATGTAATGGGGAGCCATTCAAAGGCTCTGACTTGTGTTTTTAAGATCACTCTGGCTGTGGGGGGAAGAAGAGAGGGAATGGGAAGGGTGGAAAAGCAAACACAGAGGCTATTGCAGTAGTCCAGACAAGAGATGGTGGTGATGACTTGGACTATAGTGGCAGCAATGGAAATGGAAAGAAGTGGATGGATTCACAATGTAAAAATGTTCAACCTTGTTATTATGGAACATTTCAAACATTTACAAAAGCAGAGAGAATGATATAATGATCCCTCGTGTACCCATCACCCAGTTTCAACAATTAGCAACTTATGGCAAATCTGAAGCAAATAATAGACATAGTGTTTCATCACAAATACCTGTGTATTTCTAAAAGATAAGCGCTTTTTAAGACAGTGACAATATCATCATCAGTAATTTGTGATCAGTTATTAATATCAGTTAACAAGGCAGAATTCAAATTTATGATTGTCTTATAGGTATATATATTTTTACAGTTGCCTTGTTTGAATAAGAAGCCAAACAAGAACAATACATTACATGTGTTTAATGTATCTTTTAAATCACAAGATATGTTTTGAAGGACCTGACAAGATTTTCATGGATTGAGAGTAGGTATCAGGAGGGAAATAGATGAATCAAAGATGACTAGGCCTGCATGTTCTTGCTCAACCAAAGGGAATGGATGAATCCAGGTTCCTTCCATGATGATTCTTATTACTCCATAGAAAAAAAGGGAGCATGGAGAATCATCTGTTCAGCCCCCTTGATTTTAATCACCTCTGTATCTAATGAACCATAAAGGAAGAGAACCTTAGTGTTGGACACAAAACACCTAACTTTAGACCCAGTCCCAGCTCTGGCAAGTCACTGAACCTCTCTTTATGTCTGTAACTTGACAATGGTCATATTTATAGTTTTTATTGATATAAAATATTTCCACATATTTATGGGGTACATGTGATATTTTGTTACATGCGCAGACTGTGTAATGATGAAGTCAGGGTATTTAGGATATCCATAACTGCAAACATTTGTCATTTCTGTGTGTTGGGGACATTTCAAATCTCTCTTCTGGCTATTTTGAAATATACAGTGCATTGTTGTTAACTGTAGTCACTCTACTCCATTATCAAACACTAGAGCTTATTCATTCTATCTTTATGTTTGTACCCATTAACCAACCTCTCTCCATCTCTCCCCTAACCCCACACTCACACCCTTCCCAGCCTTTGGTATCATTCATTCTACTTTCTACATCCACTGGATAAACTTTACTAACTCCCGCATATGAGTGAGAACATGCATATATTCGATATTCAACATGCATATATTCAATATTCAATTCTTTTAAGACCCAACTAATAATGTATGTGAAGTTTCTTTACAAAATATAAGGCTGTCCTGTTCAATAAGATAACCCCCAGCCATGTGTGGCTACTGAGCCCTTTAAATGTGGCTGATCTGAAATGAGATGTACTGTAAGTGTAAAATGCACACCAGATCTAAAAAACATAGTGTGAAAAGAAATCTAGAATATATCAGTAACATTTTTTACTTCAATGTTAAAATGACAATATTTTTATATATATTTGGCTAAGTAAAATATATCATTTAAATTAATCTCTGTTTACTTTGCTTTTTTAATGTGGCTACTAGAAAAATGAAAATAACACAGTAGCTCGCATTGTTTCTATTGGACAGTACAGAGAAAGTACTTTGCAAGTGGGTTTGGGAATCAGGTTTTCACCTTTCTTTGTAGAGCATTGCACATAGGTTCTAGCCACCTGGCGTTGTCCCTGTGAGGTAAGCAAGGTGAGCCAGGCTTATCTCCCTTGTACTGATGAGGAAACCACAGCCTCAATGGGTAAAGAGGTTTGTCCAGAATCACACAGCTAGTGATTAGCAGAGCTGAGACTGAAATTCAACTTCAGTGAATTCTAGCCAGTTTGGGGCTTTTTCTCCATACCATACTGCCCCCTACAGTCCAGTTTGTTCTAATCCCAGTCGTGGTGGGGTTTTTATTTCTAAATCTCTAAAAAGGATGTTATGATCTCCTTGGGTGTTCTTGGCTTCACTGTCTCACACTCCCTCCCTCGGCTTCACTTCCACATCTGAACCCAGAGTATTTCCCCTGCTGCAATTTCAACCCGTTCCCTTTTGTCCTGTAAAAGAAACTGACAACAATTCATGGTGATAAATTGCAGTACTATTTCAAGCTCAGTATTTCCAGTGTTCCAGAGTGTGGGCTGAAAAATAGAAACCCCAGTTGATTGTAAAGACATCAGAGCTGGAAAGTAAACCCTTTACTTAAAAAAACATGTTTTCATAGGGTGGGAATCAAGAAACCAGAGTTCTCAGTCCACTCTGGCACAGATTTAACCTGTGACCTTGGCCAAATCACGTAACTCCTTCAGTCCTAATATCTCTATCTGTTTAATGGGAACATTCATAGGACCATCTATGAATGCTTTAAGATAGAAAAGTTTTGAAGAGAAAAGTGGTAATGTATTTGTGATATTCTGGACTTTTCAGATGAAATGTGCTTCTCAAATCCAAAGCCTTCACATCAGTTTTCAATTATACACACTCACTCAGAAAGGCAGCATTGAGCAGAGAAATCTCTAGGGAATCCAAAATGTTCCCTTTAACTATTTGTTTTCTTTCTATCTGAGTCCAAATCTTTGTAAGAGACAAAGTGCCCAACCTCACAGATTTGTGCCTCACCTTCTTTCTCTCGGCCCCTCTGCAGTGACCAAACATCCCTGATTTTCTGGCTCAGTCCTTACTTCACACATTTTATCCCACTGTCTCCAGTAACACACTCACACTTGTAGGCCACAGGTCCTTCCATGGAGATCATCAGAGAGAATTGCATATTCACGTGCCCTCTGTCCCAGGAACTAGCAAACATAGTAGAAGGCAAAAATGGAATAGATGAGGAGAGGGAGAAGAGAAGAAACTGGCAAATCCTGAAGTAACTATTGAGTAGATCAAAAGTTACCCACCCACCTACCCAGTAGGGTAACTACTAGGTAGATGGGGTTCTTCAATTGAACCTCCTCAGAACCAAAAAGCATCAGGAGTCCAGAGGCAAGGAGAGCCTGGAAACAGTTAAGCTAGCTCTGGTGAGGCTTTTCAGCCACGGGTAAGTAGGAGTGTGGGAGCAGCATTTGCAAGATCACTCATGAGGAGGACTGTCTGTGTCGGGGCCAGTCCCAGGGCATCCTGATAGAACAGTTTGTCCAGCAGGGCCCCTGTACAGTGCCTCCCTGTTCTGGGAGAAAAGCTGAACCTACAGCACAGCCAGTGTCTTGCCAAGCCATTTATCTTTTATTGGCTCTAATCCCCACACACAAATTTTCCTTCTTTCTTTTTTTTCTCTTTTTACATTTTTTTATGTATTTATTTTTGTTTTTACTATAGCACAAACTCTCACACCCTCTGAGAAAGCAAGACTCTTCTGCTTTCTGGAGAAGAAGTACAAGGCCCCCTTATATATATAACTGTGAGCAAGATAGATGGGGGTGCAAGATGGTTCCTGACATTCTTTTCTTCATCCTTTGCAATAATTTTGTTCTCTCAGCCATTATTCCACTCAATTCAACAAGTATTTACTGGACCACCTTGTATGTGTTCAGACTGTAGTAATGGGCCTTGGAGGAAGATAAGAGAGAATGTAATATAAGCCTTGTGCTTACAAAACTTTCAAATGCAACCAATCTTGGCACTTTAAGAGCTTGGGGCAGCATGGGCTGCCACAGATTTCATGGACAGGTCAGAGAAGGCTTCTTGAAGTATTTGACCTCAGAAGCCACCAAGTTTCAGAATACCTTGGTTTGATGGAGAAAAAAATAATATTTCAAATAAGTTTACGTTCAGTTTAACCCACCAGCCTTTCAAATTAGAAATTTAATGTAGCAAGAAGGCTAAGCTATTTGACGCACAGTTATATAAATGCAGAAAAGAGAACAGGTAAGTAGGTGACCAAAGCCTACTTTGAATTGGATCCTACACACACACACACACACACACACACACACACCTCCCAGTAAAAACAACCCACATTAAAAATACAGAAACATGACTAGCCAAAAGAAAACAAAAATGAAAAACCCTGAGCCCAGAAAGCCAAGGGGCATTCAACCAGCTTTCAGTACTCATGGGAATGCTCTGAATATGTATGTAAAAGGAAGAAAAAGCTACAAATGGAATTAAAGGAGGTGAGCCAGGTCACATCAAAGGGACAACAGATGTTTCACAACACTTAGTGTCTTTCACAAACTTACATTTGAGAAAGCTCCATTGCCTCCTTTACTTTCACAATAAGCCAAATGTTGTTTGCTAAAATCTATGCTCCAAAAAGTATAATTTTAAACAACAACAAAATGTCCTCACTGTGAAAAACTTTATCCACTTTGCTAATGAACTCTTCTGTATCTTGGGAGCCCAGACAGTGGCATTGGACCCAGAGGGGAGAAAGTTTTCTCTTACTCACTCTGCTTCTTGGAGTTCCTGCTTTTCCCTAGAGAATTCCCAATCATATTCATGGCTACAAACCCTCACCTGTGTTGAGCAGGGCAAGAGGGATTGGAGACCAGCTCACAGTCCCCTTTGGCTATCTCTAGGGCCAGGCAAGAGCCCTACAGTCCCAGTACAGGAGCTGCAGGGTTTGAGACTATTCCTATATAGAAATACTTCTCCCCACTCAAAAGGATGTTGTGTTAATTATGTCTCCAAAGGGTAAAAGCTCTTGCTCTTCTCCCTAGTATCAGCACCCAAGAATTTGCATAATCCTCCAGCTGTGGGTCAAAAAGTCAAGTTCCTAGATGATAGAAGGCAGCCTGTTCTAATGGAAAAGTCCCCAAAATGAAAAACACAAGATCTGGCTTTCTCATTGATTTGTAACCCATCTAGATGTAGGTTTCCCCATCTGTAAAATCAACAAGGTTAGATACTTAATCATTCCTATGCTGTTAGCCCATGATACTATAAATACATGGAACAGTGTTGTGGGTAGTGGGGACATTACATCTATAACCAAAGAGAAAACTTGAATGAATGGTCCATTTTATATTCAGACCCTATGTGCTTCTCAGGCAGTGATAAGAGACAGCATGGCAAGCCTTGCTAAGGCGACAGTGGAGCTGGGTTAAAATAGCCTCCTTGCTTTGGATGAAGCCAGGAGACCGATGAGAAAACAAATATTATAATTTGTGGTTTCTTTTTTCATTTAGGGCCTTGGAACTACCGGAGAAAAGGGAGAAAAGGGAATCCCTGGTTTGCCAGGACCTAGGGTATGAACCTGGAATGTTACTTGTCTAGGTCTGTCAAGTCACCCAGTCCATTTCTTTCCTGTTGTTTCTGTATGTTTTGCAACTTGATGGCCACCTAAGCTTCTCATTTCTATTTCTCAACCCATTGGCAGGTTTCTACAACCTCCTTCTCTCTTCTTAGCCCCATTTCCTTGATTGAGTGGCTCCCTTGAAAAGGAATTAGGCACCCCCTACTCTAGGTGGCCCCTCAGCCTATTTATCTCCTTGCTGTCATATATCATTGTCTTCTAGGCTAAAGAATGATATGAATGTTGCCTTGCTTTCAATCCATTCTATTCTGAGGAATTAAGCAGGGAAGTGACACAGGAATGTAATAAAGAAGGTCAAGTACAATCTTTATTGAACAGAAACAAGCCTGGAGTCAACAGTTTCCAGTAATAATTTCACTTCGAATGGAAAACTATTAGCCTCTCTGATTCCTAGCTTCAGGCACTGAGGTCTTGAACTAGAAGCAGTGGGCCAACCTTAGCCTCAAAGAAGTAACATTTTAGAGAATTGTGTTAGCTTGACCATGAAGTTTATTAAGAGTCTTTTGAGTATTTAGCCATATTTATCTATTACCCTGCCATTTCCTTCTCTACTTTTCCCCCTCCTTTGTCTTGAAGGTACATAAAATCACCAACAAAGAATGCATTTGAGGTGGAAGATGAGGCCCTCCCATAATGTATTTAAAAATCTCCTGACTTAGAACTAATACAGGCTAAGTATAATACCACCCAGTGCTTCTACCAAATTCCATCTGCTACTTAAACTGTTTCCATTTATTTAGCTCTTAAAAAATGCTCCATGTGGCTATTCAGTCTGATGGATTAGGGCTTAGAAAGAAGTCATTAGGCCAGGTACAGTGGCTCACATCTGTAATCCCAGCATTTTGGGAGGCCAAGGTGGGTGGATTACCTGAGGTCAGGAGTTCGAGACCAGCTGGCCAACATGGTGAAACCCTGTGTCTACTGAAAATACAAAAATTAGCTGGGCCTAGTATTGCGCATCTGTAGTCCCAGCTACTTGGGAGGCTGAGGCAGGAGAATAGCTTGAACCTGGAAGGCAGAGGTTGCAGTGAGCCAAGATGGTGCCACTGAACTCCAGCCTAAGTGACAGAACAAGACTCCATCTCAAAGAAAGAAGGAAGGAAGGAAGGGAGGGAGGGAGGCAGGGAGGGAGGGAGGGAAAGTGAGAAGGAAAGAAAGAGAGAGAGAGAGAGAGAGAGAGAAAGAAGGAAGGAAGGAAGGAAGGAAGGAAAGAGAGAGAGAGAGAGAGAGAGAGAGAAAGACAAAGAAAGAAAGAAAAAGAAAGAAGAAAGAAAGAAAAGAAAAGAAAAGGAAGGAAGAAAGGAAAGAAAGGAGCAAGGGAGGGAGGGAGGGAGGGAGGGAGGGAAGGAAAAGAAAAGGAAAAAGAAAGTCATTAAGCCAGGTAGTTCATTCACTTACCTGATTTTTGGAGCTGTTAAATCCTGAACTCAGTTGGATAGCTTTGTTATATAGTCTACTGGCTTTTTTTAGGTGGGCTATTGGTCTTTCTAAGGTGTAACTATTTTCTTCATAGGGTCCAATGGGTTCAGAAGGAGTCCAAGGCCCTCCGGGGCAACAGGTATTTTGGTTAATATTATTAACACCTTAGTGTATAAAATCCCAATCAAAAGTCCGCCTTGCTTTACTTAACATGGCCAAAGAGAGACATTATTTATAATGCAAATTGTTCATATCCCTTTTTTGGTATAATTTTAGCCACTGTCCTCTTTTCTTTTCACTCAAGAAGATGAGTATCCAGTGTCAAGCTCAGTACCTTGCCATGTCATGCTGTGGTCATACACCTTTGGCATGTTATCAGGGACCAGCAAGGCCAGCCTGTGTAGATCCATGTCTAGCTTTGTGGTTCTTGTACCTCCTAATATGTAAATTGGCTACGTATTGCCATGTTGTCTTGCGGAAGATTTTACAGCTTCCAGAGTCACATAGAAACTATACATATCCTGGAATGTCATGCAAAATCCCTGTGCCATTTGCCCTGGCATAATCCAAAGACCAGACTCTCTTATGCTCTCATACTTTCAACTTAGTGGTAACTATGTTCCTGTCACAGGGCAAGAAGGGGTCCCCAGGATTTCCTGGGCTTAATGGATTCCAAGGAATTGAGGTAACGTTGGGAAGTGAAAACTCCAGGGTTGGGAGGTGGAAGGGTGAATTACCACAAATGTCTGTATATAAGATGAAGTATTTTTAATATTTTGACCTTTTAAGTTTCAATTTTTCTTAAGAAATGGATATAACCTAGTTTGAACACTCTAAGCTGCTGATGAGCATTTCTTAGATACTACTTGATCAGTGGTAAACTAAGGGGCAGGGGCTGGTGGGAGCAAGTCCATCCCGAAGATGAGGAAAATTTTATTCTCGTTGCTTAGAATTGCCAACTGTTCGGTTTTACTATTGTTTTTAAATTTTCTACAGACAATGCGTCCCATTTTTGACTACACCTAGGGCATATAACAACCACCATCCCACCCTAGATATGCCACTGTATGTATTTTTAGTACCTAAATCCCTCTTTGTGGAGTATTAGAACTCCTTTAATTTCCTCTGCCTGACATTGTCTACTGACAAGAGTTGTAATGGTAGTAGAGGCCCAGGCCTGTTGAGAGTAAAAAAAAGTTAAAACTCTGTTCTCTCCTTAGCACTACTTAGGTACAGCCAAGGCCCAGAAGCAGACTGCCCTTGAGGAGGGTTGCAAAATAAAATTGGGGTCCCTTGTCCTTGACAGGTTTGCAATTGAATGTCCGACCTCTGGTCTGCTTTGTGTCGCCTTCATCTGAAATTTATGGGACTTTGAAATTAACCTATGGACTAGTTGACCCTAAAAATCTGCGGTTATAGAAAGAACCTTTCATTTTACTAGGGATGGGCTTTAATGGTACATAGATCTTGGGTAATAAGGTCATGGAAATATTTGTGTTTAATGTATTTACTCTTTTCAGGGTGAAAAGGGTGACATTGGCCTGCCAGGCCCAGATGTTTTCATCGATATAGATGGTGCTGTGATCTCAGGTGCAACTTCACATTAATTTGAGTGGAAAATAAAGACAGGGAGTTAAATTTTATATCCACTGTAATTATTAAAAGGGTCCTTTTTTACTCAATTGTTTCTAAACCTGACACACCCAAGAGCCCTTCATGGTTCCTGAGCTTAAGACATAAAGCTAACTCCAATCTTTCGGGCAGAGAAGCCAAGCCGAGTGCCCCATTTTTGTGATCGGTCCATCAAGCCTAGGATTTGGTTCTGCCTGGGCCTGAATTTGATAAAAATGGTTCTCCTGGTGATGCTTAGGGAAGGATTGATAACCACTCCAGAGCTGAACTGACTTCAGTTTGATACTATGGAATACTCAGGGCCTCATGTAGATGATTCCATGCATGCTTAAGCTTAACAATTTCATAGGAAATAGAAAAATATCTTTAGTTAGGGGAACAAGTGGCTGAGAGCCCTCACAAGTATGATGCTTAGAAAGTCTGTCTTCACCTCTCCTTGTCCTAGTTATTGTGTGTGCCCATCTCTTCCCTTTACGTTCTCCAAAGATTGAGATGCCCAGTGTCTCCAGCTACTTCTCGTTTGACCAAAGGCTTCCACTGTAGTGCCTCTTCCATGGATCTTCCAACTTGTCCCTCTCCTCTCACCTTCTAAGGCCCATGCACTGTTTGGTACTAATATTAGACAGTGGCTTCCTGTGTGCCACTCCCAGGAAACATATATGTATAACATAAATAGTGGACTTCAACATCTTAAACCAAATGGTAGACATTTGAGGCATTACAGCAGATTAGTGACAGAAGAAGTAGCTTCCTAGTGCCTACCAGAGCTTATCATGAAAGGCAGGCCTTGGCCAGACCAATTCTTAGTACACTAGTGTTGGCTCCAGAGGGCCCCTTGGCTCCAGAAGACCCATTATCATGTGATGTCATTAGCATGAGAGACTTGGAAAGGGCAAGTAAGGCACTTCTAATGCCAGGACAGCTCCCTGCACCTCTTCTTGGGCATTTTGCAGCATCTGTGGGCCCCTTCTGTGTTGATTTACTGCTTTTTTTTTTTTTTTTTTTTTTTTTCATTACAATGCCAGGTAATCCTGGAGACCCTGGTGTACCCGGCCTCCCAGGCCTTAAAGGAGATGAAGGCATCCAGGGCCTGCATGGCCCTTCTGGTGTCCCTGGCTTGCCAGCATTGTCAGGTGAAAAAAAACTAACCCATTTCCTGCACAGATCAGCCCTTTATGCACTGTGGCTCCCAGCATTCCCTTCCGTACCTCTGGGTCAGGGCATACACGTAGCCAAAGTCAAAGAAGAGGTAGACTATAGTCAGTAGGTACCCGACTGCCAGCCGAAGGCTAACATATGTGGGGGTAGGGCCTGGATGATCAACTTTTGTTTTTGGCTTAAATAATATATCATAGCTGGACAGGCAATACTAGACTGTCATTGAGGTTTGCAGCAACAAGAGGGATCCTGGGTTGAGTTGCTGGAGCTGTGCCCTCCTCCTGTGGATGTACCATCTCTGCTGACGCTTGCCAAGAGGGGCAGCAAAAGCCCAGAGGAAAATTTGTACCCAAAACCTTGCTGTAGGATTCAGCCAGGCACTAAATGGTCCAAGGATCCTGTGGGTAACTCTTGAACTAATCGCATCCATATGTCGTTCTATAGCGACATGTAGAAAAAGGACATTCCAGAGTCTGGGAGGCAATGATGCCCCATATATAAAGCTCAGCTATTACTTTTATTTATTTTTATTATACTTTAAGTTCTGGGGCACATGTGCAGATTGTGAAGGAGTGTTACATAGGTATACACATGCTATAGTGGTTTGCTGCCTCCATCCGCCCGTCACCTACATTAGGTATTTCTTCTAATGTTTTCCCTCCCCAATCTCCCCACCCCCTGCTATCCCCCCTCTAGCCTCCACCCCTCAACAGCTATTACTTTTAAAGCCACCAGTTTCTAAATTCCTTGAAGTTGGGCTGCTGTGAAAATACCTGTTTTTAAAGCAGCCACCAGGAAAAGGTACAGCTGGCCCCAGCACCAAGGTAGAAAAAAATTGAGAAGTGAAAGGCTAGAGACCCAGATTTTCCTCTCAGGTTTGCCACTAAGAAATACTGGGCCCCTGATCATGTTTCCTTTCTTCTTTGGGTCTCAGTTTCCCAAGAGGGAAAATTAGCTTAACAGCTAATTGATTGCTAAGGATCCTTCTAACTCTGATGCAAGAGAAGGGCAAATACTTTCCCAAATTCTTCCTTGGAGTTGTTTCCAACATATGCCATGGATAGGAATGCCCCAGAGAGTAGGATTATATAATAAGGATTTGTGTGTGGGCTTATTCTTTCAGGTGTCCCAGGAGCCCTAGGGCCTCAGGGATTTCCAGGACTGAAGGGGGACCAAGGAAACCCAGGCCGTACCACAATTGGGGCAGCTGGCCTCCCTGGCAGAGATGGTTTGCCAGGCCCACCAGGTCCACCAGGCCCACCTAGTAAGTTACTCATTTCTCTTTTTGGTCTTCAGACTCAGATGTGATCCAGAGTGCAGAACAGTCATGATTTTTGAGGGGTCATCCCACAAGTGAAACAGCTAAGCCAGAATACACCATAATTGCAGAGGGGCAGCGCTGAAGGCCCCATCATCTCTGAGTCAGAGTCCAGCCTCTACCAGTTATTTATGACAGCAGAGTGTTCTCCATCAAGGAGCAAGCAAACCAGAGCCTAATGCCTTCCATGTTTGTACCCATTCTCACTCCATCTTTCACTGTTCTCAGTCCTTAAGCCTCTGCTTTTTCAGCTCCTAAAGAAGCAGCACTGGCTGTTTTGTGCTTGCCCTGGTACATAGGGCTCCAATGTGGTGGGCTGAGAACCTGAGACAAATAGAAGCCGGCTGGCCGCGGTGGCTCACACCTGTAATCCCAGCACTTTGGGAGGCTGAGGCAGGCGGATCACCTGAGGTCGGGAGTTTGAGACCAGCCTGATCAACATGGGGAAACCCTGTCTCTACTAAAAGTACAATATTAGCTGGGCGTGGTGACGCATGCCTGTAATCTTAGGTACTCAGGAGGCTGAGGCAGAAAAATCACTTGAACCCAGGAGGCAGAGGTTGCAGTGAGCCAAGATCACTCCATTGCACTCCAGCCTAGGCAACAAGAGCAAAACTCCATCTCAAAAAAAAGAAAGAAAGAAGAAGCCACGCCTGGATCCTGGAAGTGGCTGCTAAAAGCCTACACAGGGCTTGTCCTCCTTAGATCTCCTACTTGAGTGTGAGATTCTAGATTCTGAGAGAAAGGCTGGAAATGTTGCCCAGAATGTTTCTTTGTGCCTTAAATCCCATGTCCACTGTGGCTTGCACCTCTTTCCTCTTTTGTCCTAAGAGAGGTTTTTGGGGTAGACATTGACACTGCTGAGTTACAGAAACTACCTTGCTCATTTCTGTAACTCCACTGTCTAGTACGTTGCCTAGAACATAATGGACATTCCATAAATATTAGTTGAGTGAATTGAGCCACCAGAGGTCCTGTTAACTCCTTGCTGCAGATTTGGGATCCCAGTCTTGAATGTTATTTTTTTTGGCTCTGCTCTGGTTATTTAGCCTCGAGGACTTGGGCCTTGGTGATTGAGCTGCTGTGGTTAGTCAGGGGAGTCATCAGGCTTATACAAGTTGCTAATCCTTTATCTTTCTTTCACCCAAAGGTCCAGAATTTGAGACTGAAACCCTGCATAACAAAGAGCCAGGGTTCCCCGGTCTCCGAGGAGAACAAGGTCCAAAAGGAAACCCAGGCCTCAAAGGAGTAAAAGGTGATTTTGTCCCCTTGAGTTTCTTGGTCCTCCAAACTCCTTAGAGAAGGCTATGAGGAATGAGCAAAGTAACAGCCTCAGGAACCTAAACAGAAGCAACTGTGGATCTTGTTTGGAACTTCGATTATAGGATTGTTAGAAGTGCTATATTTGGGCTCTAAGACTGAGGCCAGCAATGGAGGTTACACAGGACCAAGTAGCTCGTAGGCTTCTTTTTCTGTCTCCCCCACCTGCAGCCCAGGCTGTTAACCAGTGCATGCTGCTACCCCTTCCAGTTTGCAAGACCAATGATGTAAGCCACTTAATACCTTCAGCCTTAAGCAAAGTGCTCTGAACAGGTCAAGACTTGGGACTCTGAAAAAGCCAGCTGGCTCCAGGAAAACAACCCTAGTCCCCACTGATGTTGGAGAACTGATCAATGACCTCAGCTTTCAGCTGTACTAATTCTGTCTGTCTCCTTGCTGCCTTTGGGTTATTTCCCCCTTCTATCACTTACTCTGAGTGGAAGATGCTCAATAAGTCAATTCATTATGGTTGTGGCCTAGGCCAGGGTGGAGGAAGAGGTGAAATTACTGACTGCAGGGAGGTTTGGGGATGGCCTAGGGTTCAGTTATTCAAGATCTTTAGGAATTAACTGCCTTCCTTAGCCTCAAACAGAGAAGTTCTAACTTACTCATCTCCTTTCTCATTGCTCTGTCATAAAATGTCATTGCCTAATCATATAGAGGCTGGTTAAGAAATGTCTGAAAGCTTGTTCTCTACTATTCAGATCCATTGAAAACTATTTGATGGAAAAGGGCATTAAATTAACTTTGATGTTAATTTTGGCCCTTACCTAACTCACTACGAAGCTGGTGTATTTCTCGATACCATTCACACTCCTAAAACAGGGACATTTCTGATGCTCCCCTTTCTGTATTTCTATGGGGCTGACAGATTTTCTCTAAGTATGGAATAGTCATAGGGATTCTCAAGCTTCTTTGTACATGATAATCACTGAGGGGAGGTTATTAAAAATTAAATTATTTGATCTGGCCTCCTGAGACTGATTGATTAAGACTGGGATAGGACTGGGATAACCAGCAAGCTGCCTTATCACAGGTGACTCATGCAGGATCACACTCGAGAAATACTAATCTGAAAAACAGACTGTTCTCTTAGAGTTTTAGAAATCATCAATTTTCTATAAGTAAGAAGAGTCCCTTCAGAATCTTAGGGAAACTCAGGGTCACCTACGTTGGCACCAATTCTTACTTTCCAGACAATAAGCACAGAAGATATAGGGAGTTGGACTATAGTGCTAGCGACTCCTTGATACCTCTTCAAAGGTGCTTTGCTGAAATCCCTATCATTATTCATTTGGCATTTGTCTCAATGTATACAGAAATGTGTAGACATTTGTCTCATGTGTACAAAAGTTGGGAGAAAAGACATTTTGGTGAAGAAAATCTTTGAGTGGCTTGAATTCCAGACTCTCAGCTGGTTAGTATAGCTCAGTAGTTCTCAACTATGGCTGTACATTAGACTCACTGATGGCTGGGCCTCATCCCTGATTAACAAAATCTGAACCACTAACACAGACATACTCTGCTAGAAAGTGAACCAAGTTCATTTGAGTGTGTTCTCTGCAAGCCTTCAGATGCCCTCTATTGAGTTGTTCAAGTCACAAATAACCACTATCAATTCTTCATTCTTCTTGGAAAAAGATGACCCACTTTGTTCTATGTTGTCTTTTTCTTCCAGGAGACTCAGGTTTCTGTGCTTGTGACGGTGGTGTCCCCAGCAATGGACTACCCGGGGAACCAGGCCCACCTGGTCCACAAGGTCTCATAGGCCTTCCAGGCCTTAAAGGAGCCAGAGGAGATCGAGGTTCTGGGGGTGCACAGGGCCCAGCAGGGTCTCCAGTAAGTCTTGCCAAACTTTGACCCTGAGTAAGCAGTGGGAGCTTTCAAGTGCCCTTCACTCCTCACAATTACTTTTGTAAAGCACATACAAGAAAGATGGGATTAAAACAAAGTTTTGGTGTTTTGATCTGCGACATGAAATCTGACTAGAGAGTCTCTTAAAGTCCTTTCTGCTTTAACCTACCTATCTTCCCCTCTCTTTTTCTCCCCTTTCTTCCTTCCACAACATTGTTTACCTTTGCCTAGCAATGTGCTGGCCCCTGAAGATAAAATAGGAATTAAGGTGAGGTTCCCCTTCAAAGATTTCAAAATTTACAAAAGGTACAAAAATAAATGGGCAACTATTATTCAAGATAACAAAATAATCAGTGCCTAGAACACTGCCAATATGGACCCAAGGTTCTGCTTTAGGTCATAATGCTAGGTGCCGGAATTCTATGAAGTCTGCATCTCCTGACTACTGCCTCCTATCTCTTTGTCAGGGCTTTCATGGGCGTCCAGGTCTTTCTGGACCCAAAGGAGAGAAGGGAGAACCAACTCTCAGTACAATCTCAGGAATGAAAGGGGATCAGGGCGATCCTGGCTCCCAGGGTTTTCCTGGTGTGACAGGAGAACAAGGAAAGGATGGAATACCAGGTTTACCAGGTCTGCCAGGTCTTCCGGTAAGTTGATCATTCCTGGGTGGTTAGCTCTACAAATCTTCACAGCTGACTTTGTTGGGGGATCTGATGGCCACTGGACCATGAAACAAGAAAGAACAGAGAGAGTCTAGAGCATCGTGCCCTCCCTCTGCTACTGAAACTTTTTACTTTGGGCTTTTCCTTTATGTAAAGTGAGAATCATTTTCTCAGAATGGATGATTGTCTCATTTGATACATGCTAGTAATGTTTGACCATATGACTTGAAAATACTTCAGTTTCTCAGCGACTTTTCTCCTCAATCTAGCCACTTTCTGTGATCTCAAGGGTTATTATCCTGCACATTTCTTGCTCTCTCTCACCCCCATCCAGAACCTTTTGTGTTGTTAGATCATCCAGAGTAGACAAGATTTATATCCATTATCTAAAGTCAGAGGAGACTGACTGATAAACTATGGTGATAATAGAGAATTTTAACAAAGCACAAAGCATTGGTCACACTGGCTACCTCTTTCCTGTGGTCAGAGGACTGTCCAGATAAATCTCTGAGTTGAATGTTCATAATTTTTTTTATGTGTTGTCTAGGGTGATGGTGGACGTGGCTTCCCAGGTGAAAAGGGGATACCAGGACTTCCTGGTAAAAAAGGCAAACCTGGTCTACCTGGCCTCCCAGGAATTGGGTTACCAGGACTTCCTGGACCCCGTGGGCTTCCTGGAGATAAAGGCAAGGATGGATTACCAGGACAACAAGGCACCCCTGGATTGAAGGGTGAGTCATGGAATCAGATGGCTTTGGACTTGGAAATTTGACCCCTTGTAGAGTGAATATGACTCAGGTGCATGAAATGTGTCATAAGAAGAGACTTGTCTGACCATAATCACTACTTTCAACCCCCTGACAGATTTATATGTGAAAAAAGTATTATAATTGTATTGTGGTAAGCTTAGGGGGCAGAATAATATAGATTTCCACTGTACTTAGTGAAGAACATCCTACCAGAGCAGTCTGAAAATATAACAGAGCTACCTAGGGAGGTTATGAGCTCATAATCTTTGGAAAAGTTCAAGAAGAAGCTGGATGACCATTTATTGCAAATGTCATCAAAACAATGAATGGGACATTAGACAAGGTGCCCTCTAATTGTGTGGTAATATTATCAATGGGGAAAAAAAACCTTTCCTCAGCTCATGGAATCTCAGATTGGGCAGAAATCCTAGTTGCATATAGTCTAACCTCATTTGATCCCTTAACTCCTTCCTCTTTATATAACTTATTTTTCTACTTGAATTTTGGGAATTATGTGTAACAGTCCTACTTATAGTTTATAAATGTGCTATGCTAATAACTAATCTTCTTCAATACAGCCATAACAGCTCTTCATCCCAAATTCTGGGTTTCCACAACTTCTACGTTTCCATTAGTGACACCACACTTTATAATATTCTGAAATTTAAAATTTTGAGATTAGCTCTTATTTCCTTTGCAATTCCTTTTATATTCTTTCCTTCTCTTCTTGCTACTAAACTCTCATTATCTCATGCCTAGATTTTTAAATATGTATATGCTTGTGGGAATACGTGGATGGTTGGTTGGATGGATGGATGGAAGGATGGATGGATGGATGGATGGATGAGTGAATGACAACAATTTCCTAAGTAGTTTTTCATCTCCAACCTCCAGACTTTTTACATTCAATTCTATTATAAGCACCACTGCCAATATTATATCTGTAAAGTGCCAACATCATCATGTAACTCCCCTAATTCAAAGACACATATGGTACCAATTGAATAGAGACCATATAATGTCCAAACTCCTCCGCCTGGAATTCAGAAGTCTCCAAACATGGATACAACCAATCTTTTCAACTTCATATCACACTCTTAATTTAAGCAAAAGACTAAGACACCAGTCTTCTTCACTGTACCCAAACACAATATGTTCACTTCCAGCTCCAGGATTTTGCCATGTTGCCTTTTTCTGGAGTGCTCTTCCTCTTTGTGTAGTTATATCATATTCCTCTTTCAGGGTTCAACATAAACCCCACTTCTTCCATTAAGCTTTTTCTTGACATCCAGAGTATGTCATTGCTACTTAAATTATTTATCTCTTTCCACTAATGCTTTTACTTTTCCCAACTGCATTGTAAGTCTCTCCATACTAGGAATGGTAATACGTCTTAGAGTTTCTTTACATGCCTAGCATAGTGCAATGCTCCATAGGAGACTAATATTTATTTGCAGAAGAAAGAGCCTTCCCAATAACCAAAGGGCTACTTAAACATATTTCTCCCGTTCCACCTTATCATCTTGAAGAATTACAATAAAAGGAGACAGGATACCAGGTCTTGTAAAATTTTATTTATTTCTGAATCTATTTTGTAAATTGGTGTAATAAGGTTGATGGTAGCCGAGTTAGTATTTCATTTCACAAATTATTGTGAAAGTTGTAAGGAATTTTTTTCCTTTTTTTAAATTTTTTTTTTGAGATGAAGTCTCACTCTCACCCAGGCTGGAGTGCAGTGGCACGATCTCAGGTTACTGCAACCTCTGCCTCCCAGGTTCAAGCAATTCTCCTGCCTCAGTCTCCCAGTAGCTGGGATTACAGGCACCCTCCATCACACCCAACTAATTTTTATATTTTTAGTAAAGACAGGGTTTCACCATGTTGGCCAGGCCAGTCTCAAACTCCTGACCTCAAGTGATGCACTCGCCTTGGCTTCTCAAAGTGCTGGGATTACAGACATGAACCACTGCGCCTGGCCATAAGGATTTATCAAACAAAATTCTGCCTGTTGGAAGTCCTAGTGTCAGCTATCGCTTTGCTTTCAGCTCTGTTCCCAGAGACACTACTCATGGTTATTCTACTGCTCCTCCCTTAATTGGGTCTTCACTGTAGGTTAAACCATTTTGTAGGCAACAAGGTTTTAAACTGAGTTACAGTGACATGACACCTATAAACTTACACACTTCCAAGTGTTCTGGATGTTATCAACATTTTAACTATTTGAGGACAGGATGAGTCAACAGAAGGAAGCTTACAGGACCATTTTTATCCCAAATATCCCTAATCCTGGATACAGAAAGTTCTTAGGAATATACGGTAAACGATAGCCTGGGAGATGCCTTATGCAGAAAATGTTTGTCTTATTCCATTTCTGTTGCTATAACAGGATATTCGAGACTGAGTA
Source organism: Sapajus apella (assembly GCF_009761245.1). Lineage (NCBI taxonomy): Eukaryota > Metazoa > Chordata > Mammalia > Primates > Cebidae > Sapajus > Sapajus apella. The sequence goes on from NW_022437013.1 coordinate 7,089,554, forward strand.
AGTTATAAAGAAAAGAGTTTTATTTAGCTCATGATTCTGAAGGCTAGGAAGTCCAAGATCAGGCAGCCCATCAGGTGAGGGCCTTGTGCTTCTTCAACTCATTGTGGAAAGCAGAAGGGTATATGCAAGAGTCCAAACACTCAAAGCAACCTTGCTTTATAACAGCCTGCTCTTGTGGGAACTAATCCATTCCCTTGAGAAATAAACCCACTCTCCTGAGAAAAAGATTAGTCCATCCTAAAAACCTAATTACCTCTCAGAAGCACTACCTCCCAGCACAGCCACTCTGGGAACCAAGTCTCAACATGACTTTTCGTGGAGACAAATCATATTAAAACCAGAGCCATGTCCTTGTTGCAGTAGCAAGGGTTTCAGGAAATTACTAAAGAGCATTAGCTTTCTTTTTCTCTCTATGACAACCAAATATAATTCTTCAAACCTACCACTTTTTCTGCACAACTTTAAAAACAAATAACCTGTGGTCCCCAAACATTTTCACTGTAGCCATTTCTGTTGCCAGAAAAAAATTAAGATGCTGTTCTTGAATGCACCCACTCCAATCATTGGTAGCCCAAACTAGGACAGCTGCATTGCCAGGAAAGAGGATGTAATCATCAGAAGCCTTTCAGCCTACTAGTGTGAATTATTATAACTCTGGACAAGCAGACAACTGGCTGTTTCCAAAGAGACTCTGTTCCAGCTGCTCATAGTAATCAATCACCCTGGTTATTACTGAACTGTGGTGACTATGTGCTTGATCCCATGTGGGTGCCAGTGCTGTCCACTCAGTTCAGACAGGAGATTTGGTTGGTGGGTGTATCTGGGCTTCTGGGAAGACTTCCCTTGGGCCTCAAGGAATTTCTATACTGGTTTAATTTTCTTCTTCACGTAATTTGCTCTAGGTGACTGTTGCTGCAGACAGAAGGTTGGTAAAGGAGACTTACACACAGAGAGGGGTGAGAGCTAGCTAGGTCTACAAGCTCTCAGACACTAGTGTTGGACAAACACCACTTTTTTGTTCATCTTTGTCTGAGACAGTCACAGTGGCTTGAGCACCACACTAGAGGACCCGTTTGGGAAGCGGGGAGCCTAAAACTGGGATGCAAACGCTGATACCAAGACTGCTTCAGAGGCTCCTTAGCACATACCTCTTACAGCAGGCAGTATGGGATTGAGCAGGCATGCAGTCTCTGAGAGGGTCTGATTTCCTTCACCATGCATGACGATGGCTTGGCTGATCTTTATCTTAAGCAATTTCATTTTCTGCACTTAACTGGGGCCATAATTTGCTTTGAGAGGTAACTAAAATGATCCACACATGTCTGAACTTTATTTATTGCACCAGAACAAATTTAGATATTAGAATCTTGGTAACCACAGACCCTTTTTATTCTGAAGATAGATTTGGGCATTAATGGGAAAAATTCTGAATAATTAGGTCATTTGTTGCAATTACTAAACAGAACATGGGTAGAGCAGATTTCTGCTTTGTTAAGGAGTAGTCTCTGAATTCCGGAAAGTAAAGTAGAAGACCGTGTAAAGGAAAACAGCCAGATACCAGTGTGACTTTGAAGTCCTTCCCTCTCACCATTTTGAACCTCTGCTTGCAATAGTGAAGTGTGGTGTGGCATACAGGTGTGAGACAAAAGTACTGAGAAAAATATGTCCTTGATTTCCTTGGGTTTCTACCCATCTTTCCTTTGACCACGGTTTTTCTCATCCTAGAATCCTTCCAGATGCCTGTCCTCAGCTTCATCTTCTAAAGGCTTTGTTTTTATCTGGCTATCACAGATGAAAAGAAGCTATTAAACCAGTCTGATAAATTAAGGACGAATGGCTTCATATTTGGACCCAGCCCAGGGATATTTTTATTTTACTAAGTTTGTTTGCTAAGACATAAAACAATGGAACTATAATATTAGAGTTTGACACATTGGAGCCAATGGGCTATTGAGATTGTTGAGGGCAGAAGAGTGTTTAGCAAGATCCCTCTCATGATATACCCTCTGGAGGAAATTCTGTAGCCTGATTCAAAGAGCCCAGGCATGAGCCAAGCACAGAGTTGAAAGCCCCTCCCAGTGAAGCATCTTGTTAGGTACGTGGCTCATGTAAAGAGACCACCAGGCAGGCTCTGTGTGAGCAACATGGCTGTTTATTCACCCGTGTGTGGGTGGGCTGAGTCTGAAAAGAGAGTCAGTGGAGGGTGGTGGGATAGGAGTTGGTTTCACAGGTTGAGGCAAGTGGTCAGTTAAAGGTGGTAATCTGTTTTAGGGAGGGGAAGGGTGTCATGGGATACATGATCACAAGGGCAGGGGTCATCTATTACAAACAGGCAAGATCATAAAGGTGGGGGTTATCGGTTGCAAGCAGAGGGGAGGGTGAAGTAAATTACATAGTTACAGGAGTGAAGGTCTTGAGAAACCTAGTGTCTGGGGGGAACTTCCACAAGGCTGAGCAGGAACAATGGTTGAAGTTTACAGGGAAAGAGCAATTGGTTGAGGCAGGAACAAGTTGTTTCACTTCTCTTTGTGGTCATCTGGTTATTTCAGACTTTCTGGCTCCTGGGTACCATGCAAAGATGTATGTGCGGGTCACCAAGGCTATAATGACCAGGCTTGGACTTGGAGGCTAGGCACATCTCACCATACAGTGCTGGCCTGTAGAGCATATTTCCATGCTATGGAAATAACTATCAGAAATAGCTCTGTTATCTTGATATCTGGCAGGATGGAGGTAGGTTTGATCACCTATGGAGGAGGATCCAGGCCTATGGCCGCCTGTTCACCTCTGGAAATATAACTATAGACACCTGAAGTCTAGAAGACGGAAAGTGCTGCTCAGGCTACAATTAGTGTCACTAACCTGGAGATGACCTTGCAGGTGTTCTACTGATTACTCCTTCTTACATAAGATAATAGTTCAAGATCATAAGAACTATTATTAATTGAGCATGTACCAGAGTATTAGGCACTGTGCTAAGTGCTTGTAGCACAGTTTCATGTAATCTTCACAAACAGCATATGAGAAAAGTAGTAGTTGCCATTTTGCCATGAGGCTCAGAGAAGCTTAAGTATCTTCTCCACACAGCTGGCTGACAGCAGAACTAGGATACCAGCTAAGGTCTGTCTGGCTTCAGAGCCCAACTTGTTAACCAATACATTATACTGTTCAATTCCCAATCTTGATCTAGGAAAATAGAAGTGGGATCAGGGGAGGAATGCCAGCGAGTTCAGTAAGCATTTTGAATCACAGGCTGTGTACAGATTTTTCAGAAACGTAATTTGTTATTTAAGTACAGACGAAAGCTATAGATGTTTCTTAAAACTGTTGGCTCTGTGGCTTAAAGAAGACCTTGGGAGATTGTTTTAATGAATAGGCAAGACATATTTTAATTAGCATAACAGTTGTTTGTAAATGGCAGTTGAGGGAGCCTGCAAACAATTTGTTCACCGGTATTTTATTAAACTTCCCTTCTGTGATCGTATAGACATTTTATTTGCATTATGAATGAGCGAGAGAGAATTTGCTAGGGGAAGGACGATACATGCCAATTTTGACATCTTGAATATTGAAATTGTTGCTTTTCTCCTTGAGTAGCAGAGTTAACAGTTTCAAATAAGGTGCTGAGGGAAGGATCACCATTTGCTTATCACGGCCAAGAGAGTGATCTTCAGTGTTTGAAGTACAAACATACTGGTACAATTGACCAAGGACAATCAACAGGTTTCAGTAGATCCCAAATGAAGTGTATCAAAAGAACCCAATGGCTTGGGGAAAACGTCATTCCAAGGAAAGTGTAAACATGAGAACTTGAGGGATCTTGGTTTCAAACCCTCCAATCTAGTCATATAAGCATAATGGACCCTTAGGACTAACCCCAACACCCATCATAGGGAGAGGCTCTATCTGAGGGCAGGGTGAGTAGGCAATTGCTGTTTGCTGCTGTTCCTGCACAGGCAATATCTAAGAAACCTTGTTAGATAACATCTGCTGCTGCTGCATAAGTGACTGCCCACTGGGCATCAGTGGTTTGATAAATGATATCCTAGCACTTGGACACTAGGAACATTCTCATCTGTAAGCGATTGTACTGGTAGTAACTCCCCAGAGCTAATGATGCCAAGGTTTTTCTGTGTAGGATCCCAGCTGCTGAGTGGAGAGAACTTGGCTGTCCTATTAAACAGAGTAAAAGTAAAGGAGCGTGCTAGGGAGAAATCTTCCCTGATTCAGTGGGTTCACTGAATACATACATGTTACCATTTACAGGAATCACCCTACCTTGTATTATTCCCGGGTCATACGGTCCATCAGGATTTCCAGGCACTCCCGGATTCCCAGGTATGGAATGAGGCCAAAGAAAGCCACTAAACACTCTTGTAAGGGCCATGAGGCAGAGGAAACAGAGGATGACCCTGTAGGGTTTGGAGATCCACATTCCTCCTGAGGGCAGCCTTGGAGATTGAGGACATAGAATGGCTGCTGGAGAGGGTGGTGTGGGGAGGTAAGACTAGGAGAGGCTCTCCAAGAGACTGGGATTCTTGACTGAACGTCACAATTCATACCTAGCACAATGACTTTCCTTTCCTCTCACTGCTTACATTTGGGTTTTCAGGCCCTAAAGGGTCCCGTGGCTTCCCTGGGACCCCAGGCCCACCTGGATCACATGGAAATAAAGGAGAGCCAGGGAGTCCAGGATTGGTTCATCTTCCTGAACTACCAGGTAAGAAAAGGAGCATCTTCGCTTCTGTGTGTGTATGTGTGTGTGTGTGTGTGTGTGTGTGTGTGTGTGTGTGCGCGTGCATGCACGTGAGTGTATTTGGGTTGTGGTAGCCCTCTGCCAATTACAGGGAGCCAAGTTTGCTCTCTGGTGTGGGTACAATGGTTTAATTTCATACCCTGGCAAGGCAGAGCATACAGGTATAGAATGACAGCATATTAGAGCAATAAGTACCATTCAAAATCAGCCGGGGCAACTTCTTACTTTCAGATGAGGAAACTGAGGCCCAGATGGGAAGTGACTTGTCCAACCTCACTAAACCACTAGTGACAGAGCTAGGACTCTACCAGGTTGTCTGCCTGCCAGTTCTATGAATTTCCTAGATCAACTCCTTAAGGGTCAGAGAAAGAGATTGAGATCAGTCAGAGGGAAGTTATCCATTTCTATCCCTTTTCTCACACTCTTTTGTTCCAACTTGAGCTTCATGATTCTACACTGTACCAGTGGTCCTCAAACTGTACTCCATGGGCCAGCATCAGCATCACCTAGGAACCTGAAAATGCAAATTCTCAGCATCTCCACAGGATCTGCAGATCATAACCTCTGGGTATGGCCCCAGTTATCCGCGCGTTATCCTGGGTGATTGTGATGCTTGCTCAGGTTAGAGAACCCCAACTGCTCTAGGGCTTGGGGCTCATATTGGACCATGCGCTCCAGGGTCCCCTCTACCACCCTGTCTGCACCCAAGAAGAGGGAGGCATGACAGCAGAAGCTAGAGAACTCCAGAAGAGGTTGAGCTTTTCTCAGGATGCTACCGGGTGGCCTGTGTTCCTCAAAAACTATAGGACCCTCAGGAGCAGGTGTGGAGCTCCGACCACAGCCCCACCTCCCAGAATTAGAACCTCCTCCAGGTCAAGGGGCACAGTCCCTGCCTTTACACAAGGCGTCACGGGAACAGAGAGCCTCATGACCTTTAAGAGAAGTGACATATATTATTAATATGTTAGCTTTTATATCAGAAAAATCTGTCTTAGAGATCTGTACCCAGACAAATTGCTTCTAATCAGCCACGGTCTTTTATGTTTGCCTTTTTACATTTAGGATTTCCTGGACCTCGTGGGGAGAAGGGCTTGCCTGGGTTTCCTGGGCTCCCAGGAAAAGATGGCTTGCCTGGGATAATTGGCAGTCCAGGTTTACCTGGTTCCAAGGGAGCCACTGGTGACATCTTCGGTGCGGAAAATGGTGCTCCAGGGGAACAAGGCCTACAAGGATTGCAAGGGGACAGAGGATTTATTGGAGACTCTGGCCTTCCAGGACTCAAAGGTGACTCTTTTTGCCCTACTTATTTAACAATCTATAGGAATCCTCACATTAATTCATATACTTGTATGAATACTTGCATAAATCTAGGGTGATGGTTTAATTAAGGGGTTAAAATGAAATACTTTATTCTGTCCCTCCCTTTTGGGAAGTTTTCGTTAAATAGCCTGAGTCGACTTTACTGTCTTAGTAATTCCAAAAGTGACCATAACTAATAATCAAATTTCTTGCAAAGGCTGGGTTACAACTGGGAATAGCAACAAGGCTGGAGCTGAGGAGACAGTGGCACCTGAGATGAGTCCTGGAAGTTGCTTTGCTGACCTAGTCACTGTGTTCTCTCCAGGCTATGATCACTTACCCTTCTCTTTCATCAGGTTTGAATGGGAAGTCTGGCTTGCTGGGCCCCAAAGGTGAGCGGGGCAGCCCCGGGACACCAGGACAGGTGGGAGAGCCAGGCACCCCAGGATCTAGTGGTCCATATGGCATCAAGGGCAAATCTGGACTCCCAGGAGCTCCAGGCTTCCAAGGTACTTCAGGTAAGTCCTTCAGAGGAGGAGTCCCACCTTGACAGACTTCAGCTAGACCCTGGGCCCAGAGCGCTCTCGGGGGAAGAGGGCAATAGCAGCAGTGGGGCATGGTCAGAATTTAGAATGAGACTTGACTTTCCTAAGCTCTCAAGTTTCAAATCTCAAATCACCCTTGTAGCACCAAGCAGAACAGACTGCTGCAGGTTAGCTTCCAAACTATTGCCACAAATCTCTCCCCACCCACTCCTCCATGGCCTCACGCCCAATTTTCAGGATTCAACTCTCCCGACCTCCCCAGTTAGAGAAGCCACCCTCATCATTGAGGGGATCTAGCCCATCTCTGCTGCCTTCACTGAGGCTGTGGGCAGCCTGCTTTGGGTTGGGGAGAAGTTTGAGCAGAGTTTGGCCACACCAGCAGCCTGCCTGTCAGGCGAGCATACCTCCAAGGACCCACAGCCAAAGCATCTTTTACTCAGCTGTGGGGCCTGACACCTGTTGCTTCCAGACTGGTGTTTGCAGCTTTGCCTTTTTCTTGCATCGCCCTTCTCACTCTACTTTGGTGACTACCCCATTCCCCACCACCCCTTATTCCTGGCCTAGTGACTGAAGTGGAGTTATTTGCAGAGCCATTAATGTCCTTTTTATCTCCTTTGTCTCTCTGTGTTTCTGAGATCTTCACATAGGCTGCCTAAGTAAGAAAACACAGCACACAAGCTCACAGACGACTAACACCCCCACTGGCTCTGCCACTCAGGAGTGTATCTGATTATACACTATAACATGGCCTTGCTTACAAGGCCAGGGATCCCCGAGCTCCTGCTGTGGGGTTGGCTCCCATTGAATTTCCTTCCCTTGTTGTGGAGTCCCCTTCACAGCCTCCCATTTGAATTCTGGGGCTTGTGGCTACTTGATGCTTTTCAATCCATAGAAATCCAAGTCAGCCATTCATTTGGGTCCCTGGGGACCCAAATACCTCTGTCGTCATTGATTTAATCCTTTCATTTTTTAATTTCCTTGCTTTGTACCTGAACATTCCACTTTGGCAGCAGCTCAGGAGGTTAATCCCATTGACCAACTTTAAAGCGTGGTGAAAGACTTCCCAGAATACCTAGGAGACCAAATGGGCCTTGTGGGTTTCTACAGTACTTGGCACTAGGGGGTCTTTCAACCTTAATGCCAAGGAACTGGCTGACTTAACGGCTTGCTTGAGGGATTAAAAGGGCAGCCCTGTATCCAAGGCTCCCTGGGAGGCTGAAACAACAGCTCAGCTTTAACCTCTACTTCAGGATTGGCTCAGGAAACAGCCATTGTGGCATGATTCGGACGAAGTACCAGGAAACTGGAGCCTAGTTGCCACCCTGGCTTCCCAGAGCTCCATTCAGGGGCTAAAGCATAAACCACATTCACAAAAGGACAAGAAGTTATCATCAGAAGGGGTTTTCTCTCACTGCCAGCTACTGTGCCATGCTAGAATTAATAGCCATTGGTGTGGTGCTCTGGGTAGTAGATACTAATGCTTCAGCCAACTGAGAACTCTGCCTGTTAGCAGTTTGCATGTGCCATTGTTAAAGAGCCATTTACAAAACACAGCAAGCGAAATGAATCAGAAGCTGTGATATAGGCAGTGGCCCAGATCTGGCCAAAGCCTCACTTCAGAGCTGTCCTGTGTTCTCTCCTTTGCTGATTCAGGACATCCCGGAAAGAAAGGAACTAGAGGAGAGAAAGGTATTCCCGGATCAGTTGTAAAGAAAGGGCTGCCAGGGCTGAAAGGCCTTCCCGGAAATCAAGGCCTAGTAGGACTGAAGGGAAGCCCAGGCTCTCCAGGGATCACTGGGTTGCCAGCCCTCCCTGGACTCAAGGGTAAGTGATCAGTGAAGTGAGCAGTGGATGCCAAAAAGGAGCATTTCAGCTGCCCAGCTTGCTCCTTCCTTACTGCCTGGGAATGCGGAATGGGGAGGGAGTTGGACAGAGCTTTTTGTGGCAAGATAGTTGGACAAGGCTCGTGCTAAAGGGGACCTCTGCCCAAGGTGAGTCACCCTCACTGCCTGCCGCGTGGAACACTAGGCTGAGTATCATGGTCAACAATGCCCAGGGCAGTACCAGCCACACTGGGTTTACTCATTTGCATAGTCCTACCATGGAGTCTGATAGTACTGACTTCCTATGATTGCCTTGATAGCCATTGGTGGTTGGGCTGGTGGCATCTCTATTTTAAACCAGAGAAACTGAGTGGTTTAATGTCATACAACTGGTTAGCAGCAGAACCAGGCTAAAGCTCAGCTCCTTGCCTCCTGCCCCTAGGTTTGTTTTTTTCCTGTGTCACACATGAGCTATATAACTTGGTGATTCATAAGAGAGGGGCCCGCTTTTTTTTTTTTTTTGAGACAGAGTTTCGCTCTTTCAAGTGAAGTGACACTGCAACTTCTGCCCCCCAGGTTCAAGCCTCAGCCTCCCTGCCTCAGCCTCCCAAGTAGCTGGGATTATAGGCACCTGCCACCACGCCCAGCTAATTTTTGTATTTTTAGTAGAGACAAGGTTTTTCCACGTTGGGCAGGCTGGCCTCGAACTCCTGACCTCAGGTGGTACACCCACCTCGGCCTCCCAAAGTGCTAGGAATACAGGTGTGAGCCACTGCGCCCGGCCAAGAGGGGCCGACTTCTTTCCTTTGTATTGTATCGTGCCTGTCCCTATTCAGGAAGATAGCATAATGTGTAATGAATAAGAGCTTGGTAATGACTAAGACTTTGGAGTTAGAGAAACCTGGGTTTGAATTCCTTCTCTGCTGACTTTGGGCATGTTATTCAACCTCTCTGAGCCTCCATTTCCTTGTATGTAAAGTGGGAGTAATAATAGAAGTTCTTATTTTACCACAGGAGAGAAGGGGTCTGTTGGATCCTTAGGTTTTCCAGGAATACCAGGTTTTCCTGGTATTCCTGGAGCAAGAGGATTAAAGGGGATTCCAGGATCAACAGGAAAAATTGGACAATCTGGACGCCCTGGTACTCCTGGTGAAAAGGGTGAGATGGAGAATTGAATTCTGGAGCTGCTGCCCATGCTTTTCAATATATATATTTTGGTTGTTGACTTGGTCATTCTTGTGGTTTGTATCAGCTCCATGTTAGATAATAAAATTTTGGGCTTCTGAATTCTGTCCTTTTAAACCAAAAGACCTAATCCCCTCTGAGTTAACACTGTATGTTAGAGGCCATGTGTGCCCATCCCCAGATGACCAGTGGTAGAGGTTTTTAAGTAGAGTCTAAAGTTGCTGATGGACTTGGTATGTGTAGAAAAGGACATACACAGAAATGTAAAGTTGGGGGAATAGGGGTGGGGAATAAGATGGAAAGGCCCCAAAAAAGGGCCGTGGTGGTATGGGAAGAAATGATGTGAAAGGTCAGCCTTTGCCTGACCCTGTATCTAAGCTCTCTTTCTCACACTGATCTCTATCCCTGCAGGAGACAGAGGCAATCCAGGGCCAGTCGGAATACCTAGTCCAAGACGTCCAATGTCAAACCTTTGGTTCAAAGGAGACAAAGGCTCTCAAGGCTCAGCAGGATCCGATGGATTTCCTGGGCCTAGAGGTGCTGGGGCAGGGAATGGATAGGAGAAATGCCCAAGAAAGTTTTCACAACCAAACCTGGCTTCTTTCCTGAGCAAAGGCCCTGAAGTACTGCCCCCCACCATCCCCACCCCAGGGCAGCAGTGTGCCTGGCAGCAGGGAGTTCAAGAAGGCTGCCTCCTTTGGGACTGAAGGCTGCCTGGATTTTGAGACTGCCATTTGTCATTGCCACTGTAGAACTGAGGTTTTCAACCGCAGGCAGTGGTACCCCTGGAGGAGCCTGAGCACTGTGCTGCTTTCCCAGCGTTGGAGCTGAAGCGGCCCTGTTGGTGCCTCATAAGGCTGAAAGCATCTCTCCCTACTTCACCTCTGCCCTCCAGCTAATGGCTCCCTGAGCCTGCACTTGACCTGTGACGTAGGATACCTGCACCTCCACGATCAGGATTTTTCTTGCCCAGTGTCCTTTTTCCAAGTCTTTTTATTTCTTTTACAGGTGACAAAGGAGAGGCTGGTCGATCTGGGCCACCAGGCCTGCCTGGAGCTCCCGGCCTCCCAGGCACTATCAAAGGAGTTAGTGGAAAGCCAGGGCCCCCTGGCTTCACGGGAATCCAGGGCTTACCTGGCCTGAAGGGGTCTTCCGGGATCACAGGTTTCCCAGGAATGCCAGGAGAAAGTGTTAGTGTGACCAGATTTTTGTCTTTCCACCAGAAAAGGCCCTCCATCTCAGGGGGAAATATCCCCACTGACGACCTCTCTGATCCCAGCTTACTTTTCAGGCCCTTCTCCCACGACATCCTCAGAAAGAGCTCTCTCCTTGAGTCTGACAGATCTTCCCGCCCTTTCCTGAAGATCTCTCCCTCTGTTCTTTTGTTCACATCTCCCCAACATGGCAGATCCTTCTCTTGCCTTTGCAGTTATCCAATATCTGCTGCCCTTCAGGCAGCAGCCCAGGAACCATCTCCTCCAGGAGTCCCTGAGCTCCCACCATGCTGACACTCTATACTTCACTGCTGACATCAATTCTAGTTGTTTCTGTGTGTGTCTGACTTCCTCAATGAGACTGTTAGGGCTTGAAAACAAGAACTACCTTGCCTGCTTTTTTCTCTGTACCCCACTGCCAGCATTTCATGTTGAGCCTGGCACATTGTAGGAATTTAGTAAAAACTTCTTGATGTTTTGCTAGAAAGGTCTTTGAAGCTCCACAAGGGGCAGCGACTAGCAAAGAATCAAGTCTAGCTTCTTACAAGGCAAGGTGGAAGAGGTGGTGGCTTAGCAATGAGACCAACCTGGATTTGAAACTCAGCTCCATTGCTCATTAGCTCTGTGATCTTGTGCATACTGTTTACCTAAACCTCACTTCCCTCATCTGTAAAAATTGGGAATAATCTTTAAATCACCCTCAGACAGTAGGGAGGGTTAAGTGACATGACACACGTAAAGTTCTTGACATTGTCTCTGGCACATGGCCAGCACTGCATAAATAGCAGCTTTATCTAAGGATGTCAATGAATTGAATTACAGAAGACCTGTGTTCCTTGCAGGCAAAGTCCCTGAACTTCAAAAGTTGTCAGTCCATCTGGTGGAGAGAACATGCTTGTGCACACACACAAACATACACACACACACACACACACACACACACCCCTGAAGCAATTGAAAATAAATAGTGCTCGACTGGATAGTCCTGACTACTTACATTCTACGGGAATGAAAACAAAGTGGGAATGCATTCTGGAAGGAGTCCCAGTGTGAACAGAGGCTCAGAATTAGAAGATAATGGCAATGTGCCTGATGAAGCCAGGCAAGGAAGCAGCCACAATGGAGGGGTGTTCTGGGTAGTGGTCCAGTGCACACAGTGACCCAGCCTAGTACTCAGCCTCCTGCCCAAAGTACTAAGTTGCATATATCTTTACTGGATACTGGGTACATCTCAAAATAAACCAAAACTGTAGCAAATATCAAGAAGAGAACTGTGCTGATGGCAGCTGACATGGCCACTTCCCAGACTCAGATAGTGTGTTGGACATTAGCCAGTGAAGGCAGATTTTCTTCTGAAAATGGTAACATTTGCCCAAATTCAGACTCCAGCACCTGTGCACATACTGTCTGCTATCTGGTGGTAGAAAGACCTTGTGTTCCTTGCGGAACTTGTGGCAGAGGGCTAACCCTGCATAGTGAAGCAAAACTTCTTCCTATGCATAATGGCTCCAGAGCTTTGGCAAGGACAGTGATACCCAACTGTGTATTGAGTCCATAGAGTGTCTGGCCTAACTGTCATGTTCTGTATTTTCCAAGAGACTCACTAGAGTGGCCACACTTTGACTTCCTAAGATTCCCATTTTGATGAGCAGTAGGAAGTTATGAATGACAAGATGAGGATTAGTCTGCAGATCGAATCCTTCCCCTACAAACCCTAAGTATGTGCTCTGCCCTTTGTTCATCACCTTCCCATTTGCAGGGTATAACGACCCCACTTCCGGCCCACAGTCCACCCGTGCCACAGAATACATGCTAGACATCTCTCAGGCAGTGGCTTAGTGAGGGGTGAGGGACTAAAAGTATGGACAGCCCTGAGCTCTGGGCAGAAGTGATGATTCCCATTTTGCTTTGAAGGGTTCACAAGGTATCAGAGGGTCACCTGGACTCCCAGGAACATCTGGTCTCCCGGGCCTGAAAGGTAAGGAGCATTTGTTTCTTTTAATGTGTTTTTCTAGAGCAAGGTGGATTTCTAGCAGACCCAAGGGTCTCTTGTGAGAGGTAGCCAGGAGACTGTTTAGGGGAAAGTGATTTAATTTACATTTTCCCTTTTGCCAAACCCCCTCTGCAGTTCTTGTTCCTCAAAGACAGTGCAACAAATGGTGGTACTTACCAAGATCTCGCTCTGTGGCTTTCATGGATCCCAGGAAAGGGCTGTCCTTTGGCTTTGGGGTTTTGCCCATCTGCTTTCCAGACTTAGCAGCAGAGGAGAACCTCAGCTCCAGTGTCTTCCTTTGATAAACCCAGCCCACTAGGCAGGAAAATTCTCCATTCTTGCTGGCATGGCATCACTGTACCATTCTGGTGATGTTTGAGGGCCCTGCCTACCATCATCTCTGCCCGTACTGAGCCTAGTGATGTGCTTTCCAATGGAGATATGCTGCATGTAGCAGCATTTCATGCCAGTAGCCTGGTAGCAGCATCCCAGCTCCTGGGTAGTGATTCATCACCTTTTACCCCATAGATAATTTTGTCAAGGAGCTCCTCTGGCTACACTGAATCTGAAAAAAAAATTGTTCAAAAGATCTCAGTGGTGCAAAATGAGCTATAGCTTCTCCTGGTCATTTAAACGATGTCTTGGAATCCTCAGGAGACAACGGCCAGACACTTGAAATTTCCGGTAGCCCAGGACTTAAGGGACAACGTGGTGAATCTGGTTTTAAAGGTAAGGTTGCTATATTTTTGTCTTGTTTGCCTCACAGACTCCTCAAAACTGAGGATTAGAAGGGATTTTGGAGGTCAACCCCAACTTCTGCAGCTTCTATCCAGTGCAGAAAATTTCCTATCGATTCCCCAAGTAAATTAGCCTGCTCTTCCTTACAGACTCCTAGGCTGGCAAAGCTCTTTGGGATAATGGCCTACATCCCCTTAGTTTAGAAGTTGTTATCTAAACTGTCCTTCTCGAACATTTCCACTCACTACTCCCACTTCTGGGAGGATACTTATAACAAATTTACTTGCTTCTCAATTGGAGGATACCTTTCTAATGTTAAAATAGCTGCCACTATCATTTTCAGAGTTTCTTTATTGGTTTTAGCTCCTTCAGCAATTTAGAATCTACTCTTTCCCATAGAGGAATATGCTGCTAGAAATATGGCCTAATCACTTAGCATTTTTCTTGGTTTTATAGGTGCAAAAGGAAGAGATGGACTAATAGGCACCATAGGCTTCCCTGGACACAAAGGCGAAGATGGAGAAGTTGGTGTTCCTGGAGATGCTGGCCTTCCTGGAGCTCCAGGTACCATGCCACATGATAACTTTATTCTGAAAGACTTTGGATTAGCCTCACGCCATGCCCCATTCTAAACCTCTGCCTTGGTTTCACATTTAGGATTTCCAGGGACTACAGGCATCAGAGGAGAACCAGGACTTCCAGGTTCTTCTGGTCATCAAGGGGCAATTGGGCCTCCGGGACTCCCCGGATTAATAGGACCCAAAGGTATGTGTATTTTGGAGTAGACAGTGGGGAAAAGTCTTTCCCTCAATGAAGGACACTAACTACTTTGTCTTAGAAGTTACTAGCTAGTGTTAAGCCATGCCTACAGGAATCATTGGACACAAGGAATCATGGGAAAGGAATATGAAATGAAGGCAAGCAAGCATGAGTGGGAAGAGAAGAATATGGGATCCATGAAGAGAAGAGTTGGCAAGGAAGGCAATTGCCCTGGCATATGTAGCCTTTCCCTGACTTAGAGATTGGACAGTGAGTTTCTGGAACCAGTCTCTGGGAGCTGACCACTCAAGGTCTTGACATTGCTACTCAGAGTTCTTCTTCAAGATACTTAATGAGCTACCATCCTACTCTTAAAGCTGTATTGGTCTCTGATAAGAGTCATGAGAACCTAGGGTGCAGGGTATAGGTTGGGGATGTTTTCTTCTCCCTTAGTGCATTAAGTAAATGCCTCAAAAAAGACCAGGACTAAAATGAGGACCTTGCAATGCCTTTGGGGGCAGGTTGGCTGATGCTTCATGATTCAGAGTTGCTGGAGCCATTTTTGACATTCTCTCCCCTCAGGCTTCCCTGGATTTCCTGGTTTACATGGACTGAATGGGCTTCCAGGCACCAAGGGTACCCATGGCACTCCAGGTTAGGAAGACCCCCAGGGTGAAGAGGAGGGCACCAGCTCTTCCAGAAGCCTGGCAAGGGCTAGCCATGAATTCTCCACTGTGGTGTATCCCATATCCTTGGACTCATAGCTCTCCTTATCAACCTCCAATTTGAGGTCCCTTGATATGGAGAACGAAGAGGACAGGGTTTTTCCTTCTATTCAAATTAACTTTCTTTCTTGTTACTTCAGTACTCTGCCTCTGGTGTCTGCCAGTCAGGCTTCTCAGGCCACAGGCAAGTGAGCTAGGCAGGAAGGCCTCACCTCCACTGAAGTCTGCCCCTACCCTGCATCTCCTCCTAGGACCTAGTATCACTGGTGTGCCCGGGCCTGCCGGTCTCCCTGGACCCAAAGGAGAAAAAGGAAATCCAGGAACTGGCATCGGAGCTCCAGGGAAGCCGGGCCTGAGAGGGCAAAAAGGTGATCGAGGTGAGTCCAAGTCAGGCCTTGTAAAGACTGAGAGAGGCCTTGCTGGTGGAACAGATTTAGGGCACAGCAGGGCCATGTGGCTCACAGGATTAGGCTAAGAGTGTCTTCATATCTCTGGGAGTCTCACAACCCAGTGGGAATGACCGCTGAGAAAGAGAGGATACGCCGTGCTTAGCATTTTCCAGTGAAGACTGTCAGGGCACAGTTCGCCAAGTCCATTTTAGCCTCCAGATTCCCTTCTGCTCTTCCTTACTAACCACAAGGCTCTCTGGCATGCTTGGCCAGAGCTTGGAATTAGTGGCCCTGAGGGCTAGGGCTTGTTCATTTAGTGAGAAGTTGGCTGGCATTTCGTCAGCGTCCAGTGTGGATGGCACTCCCAGGGCCCTGGGAAGACAGTGTGGCTGCTGGGAGAATCCCAAGACTAAGATGATAAATGTCTCAACCGGACAGGATCACAGCATGCCCTCAACTAGAATTTGTTGGGTTTACTAGAAAGCAGGTTCTACCCTAATCTCAGCCCCTGAGTCATCACGTGGCCTGAAGTCCCTTTCTGAGTCTCCTTTTGCCCACCTCTCAAAAAGTAAGAATGACTTGTGTTCTTCAACGTTTCCTCAGGAAAGTTCTAAAAACCTGTATACATTCCACTCCATGTTAACCAGGAAATGAATTCAGCATAGCATCATGGTTAAGAGTATGGGCTATGAAATCAGACTAGCTGGGTCCAAATTCCAGTTATACCTCTCACTAGCTGTATGTCTTTAAACAAGGAAGTTACTTGTTTCTCAATCCCAAATAAGCCCTTAGTTTTCCTTTTCTATAAAATGAACATAACAACAGAACCTACCTCATAGGTTTTTTGAGGAATCAATGAAGACAGAGGTAAGATACACAGAAGCTCAGTGCCTGGCACATAGTATATACTTAAGAATATTATTGCATGTTACCTGGGTAAATCATATTTGCAAAATTTTCTGTTTCTCTTTGCTCTGGGGCTTGAGGTCTCACCACATTTTGTTTATGTGCACGTTTGTGTAATGTGTGTACATTTTCCAGGAACTATATTCATACATTAATTCATTTCCTGCTGCATTTTAAATGGATGTATCTGTTGTTTCTATGTTTCTTCTTCCCTTTGATCTGGACCAAACTGTTCTTTTCTGAAAGCCAGCAACTTCTACAGAGGAAGGGCTCAAAGCAGGGCCTGAACCTGCCCAGAGACTGTCTTCTTTCACAGAACATAGGGAAGACAGGACTGGATAAAAGCACAGGGACATTTTCTTTTGTTTTCAAATCGTGACAGTCATTAGATTATTCATTTTCTTTAGCTATCTGAAATAATAAAATCACAATTACAAATGTAGTAAACAGCACAGGTCAAGAAGGATACATTTCAGCAACATAGCTCTAAGCAAAAAACAAACTTGTCACAAAGGAGTACATTTGGTATGATTCCATAAAGTTCAAAAGTAAGCAAAACCAACCAATACATTGTTTGGGGATATACATGGTCAAACTGAAGAAAGATGATGAACAAAATTCAGGAGTGATTGCCTCTGAGAGGGAGGGAAGGAAGAGGTGGAGGACACAAAAGAAAATTCAAAACAAGTGTCATCTTCTTGAATTAAGTGGTTTAAACACAGTGTTCATTGTATCTGAATTATTATTTGCATAATATTATAAATATTATGTCATATCCTCTCAATCTCTAATTAAAACAATTTCTTTAAAAAGAGTACAAGAAATGGCTGGGTGTGGTGGCTCACGCCTGTAATCCTAGCACTTTGGGAGGCCGAGGCAGGCGGATCACGAGGTCAGAAGATCAAGACCATCCTGGCCAACATGGTGAAACCCCGTCTCTACTAAAAAAAGTACAAAAATCAGCTGGGTGTGGTGGCTCATGCCTATAATCCCAGCTACTCGGAAGGTTGAGGTAGGAGAATCACTTGAACCAGGAAGTCAGAGGTTGCAGTGAGCCAAGATTGTGCCACTGCACTCCAACCTGGTGCCTCCGTCTCAAAAAAATAAAAAAGAGAATATAATACCACCCCATCCCACCCCCACAGGAACCTATCTTTTATTTGACAATGGGAATCAGTGCAATATGATGATTTACTCCTAAGGAAATGTCATAGAGTGGTTGGTGCAGTGGCTCACTCCTGTAATCCTAGCACTTTGGGATGCCATGGCAGGCGGATCACTTGAGCCAGGGAGTTGGAGATCAGCCTGGGTAACATGGTGAAACCCCGTTTCTACAAAAAATACAAAAATTAGCAGGGCATAGTGGCGTGTGCCTGTAGTCTCAGCTCTTCAAGGGGTTGAAGTGGGAGGATCACTTGAGCCTGGAAGGTTGAGGCTGCAGTGAGACCTCACCATATCACTGCACACCAGCCTGGGCAACAGAGCAGTACCCTGTCTAAAACAAACTAACAAATGAAAAACTTCATAGAGCAATCCCTCTCCTTACAATACTATTTAGCTAAATAACTTTCAATGATACTATTTGTTTTCATATTTGCACTAAATATTTAGAGGCTGCGTTTATATATTTTGTTTTTTCAAGGATTTGAAACTGGACTAGTTGGAAAAACGGCTGTTTTGCATTTTCATCTGCTCATTTAAAGTGTTTTATTTTTAAAGAAATGCATGAGCTTTTTGTACTACTTGAAGTCAGTAGTGCCTTTATTTCAGGCTTATTAACACATAAGTGTAATTATAAAATCAAGAAACAGGTAAAGGGAGAAAGAGTCTCCAAACATTGCCATGGGAACTTTTATAATTTGTGTACTGCCCACCACTGCCTACTCTATTACACATGTGGTGTCTTGTTTATTAGTTTTGCATAATTTCAGCATATATATATATAAACTATATATACATAATATGTGTGTATAGCTATATTTTCCAAAAAAAGTATACAATATGTCTTTCTTTTCAGATTTTTACCCTGGGAATAAAGAAAAATCTTTCAAAGGTTCACCAAACCATAAGTAGCAATGCCATGAGTACCACCACCTGGCTTAGTTACTATTTTTCAATTTGTGTTTATTTTTTTCCAGACCTAAGAGACCTACAGAGACTTTTCTCAAAGTTTATTTTTTCCTTGTATAAATTTCAAGATTCAATTAATTAATGAGCTATCTAAAAACACTGGAATTGACCAAGCTACCATCATTTTTATAAATTTTCATGGATTTACTATGTTTTAGATTAATGTGAGAAATTCAGCATGAATATTTTTGCGTTTTTCTTGTCACTAAAGATAAAATTCAACATTAACATTTTTGGATTTTCTTGTCACAAACAAAAATTAAGGATCTCAACCACCAGAACAGTTTGTCAGCCAGTTTGAATCCATTTATCTTCATTTGAATATCTTCTAGAATATCCCAAAGTAATAAATATATCTCTTCCATGCTACATGTATGATATCAACACCTACATCTGTGTTTTCCTGTCAAGATTACCATCTATGTATTTGATCTGTGAACATTAAATAAATCTGTGTGATCAGATGGAAGTTTTGGTTTTGAACATATTACAATAGAAATAGTTCCACAAACTGAAAACATGTTAATCAGTATTAAAATTAGAGCAAATGAGTATTCTGTATCTACTGTAATAAGTGGTTATTCTCTTTGGCCAAAATGGGAGGAGGGATTTAGTACAGAGACATTTGTTATATAGGCAATTAAACAATCACTTGGCTCGTATCATGAATGACCTATAAAATATTGTTTTCTAGTTTGCCTAGAAATTGCAGAAGATAGCCCTAAAAGACAGAGGCATAGCACTCTCGATGCCTCCATTCTGATGGGCCTCGTGTCTGTTCTGATTGGCTAGGGCCTGTGGCCTACCTTCTATAACCTTTGTGCAGCCTCAGACACAACTGGCTAACTTAAGAAATGTTTTTTGACACAGACAGTTTTAAATCACTTTGGAAACTTAAAAGTCCAGGTGTTCAGTCATGCCTTCTTTTCTTTCTGGTTTGGGGGAAATTGGCCTAAAATATTTCCATTACCACTGAGGCTGGGGAGCTAGAGCTTTCCAGTAAAATACAGCTCCAGCTGGAAAAGGGGATTCTCTGAGCCCTTGTCAGTTACATTTGTCTGCTTTCTGGGAAGAAAGGATGAGGAGAGAAGAGCCCTCTGCTGGCGTTCTCTGGTCTGGCTCCTACCTAACTGCTTCCATTTTCTCTGTGTGAGCTTCCATTTTATCTGACAGAGCCTGGCCATCTTCCCGGTACACGGAGCCTATCCAGCCCCTTTTGTTTATTCTTTGCAGGTTTTCCCGGTCTCCAGGGCCCTGCTGGTCTCCCTGGTGCCCCAGGCATCTCCTTGCCCTCACTCATAGCAGGACAGCCTGGTGACCCTGGGCGACCAGGCCTAGATGGAGAACGAGGTAAAGACAGGATGCCCAAAAGAGGACTGGCCACCACCTTTGTCTGACATTTGGGGAAGTCATGTGTACAGCACAGCCAAGTCTCTGATGCTGGACACACCTGGGCATGTTTGGCTTCACATCCCTCTCTGAGCTGGGACATAGGGGACTAGAGCCAGGTGCATTTTGCTAAAAAATGATTTGGGAAAATCTGGGCATTAGAACCCCACAGATGGTGAGGGAACAGTCTCTGTCCTGGGAATGGGCTTTGGCATGCTATCAGTCTCTAGGCCTTCAGCAGTGGCCACCACCTGCTCACCTGCCCCTTGCCCCTCTTCCAATCTTATCCCTAGGCCACCCAGGCCCCCCTGGGCCCCCAGGTCCCCCTGGGCCATCCTCGAATCAAGGTGACACCGGAGACCCTGGCTTCCCTGGAATTCCCGGACCTCAGGGGCCTAAGGGAGACCTAGGAATTCCAGGTTTTTCTGGCCTCCATGGAGAGCTAGGACTGAAAGGTATGGCTGCTTGGCTGGCTGCCAGGCCCTTCCCGACTTCGCAGCCAGGACTCCTTCTTACTGTCCTGTGAAAATGGGCCGGTGGCTGATGCTCTTCCCTACCTCACCCCTGCCTATCCTCCACCCCTACCACCCCTGCCATGCCAGGACCTGACTTGCTTCCTTTGGACTTTGTCAGGCATGAGAGGTGAGCCTGGCTTCATGGGGACTCCAGGCAAGGTTGGGCCACCTGGAGACCCAGGATTTCCCGGGATGAAGGGGAAGGCAGGGCCAAGAGGTAAGTTGAGAACATGTGCTGGGCTGATCCAGAGCTCGAGGGAGGGGCCTGGTGGTAAGGCTCCTTCAGGAGTCATTGCTCACCACACCAAGAAAGCCTGGATGCCTGAAGCAGCTGGATCAAGCTCCCCCAGGGATGCAGTTTCTCTACCTTGGGGATCCCTCAGCTTCTATCACCTCCCAGGACTGAAGACCACTGCTGCCTTGTCACCATGGATCCTGCTGCTGACTGCCTTTCTCTGTGTTATCTCTGCATTAGTGGGCATTGGGTTTGCACTCAGATCACCACCCACCCGTTTGCTCAATTCAGAAATAAAAAGCTATCCTTCCCATCCTTTCCCACCCCCACTCACACACATGCAATCTATTAGCAAGCCCTGATGCTTGTACCTCCTAAATGTGCCTTGCATCTGTTCCCTTCCCAGTACCTTGGCTGCTCTCCCCAGATCCAAGCCACCAAGAGTTCTCATGCAGCATCCTTCCTTTCCCCATCCTAGTGATCATTTTTCCACACAGTAGCCAGAAAGAGCTTATAAAAACGTAAATCATCCAGTGGCTTCCCATGGCATACGAATGAGCTAACTGTGCCGATAAAGCCCTGTGTGATGCCTCCTTCTTCATCCTCTTCGCCATCCCTTCCCCTTTGCTGCTCACTGTGATCCTGCCACACTGGCCTCTTTCAGTTATCCAAAAACACCAAGTCCCAGCCTACCACAGGGCCTTTGCACATGCTACTTCTACTTCCCAGAGTGTACTTGCCCCTCTACTCTTTAAATAGCAAAGTCCTTCTAATATTTCAATGGTCTCGGTTTAAATGCCACTGCTTGCAACAGGTCACCGATCACTCTCTAAAACTGATGCCTCCACTCTATACCACCCTGTGCTCCCTCCCACTGTCCCTGTGCTAGTCCTTTCTCCACAGCATTTCTCCCAACTTTCACTCAGATTAACAGTATTTGTTGAGTTGGGCATTGTTCATCTTTATAACCAGACTATAGTCTCCATAATGTCTGTCCTATTCACTGCTCTATCCCCAGACCTACCAGGAGCCTGGCATATAGTAAGCACTGAAGAAATACTTGTTCACTGACTTAGTAGGCAAATAACACTATTGGAAAGGCAGCTGCCTGGTGCCGGGTTCCTAGGCTGGGATCCAACTGAACCTCTGGGATTAGAAGCATCCCCTCAGCCTCCCTGGCACTGTGTTCTAGCTAGTGGGTAAACCAGCTACCCAAGCCCTGAGCCAAGGCTCAGCTCACTATATTAGCAGCAAATGCTTCCTGAATGCCTATCACCCACTGGGCCCTGTGCTGGGTCCTGAGGAGGCATGATAAATATGACCCAGTTTCTGCCGCCCTCCTGGAGCTACCCAACCACTGGGGAGAAAGATGTATAAAGAAGGCATTGGGTAATACACACAGTGCCATCCTGGAGATATCTAGATATCCGGTGGGGACAAACAGGGTAGAAAGCTGTTGATTGCAAGACAGTAAAGAATGCCTCTGGGGCCTCACCCCCCACCCTGACCTCCTCTGCCTCACCCTGATGTTCTCATTTCCCCCACCTGTCAACAGGCTCTTCTGGCCCCCAAGGTGCTCCTGGACAAACACCAACTGCAGAAGCTGTCCAGGTTCCTCCCGGGCCCTTGGGTCTACCAGGCATCGATGGCATCCCTGGCCTCATTGGGGACCCTGGGGTTCAAGGACCTATAGGTCTACAAGGTGAGGAGGGTGCCAGAGAAAGGAGATTTCTTGGGAAGTTGAGACAGTTTGGCTGAAAGAATGGCTTGGACGTCCATCTCCAAGGGTGTGCCTTCATCAAGCATTGCTTCTGTTCCTTCACAAAGCTCCCATGCATCCTGTTGGGGAGAAGAATGGCCAGCAGGACCAGCAGGGTGGTGGTTGTACTTGGTACTTGGCTTTAGAGGATGTGAGGGCAGAGCAAGGCCGCCCTCTCGAGGCCACTCCAGACCACTCATCTCTCTCTAACGTGCTGCAGAGAGATGGAGGGAGTGTGGTTGTGAATAAATGGCCACAGGAGACAATGAAGAAACTCTAAAGCTTGGGGACAGAAAACCTGGCAAGCTTTGCCACAATTGGAGTAAGTTAGAAGTCTCTCTGAGTCTTGGTGTCCCCTTCTCTTCTTCTTTTTTTTTTTTTATGGAGACTTGCTCTGTCACCCAGGCTGGAGTGCAGTGGTGTCATTTCACCTCACTGCAACCTCCATCTCTGGTGTTAAAGTGATATTCCCACCTCAGCCTCCTGAGTAGCAGGGACTATAGGTGCATGCCACCACACCCAGCTAATTTTTGTATTTTTAATACAGACGGGGTTTCCCCATGTTGGCCAGGCTGGTCTCAAACTCCTGACTTAAGCCTGTCTCAGCCTCCCAAAGTGTTGGGATTACAGGCATGAGCCATCACACCCAGCCTTAGTGTTCTCATTTCTGATATGGGATGCTTACAGTTGCCCTGCAGAATTTCCAGTGTTGCTGAGAGGATGAGAAGTGGACATGAACGGGGTCAGAAAGGCCAAGTCGAGGGCACTGCCCCAGGGCAGAGATGCCCCCGTGAACTAAGAACTAGCCCAGGAAGCACACCAAATCAACCGCCAGTGCACCATCTCCTAGCAAATCTTGGGCATGACACACAACTCCCCTTTCCTGGGGAAGGCGCCTCTACAATGAATACCCTCATTTGGGCTTTCTTTCCCGCAGGCTTCAAAGGTTTATCTGGCATCCCTGGCAAAGATGGCCCCAATGGGCTCCCAGGCCCACCTGGGGCTCTTGGTGATCCTGGTCTGCCTGGACTGCAAGGCCCTCCAGGATTTGAAGGTCTGATGATGTCACATTAGGAGGCGGGGGGGAGGGGTCTGGGAGGATTTGAGGCTAGGGTGTGAGTAAAACTTCAAGTCTGAAACTTAGTAAACCCTGTGGTAGAGCTTGACACTCCTAAGAGGCTCAAAAACTGGGCTCTAAGTCCATTCACTCCCCACTACCCTCTGAGCCTGTGAAGGGATGCCCTACATTCCAGAAGGCAAAGGACTGTTCCAAATCCTTTTCTGGACTCTCTTCCAGTGCTTAAAAGATCTGACTTTATACTACAGATGGCCCTCTGCCCTGTACCTCCCCTTTTCTACCCGGGGATTCTGACACACATGGGAGGGGGATGTTCAAGGGTGTGGCTGTCCATATACCTCTTCTATTTATGTCCCACTTTATATCAGGGATGACAAATTAGTTGTCCTGACTAGAGAACAGCTCAGAGGCTCTGTGGGAAACTGTGGCAATTGATTAGTCATGTCTGTCATGGGCAGGAGATGAGGGAAATATTTTACCCTGCTAAACCTAACTCTGCATTCCATGCCTCTGATTCAGCAGCTACATAGTTACCTCCTATGAGGGCCTGCAAGGCTGGACCTGAGAAGTGTCCCTCTCCACACCCTAATCCCCACTCAGAGAGACCCCAAGGCCAGGTGGCTATAGGAAGGAAGCTTAACAATGTACTTTGAAAAGTGGGGCCTCTGTAGCTGGATACATCTGAGATAGAGTTGTAGCTCTACCACTTAATAGCTGTAGGACATCTGAGCCTTAATTTCCTCATCTAAAAATTGAGGTGGTAATACCATTTCTCAGGGTCATTGTGAGGATTGAGTGAGATAACACACATGTATAACATGCCTTGCACAATGCGTGGCACAATGTGAGTAGCTGATGTTATAATTAGCTGCACCACATCCACCTATGCTCTGTCTCTCTCAGGAGCTCCAGGGCAGCAAGGCCCCTTCGGGATGCCTGGAATGCCTGGCCAGAGCGTGAAAGTGGGCTACACGTTGGTAAAGCACAGCCAGTCGGAACAGGTGCCCCTGTGTCCCATCGGGATGAGTCAGCTGTGGGTGGGGTACAGCTTACTGTTCGTGGAGGGACAAGAGAAAGCGCACAACCAGGACCTGGGTAGGTACCGGCTCTGACAGGCAGCCCTGGTGACCTGTCTCCACAAACACCAACAGCCAACCCCTCTCTTCTTCCAGTCCTTTCTAGGCCCACTGCTGTGTAGAGTTACACGCGTCAACTCTGGAGTCAGGTGGATCTGGGTTCAAACCCTGGCTCTATCATTTACTAGCTGAGTACACTGCATTAGTTATTCAACCTCTCTAAGCTTTGGCTTCCTCCTTAATAAAGCAAAGCTAATTCTAGTACCTATCACACAGGTTGGTGGAAGGATTGCATGAATTAATCACGTAATATAAAATGCTTAGAGCAACATTTGACATTTAAGCCTCCATTAAATATTAGCAATTAGTAGTAGTAATAATAATATGACCCGCAGGGCAACGATGATTACCTGAGAATTAATTGTGTTGTCTGAAGATGTGCTAAATCTTAAAAGCAGACTCAGCCTATTAAATGCTGTTTCTTTCAAAGCAGATTAATTAGGGCGGAATTATACAGTTTATAAAAAGATTCTTGTTATTATCAAATCTCCCTGGTGCATTTAAAATAGAATTTGATCAACACACTTCAGCATGTGTACAGTGTTACAGATTGGAAGGAGAGGGCTGTCCCAGTCTGGTGCAAGTGGTTGAACGTAAACCCAAACCACCATCTGGTCAAAGCCCCTCAGCCAGACCTTCCCTGCCCTTGCCCACTTTCTCTCCTTCTAGGCTTTGCTGGCTCCTGTCTGCCCCGCTTCAGCACCATGCCCTTCATCTACTGCAACATCAATGAGGTGTGCCACTATGCCAGGCGGAATGATAAATCCTACTGGCTCTCCACTACCGCCCCTATCCCCATGATGCCTGTCGGCCAGACCCAGATTGCCCAGTACATCAGCCGCTGCTGTGTGTGTGAGGCGCCATCACAAGCCATTGCTGTGCACAGCCAGGACATCACCATACCACAGTGCCCCCTGGGCTGGCGCAGCCTCTGGATCGGATACTCCTTCCTCATGGTAAGGTCCTGCACTGCTCCCTCTCCCAGTTGGAGGCAAAGGGCTTGGACTGGTTCCCAGGCTCAAGGGACACCAGGTGGAAAGCACAGAGTTTGAACAGAATGGAAATGTGTGGCTTGGGCTTGGCTAAAGAATGGAGAACCCAAGTCTGCATGAGTGGCGGGTAGTTATGGTTGTACAGGAAAGACAGCAGTTTGCACTCAGTGGTTCAGGGGCTAGAATATCTGTGAGTCACAGGTCAATGTCCCACCATCTCCATGTCTGTGTCAGTTATGCCACTCCCAAGGGAAGACCAAAACACACTATGATCTGGGAGGACAGTGAAGGACAGTCTGTCCCCACTCGGGGCCAGGACACAACTTCACTAATTAGGCCAGCCATGGCACTGTCCCCTCTTCTCTCCACCCTTCCAGATCCCTCTAGCCTCTGTCATCTCCTCCCAAAAGGCTCTGATGGGTGTATGCTGTGTTTGTATTTCATTGCTGGTATTTTTGCTGCCTCTCCATTTCAGTGGGAAGGCAGCGGCCAGCCATGCAGTGTGTCTTGCTAAGAAAAAGAACATTTGCAAGCCCAAAGAGGCATCAGGTTCCTCACACAATATCCTGTGTATAACTGGGGATGTTTCTTCAAATACAATGTCATGTTAGGGTCAAGACAGCCTCCAGGGAAAACCAGTGTGGCACCCACTGGAGTACTCTGCCTTGCCAGAGCTTCTCTGTTGAATTGCCAAGGGTGATATGGTGAGAGTGTTTTTAAAAAATGACCAAAGCTGCAGGCCCCCAACATTAGCATACCTACTTGAGGAAAGGTACTTTTCCTTGTTATGCTCTGTCTTTGGACTTTGGACATTTTATCCCAGTGTAATACAGAATCACCTCACCTGTCCTTCTGTCCTGTCCACCACGCTGACCAGGAAATAAGGAGAGGCCCCTGAACTTCCACAGGAAATGGTAGAAACACTCTGTACTAAATCTCATATGCTCTGCTAATAGGAGGGCTCTTAGCCCTTATTCAGAATCTCTTTACTCTTACTTTACACATTAATTCTAACATACTAGAATATTTTTCCTGAATATTTATAAGAGTGAGAATTTGGACTGCCTAGCAAGGCATCTTGAAGCAATGAGACATATTTATTAAAAAGGGTAAAATAATTCAAAGAAGGCCCAAGAGTTCTACGAGCTGTACCCGTTGGTATGGGGCTCCTACAGAATCATCCCCCACAAAAACTGACATTCACAATGACAAGCCTGATTCATCTGCAAAGTCCAAAGTAACCTAGGGCCTGCTACTTAGTAAAGCAGGAAAATGTGTTGTGCATTTTAGAGTTTTTGATTCTTAGGGTCAAAATGAGGAAAGCTTTGATGCTTCAGCTGTCAAAAAAAGGTTACATGAAAGGTCCCATGGAGACTCTCACTCTCACAAAGTTCTGCAAAGTACGGAGTTCCTGTGTGCCAACTTGGGCATCTGCCCCATTGGCCATTTGCTGACTCAGTTGTGTATTAGGCCTCTTCCCCATCTCCTGTGGTCCAGATGATAGCCACCTAAAGTGAAGGGAGAGGGGCAGGAGTGTGAAGAGACAGGAGCTGCGGTCTATGGGAACAGTAACTGAAGACCACAGCTCACGTGTAGCCCTGAAACAATGCTGAGGGAGCCCTCCGAGGTGAGGGCCAGGACCTTTGGGCCAAACACAACAAATTAAAGAAAGCCTCAATAGATTTCAGGCTGTCCCTCTTTCCCTTCTTAGCGTACAATGCACAGTGGAGGGAGGGCTCTGAGAACTACAGTCCAGAGCCTATTAAATTTCCCTTCACTCAGCCTTTCTCAGATCCATTTGTGGCAATTTTGCAAGGGAGTACCAAACACACCTCTGAACCCAGTGGGACAGTATTTTGGGGAATTTCTGCTTGACACATAGTCATTGCCCTACATAATGGGTTAGGAGGGCACTAGGGAGCTTGGAGGGGGGCACGCTTGCCCCTGAAAGCTGCTATGAGGGAGGGCAAGCAGCCCCTGCCCCTAAAACACACCTCTTGGTATGCTGGCTTGAAGCTGGGGCTGAGACAAGGGACCAGGGCTTAGGATTGGAGCTCATGTGCCCCCTATAGCAGCAGAGCACCCATCCCCTCTCCATGCCAACCCTTGGCAGGCACAGTTCATGCACTAATCTCCTGTCTGTTTTAGCACACTGCCGCTGGTGCCGAGGGTGGAGGCCAGTCCCTGGTCTCACCTGGATCCTGCCTAGAGGACTTTCGGGCCACTCCTTTCATCGAGTGCAGTGGTGCCCGAGGCACCTGCCACTACTTTGCAAACAAGTACAGTTTCTGGTTGACTACAGTGGAGGAGAGGCAGCAGTTTGGGGAGTCGCCTGTGTCTGAAACGCTGAAAGCTGGGCAGCTCCACACCCGAGTAAGTCGCTGCCAGGTGTGTATGAAAAGCCTGTAGGGCGGCACCTGCCACTCTGCCCCTTGCCCTCCTCTGCCCCTCACAACAGTCACCTCACGAACCTGAATGGTCCGAAGAAGGAAGGCCTGAGCCCCTTTGTCTGTCTGTCAAGTTGTACATTGGAGTCTCATTTGGGCTAGTCTACCGGACACTGATCACCCCAGCCCTCAGGTCCACAGAGATGAGCCCACCCTGCTGAGACCTGCTGTCCCATTTCTGTCAAGCTGGTGCTATCGTTTGATCTGGATGATTGTGTGACTATTCATGGCTACCTCAGAAAGATTTGATGGGCCACCACTTCCTTAGACTAGCTATCCTCACTGTCTTGATCGGAACGCTCTTCATAATGACTAATCAGCCATTTCTTCATGTCCAGAGGTCAGCACACATTATTTGGCTTAAACCAAAACCCAGTGTTTCCACATTTAAAACAAATTCTCTAACTGAACATTCATGGATGGCTCAAGTTTACATAGGGCAAGTCCTCACTGTTCAAGGAGGCCTACTGTGTCTAGGCAGGTGAAATGAGGTGCCAGCCAGTAGCCCAGGGTGAGCTTTAGCTCTCTCCAGAATGAGCAAGACTGGGCCACATACGGTTTAGTCAGGCTTGAAGGCCAGCAGTTGGGTTGCGGGTGGTGGTCATTAACTGCATATGGTCCTAGAGAAACCACTTCCTCCTTGCGAGTTCCCCCTCCAGCCAGAGACAGAGAACTTGGCCTGGTCCAAAGTAGAGCAGAGGATGCAACAAATGTGGCCAAGCCTATCAAAGGAAATGAGAATGGCACCTTTTTTCCTGGGCCAGGAGTAGAGGGGTGGGTGGGTAAGGAGGTGTGAATTTTGCTTTTGCCTCCAGGAACAAAAAGGTAAATGCCACATCCCAGTTTCTCAGAAGTCTCTGTTTATTTCAAATGTCATCCAGATGTGTTCAATGTGGCAAACTAAAGCTGCACAGTGTTGGTCTCCCTGTATTCTGAGGATGTTAAAGACTTTCTGTTAAACGGTTATCCAACTGCGCTTTCACAGGTAGCCTATTAAACTATTTTATTTTTTAAAACGTCATAAAAATCTAGCACATTCTTCTCTTGAGCAGTCAGCAAACCTAAAGCAAACCTGAACTGGCTATGCAGTACATTGTATTCTGTTTGGTGGAATTTGTTTTAGCCATTTTCTTTAATTACCAGTTTCCCAGAATACTCAGCTATGTTGACATGAGGCAATTCCTTCCAGGTGATTCTGTTTCCTTAAGTATTATATAAACTGTGCCAATACAGACAAAGCATAATCAGTGTAACCTGAATTACTGTTTTCTTCACCTCCTGAGTAATAAGCATGGTGTCAATTTTGTACATAGCAAATAAAATAAATGAAATCTGAACATGTGACTCTTTCGATGTTCTTTTATGAAAACTTTTCTAATGTCCATCTCACTGCAATTTATAAGCCCCCCCCTCAGAGCCTCAGGGGTTTCTGTTACTGCCAAGTTGAGCTCTATAACAAAACACTGAGGCAGAAAAAAAATTAGAAGATAATCAAGGGCTGAAACAGTCATCTAACAGTCAACAAAACCCATAACTTGCTTCGAGATAAGCCTATACCTGTTTTCATCCCTGTCACACACTAGAGTTCAAGATGTCAAAGCATGATGTAGGTTGATACAAATAAATATTTTTTAAAACAAATAAAAAGTTCAAGAAAGGCATTTTCATACTTCTGTGGCCTTAGGATCTTTTGCAGATAAAACAAAGGAAGAGAATGTTCAAGTCATTAAAACCAAATCCAAGCTGCGTGTGTGTGTATGTGAGTGTGTGTGCATATATTTATATGTGTATAAAATACATCCTCTGGGAGGATAAAGAAGAAATTAATACCACTCGGAATTTTCAAGGGAGTGAACTGACCTGTCAGAGAGAGAGACAAATCACTGGATATCATTTTATATCTTTTGAATTTTGAACCATTGGAATATGCTGGGGAAAAAAGAAAAACATGGAATCCAAGGAAACAAGCAGATTGGTTTGGTGCTAGCTTCCAGTTGCTGGCCTTCCCTGAGACTAGATTAAGAATGGGGGTCAAATGCAGGCAAGTTAAGGGAGCAAGAAAAGGAAAACGGGAAGATATTGCTGGGGCTTGAGGTGCATCCTCGTAGGATGGAGGGTGGTTAGTGAAGCTAATTTCATGAACACATGCTTTAAAACCTATTATGTTGCTAGTCCTAAAATAGTTTGGAATTGCATATGATGCACAGCTTAAATGTGTAATTCACCATATGAATAGTTCTAAATATGGCTGTCAACCAACCGGAGTATAATTCAAACACAATTTATTTTTAATTTCTCAAACAAAAATCAACAATTTAAGTCACTGGCAAGCTACAGCCTGTAGCCCAAACCCAGCCCTCCACCTGTATATGTAAATAAAGTTTTCTTGGATTACAGCCACATTCATTTACTTACGTATTGTCTATGGCTGCTTTTGCACGTCAACAGCAGAGTTGAGTAGATGTGACAGAGGCCACATAGCCTGAAAGCCCAAAATATTTACTGTCTGGCCCTTTATAGCAAAAGTTTGCTGACCCCTGATTTAAGTGATCATGATTTGATTTAAGGACAGGGTGACATCTGACAAAAGTATCAGTAAGAATGGGGACAGTGACCCATCAAATAGTAAGATTCCCACAAATAGGAAGGAGATCAAGAAGTGTATATTTGACATCATTTCTTTGACAAACATTTTGATATAAATTATAATTTCTTAAACTACACAATCAAATAATATAACAAGAACCTTTTCCTCCCTGATTCAGTCACTTTATTATTTGAGCAAGAGAACAGATTGTTTCTTAGTATTTAGTCCAAAAGAGGTCACACCTGAAAGGGTGAAGCAGAACAGCTTAACCATCTCTTATCTGCTAGTGCTTGAAGCAAGCTGAGAGTTGCTGTCTGTCTTCCAGATAGCCATCTCCTCATTGCAGCAGCTGAAGACTTGCTGTAGCCACGTAAGACAAGCTGAGAAGCAATGAACTTCTCCTTATCCCTCTGCTCCTAGGTCCATGATTGTTCTATTTCTTTCTGGGACAGGGTTACTGTCATTTTGTTTTGTTTTGTTTTTTTCTGAGAAACAGTGATTGGCTCAGTCATGAAAGCTATCGAGTTTGTATGCTATTGGCATATCAGGCACTTGCTGACTATTAAAGTTTTATGTAATAAGTTCATGTTTTTATGGTGCCAGATGGAAGACAGACCTGCAAGTTGAGTTCCCAGGATTCTACACACTCAGAATTTCAAAATCTTCCTCCAGATCCAACTCCTCCAGTTGTTCATTAGAGTCAATGAATTCTATCAGAATACAGAAATGAGAAAGAAGAAAAGCTTGACACTTGGGTTGAAGTGGTCAATCAATACATTACTCAGTAGTTAAGACTATGCATTTTTAATTGCTTTACCAAAGACTTGTGTGGAGAAGACTTACAATTAGAACTACTGCCAAGTATTACAAATTGTCTATAAAGATGCAAAATAGTCAGACTTGTTACATAAACCTAATGACAGTGATGTGGCCGAGGCTCTGCAAGCCCTTCAAGATACGCTGAATTATCGATGGCCTCAATTTGCTACTCCGAACCGGGCCATGAAAAAGCAATCCTAGTCATCTTGATTTTGCATAGAACTCTTGCAATGAGCTCATTTCCTTCTTTTATCATTCTTTGAAATTGGTAAATATCAGCTTATCAGAAGATTAAAATAACTAGAAACACCTTTTCTTTTTGATCACTCCAGCTGAATAGAAATTTTACTGTCCACAGAAAGCATGGGCCACAATTCCTTCTTTCTCAGAAAACAATTGCTACACACGGGTCTGCTAGCCGAGAGCCCCTGGACAACAGCTTACCTGCCCCAGTGGTTGTCACTTCTGGCTTGGCTGGAGGTATAAAGGGAGGCCAGTGCGATGGATGTTTCTGAACCAATTCAAACATCCTTAAATTCTCCTTTAGAATTTCCTGGGGAGATACCAAAACAGTTGTAAACACTGCAGACTCACAACATTTCTAGTTGGTAATCTTTGACCCCAAACCCTGAGACAGTGGTCTGGTGGTTGCCACGTGAAAACAGAGGCCTAGCAAATACACTCATCCTCTACTTGAACCATCCAAAGACCCAGCCATCTTCAATTCTAGATACTGTTTGGCTAGGAAGGAAGGACATTGTGGGGAGTATCTGATGAAGGCCAGCAGTCACTGCCTGTTCTCCATCATGAGGCACAGTCCTTGTGTCAGATGCATGGGTCCTGCTCACTTTAGGGGTGAGATGTTCTTGAAGCGTTGGCTCCAGAGAAATATCAGTTAGTCAAATTAAATCTGCCCTAAGAGACTATTGCTACATATTGGCATGGTTTCAGTGGCAGTCCAAAATGTATGGTATATATCCTAATTTAAATGGCACAGTCTTGGCCAGACATGGTGGCTCACACCTGTAATCCCAGCACTTTGGGAGGCCAAGGTGGGCAGATAACCTGGGATCAGGAGTATGAGACCAGCCTAGCCAATGTGGTGAAACCCCGTCTCTACTAAAAACATAAAAATTAGCCGGGAGTGGTGGTGGACGCCTGTAATCACAGCTACCCAGGAGGCTGAGGGAGGAGAATCGCTTAAACCTGGGAGACAGAGTTTGCAGTGAGCCCAGATTTTACCACTTCACTCCAGCCTAGGCGACAGAGTAAGACTTTTTCTTAAAAATAATAATAAAATGAAATAAAAGGCATGGTCTTATCAATTCTCATTCCACCTTTAAGTGTGGTATAAATGCAGTTTTGCTACATTTTAAAATATAAGTATTACCTTTAGAAAATAATTCTCTATTAATGAGATAAAATATTAGGTTTCATCACTAAAAATATAACTCCCTTGATATACTAAGCATATTTCAAACCAAAGTTTTTGTTCAGTTCCCCCAAAGTTATACATAATTTCCCAAGTGAGACGTTGATCACTATCTGCGGGGGTATGTCCTGTAGGCCATGACTCAGTGAGGAATGAATACACTTAAACACAGAGAGTACAGTAAACAAGTGGGCTGGGGGTATCCATGGCCTCTCCCCTGGAATGGTTAATGCCGGCAGCCTTTACTCTAGGCCTTTCTTCAGTACACATCAAATGACAAAGCTTTGAATCAACATCACTTAGATCAAAGGCTAGGTTCCTATGCTCAGTGTAAACACCATTAAGGTGTCAATCTCCCCCTGCCCCGACCCAGAGGGCCATCCTGCACCAAGGTTAGTGAGTTATTCAGATAAACTCCTACACATACCTTAACTATTTGCTTTTCTCATTAACTACATGTAAAGGGGGTTTTGACTGCCTTCAGCCGAAACTTCTACTGAAACTAATGCAAACCCCTCAGCCTTCTAAGGTGTGTTGTTACTATAATTTATAACTATCTCTTAATATTCTTGCCACCATCCTGAGTGAATTCCTACACCCACACTTGATAGTTTCTTTGTTGCCTTAGTTTCTTTCTCTTGTAGTAAAGTCATATCAGAGTAGGATTATTTTTACTATGAAACACAATCTTGAAAAGGAATCAAACTGAGTAACTTCATTTTTCAGACTAAGAAAAACATATAGCTTTACCTTCTGAACAAGGCTACACCAGTTATCAAAGTCTTTTTCTTCTTTGCAGAAAAATCCCTTGGGGGAAAGCAAAAGAGCACAACTTAGAATTACCCTTGGTATTGCACAATGGAGCTGTCGGCCCAGAATTAGTATGTGGGCTGGTCTCTGTGGATGTGACTTTCCAGCAATAAAGGAGGAAGACTGTCTGGGCTTCTCTCTTTCCTAACTCATTGCCTTAGTCAGACATACACATCTCTCTCAGTCTCGCCCTCATTCTCGCCCTTGCTCTATGTCCCTTTCCCTCTCTCCTCATACTGCAAGATATTTTAACTTGAAGATATCTTCAAAGCGTGGGGTTAATTCCACTACATTTGGTGTACAAATATACACATCTCCAAAGAACATCCAGTTAAGCCAACAAACAAAAACCAAATAGTACTTTAAGCTGGAGGCAATACTTAAGAAGATGGCGTTGACCTTCAGGAAATCATCTATCAGAATAGAGAGAACCATCAGTCTGCTTCCCCAATCTCAAAGCCATCCCAGAGTAGTGAAAGAATGGTCCACAAGAGGACTCACAGCTCTTGGTCACTGGTATATTGACAATTGGATTAAGCTGGGGGAGAGGACAGACAGGCCTCAGAACCACTGGCTACTTCACAGGCAGATGCTCCTTCAATGTGTGTACAGGCCAAACATATTTCTAGGGGAAAACCCTGCAGCTTCCTTGATTGTATGCACCCAGGGCATTTTGCTCCCTTATCTCTCTCTAGTTATATTCCACCTTCCTCCCTGTCCCTGGGTGGCAATAATTTGAGGACAAGAAGGAAATGGGGGAAAGATGATAATAACTAAACTTTATAGAATACTTACAATGTGCCAGGCCCCGTGCTAAGTGCCTTATATCCGCTGTACCTCATACAACCCCATAAGGAAGGAACTATTTTTTTTCCTCACTTCAGAGATGAGAAGACCAAGGCTCAGAAAGGTTAAGTGACTCCTCCTAGATGCATAGTTAGTGATATGGTTTGGCTGTGTCCCCACCCAAATCTCACCTTGAACTATAACAATCCCCACGTATCAAGGGTGGGACCAGGTAGAGATAACTGAATCATGGGGGTAGTTTCCCTCATACCATCCTCGTGGTAGTAAGTCTCACGAGATCTGATGCTTTTATAAATGGGAGTTCTCCTGCATAAGCTCTCTTGCCTGCCGCCATGTGAGACATGCCCTTGCTCTTCCTTCATCTTCTGCCACTATTAGGAGGCCCCCCCAGCCATGTGGAACTGTGAGTCAACTAAACATCCTTCCTTTATAAATTACCCAGCCTTGCGTATGTCTTTATTAGCAGTGGGAGAACAGACTAATACAGTTAGTAAGTGGCAGACCCAAGATTCCAACTGGAGCAGTTTGGCTCGGGGGTCCATTCCCTCCCCACTACATTCTACTGCCTCTAATGGGGAAAGTAAGCTAACACACTCTTGCCTCCCTACCTAGCAATCTGGATAACTCCCAGGGAACCAATCTGTACACATCATATCTCCTGGCCCACCCAACCTTCAGATACCCACCAATGCAACTGAAGGATCTAGGTTCAGAATGTTCATTCGCTGTGGGGACTGCAGGCAATGAAAAGTCTGGTCATTAACCGTTCCATTCTCTTCAGTGTCGACAAAAGTCTGGGTTGTGTGAGGGTCCAAGAAGATGAGCTCGTCACCTGTTTTGAAGGAGATATGTTTAACTCTCAAAGGACTACTGGTCCTGGCCCCACTGCTGTCCTAGGGAGGAGGCGTTCTGGTTGCCTAAACCCCTCCCTTGGTGACAATGAGAATGGAATGACAGAAAGCCTGAAGCCAGAGTGAGCATGCTTAAAGGAAGTCAGTTGCGCCCAAATCATATCATTCAATGAGAAGATGTACCCTAGCACTTACATCTCCTCAAAGTCCAAGTCCAAAAATGGAAAGTGACAGGTTTGAGAAAATGTGGGAATGAGTGACCACAGATGGCACGGCAGGCTCTGTGAGCAGCAGTAGCAAAGAGGTGGTAGGTGCAGTCACCAGGTTTTGGGCCCAGGTGCCATTAGGGACATTTCTGCCTCTTGACATTGAAAAGCATCTCAGGCTAGACCGCTGGCTATCTGCCCCACGCTCAGAAAGCACCTCTGGTAAGAGAGAAGGTCCTGACCTTCAAAAGAAATGCTGACTTTTTATGGAATGGGAATGCTGACTCTTTATGGATGAGAAACCAATGAGCTGACTTCTGGTCCTGAGTGGCTAGCAAGTTAGTACTTATTAGCAAGTTAGTAAGTTCCTGTCAGGAAGCGCTGCCTTTGTCACATTACCATCAGTGAAGATACAGCTCACTGGGAAAATTCACTTTGAGGTGACTGACCTTGACACAAGAGATATAAGCTATGCTTCATCAAATTGAAAAAGTCTAAGCTCAAAATGACATGGGAGGAGGTTAGGATAAAATTTCTGCTTTGACCTGACATTCAAAGGGCTAAAAGTTCCTCTAATGTTCACCAGCCACAGACTAAGGAGGCAAAAGTGCCTAAGAGGTACCCCAACCTCACCGTCTAGGCCTGAGGGTCATCTGGGACTCTGTGTACTCGACTACATCA
The DNA here is from genome assembly GCF_009761245.1 of Sapajus apella. NCBI lineage: Eukaryota > Metazoa > Chordata > Mammalia > Primates > Cebidae > Sapajus > Sapajus apella. The sequence goes on from NW_022437013.1 coordinate 7,125,760, forward strand.
GGCAAGTAAGGAGACATCTACCTGCTTGCAAAGACTAGGGTAGGGAAAGACACCCCAAAGACTGTCGACTGTCTCTGGAATGATATCCAGGATTGTGTGGACACATCTACATGTTTCTGTTGGCAAAGAATATGTTTGTCTCTGAAGTCTCATGAAAAGTTTAACATTTTTCTATCATAAGCCAAGGACAAACCACTTAATTCACTCTCTGTCTTAATTTTATTTTTACAATGGGGTCATTGGTCCTGTTCTAGTTGATTCATGGTATATTATAAGGACCAGAAGATTTCACCTTTGTGAAATGCTTAAAACACAGGCCGGGCGCGGTGGCTCACGCTTGTAATCCCAGCACTTTGGGAGGCCGAGGCGGGTGGATCACGAGGTCAAGAGATCGAGACCATCCTGGTCAACATGGTGAAACCCCGTCTCTACTAAAAATACAAAACATTAGCTGGGCATGGTGGCGCGTGCCTGTAATCCCAGCTACTCAGGAGGCTGAGGCAGGACAATTGCCTGAACCCAGGAGGCGGAGGTTGTGGTGAGCCGAGATCGCGCCATTGCATTCCAGCCTGGGTAACAAGAGTGAAACTCTGTCTCAAAAAAAAAAAAAAAACAAAAACAAACAAACAAACAAACAAAAAACACAATACAGGGCCAGGCACAGTGGCTCATGCCTGTAATCCCAGCTCTTTGGGAGGCCGCAGTGGGTGGATCACAAGTTCAGGAGTTTCAGACCAGCCTGGCCAACATGGTAAAACCCCATCTCTACTTAAAAAAAACACAAAAATTAGCCGGGCATGGTGGCATGTGCCTGTAATCCCAGCTACTCAGGAGGCTGAGGCGGGAGAATTGCTTGAACCCAGAAGGCGGAAGTTGTAGCGAGCCGAGATCATGCCACTGCACTCTAGCCTGGGCGACGAGCAAGACTCCGTCTCAAAACAAACAAACAAACAAATACAAATAGAAGGTGGCTAGAGAATTATTTTACTGCAAATCAACAGTATTTCCCTACAAATGTATTTTTGAGAGTATATAGAAATCAATGCCCCCATATGACTTGCTTTATGAAAGTCAAGGTAGCTATTTTTCCCCTGAACCATAGGTGGGCAAGATCACTGATAGCAAAAAAGCCTCAGGCTACACTAAAGATCAACCAAGATGGTTAGAAGGAAGCCTACCTAGAACCATAGAAAGGTCCAAGGGAAAGAAAGCTGTAGGCAAGAAAACAGCAAAAACAGGGTTAGAACTGAGCCATCTATTGGGATGTCTGGAGTTAAGGTGTTAGGAATAATATCTTCTCTGACTTTGACCAGGACCTTTTCCCATGGGTGGGGTGTGTGTGTGTCTCTGTGTGTGTGTGTGTGTGTGTGTGTGTGTGTGTGCGTGTCTGTGTGTGTGTGCGCGCGCACGCGTGCGCATGCATGGAGTGGAGCTTAACGAGCTGCATCATTTATTTATTTATTTATTTATTTATTTATTTGAGAGAGGCTCTCCTTCTGTGTGATGGTTAATATTGAGTGTCAACTTGATTGGATTGAAGGATGTAAAGTATTGATCCTGGGTGTATCTGTGAGGGTGCTGCCAAAGGAGATTAACATTTGAGTCAATGGGCTGGGAAAGGCAGACCCACCCTTAATCTGGGTGGACACAATCTAATCAGCTGCCAGTGCAGCACGCAGAAAAATGTGAAAAAGAGAGACTGGCCTCGCCTCCCAGCCTGCATCTTTCTCCCACGCTGGATGCTTCCTGCCCTTGAACATCAGGCTCCAAGTTCTTCAGTTTTAGAATTCAGTCTGACTCTCTTTGTTCCTCAGCCTGCAGGACCTCACTACATTACTGACAATTTATGCAGTGAATCTTTCTCCCATCCTTCCCCAGGGAGACCTCTGGCCTTTTGCCAGGGTAGCTGTGCATTGGGGAAAGAGAAATGATGAGATGTTTCGGAGCCTACTGGACACTGGCTCTGAGCTGACGTTGATTCCAGGGAACTCAAAACGTCAATGTGGTCCTCCAGTTAAAGTAGGGGCTTATAGAGGTCAGGTAATTAATGGAGTTTTAGCTCAGGTCCAACTTACAATGGGCCCAGTGGGTGCCCAGACTCATCCTGTGGTCATTTCCCCAGTGCCAGAATGCATAATTGGCATAGACACACTTAGCAGCTGGCAAAACCCCTATATTGGCTCCCTGGCGAGTAGGGTAAGGGCTACTATAGTGGGAGAGGCCAAATGGAAGGCATTAACAGCTTCCTCTACCTAGAAAAGATAGTAAATCAAAAACAATATTGCATCCCTGGAGGGACTGCAGAGATTAGTGCCACCATCAAGGACCTGAAAGACCCAGAGGTGGTGATTCCCACCACATCTCCGCTCAACTCTCCCAATTGGTCTGTGCAGAAGACAAATGTATCTTGGAGAATGACAATGGATTATCGTAAGCTTAACCAAGTATTGACTCCAATTGCATCTGCTGTACCAGATGTGGTTTCATTGCTTGAGCAAATTAACACATCTCCTGGTACCTGGTATGCAGTCATTGACCTGGCAAATGCCTTTTCCTCCATTCCTGTCCATAAGGTCCACCAGAAGCAATTTGCCTTCAGCTGACAAGGCCAGCAATATACCTTTACTGTCCTACTTCAGGGGTATATGAACTCTCCGGCTTTGTGTCATAATCTTATTTGGAGAGACCTTGATCAATTTTTGCTTCCGCAAGACATCACACTGGTCCATTACATTTATGACATTATGCTGATTGGATCCAGTGAGCAAGAAGTAGCAAACACACTGGCCTTATGGGTAAGACATTTACATGCCAGAGGATGGGAAATAAATCCAACTAAAATTCAGGGTCCCTCTACCTCAGTAAAATTTATAGGGGTCCAGTGGTGTGGGGCCTGTCACGATATTCCACCTGAGGTGAAGGATAAGTTGCTGCATTTGGCCCCTCCTACAACCAAGAAAGAGACACGATGCCTAGTGGGCCTATTTGGATTTTGGAGGTAACACATTCCTCACTTGGGTGTGTCACTCTGGCCCATTGAAGGGAAATCTTCCCAGTGGTCACAACTTCGAGCAGTGCAGCTGGTTGTGCACTTTGCATGGAAGGAGAAATGGCCAGATGTATGATTATATACATTCTATTAGTTCTGGCCCTCTAGAGAACCCTAATATAATCTGTCACCCCAGGCTGGAGTGCAGTGGCACGATATCAGCTCACTGCAGCCTTGACTTCCCAGGCTCAAACAATCCTCCCACTTCAGCCTTCCAAGTACCTGGGTCTATAGGCAATGCACCACCACATCCAGCTAATTTTTTGTATTTTTGGTAGAGACAGGGTTTCACCATGTTGCCCTGGCTGTTCTCAAACTCCTGAGCTCAGGTGATCCACCTGCCTTGGCCTCCCAAAATGCTGGGATTACCAGTGTGAACCACCACACCCAGCCACAAGCTGAGAGTGCTTATAAGAGATATAGTACACTTAGGATAATGGCCTCCAGCTCCATCCATGTTGCTGCAGAGGACATGATTTCATTACTTTTTATGGCTACATAGTATTCCACGGTATATATATTACATTTTATTTATCTAATCATCATCCATTGGGGTATAATGCTCAATATTTTGCTGATAGGTATACTAGAAGCCCAATTCCCACCATTACACATGTAATACCCATGTAACAAACAAGGACACGTACCTCCTGAATCCGAAATAAATTTTTTTTAAAGAAGATACACGATAGAAATAAAAAGCTCTAGAAATGATCTGGGGACTAAACAAAGGTCTCTAATGAGGCCTGGAGAGAAGAGGCAGACTGGCCAGCCACCTGCAGAAACAGGGCTAATGCTACGGATCTCCAGGTGGCAACCTATGTCCAAGGGCAGGGAACCAACATCTCCTTCTCTCTAAGCAGGAAAAATCTGAAGGCCAGAGTCTCATCCTGGCCATATCCTCCCACACCTAGAGCTCTCTCAGCTTCCTACTGGGCAGGAGGGCCCTGGAGGAGCAATGGAAAGTGGCAGGTAGAGATGACCAAATTGGGATCAAATCTTGGCTTCACTACTTTTTAGCTGAGTTATCTTGAAGAAATAACCTTTTTTAATCTCTCTTAATCTTAGCTCTTCATTTCACTGCATGTAAAAGAGAAATAAAAGTCTCTACCTCACAGAAATATTGTATATATGTATATACGTCATGTATATGTACGTATGTGTATATATATGTATATATGTATGTGTGTGTATATATATATATGTAGAAAGAGAGATAATATACTTTGCAGAGTGTCTGGCACAGGACAACTATTTAGAAAATGCCAATTTGCATCTCTTTCCTCCCTTCAGACATTCTGCCAATCTGGGCCCCTGAACCTCAGACAGTAAGGGTGTGAGTCAGAAAAGGGGAGTTGGAGGGACTTGAAGCCCTCAAGTTTGCACAAAAGATTTATAAAAGTTAACAAGCAAATGGGGACCGTGTGAAGCTCTGTCTTGGGCTACTAAAGAGCTGAGGATTGCCCCACATCTTTTTAATGAGCAGTCAAACTTCACAAGAGCTACCCTGACCCAGTGGCCTCAAGAAACAGGAGGGCTACACCAACTTGGAGAATTCTCTGTAGGTAACTTGGGATAGGGAGGCCGGGGCACTCAGGAATCACATACCCTATTCACTGAGATTCCTCCAAAGTTATTTTCCAATATGTTTCAAACTTGTCCTCAAACACTGTTGTGGACTGAATGTTTATGTCTCCCTAAAATTCATGTTGAAATCCTAACTTCCAATATGATGGTAATAGGAAGTAGGGCCTTTGGGAGGTGATTAAGTCATGAGGGTGGGGCCCCTATGAATGGATTAGTGCCCTCATAAAAAAGACTCCAGAAAGCTCCTTTGTCCCTTCTGTCATTTGAGAACACAGCAAGAAACCAGCCATCTATGAACCAGGAAGTGGGCCCTCACTGAATCTGCCAGTGCAGATCTTGGACCTCCAGCCTCCAGAACAGTGAGACATAAATTTCTGTTGTTCATAAAGCCACCTAGTCTACACTATTCTGTTATAGCAGCCTGAATGGACCAAGTCAAGCATGAACAATTGGAAATTTATTTTTTGCAACATTTTCTTTGAACCCAAATGCTTAGGAACAGAGGGCATCTGATTTTGCAGAACTCCAAATACTAGGTTTTGTACTTAGAAAAATAAAGCCTCTACAGGCTTGTTTCCATTTAGCTGTAATTCTTAGGCTCAACCAATAGATGGCAGCATTAGAGAGAACAGAGGCAACTGTGCAAACCCCGCCCCCCAACCTAAAGAGAGGAAGAAGGGGGCTGGCAAAGAAAAGAGGTGTTGAGGTAAGCCAAGGTACAGCCACCTTTCAGTGACTGTCCTATATACCTGGCTCTTTGCTGAACGCTTTACCGTACGATGACAACAGGGTGAGTCAGGCGTTAGTCCCATGTTACGTAAGAAGAATCTGAGACTGAATATTGATCTTTTTCCTGAAGTTACACAGCTCGCAAGTGGGGGATTGGCATGCAAAGCCAGGTATGTGTGTTCCCATCCCACCTCACCTCCCTGAACGTACAAGAGGACATGGGTTGGGGTGGGTGACTAAGGTCATCTCTACTGTGTCCTTTGCATGTGCCCTCATGCCATTTCCTTGTGACTCCTGTAGCTCTCCCCTGCCTGTCAACCAATCTGAGCTCATAACTTTCTTGAGCCGAAGTCTCAGACCACTCCACTCCTGCAAGAGGTGTCCTGTACCAAATTCCCTGGCCACCTCACTCTAACTCGTGCTCTTCAGCACTAACCAGGTGTCTAGACCCTGGGTATGCAAAGTGTGGTCTGTGGACCAGCAGCATCAGTACCAGCTAGTTAGAAATGCAGAATCTCAGGCCCCACCCCAGACCTACTGAACCTCTGCTCCAGCAGGCTCTCAAGGTGATTCATGTGCATGCTAAAGCTTCAGAAGCACTGGGCTAGATTATCTTGTGTGCCAAGGCGTTCAAATGTCTCTGGTCACAGCTAGTGAGTAAAAAAGCTGGGTTTCCAGAGGTGACTTCCTATGCAGGGAATGTTGGGCTTCCTGCTCAGGTCCGTATTAAGAGGTTAGTGTTTTTAAGGCTTAGACCCCATTCTCAGGAAAGGGATACTTCTGTCTTTGCCTCCTCTAATTCCCACCCTGCCACAGACTCTGAACAATGAGCCAGCAGACCCAGCTGTGGGGGCCTGGAAGCTAGAGGACAGCTCCGAGCCTAAGTGCCTGAACCCTAATAAGAGAGATATTGGCAAAGCCAAGGGATTGAAATTCCACTACCCTGGGCCCCACAGGCAGGAGAGAAACATGCTGGAGCAATGCTGTGACCTTGGGGCTATTCAGAGGGAAAGCAATAGAACGATCTTATCAAGAAGCAAGGAAGTAAAGGCATTGAAACAGGACCTGCTTTCCATCAGGCACACAGAAACATCACTCTCCATCAATCAGGTTGGAGACAGAAGGAGCTGACCAGAGGCCGCGGCATCCCTGGGCTAGATGGGAACCCGCTAACTGGTCTCCCATGCAAACCTTGTCCCCACGCCCTCCCCTAGCCCAAGATGACTTACTTGTGATTCCTCCTTTCTTACCTAAGAATCCTATGAAATAATACGCGTTATTTGGTTTTCCTCCTAATGCCCCTAAAGACTGTGGCATCTTAAAACACTCCTGGAGAGAAAGAGAATGCAAGATTCTCAACTCACTTGTGGACTGCTGCTCACGGATCTCTGTGCTGAGATGGCGGTGTGATGGGCAGGCAACAGTGGGCTCGGGGAAAGGAGTGACTTACTTTGAACGCATCAACATAGACAGGATTGATTTGGTTTATGCCCAGGCGAAGGGGCACAATGAGCAGCAGGGGTTTCCAGGCTGGGCAGTAGGCAGAGGTGCCCTTACTCTGGTTTGAAGCAGTCAGAGAATCGGGAGGCCTGTCACCAGGTGTGTCAGCACTCAAGGGAAGGACACGGCACATTTTTTCTAGAAATAGAAGAACAGAAAATTGGATAAGGAGTCGTCAGCCCTAGAAGATATTCTAAAATCAAAACTAAGGTGAACCTCACATGCCCCTCCGACTCCGACCCTGCCTCCCTGCCTAGAAGGCCTTGTTCTCTGCTACCAGGACTCAGCTGACTCCCCTCTCACACAAAGCCCAAGCCATTCCTCTAGAGCTCACGCTCTTCTTTCTGGCCGCTGGGTACTTGTTCAGCTCCCAATAGGGATTCTGGGCTCATTGGAAGAATCTCATTTCTCAAATCTGTCAGAGTCTTTGAGACAGGGACTGTATCTCTAGGTTGCTCTCACTCCCCAGTGCAGGAAGCACAGGCCTGGACAAGAGTGAGTCTCCATGAAAGATCTGTTGTTGGTTGAATAGATTATTACACACACTTTGTATTTGCTGTAGTGAATGAGTGTGGTACCTCAGTGAGGAGCAGCAAAGTCCCTTTAATTGTGTTCTCCCTTTCAGAAAGCTGAAAAGAAAGAGAATCAGAACCCTATGCTCCCCTAAGCTCCCCTGTCCTGGTGGGGAAGACCAGAGAGACTCTCTTGAGCCCCAGAATTCTGAATGGTGAGAAAGGAACTCATCACCCATCAGCTGGGAAGTTAAACAGGCTGGTAACTCACTGATATCTTCAATGACCACTGTGTTATCCATTGAAACATAAACAGCCAAGGAATTCCATTCGTCAAATAAAGCAAGTTTTCTGCAAAGCAATGTATAATGAAGTCACAATTTGGGAAGGTGGAAATATCAGCAGAAAACAGTACAATTTATGCCCAGTGTTCCTAAAGTCACCAAATGCTGAGCCACAAAGCTGGTGTTCAGGTTGGCTCTGGCTTCTTTGCCAGAGGTCTGGGATGCTCCATGTCTATAGGCCTTGAGAATGCCACAAAGTCACTGTATCTGAACCTCAAAAAGAAGTTTCTGCTTTACAACCTGGAGAAGTCTACTTCACAAAATAATGGGACTCCTACAGGGGAAAAAAGAAAAGTTACCCAAGCATCTGCTCTCAAAGTCCCAAGAGACTGTTTTCTTAAACAAAGGACATTCTGAGTTACTGAAATTTTATTTTAAAAAAGGGAAACTGTAAAAACAATTTTGTTTGAAAAGAAAGGTGTTCTTAAAAATATATATATTTGTTTGGGATGATAGATAATATGGAGAATATGTTCCATGTAAACCCAGAGAGAGAGAGAGAGAGAGAGAGAGAGAGAGAGAGAGAGATCACTTCTACTCCTCCCCAGCTGCACTGAGAATGCCTCTCAAGTGACATAGGCCCCAGATTGACTTGGGGGCCAAGCTTTACAGATCAGCAGCTGAAGAGAGCCAGCATGCTGAACTGTAGGACCTTATGAGAGATTAGAAAGAAAACCCCTTTAAAAGAAAGATGATCTGAGGTCTATGTAAAGTACCCCGCCTATTTCTCCCCTTCCTTCTTCTTCCCTTGCCAGTTTCAGAGAAACCACGTTTAACCTGGTTACTTCTGGGATGTGTGGGTAAAGCCCAGTCTCGTTGGACCAAAGAAAACACATTCTCTCTACCAGGTAGCTCCCAGTAAGACATTAACTACCATTATCACACTTGTATTTCATTCATTTTAAAGAATTATCTTTCCCCACAATAATAACAATAACATAATAATAATAATATGCTGTTGTTAATGCTAATGATATGATGAATTGGAACCTATTTACATTCTTTTAAAAAAATGTATGCTGGCGCGGTAGCTCACGCCTGTAATCCCAGCATTTTGGGAGGCCAAGGAGGGCGGATCACCTGAGGTCAGGAGTTCGAGACCACCCTGACCAACATGGTGAAACACTGTCTCTACTAAAATTACAAAAATTAGCCGAGTGTGGTTGCAGGCACCTGTAATCCCAGCCTGGGCGACAGAGTAAGACCCCATCTCAAAAAAAAAAAAAAAAAAGAAAAATCTATGTTTCCACTTTGTTGTTGGTAACTTCAAAATTTAGAAGAAGCAAATTCTGAGGGATGTTATTTTTAACACCAACCATTTCAAGCTGGATTTTTGGGCTCAGCACAGTCAATCTAATCTTACACTTTCCACACTAAGTTCATACAGTGATTCCTGAAATCCTGCCAGATTTTTACTCAGCAGAGTCAGTGATGTCCAAAAGGCACTCTGACTATGGCAAGAAAGCAGGCACAGAGAGGTTACATTGTTAGCAAGGAGTAAAATCAATATAGATTTTCCTTGGGTCCCCAAAAAGTCCAGGCCACCCCCCTCACATAAACATCCCCAGAGTATTCTAGTTCACTGAAGACTGGTTAGTAACGGAAACAGGATCCCATCTGTACTTTGGATGGAATAGGTCCTCCCAGAATGCCCAGGAGCTAAATACACCATAGGCAGCCAGAAGGTTTCAATCTTCTGATCGCTAAATCTGGTCCCAGATTCTGGCTGCCATTTTCATTTATTCATCCAGCACATATTGAGTACTTATGCATGCCAGGCAGCTCTATGTGAAAGAATTACAGAGTGAACAAGATAAATACAATCTCTGCCCTCATGGAGTTTCCATCCAGTGATAGGTTGTTAGAGTGAAAACAGGTATGGTGGTCTGCAGGTGTATTAACATCACTCACCCCATTTGCTTTCAAAAAGTTGGTTCTGACCTCTCCACCTCGCCTCTTGTGGTGGGAGGTGAATTCTGGAATTTAACAAGACAACTGCAAAAATAACACGCTGGGACACCTTGAGTCTGCTATGAGATGACAAACTGATTCGAAGACTCCCCTGGGGTTTGTCTCCTCCAATAGCAAGGACTGTGTCAAGTTTATTTCTGTACACCCAGAACTTAGCACAGTAAAGGTACACAGAAAATGCTGAATGAACAGGGTTTTAAAATATTATGCAGTGCATGTGGGAGCCCTGTGGGGGCCATTTCTTGCTTAGGCTGGCTTAGCGTCTACCACTTAGAATGAAACTTTTGGCTTCAAAGGGATTCTCAGACCAATGGCTCCTAGGCACAGGAGCATCATCTGTAGCACAAGACACTGAATGAGTCCTAGGATACAGCCACATATACTGCTACCAGCGAATATAACTCTGATATACCAGGACAGATATCCACGCTTACACACTTCAAAGAGCCATCTGAGCAAAATGGCACAGATATTTGATGGCTTAGTGGGAGGAGTAGCTTAGAGGGATTGCAAGAATACCTAGGTTGATGGGAGGTTTAGCTACTAGGGAGGGAGGCATAGGAGACAGGAGAATAAGGCAAATGACAGACACTTTTACTTACTTTAACACCTGTGCAACTGTATTTGGTCCAAACCATTCGCCAATTGATTTCCCTTCTCCTACACCCATTTGTGCTGTTTTTATGTGGAAAAAATTAACATGTTAGCAAAAGATCTTCCAATAAGCCACAAGCTCCTAATTTTTTGCATAAATAATTAAGCAGATGGACAACTTAATGGAACCACATATAAGGCAAGGGAAGAGAAGGAGCAGGAATAGGAACTGCCTTTTAACAATTGATTTATGAGCTTACCCATTTGATGGATAGAATAGCAACAATCTTTTCTATCTAAGAAGCACTGTAGGATGCGTTGGTATTCTTTGGGTTGTTCTTTTTGTTTCTCCCAACTCCAGTCTTTTCAAGAAAAAAAATGGGTTAAAACATTTTTATAACTGTTTATTACCTCTCTGCACTGTTATTGTAACTACAAAATTAGAAGGAAAACAAAGGCACTACATCTAGAAGGCAGGAATGGTCAAGTTAGAACATTCCTAAGTATCTTTCATTTTGATGACAAAGACATTTGGAAAGTGATTACTTTAAAAGACTCGGTGGGTATAAAGTAAAAGCAAAACAAGAAGCTGACCAAGGAATTGACTTAACCCAAGGGCTGGAGCTGGATAAATATTACATAAAAACAATGTCACAAAGGCCTTTCTGGCCAGTTTCTCAGTGAACAGGAGGTCAACACAAAGCCCAGCAGTACATCGGTATATAACCCAGACATCATAGCATCTCATCTCCACACAGAAAGCAATGGCTTTTGTTCTTGTATTTTGGCAGCATTGCCAAAAGGGTCTCATGGCAGCGGGGGAGGTGCTATTCTGATATACAACAGTTCACCAGGGAATATACACAGTTCATAACTAAGGAAGCTTAAAAAAATTGCATGCTGTCATTTTTAAACCACCTTTGCAAAAGTCCATGCTGAGCTTTGGGAAAACAAATACCTTTGCTATCAGGTGTCCAAGGTTCCCTTAAGATCAAAGCCAAAATAACTGCAACTGTGGGGATACCATCTATGCCTTCAGCTCAGCCCCCTAAATCCTACGGAGGCCATTTATAACTTATTGAGGGCAACTGCAAAAACTCTATGTAATCACAGCAATCCTCTCAGCTCTAGAAACTCTGTCTAATGGGACAGATTTCTGAGGCCTAGTTTGCTTCCAAGACAAATTTCTCCTCCCCTGAGGTTTTAGCGTTTGAAATAACGACTGAAGTACACTTGAAGCCAAAGGCCATTATCTCCAGATTCTTCAGTTGTCTTTTGCTTCTAGTGTTTGTAAAACCAAAGTTTTTAACTTTGGTTCCAGCACAGCCCTCAGAGGTGAACCACATCCAACTTCTTTTCATTAGCTACCAAATTATCCAAGTCTGGGGAAATCCTAATTAGCTGGCTGCTAAATACCACTAAATATTTGCTGATGGCAATGGTAAGTGAACACTCTACCTTAATTTAAAAATAGCCAAATAGGAAACAATCCAAAAGACATCTTAACAAAATTACTCTTTTAATTCATTTTAGCTACAAGATCTATTTTCTACTTCTTCCTGCTATTTGCTTTTGTGCTGAAACAATTAAGACTGCTGACTGTGGAGTTTTTTTTATTCCAGTTTGCTCCCTCCTTCCAGAACTCACTTCCAAAATAATCATTTTGAAGTCTGTTATATATAAAAAAACAAATTAAATAGTAAGAACAGATCTATACCATGAAGCATGTATAAACAAGGACAATCACTGGACAAGGAGTTGAAAGATCTTTATTTGACTCTCAAATCTTTGATTTCTTGCTGTTTTATCCTGGGCAAATCACATCACTTCCCTGAGCCCGGTTTCCTCATCTGTAAAATAGAAATTATTATACTACCCAGGGGAAGCAGTATATCCCAAACCCTGAAGAGAAGGCAATAGCACTGAAACCTCCCTAGGCCCTTCTCCAATCCTCTCTGAAAGCTGCAGTAAAGTCTGTGAGTTTGCACAGTGGAAAAAGGAAAATGATGTTTCCATACCTCTGAACGTCAATTAGCAACAGCCAATGAGTTCAGGAGCCCAATCTCATTCAAAGTGTCCTTTCGCTCTCTCATCCCCAAGTCCAACTGGACTTTAACTCAAGTGCCTGAACTGGCAACCAGCCAAGTCTATCCTTCAGATGCCCATAGGGTAGCATGCACATGTCTTAAGAAAGCAAGACTCAAGAGTTCCAACAACCAGCCCAGCACGGTGGCTCATGCCTGTAATCCCAGCACTTTGGGAAGCCGAGGCAGGTGGATCACCTGAGGTCAGGAGTTTGAGATCAGCCTGGCTAACACGGTGAAACCCCGTCTCTACTAAAAATACAAAAATTAGCCAGGTGTGGTGGTGGGCACCTATAATCCCAGCTACTTGGGAGGCTGAGGTGAAGAATCGTTTGAACCCGGGGGGTCAGAGGTTGCAGTGAGCTGAGATGGCACCACTGCACTCCAGCCTGGGAGACAGAGTGAAACGCCATCTAAAAAAAACAAAAGTTTCAACAACCATTATCAGAAGGCTCTTAATTAATGAAATGTCCTCCAAAGGAAGCAAATATAAAGATTCCTTCATCATCAGCTGAACATCCTTAGTGAACCAAAACCAAAATAGCGCCAGCTCCCTCTATTAGGCACTTCCTTTAGGTCACTTATGTCCTTCACCAGGCAGATATCTTAAATGAGGCCAAGAAACAGACTTACCACCACACCCTTCTTCCTGCTCCCTTTGTTATCTGGAATTTCTAAGGACTCACTTGAACAATAGCAAAGATGGAAAGGATAAATGACACACCTCTCCCAATGTTCAGTTCTGTCCCAGGAAAATAACTCCGTGGCTTAGTGACTCACAAGGAAACACTAGCTGTTTCCTTCTTATGAGGGGCTTTGACGACTTGTCAGCCCTGCCATGAGCTTGCAGAGAGCATTTTAAGACCTGCAGGTTTGTTACTGAGTGTTCCCAAGGCTCAGCATCAAAGCTAAATCAACAGCAGCAAGTGATATTGCAGAGGTCTCCGAGAAAGTTTATAAAACCAATTTAACTCACCCCTTCCCAAATGTCTACAGATAAGGGCCTGAGCCAGCATCATCTGTCCGCAGCGTAGCATACATCCCCAACCAGCATCTGATGAAGGACCTGTTCCCCCTGTTGGCAAAAATGGAAGGGAATGAATTTGAGTTCCTCAAATTGCCCTTCCCCGAAACATCAGCATATTTGGGACTCACACAAGACAGGCCAATACATATACTCTGAAAAGTGAGGTGACAGATATACCCAGAGATCAAACAAGATTTGGGCATATGGTTGGAACTTGCAAACATAGTTCTGAGTTAATCAAAACAAGTTCTACAGCCAAACATAAAACAAGAAAATGAACTAAACATGTCCCTTATGCTTTCTGCTTGGAGACTTCTAGATATACATGCAATTTTGGTAGGTGACTGCCATGTATGAATAACACCCTTAGTCCATTCCATGTCATGAGCTGCCAGACCCAAACCTTGCCTTGTATAGCTCCCCTGCATGGCCCTGAAATTCTCTGGGAAGCCAGTTTTACTTAGGTAAAGAACAAATACTACCAAAGGCAATCACCAAAATGGTCAGAGAGATTTGGAAGGCTTGTGATTATTCTGAATATATACTATGAAGATCAAACAGCAAGAAAGACATTGTAAAATAGAGGAAAGATCCCTAGATGAGGCATCAGAAGACCAGGCTCTAGTTATCTAATCTAAGTTTCATCTATAGGCTGAGCATAATAGCACATACTCTGCCTACTATCAGTGGATATTGTAAGAACTGAGAGAATATCTGTGAAAGTGCTCTAGAACACACAGAAGATGATGTAAATACTTGATGTTATGAATATGATAATTTAAACTCATATTAATACATTAGAAATGTATCTTTAAAAGGTATAAAATTAGTTAATAAATGAAACAAGACAACAGGTTCCATTTTAAGAACACATTACGCAAAGAAAATCCCACATATGAGGCCAGGGTGAGCTCAATATACTTTTCTAAGGGGCCAATGAAATCAGATAACTTGGATGGCAGAGAGGTTATTTTGTATTGTTTTCTTTTCCCAGTGTGGAAGTGGAAAAATACGCTGTAAGAATGATCTCAGAAGGCTAACTTCAAATGGGGTCATCAACCTTGTAGGACAAGTGGGTCAAGGTGGTCACCCTTTCCTTTTGTTGTGGGGACTGAAGGAGAGTTGCTACAAGACAGGAAGGAGAGAGCCAATTTGTGAACTGGAAGGGGTGCCTTTTGGCTCTTGCTAATGCTGGGATTACAGGCCAGATCAGTATAGAAAAGATACAATGAGGCCCACATAAAGAAGAGATCATCTATTGCCAAAATATTGGCAGAGTAAAATTAGAAATGTTTTCCAGCCTTGCAAAGAACTCCTCAGCCAGAGAAAGTTCACAGTTCAGAACCACTGAGTACTAAAGATTGCTCTTTTGTTTGTTACTGACTGGCATATTTCTGGGGAGAGCAAAAAAAAAAAAAAAGTCTGTGTGACCTTCATTTTTGGCACTGAAGAGAAAAGTTGATTTCATTCTAGTTACTAGGTCCCATCCTGTATCAAAATTGGTCAGACAGGCTTCCTCTTAGGAGATTAGATTTCACCATTTGCAGGCCCTTTTCCTACATGGCCATGATACTAGGAAGTAGCCACCCTACTTGCAAATGTGTTGCATAGCCTCTATAGAGAGAGTATATTCACTTCACTTATTGAACTGTCCTTTTTTCTAGATGGCAGCTGGTAACAGCCTAGAATTAGTTCCAAGGAAACTACCGTAATTTGTTTCCCAATGGCAAGGTGCTTTCATGTCATAAGGGGAAAAAAAAAAAAGAAATTATTTTCTTTCTTTCAAGGCACAATTTTCTTTAATAATCAAGTAGTTCCACAAAGCTGTGTATTGTAGTTTAATAGCTATTATACAAATTAAAAGCTTATTTGATTTTTCCCTTTAATCTCAAAAGTATAACAAGTAATACCATCTGGTGCCTGAACACTTGGAGGTGGGGTCAAAAGTATACCGTCATAACCCCTTAATGCCATGGAGCTATATGTGAAATGATACTTTAGCAATGAAACTTTTGGATAATGTGTAAGATTTACCTAGTCCCCTAAATCAAATTCTTTGCCATGGTGAGGTGTTAATTCTGAGGTTTCTATGAAGTCACTGATAACTTCAGGCAAGCTATCCACAAGGAACAAAGCACGGTAAAACAAATGATATACCTACCAATTGGTGAAAATTTCCTTCTGTATGTAAACCATAGACGAGCACTTATATCAGACAACAGCTTAGATTTTTCTGTAATTAAATGTAAAATTAAAATTAAATCACCATATCTAAAAATACCTGCCTTTACTTCTGAGCAAGCTGCTAACTTAATTTCAAATAACCAGTCAATTCCATTATTATGGGGCTAGATTAATTCACAGGAAACCCAATCTCATTTTAGCCAAATTATTTCAGTATTTCTCCCAACCTATGGTTTGTCCAGAGCTACCTGACTGGAGTAATGACACTGGGTAGCTCATGTCATCTTTTCACTAAGTTCCACAGTCCCAGCAGTTATAAACACTGGGATCATTGCCAAAAGACGAGGAATAAGAAAATTAAGGATCCTAGAGAACCCACTAACAACACTATCAGCCCCAGCCTGCATGATGGTTGGTTGGATCTTGCATCAGCACCCATCGTCCCTTATCTAAAACTAGAGGTTTGGCTGGGCCCAATGGCTCACACCTGTAATCCCAGTGCTTTGGGAGGCCAAGCAGTGAGAGCACTTGAGGTCAGGAATTCGAGACCAGCCTGAGCAACATAGTGAGACCCTATCTCTACAAAAAAAAAAAAAAAAAATGAGGTGTGAGGATCACTTGAGCCCAAGAGTTCAAGGCTGCACTGAGCTATGATAACCACTGTACTCTAGCCTGGGTAACAGACAGAGAGACTCTGTCTCAAGCAAAACAAAACAAAACAAAAACTAGGGGTTGGTTTGTGTGTGTGCATGTGTGTCTGTGTCTGCATGCACACATGCATGTTTAAATAAAAAGGAAATGCCCTACTAAGCAAATTAGGTGTATAAGAAATGTATCTATAGTACCTAGTGCAACAGCACTTGTAATCTAAATGCATATATAAATATCACAAATGTTTTTGTGTCTTTTTTCAAAGCATGCTTTCTTGTATTTTATGACATAAATTTACTTTGATGGGCCATGAATATGGCTTCCACATTTTTATCTATACTTAGATGTGGCTGTCTTTCTTAGTCACCTCTCTCCCTCTTTTCAACATGTCTATATTGTATTCTGTATAAACTTATAGTCACTGCACTTAGGAAGAACAAAGGGAAATCCACTTTTAGCCAGTAGTTTCTATTTTCTCTTCCTTTTCTTTGGAGCAAATTGGAAAGTTGCGCTATCTGCATTTTCCCTCCCCTCCATGCCCCAGTGCCTATCACAGTCAGGGAAGCAGATGTATAATGGTTAAGAGTAATACATCCAAAGTCATACTTTGCTTTGGTTTGAACCCTGATTCTGCTACTTACCAGCTGTGTAACCCAGTTAACTTAACCCCTCTGAGCTTCAGTTTCCTCATCCATAAATGGGGAGAATAATAGTACCTACTTCATTGAGTTGTGAGTATTCAAAAGATAATACATGTAAAGTGCTTAGACAATGGTGACTGGTGTGCAGTGAACCTATGACAAATGTTAGCTGTTATATACCTAATCCTCTTAAATGTCCACACCCTCGCTCCTGCCTCTGACAGTCTTTATGCCCTGTGGCTTTTCGCTTGGGAAGTTGTATGGACATTTCAACATGATTTCACTTTGAGAGGCATTTCCCAACTTACTATTTGAATATGAGTGGATTTGGCAACCTGGGGGTTTCTGTTGTCATGAATGCAGAATTAGAAGAGATCCCCTCCAATCCCATCATTTTAAGTACCAGTGAAAAAAGTTAAGATCCAGAAAAATAAAGTGATTTACCTGAGTTAGAAGAGTCTGAATACAAAAGGCCTCCTAATCGCTAGCTCCAGGCTCTCTTTACTGTTCACAATTCTCCAATCAAAATAATGAAGCCAGGCTCAGGAGGAGCTGGACAATGCCTAACTTCCTCTCCTGCCTTTTCATCAGCCTCTTCCTGTTCCTTCCTCCACACTAAGCGAGGGCCTCTGAAGAGGATGTCTCCTCAGAAAGATACAAATCTCAGAACTGCCTCTTTCCAAGCTCTGGCTTTATTTGGGTGCTGGGTTGTTAGCAGCTTCAAGTTAAAAGGTCTTTCTTTCCCAATCTATAAGAATGCAATGGTAAGGAAGAAAATTCAAGCCTTCTTTCCACCTAGCTGCAGTGGCTAAAAGTTCCATACAAAATCAGAATAAACTGAGACAGTGTTATAGTCAACAAAAGATCTAAAACATTAGAAAAACTTCATAGGTCTGATATTGTTTCTGAGCTCTATGGGTTGTCTAGAAGCCCCTAGGTGTTTTTATCTAGCCAGACAAGCATGTGAGAATAATAAATATGTAGCCCAGTCAGAAAAGGCTAGAGACTGGTTAGTGATATCAGGAGCAGGTCAGTGTTTTTTGAAACTCAAAGTTTCTAGAATTTGGGGATTCTATTTATGGAAATGAATAAAAATTTATTACTTGTGCAAATTGTGCAAACACATACAACCATGTAAACATACTACTGGGGCCTTGGAAGGGGCCTGTCCAAGCAAAAGTCCTGAGGCTTAAGCTCCGTTGACTATGGGGTAAATCTACCTCACACTAGCATTAACACTGAGCAAGGCAATGCTCTGCCAACCCAAGGAGAAAAAGTACAAACCCTGAACCTCAGATGCCCACTTCATCTGGGTTCTTACAGACAAATGCTACCAAATCTTACCTGTTTTAAGGAGATGCTGCTTCCCTAAGATCCATACCAGCTCATCTGTATTTGGATATTCTTCTAGGTACTCAGTGAAAATAGTAATCTGGTTTTCATACTTAGATAAAACTGAAAGAAAAGGAAAGAAACTTAAGCAAAATTTAATAGAAGGGGCTCTGTGGTTGACTATTACCTTTGTCCTGAAGGTGAAAGTTCAGCAGCTTGAATCTAATGGAAGCAATTCCTTTTCCTTAAGCAACAAAGACACTCACAAGACCTCAAAATCCTTTAGCTGAAGGATTTCCTCTTGAACATCTCTTTTGACCTTCCCTTTCTCCAGGTAACACCATCTCTAAAAAATCATTTGGCCACAGTTACTTCAAAACAGTTTATACCATGAGGTCTTCTTTGTAAACAGCCAATTATCGAGCTTCCCCTAGTCTGAGTGTATTGAGGTGCTATAATAGCTGCATACCTAACTCCTGCCCATGTCACAGGGAATATCATGAGGTTTGTATTGGGAGGGTTCTAGTGGCCAGTGGCTTGAAGGTACTGTGACAAGCCTGAATGTTTGTACAACTGTGAATATGGTAATATTTTAGCTGGAAGACCAGATGTTTTCATAGTATTTTTATTTGCCATTATATTCACATATGGCTTCTGCAAAGAAAGCTCTTGAAGTTGATGGTAAATATAACTTGTTCTTGGTATTCAAAGATGACTATTAAGATATAATAAGAAATACATATTTTAGTTTCTATCCCTGTTTTCTGGCACGGAGCTCCTAAAACTCTTGTTATGGTGATACGGATGCTATATGCATCTTTTGTTCTGAAATTTGGCCTTTCTCCCTGGTTCCAGACACATAGCTCCTAATGAATTTCCTGGGTGATAAGAGCATCTTCTGTTATAATGAGGTATCTCTTGGTGGGTTTCTGGATGGAGGCTTACTACCAGAAAGACCAAGCCATGATTAGAATGCTTGGAACTTTCAGTCTCAACCCCCAACCTTTGGGAAGAGTGGAGACTGAATCAAAAATTGATCATTCCTACATGATCAATCCTTCATAAAAATCCCTAGACTGTGAGATTTGGAGAACTTCTGGGTTGCTGAGTATGTGGAGGTGTCTGGAGGGTGGTGTGCCTAAAGAGGGCATGGTTGCTCTCTGCCCCTTTCCACATGCCTTGCCCTATGCATCTCTTCCATCTGGCTGTCCATCTATATGCTTTGTGATGTTTTTTATAACAAATGGGTAATCATAACAAAGTGTTTCCCTGAGTTCTGTGAGTCATCCTAGCAAATTATGGAACATGAGAAGGGGGTCACGGGAACCCCAATTTATAGCTTGTCAGTCAGAAGCACATATAGCTGGAACTTATTACTGGTATCTGAAGTGGGAGCAGCCTTGTAAGACTGAGCTGTCAGCCTATGGAATCTTACTCTAACTCCAGATAGGTATTGTCAGAATTGAATTAAATTATAGGACACACTATTGGTGTCTGCTGGAGAATAGCATGGAATGTAGTATCAGAAGAATTGAGTGGTGAGTGTCAGAGTAGAAAACAGTTTGTTTTTTCCTATCTCATACAACTGTGGTTATCTCTGAACATAAAGTATCCCCCAAAATATAACTAAACCTCATTAGTTCACAGGCCATGCTTTTCAAAGTTATGACCATGCAATATGGGAGGAGTTAAAATTCAAATTCACTTTTGTACCCCCTGTGGGGAAAAGGTCTGCTAAAACACTCAAGATTGACTTATGAAGGGGTCTCATCTCCAAAGTTCTTCATAACTAACATTCTGAGAGAGGCCAGGCATGGTGGCTCATGCCTGCAATCCCAACATTTTGAAAGGCCGAGGTGAGAGGATTGCTTGAGGTCAGCAGTTCAATACCACCCTGGCCAACACAGTGAGACCCCGTTTCTTCAAAAAAATAAATAAAAAATAATAATTTTCTGAGAGAAATTATATTTTAAACAGTAAATATATTTCTAAGCCAGCTCACAAAACCTATTTTAATCTGTAACTAGAAAATTTAAATTGATAGTCTATTTCATCATTTATGGTGCTATTTCTATGAGAAAATATATTTCAAGTTCAAAGCTAATATACCCAAACACACATCTCTCAGCTCGTGGGGGCTCCTCAGCCCCTATGGAGAGGGGAGCACAGAGAAAGTAGGGGCCCATTTGTATAACTACAAGTAGCTGCAGAGATTCTCTAAAAGAAATCCCTAAGAGCCCTATGGGTAGAGTTTCCTCTACAAATGGCATTGTGGGATATGTCTAACTCATTTAAAAGGATAAATTATTTTATTTTGTTTTGTTTTTGTTTTCTAAGGCATGGGTATGTTGTTTTCATACAAATAAATGCTCCTAAATATAAATGAGTCTCTTCTGATCAAGTAAATATTTTGCTGGAAGTTGAAATTATAATTTGTACAAAGCCCTTTTAGAAACACAGCTAACCAGGGATATTACCTTTCATAAAATATCTTACAGAATTCCAGTCATTCAGGGTTAGCCTTTCTCCTCAACATATTTTAATTATTAAGATGATAGTCTCTGCAGTGTTTCAAGTCAAAAGAAGCTAGAAACAGCCATTTTGTTCCCCAGTGAAAATTCATCACTACCAAATCTGCCAGGGAGCCTGTGCCATCTTAGCCTCTCTGCTGCTGGCCTTAGCCCCTGGCCCATGCCCAGGAAATACCAGGCTAAAAATGATCATCCAGGTCAGGTCATCCCCAGAAGGTGGTGGACTGAGGCAAAGCAAATCACACTGTGTACCTCCCCACCCTACCCTCTACCCCTCACAGGCAGGAGAAATCCATTTTAAGTGAACATCCAGTGTAGTCTAAACAGAGAAAGAAAATCAGAAAATAAGTAACTTGAGTAGAGTGTGGGAAAAGGGCAACCTCTCTGACATTGTCTTGGTGGGGGTGAGGAAGGGTGGCATTGGATAAATGTACAGCATGTATGCATATAAGCCTTGGGTCTTTTTTTAGTACTGGCCAAAGAAAACCATTTCTCTATTGCCAACCCTGTCTCAGTGAGTCACTGGCCAGTTATCTGGTCTAATTAGCAAAGCCCTTTAAAGCCTGTGACAACTGCCCTGCTTCATTCGGGATGGCTCTGATCAAAATGGCAGCCAAAGAATTTTACTCTTGCACCTCACTCCCTCTCAGGCCTAGCTAAGCCAGCAAGAAGGTCATTACAAGTCTCTATATTTCTTGATTCTTCTCTTAGAAGATAGACACCCTGAATGCAGTACGTCAGGCTACGGCCATCCCTGAATCAAGGCTACATGTATGGAACAAATGAAAGAACAGAAAACGAAATTAACAGAAGCAAAAAGCAGTGACATGGGAAGATTATGTACATGGGGGTCTAGGGAGGAAAGAGGAACAGGTCCTACACAGGGTGAACTCAGACAGATGAAAAAGCAATCTGCGAAGCAGATGAATACAGAAGTGAAATATCATTTCCAATATAATTACTTCTGATTAATAGCAATACGTGTGTTTTAAATTTTTCACAAACTACCTTTGTCTTGCCTTTAAAAATAAACAAACCAGATATCAGGCTGATATGAGTTCCCTGCCTTTTCAGCCTGTTTAAAGAGATAGGGACTATATAGGCAGAGCTACAAATTTATAACCTGGTGGACCAAGAATTAGTTTTTAGAAGGTCTCAGGGACAACAGGCTTCACCCTGTTCCACTTGACTTTAATAATAATTATTGTACTGAAGTCTCTGCTGGGTTAGCTTAGTGGCCAGCTCATAATTAGACAAAGATTTCCTTAAATTCCTGGAATCAAAAAGCCTCCCAGTCTTGGCCAAGAGCCTCTGTGTACATGTTGGGGCACGTCTTCAACACTCAGCCATACAGTTGATAACTGCCTTTGTCCTCACTTTCTGCTCATGCAGAGCTCAGGATCAGCTAGAGTGACAGCCTAGGACCTAATGAGGTCTTTCCCAAGCATGTGCACAGCTCTATGCACACATGTGGTCTTGTAGATTCCCAGGAATATGCCCAAGCTTTCCAAAGCTCCAGGAATCTCATTCCCCAGCTTTTTCTTTGAAGCTTTGTGGTTAGCTGGAAATGTTATCCATTGCTTCAGGCAGCTGAGAAGTTAATTGATTGCCTCTAATCGTTTTCCAAAAGCAAGACCCTAGGGAAAAGGCTTTCTGTAGCTCTGTGTCAGGCCAAATAAATACAGTCTTACAAGTAGGGGTCTTCTGAGGGAACTCCAGACGGATTTAATAATGACAATTCTCTAGAAATGAGACTCTAAAGGAGTTCCAACCCTATTCTATCTCCTCTGGTGGCTGCCAGGCTGCTGGTTTTCCCTGTGATTGCAGGCTATTGATTTTGAAGGCTACTGCAGAGCCAGAGAGAAAGGGATGAGAAATGGTGAATGAAAATATTAATACCAGAAAGCTCACTGTTCTTATCAACATGCAGCCATTTTTCTTGAATAAATGTTCCCTGGATTGCTGCAAGCCTTCAGTTCATTTCTAGAATTCTGAAAAAGTTGATTCTATTTCTGCCAGTTTTTTCATTGTTATTATGGAGGGAATTTTCAGAGGTTCTTACTCTGCCATTTTTGCTGATGTCTTACTTTAATAATATGGTTTCCGGCAATTGACTACATTTCTAAGGGTTATTTTGGAAAATTGCATATAAATGAGAAAATCACTTTGAAAAACAAATTTTCTGACAAGGCTTAACAAAAACACTTATACCTCATGACATGGATTTCAGTCAATTTATCCTAGATTCTGTGGAGCTGTGCCAAAGAAAGCAGCACCACAAACTCTCTAAAGTGAAATCAAAAGGCCATAGGATCTCAGGGCCAGGAGGGGCCTGACATATAGCATAACCTCCTTGTAGGTCTTTCAATTCTAACAGTATGCCACGACACTGCTGTTGCGAAAACAGCCTTCTCAGCAATGCATACATATTTAACATACTGTCAAATCACATCTTCAAAAACTTGGAACAACATCCATGGGGGATAGGTATGGTCATGGCTAAATATTCATTCATATTTCATTCCTTAAACTTTACAGAGTACCTACTATATGTTAAGTATAGAAGGTAAAACATCAGTGAGATACAGTCTCCATCCTCCAAAAGCCTTTTAATCTAGTGGAGAGGCTAGGTCTGGAAACAACTAACAGAAGTGCAATAAGTGAAAGGAAAGTGATGTGGAAGACAGGGAAAGAAACGGAAATAAATACAGTAATTAATTCCAACTAGGGGCGGATAGGCTTTCTACAACCTAGAAAAGGTGGCATCAAAACTGAGCCTTAATGGAAATAAGATATAAGTGGTAAGGGGGAAGGGAGGAAATTCCTGACTGAGGGAACACCAAAAGGACTTGGCAGGCAACTGAGTGTAGGGTGGGGCAGGGGACAGTGAGAGAAAGAGAGTCAAAAATAACTCGCAGTTTTCAAGTATGGGTGATAAAATGGTGGCAGGAAACCATGGGGGTGGGTAGGGAGATAATACATTTGGTTTAGCCAGAATCTGTTGGACTCAATGGATTTGCAGGAAGAGGTTTAAAAAACAGCGAAGGGAAAGTCAAGATGCACAGTGCTTTTGAAGAAAGACATGGTAGATGGCGGGTTAATTAGCAGGGCCTAGGAAAGCAACAAGACAGCTAGAAGACCATGGATCTGGCCCAGCCTGCAACATACCTGCATCCCCTTCCCCCTCAGTTCACTTACTCCCCTGTTCGTCCCCAGCCACTGCTCACCTGTGCACAGTTCCTGTCCCATCTTCATTTGTCTTCCTCCCTATGACCTGCTTTTCTGACAACCAAGAACTTAGAAAACAGAAGATTGGGCAACAATTCTTAGCATTCCAAGTGGATTTTCACAATCAAAACAGCAAGTTTTCTTGAACTTACTCAGCAAATCACATTCTACCAATGTTAGGTTGTCAAATAATGCAAAAGACATGAATGACTTCTCTATAGACTGGTATAAACTCTGATTTCCTAAGACAACAGTGTAATTTTCAAACTTACATTAGAGAATCTTAACCGAAGAGTTATCATTTAGCTAGAGAGGACTTTATGAGATTCTATTTAACTGACTGGTGTCAGCAGTAGTGGAGCAGAGGAGGCTGCACTTGATACATTTTAGGGCAAGTCAGCCAAGTAACCAGTCTAGTTAGCAAGGGACAGTTGTTAAGTGATAAGACTCTGGTTTTCAAGTAAAAAATTAATCAGGCCATAGATAATTTGGCCCCACAAAATATGACATTTCTTAGAGATTTCAGTAAATTCATCCTACTGACATAATGGTAATCCCACTGACAAATGTAATGCAAAATTGGGCTATTTCTATGTTTTCTTTGAAGTGATACTTTTGAAAAGCTTATTCCCTTTTTAAGTGTATTTTTTCTTGTTGTTTTCACTTAGTGATAAATTGCTGCCTGCTGTCTGCTGACTGAAATGCATTTGGAAACGTCCATGGGGAAATGAGTTTCCTATATACAAACTGGTCAGGAATGTACCTAACACATACACAACTGCATCTCAGAACTGCTGCCTCCTTTTGCCTTTGCTAGGATAGCTCTGCTCTTTTTTGATAGACTCCATTTCCAGAAGAATGAAAAGACTAGCTTTGAGAGGCGAGTCTAAATGCCTCTGTGATAACAAGGTGCTGCTCAGAAGATGCCAGCACCTTTACTTTGTAAAGGCTATCATTTTTGTTGATAAGGCATACAGAAAGGGTAGCACACTGGAAATACTGATGAAGAAAAATACTTGATTGGCGATATAATTCAAGACTTGAGGCACCTTTTTCCACAAACTGAGGTGAGAATCACCTTAATTCTTCAACAGGTTTTGTTCTTTAGAATCAACCTGCTAGTCAGTTGTTACTGGGTAACTGGAGGAAAGCATGACTGAATTCCCAAGGAGGACCGTTTCACATTACTGCCACTGCCAAGTCATGCAGTGGGTTAAAAGTAAGCTTCCATGGTACTGTATCTTTGATTTTGGACAGTAAACCAAACTAAAAAGCAGCAATACTCAAATACTGAGCTCATGGCTCATTTAGGAATCAAGATACCATGAAAATATTTAGTCGAAATGAATAGTGTGTCAAGTTATTTTTCACTAGTATCTAGCATGGTGAGGAGAAGGATGAAAAGGAAAGGGACGAGGAGGAAACGGCTTTATCCCTCTTGGAAATAGCTCTATTCTAGGAACCCCAAAATTTATGTTCTAGTCCTACCGTGCCACTTAATATATGACCTTAGAAAATCTACTGCACTTCTCTGGGCCTCAGATTCTCCATCTATAAAATGAGCAATGTGTTTTTCAAACAGCATATCCTAATTTATCAGTGGTTTGTGAAATCTGTATAGGATGTAATCAGCATTTTTAAAAAATGAAATTGAATAGAAAAGATCAGTGTATTGCAGATAATAAGTATTGTTTCATGAAACTTGTTTGTGTGTATAAAAACTAGGCTGCAATGTAAAATATATTTCTCATTGTGTTGTTATGATAAAAGAAAAAAGCTAGAAAGCCACAGGTCCAGACCTAAACTGTCCAATACGGTAGCCACTAGTCACATGCAGCTGTTTAAATTAATTAAAATGAAAGACAAAAATTCAGTTCCTCAGTCACACTAGCCACATTTCAAGTACTCAATAGCTATGTGTGGTTGGTGGTTACCATATTGGATAGCACAGATACAGAACAGTTTCAGAATCTCAGATAGTTTCACTGGACAGTTTTATTATAAGGATTTTTCTATGGTTCTGTAGTAGGTGGAGGCCAGTTGGGTTGTTAGGAGGAGTAACGCGAGCCCTAGGAAGAGATGTGTTCACTTGTCTTCTCTTAAGAGAGTCCGTATGTGAACCTCTAAATAAATGAACCAATAATTATTTGTTAAGTTTCAAACTTGGTTCTGTGAGGAATACAAAGGAAGCATCCTCATAAACATTCACTGGATATTAAATGAACCAGCGAAGGCATCATAATATCATAATTGAATTAAAGATAGGAAACTTATGTAAAAGACAGAACTAATAATAAAGAGTAATGTAAAGGCAAGTTTTAATAACTAAGTGCTGTCAAAATGCACAAAAGGACAAAATTGAGGAGCACTGGAGTCATCAGGGAAGATTTTAAGGAGGCAGTAGGATTTGGACTGGTCTTTAAATCATTCCTTTAATTTGGATGACCAGAGACAAGAGGGGAGAATGTTCCAGATGAGGGGAACACAATACATTTATAGGAATTGGAGAGTGGGGTAGATTCTGTGGCATATTGAGAAATGAGATGAGAGAGTTGGCATGGGACTAGATTCTGGAAGGTATAAAGCCAGCCAGTGGAGTCCAACTCTTGGTAAAGCTATTGACAGTTTTCAGAGCACTTTCACATGATTCTGGAGACAGCTCCTTGAGAGGGACAGGGCAGGGACCATTACCTCCATTTTAGAGTTGAGGGAACTGAGTCTCAGAGAGGTGATGTAATTTGCCCAAGATCATACAGCTAGTGAGCAGGATAATCAAGATTCAAAGCCAGTTAATATTACTCTCCATCTAGTATTCTTCCCCCTATACATTGCTGTTATGAAAAAAGCTGGACTCCAGGCACAGGAGACAAGAAGAACAATGAGAAATTTGTTGCATCAATCCAGGCATAAAGTGTTGAAGACCTGGCCTACAGTGGCAAGAAACCAGATGCTCTGGTTATATAACACACTATAAAACAAACTGACAATGCAGTACCTGCTGTTTATAGGGGACAATAAGAGCAGACAGTCTGAGGTTAGAAGATTATAGTTATGTTTAACTGGAAGTGATCTAAACTACTCCCAGAGGAATAAATATTAACAATATAATTCATATACTATGTCCAGACTTTTCCAGAGAGCTGAAAGCAATGTTTTGGACATGGTTCCTTCGCAAACAACACTATATATGTCTATGCATTATTATGAGGCACTTCTGTCTTGGTAGTGTTTCTTTCCCCTGTCAATTTTAATTTTCATTTTTCAGAACTAATTGGTCATATGATCTGTTACCTCATCTAGATTTCCAGTGAGAAAAGACAGGTGCAAAAAGGTAAAAGAGCTAAATGCCTTAGGGTTTTTCCACACTACTCACCAAAACTATTGGCTTAGCAATTATTTAGTTAATAATGATTTACTAAAATATGTCATTGTCAGACTAATGTTAACAGATCTCTCTGCTGTTGACACAAATGCTGAAAATCTTCCATGGGCTTCCAAGACTGGTCCACCTGACAGGAATCAAATACAAACTCATCAACATGGCACTTAAAGCCCTCTCTAATAAGGCCAACTTCCTACATTTCCAGTTGTTTCCCACTACTAATTACTCCTTCATAATATCTACTCTTTTCAGCCAAAATAAAACATAATATGGAGGAGATTCTATCTTTGCTCATTCATGTTTTACTTGCCCTTAAATCCCACCTCAAATGCTCCTTTCGTGATGAATCTTTCTTCCTCAGTTTTCCCAACAAGGAGTATTTGCTCCTTCTGAACATCGGTAGTCCTTTATTTATACCTCTTTTATGACACTGAGAAATTGGTACTTCAGATTATTGTTATTTGTGGACATGTTATCTCTCTGCTATTGAAATGAACTAATTAAAGTCTCAGTCGATGTAGCATTCATCTCTCTATCCTCTACAGCTCTTGTCATAGTGCCTTGCAATAAGTCCTTTCCTAAGGTTTAACATTTATTGAATGAATCGGTAGAGAAAAAAAAAAGCCTAAAAGCTGGTTTATATGTCCATCCATCCAAACATCAATTTGACAATCCTTTACTGAGTGCCTATCATGTAACCAGCACTGTGCTAGGCCTTAGGGGTAGCAACATATTTTAGTAATTCTGAGCCCTTTGAGAAGAAAGATGCAGTATGTGATGAGTATCTGTACAGGGGGCTAAGGAAGAATAGAAGAGGGTCATCTAAGCCAATCTGAGGCACAAAGGAGGCTGTGGAAAGAAAGCTAATGGCAGCACTCAACCTTACAAAATGAGTGAGAGTTAAGCAAATTGAAGTACATTCCAGACAGAGAAAGCTTGTACCAAACACAGAAGGCTAAGAGACTGTGGAATTAGTGATGCTGTACGGGGACTGGCAAGAGTTGAGTCTGGAGAGGAAGGTGAAGCCAGGAGATGCTGGCCTTGGCAGCCTTGGTCAGAATTCTGGACTTAAGCCAGGCTTCACGGGGCTCCTAAAGGGTTTCTGATACACCCAAAGTCCAGTCTGGGTATCCTGCAATTTGCAGAATAGAAGTGGGGTGCCAACTAGTCACCTAGAAACAAATCCTAGCTCTTTGAACATTCATCATCAAATTAAATTCTGTTAAAGAAACAAAGACCAGAAGTGACTCTCTTTGTCGAGGAGGATGTTAATTAAGGTGGTTCTCTATCTCACAGCATGTGAAGTGTTACAACAGCAGTGGAGAAGTACAGACTCTTTTCCAGAAAGAGTACTCTTTGGACAACTTTCCCAGTTTTCTCCTGGGTTTACAACCACCTCACCCTCTTCCCATACCACAGGAATTTTCCCCATACCCTTTCAACATCACACTTCATTAGTAAATGTTGCCAGCAGACATGTGATGTTTAAAAATTCTTTACCTTAGAAGTAATGTAAAATTATACTGCCAGAGTTAAGTTTTTCGATTACATAAAATTACACATGTACCTTCGCTTTCAAAACAAAAGACGTATTCCAAGTTAATCCTAAGGCACATCTCTGTAAAGTGAATCTGATTTTCCAATGTTATTTTAAGATCATTTGAGCTACATTGCCCATCCAAAAAAGATACACCTTGCAATTAAATGGCTCCTCATCCCTGATGTTCACTGTATGTACCAGACATCAGGAAAATAAATATCTACTCACAAATGTGAAAGATCCACCCCACTGCCTGAAGCAAAAATACTCTCTAATGTCTAACAGACAGGGAATCTTGACCTGCTAAACAAAATACAAACCCATTTTCATCTCCAACAGTGGCTCTTCATAAAGTGGGTTTTCTTATAAGATGCTTAGCCATCAGTTCCTTCATTAATAACTTTCTAAGTTAAAATGTTTTTTATTGTACCTACCTTAGTGACTCTACTTCTAGATTTATATTCAAGAAAAATGAGTGCTTATGTCCACCAAGAGATAAGATGTCCATAGCAATTTTTATTCATGATTTTAAAAAACCTAGAAACAACCCAAATGTCCATCAACAGGGAAATGGATTAAAAACTTTGTGGTGTACCATACTTTGGAATGCTGTATAGCAATGGAAAAGAACTGAATCTCACAGATATCATTTTAAACAAAAGAAGCCAGATGCAAAATAGTAGATACAGTATGACTCAATTTATATAAAGTTTGAAACCAGGCAAAATGAATCTATGATGACAGTGGTCAGAATAGATGTTACATTTGGGAGGTGGTATTACCTGGGAGGAGGCAAAAGAGAACCTTCTGAGGGACCAGAAATGTCTATAACTTTGATCAGTGTGGAGTTAACACATACAAAAAATTTTATTGAACTATGCATTTAAAATTTGTGCATTTTACTGCCTGTAAGAATACCTTCATTAAAGAAAAAAAAATGGTAAGTCTCTATACTAGATTTATTTCTGGTATAGACTGGCAATATAGATCAAAATTATACTAACCACAATCTATTCTTTCTTTATCAGAAGTAGAGATATAGTTCTGAACTTATCCCACCCCTCACTACACACACACACACACACACACACACACACACACACACATACACACACACATGCATATATGCACACATGCACACACGCACCAAATCTAAATGCAGGCAGTTAGGGGCCTCAAATATTATCTATAAGGCTAACTTATTAGATTTTTCCATTTATAGCATTGCAGAATGCTACCTTTGCTGTAACTACAAATTTACCAATTCATTAATTGTTCTTTTCTACTACAGCATTAGATGATCTTCATCACATAAATACATTGAGTCTGTTAAAAAAAAATCTATAAACATAATCCATCACATAAACAGAACCAAAGACAAAAACCACATGATTATCTCAATAGATGCAGAAAAGGCCTTCGACAAAATTCAACAGCCCTTTATGCTAAAAACACTTAATAAACTAGGTATCGACGGAATGTATCTCAAAATAAGAAAAGCTATTTATGGCAAACCCACAGCCAATATCATACTGAATGGGAAAACACTGGAAGCATTCCCTCTGAAAACTGACACTAGACAAGGGTGCCCTCTCTCACCATTCCTACGCAACATAGTATTGGAAGTTCTAGCCAGAGCAATCAGGAAAGAAAAAGAAATAAAGGGTATTCAATTAGGACAAGAGGAAGTCAAATGGTCTCCATTTGCAGACAGCATGATTGTATATTTAGTAGACCCCATCGTCTCAGCCCAAAATCGCCTTAAGATGATAAGCAACTTCAGCAAAGTCTCAGGATACAAAATCAATGTGCAAAAATCACAAGCATTCCTATACACCAATAACAGACAAACAGAGAGCCAAATCATGAGCGAACTCCTATTCACAATTGCTACAAAGAGGATAAAATACCTAGGAATACAACTAACAAAGGACATGAAGGACCTCTTCAAGGAGAACTACAAACCACTGCTCAAGGAAACAAGAGAGGACATAAACAGATGAAAAAACATTCCATGCTCATGGTTAGGAAGAATCAATATTGTGAAAATGGACATACTGCCCAAAGTAATTTATAAATTCAACGCTATCCCCATCAAGCTACCATTGACCTTTTTCACAGAACTGGAAAAAAACACTTTAAACTTCATATGGAACCAAAAGAGGGCCTGCATAGCCAAGACAATCCTAAGCAAAAAAGAACAAAGCTGGAGGCATCAAGCTACCTGACTTCAAACTATACTATAAGCCTACAGTAATCAAAACGGCATGGTTCTGAAAACAGACATATAGACCAATGGAACAGAACAGAGGCCTCAGAAGTAATGCCACACATCTACAACCATCTGATCTTTGATAAACAAGACAAAAACAAACAATGGGTAAAGGATTCCCTGTTTAACAAATGGTGTTGGGAAAACTGACTAGCCATGTGCAGAAAGCAGAAACTGGACCCCTTCCTTATACCTTATACAAAAATTAACTCCAGATGGATTAAATATTTAAACCTAAGACCTAACACCATACAAACCCTAGAAGAAAACCTAGGCCACACCATTCAGGACATAGACATGGGCAAGGACTTCATGACTAAAACGCCAAAAGCAATGGCAACAAAAGCCAAAATAGACAAATGGGATAGAATTAAACTTAAGAGCTTCTGCACAGCAAAAGAAACGATCATTAGAGTGAACCAGCAACCAATAGAATGGGAAGAAAAATTTTTGCAAGCTACCCATCTGACAAAGGGCTAATATCCAGAATCTACAAAGAACTGAAACAAATATACAAGAAAAAAAACAAACCCATCAAAAAGTCGGTGAAAGATATGAATGGACACTTTTCAAAAGAAGACATTTATGTGGCCAACAAACTTATGAAAAAATGCTCATCATCACTGGTCATTAGAGAAATGCAAATCAAAACCACATTGAGATACCATATCACGCCAGTTAGAATGGCGATCATTAAAGAATCTGGAGACAACAGATGCTGGAGAGGATGTGGAGAAATAGGAACACTTTTACACTGTTGGTGGGAGTGTAAATTAATTCAACCATTGTGGAAGACGGTGTGGAAATTCCTCAAGGATCTAGAAATAGAAATACCATTTGACCCATTACTGGTTATATACTGAAAGGATTATAAATCATTCTATTATAAAGACACATGCACAGGTATGTTCACTGCAGCACTGTTTACAATAGGAAAGACCTGGAACCAACCCAAATGCCCATGAAAGATAGACTGGATAAAGAAAATGTGGCACATATATACCATGGAATACTATGCAGCCATAAAAAAGGATGAGTTCATGACCTTTGCAGGGACATGGATGAATCTGGAAACCATCATTCTTACCCAACTGACACAAGAACAGAAAAGCAAACACCACATGTTCTCACTCATAGGTGGGTGTTGAACAATGAGAACACATGGACATGGGGAGGGGAATATCACATACTGGGGCCTGTTGGGTTAGGGGGATAGGGGAGAGATAGCAGAGGGTGGGGAGATTGGGGAGGGATAATTAGGAGAAATACCTAATGCAGGTGACTGGGGGATGGAGGCAGCAAACCACCATGGCATGTGTATATCTATGTAACAATCCTGTAAGATCTGCACATGTACCCCAGAACTTAAAGTAAAATTTAAAAAAAATATGAATTAGGAGTTCATTAGGCTGAGATGACTCCAGTGCCTTTAGTTCCTACTTGAGCCAACCAATACTCAACTCATTGTAAATAGTAAAATGAAACCTAATTTTAACCAACTGGAAACCAATAACTAACCTCTAGGGATTTTTCATTTTAACCAGTCAAATAGTTTATTTGTCTTATTTCTGCAAGAATCTTATAAGTTTTTCCTTCGCATCCCTACTGTGGAGCCAAACCACTTGTGGTTTGGTACTACCCAGTTTATAAATTACTGTCTGCTCAAATAAACTCTTTAAAAATTTAATGTGCCTAAGTTTATTTTATAACAAGCTTTTACCCCAAATCTTATTGATAGAAAGCATAGTAGACTAGAATGCTGTAGAATACCAGAATGCTGGCCTGTGAATTAGGAGAGCTGAGTTCTATTTCTGCTCTACCTTTTACTGCAAAGTCATTTTGGGCCAGACTTTTAAGCTCTTTAGGATTTCTTTTCCTCAGCCATAAAATGAAGATAATACCTTCTCCACAGGGCTGTAGTGGGGATCAAATGAAAAAATGAATATGAAAATGCTTTGTAAACTTTCAAGAAATGTTAATATGCCCCAAACTAACTGTTTAATAAGAGCATGTGCCTGGGTGTAGCCAATAAAAAATGTACTTTAATCTCAAAGCTTGTATTCCAGTTTCACATCTAGCTTTCACCAAATAGTCAGGATCAGCAAGTATACTCAAATTCTAACATCTCTCAGAAGTCAAAATAATGCCATTATAATAAGCACTAAAAATAGACATGTAAAGAGAAGTACAATTAATAACATCCTTCCTTGCTTTTCCCAATTATGACTTTTAGATGCATCTCTAGCCAAAGTTCTAGGTTTAGATCTCTAATCTAGAACTTTGAATTGCATCTGCAACACCCATGTGGTATACTGATATGGCTTCGCTGTATCCTCACCCAAATCTCAACTTGAATTGTATCTCCCAGAATTCCCATGTGTTGTGGTAGGGACCCAGTGGGAGGTAATTGAATCATGGGGGCTGGTCTTTTCCATGCTATTCTGGTGAGAGAGAATAACTCTCATGAGATCTGATGGGTTTATCAGGGGTTTCTGCTTTTGCTTCTTCCTCATTTTCTTTTGAAAAAATTATTAAAAATGAATAGGTCCAGGCATGGTGGCTCACTGTAATCCTAGTACTTTGGGAGGCCAAGGCATGAGGATCGCTTGAGGCCAGGAGTTTGAGACCAACCTGGGCAACAAAGCAAGACCATGTTTCTATTTTTTAAAATAATTGTTTAAGAATGTTTAAAAAATAAAAATAAAATAAAATATACTCAGTGAAAATGCAACTCTAAAAAAAATAAAGCCATTTTCCCAGAAAGAGTCAAGTAACCGAGGTTTTACTCTACTTGGTGAGACACAATGAGTGTTGGCTTGTACAGTAGAGGCAAGTATTGCAGGAGGCCAGAAAAGGAAGATAAACATGGGTAAGCATAGTCAGAGAAGGTTTCATGGAGGAAGCAGGGCTCAGAGTTGGGTTTAATTTGAGTTTCTTCATCCAAAGCCTGGTGCTGCCTTTCTTGATTGTAACACTTGGGCAGTACTGCCAGGGCCTCAAGTTAAGAGTCACTGAAAGCAACTAGTCTTTAGGAAAATTTCATGATAATGAATAAAGAAAAAGATGGGAAGCAGACTCTGGTCCCATTCTATTGCAGTATAAAGGAGCCAGCCAAGGCTTAATGTATGAATAAGCAGAGCCTCTGCCATGGATAGCAATTTTGCCAAGCAGCAAGGAATTTGTGGGACCAATGAAAAGTACCCCAATCATAGTTCTGTAACCTGAAATTATTGGAAAAGCAAGCTTTAGCAAAGAATCTTTACATTATAGTCAACTTCAATATATAGGATACCAATGAGAGCCAGGCATGATGGCTCACACCTGTAATCCCAACATTTTGGGAAGTTGAGGTGGGAGTGCTTGAGCCCAGGAGTCTGGGACCAGTTTCAGCAACACAGGGAGACCCTGTCTCTACAAAATATTTTAAAATGAGTCGGGTGTGGTGACATGTGCCTGTGGTCCAAGCTACTTGGGAAGCTGAGGTGGGAGGATCACTTGAACCTGGAAAGTCAAGGCTCCAATGAGCCGTGATGGCACCACTGAGCTCCAGCCTGGGTGACAGAGCAAGATCCTGTCTCAAAAACACCTAAGTATACCAATGAGAAACTACAAATGATTGCTGAAAGAAATTAAAGAAGACAGAAATAAATGAAGAGACAGACTGGAAGACTTCATATTGTTATGATGTTCATACTACTCAAAGCAATATGCAGATTCAACACAATCCCTATCATAATCCTCACATCTTTGCATAAATAGAAAAAATGCATACTAAATAATCCAAAAACAGAAAGTTAAATACTACATGTTCTCACTCATATGTGAAAGTCGAAAAAAGTTAATCTCATGGAAGTAAAAATAGAACAGAGAATACTAGAGGCTAAGGAGTATAGTGATAAGGAAGAGGGAGAGCTGTGTTAAATGATACAAAATTATAGCTAAATAGGGAAGTAAGTTCTAACATTCTGTACCATTGGAAGATGACTATAGTTAACAACAATATAGTTTCAAATAGCTAGAAGGAAGATATTGAATGTTCCCAGCACAAATAAATTATAAATATTTCAGATGGTGGATATGCTAATTACCCTGATCTGATCACTATACATTTTTTGTTTTTCTTGAGACAGGGTCTCATTGTGTCACCCAGGCTGGAGTACAGTGGTATGATCTCAGCTCACTGCACCCTCCACTTTCTAGGCTTAAGTGATCCTCTTGGGTCAGCTTCTCAAGTAGCTGGAACTACAGACACCCACCACCACACCCAGCTATTTTTTTTTTTGTAGAGACAGGATTTTGTCATGTTGCCTAGACTACTCTCAAACTCCTGTGATCCGCCCCTGCCTCAGCCTCCCAAAGTGCTGTGATTACAGGTCTGAGCCACCATGCCTGGCCTCAGATCACTACACATGTTTTTTAAAAAAAATCACTATGTATCCCATAAATATGTACAATTATTCTGTGTGTCAATTAATAAATAAAACAAAAATTTAAGAAAAGTAAAATTCATATGAAATTTCAAGAGACCCTGAAATGCTAAAACAATTTTGAAAAAGAAGAACTATGTTGGAGTACTCAAACTTCCCAATTTCAAAAGAATTATAAAGTTACAGTAACCAAAACATATAGTACTGGCATAAAGGTAGACACATAGTTCAATGAAATAGCGTTGGGATTCTTTCAGGGTGGTTGGCAAAATATTAAGGGAAATATTAAGGAAAGTTATAAGATACAGTCTCAAACCTTTTGGAAGGCTGAAAGTTCTTCATAACTTGTAATAATGAAACAGGCTGAAGGTTGCCAGTTCTTACCTTAGGGCATTAGGTCATAGGGTAAAAATTAGGGATAATAGAAGCTTCCCCAGTTAAGTCTGTTTATCCCACATTCCTTTGTCTCTACTCTAACTAGCTTGTTTACTCATGTAACCTTTGAGCTGGATGGCCCTCTGGAGGCAGGGAGGTCAGCCAGAGAAATTATTCTTTAATGGTGTTTGTCCTGGGCATCGGTACCTGAGCTTTAATCTTTCCAGGAACTACTCTCTTAGCCATGTTAATTATCCTCAAGTGTGTTTACTCAAAGCCTTTGTTGTCAAATCTATACTGAAAAAATGTGAGGAAGGAGAACTAGTGGGGGTCAGGTAGCTGAAATCACCCTCTGAGAGCAACTGATTACCTCTCTGGCCCATTTGTTCACTGTACTCTGTGTTCATGTGTTTTTATTCATCGATTGTGGAGTCAGGGTTTGCAGGACAGACCCCTGAAGGTGATGATCAATGTCTCAGAATAGAAAGGTCACATATATAAACCCTATCATATTCAAATGATCTTCAACAAGGTACCAAGACCATTCAATGGGGAAAGAACGATCTCTTTAACAAATGATGTTGGAGACATTGGATATCTAGACACAAAAGTATGAAGTTGGACCCTTAGCATATACCATACACAAAAATTAACTAAATATAGATTAAAGACCTAAACATAAGACCTAAAACTGTAAAATACCTAGAAGAACACATATGAGAAAAGCTTCATGATATTGGACTTGGTGATAATTTCTTGGATATGACATCAAAAACACAGGCAACAAGAACAAAAATAGACAAATGGGACACTATCAAACTTACGATCTTTTGTGCATCAAAGGATCCAACCAACAGAGTGAAAAGGCAACTTCCAGAATGGGAGAAACTATTGTTACTTGGATCTTGAGATTCCTAGCCACCAGGAATAGAAAAAGTCACCTGCCTTCTATTTACCTGTCAGAGATGTATGAGATATGTATATATTTATGTATTTATAATGTCCTGTGTTTTTAGATAGAGAGATAAATAGGGGAAAGTGCATCTGTTCTATCTTTTCTTGGAACCAGAATATAAAAGTGGTAACTTAATGAAAATATGGATATTGTGTTAGTTATAGACTTTCTCCTAGTAAAAATTTAGTTAGGAATGGGAAAAATCACTGTGATCACTACCTTCATTGGTATACTTCTTTATTTTTAGCTTTTTTTTATTGTGGTGAAAAATATAAACCATAAATTTTATCCTCTTGATTATTTTTAAGTGTACAGTTTAGTAGTGTTAAGTATATTCACATTGTTGTGAAACAGATCTCTAGAACTCTTTTATCTTACAAATATGAAACTCTATACCCATTAAACTACAACTTCCCATTTCCTCTTACCCCTAATCCCTGGCAACTAGCCTTCTATTTTCTCTTTCTATTAATTTGACTACTTTAGATACCTTATATAAGTGGAATCACACAGTATTTGCCTTTTTGTGACTGAGATATATATTTTTTCTTTATCCATTTATCTATCAATAGATATTTGGGTCACTTCTACTTCTTGGCTATTTAAAATATTGCTGCTATGAGCATGGGTGTGCAATATCTCTTTGAGACCCTGCTTTCAGTACCTTTGGATATATATCCACAAGTGAGATTGCTGGATCATATGGCAGTTCTATTTTCAATTTCTTTAGAAATCACCAGATTGTTTTTCATAGCACTTGTACCATTTTACAATCTCACCAGTGGTGCCCAGGGATTCTAATTTCTCCATATCCTTATCAACCCTTATTATTTTCTATAGTCATCCTAATGAGTGTGAGGTGATACCTGATTATAATTTTGATTTGCATTTCTCTGAAAATTAATGATGTTGATCATCTTTTTATATGCTTTTTGGCCATTTGTATATCATCTTTAGATAATTATCTATTCAATTATTTGCCCATTTTTAATCAGGTTAATTTTTTTGTTGTTCTTTATATATTCTGAATATTAACCCTTTAACAGATGTATGATTTCCAAATATTTTCTCCCTGGATTTGTTTTTGAGTAATGTATCCTGGATCTGGTGATGGAGAAGCCAGCAACCCAGCAATGTCAATGGGTGCAAAATTTTTTTAAAAAGTGCCTCAAAAATCTGGCTATCTCTAGCCAAAGAAACAGAAAGGGGGTAGCCTAGAAAGACAGAAAACTTTTAGATAATAATTTCCCTACCCAAGGCAAACACCATAGAAAAAAAACTACACTCCTGTCTCCAGTCCCCTCAGCAGAAATCAAGTAAGGAGCCTAGATTTCTAGCTTCAACTGGTTTTAAGTAGTCACACATCCCCTTCTCCCTGAGGTGGTTTCAGAAATGACTGAATGGAGATCTGGGACTTTCATCCCTGCCAGGCAGTAATAAGTACTCCAGCATATGATGGTTGTGGAAGCCTATCAGTGGATGCCTCAGGAGGCGTCAGTGGTGATAGTGGAGGCCTAGTGAGGATCCTGAAATTCCACTCCTACCTAGTAATAATGGCATCCCTACCCCTATCCTGGGTATCAATGGGTGGTGAGTAAGGAAACTTGACTCCCACCCCTACCTGAGTAATAAAACTGTGCTCCCATTCCCCCACCAGAATGATGTCAAAGTAGGCCTACTAAAACAGAAGATTAAAATAAAATCCAGAGTCTCATAAAATGTCCAAGATACAATAGAAAATCACTCATGATAAAAGGAACCAGGTACATCTCAACTTGAATGAGAAAAGAGATTCAACAGACACCAACATTGATATGACATAGATTGGAATTAATCTAACAAGGATTTTAAATTAGTCATCTTAAAAAGGTTTCAACAAGCAATTACAAACATGCTGCAAACAAATATTTTTATAAAAAGAAAGTCTCAGCATAGAAATAAAAGACATAAAGGAGGAGCAAATGCAAGCTTTCGAACTGTAAAACACAATCACCAAAATGAAATACTCACTGAATGGGCTGAATAGCAAAAAGGAGACTGAAAAAAGAATCAGTAAACTTATCACAGAACAATAGAACTTATTCAATCTGAACAACAGAGAAAAAATAAACTGAAAAAAGTAAACAGAGCTTCAGGGACACATGGGACTTTAACGATACATTACACATTCATATCATCTGAGTTCCAGGAGGAGAGGAGAAACAGTGTGGGGCTAAAAAGTATTTTTTTAAAAAAGGTGAAAATCTCCTAAATATTTAAAAATCAATTAATTAATTTTGTTAATTGACAAATAAAATTGTATCTATTTATGTTACACAACATGACATTTTGATATGTGTATACATTGTGGAATGGTTAAATCAAGCTAATTAATACAAAAATCTCCCCAATTTGGCAAAAGACATAAACCTATGGATTCAAGAAGCTGTACAAACCCAATAAGATAAATCCAAAGAATTCCACAGTAAGACACATCATAATCAAACTCCTGAAAGCTAAAGAAAAAGAAAAAAATCTTGAAAGCAGTGAGAGAAAAGAAATACCGTACTTACAGAAAAAAGGCACTTTTAATGAGAGCAGATTTATTAACAGGAACCATGGAGTCCAAAGGGAAATGGCACATTTTTCAAGTGCTAAGAGAAATAAACTATCAATCCAAATTTGCATATCCAGTGAAAATATCCCTTAGGGGAAAATCAAGACACTCTCAGGCAAAGAAACACTAAGAATTTGTTGCCAGCAGACATACGTAAAGAAATAGATAGCTAAAGGACATTTGTGAATTGGAAAGGAAAGATAAAAGAAGGACTCTTTGAATATCATGAAGGAAGGAAAAAAAATAGAAAGAGTAAAAAATATTACCAAATACAACAGATTTTGCTTCTTTTTTCAGTTTTCTAAATTATATTTGAGAGCTAAAGCAAAAATCATAACATTTTTCTGATGTGATTCTAAAAATATACAGAAGAAATATTTAAGAAAACTATACTATAGATGGGGAAAAGTAAAGAGACTTAAAGGGAAGTAAGGTTTTTATAGCAAAGTATTTATCTAACTATAATGGAATCAAACTAGAACTCAATAACAAGAAAGAAAACAATAAAGATTCCAAACAATTGGAAATTAAACAACACACCTCTAAACAATCCTTTGGTCAAAGAGGAAGTCTTAGGGAAGTAAAAAAAAAAAAAAATACATAGAATGGAATGAAAATGAAAATACAACATATTGAAATATGTAACATAGGAGCAAGATGGCAGAATAGGAAGTTTCAGCCCTTGTTCCCCTACAGGAAGACCAATTTAACAATGATATATTGAGTAAAATACTTTTATGAGAATTCCAGAAGTCAGTTAAGAAATTGCATACCCCAGGTAAGGCAACACAAAGTCAAGAACAACCACATTAAAATCAGTAGGAAGGACAATCTCACCTTATGTGCATCAGCCCCTCTCCCAAGTTGGCACAGCTCAGCACCAAAAAACAACATTCCAGCCTTCAATTTCAGGGGAGAAAACAAAGACTGTAGAAAGTGTTCAATGTTCTGTCTTTTTGGAGGGCTGCTCATGGAACCAAGAAGTGGTTTCTATTTTGCCCCACTGGACGCACTGACAAAACTACCATACTTTGGTTGCCTTGAGGCTGCTAAGAACAAAGGAAGGTGTTGGGTGACCTGCTGTGGCCAGCACAGGTCAGTACAGTTGGGAGGAGATACACAACTTAAGGCTTCTTCCTCAGGAGGGAGGGAAACAAGTGGAATGTTCATCAGCATTTTGACTTTTCATCAGGCTTCCTAAAGTACTAGTATAGGTCTCACCTGACTTGGGGCACTGACTTAAGGAAGCTAACACACATTAGATACCTGATGACTACTGAGAACAAAAAGAGAGGAGGCTGATTTCTATAGAACCAGAAAACTTGCAGTGTGGTAGACAACAGAGGGAGCAAGTGATTATAAGCTTCTATAAAAGAAACTCGTAAGCTTCTAATTGAGAAGTGACCTACACATGCCCAGAGAAGTCATGTATCCTCCAAAAAGGTTTCAAAGGCCCCCAGAATCTCTAGCTGGGCTGACTGGTGAGCATGTTTCCCTGTGCAAAGCCAGTACATAATGACTGAAAGAGGTTACCGATGTTTCAAACGTGCAGATCCCAACAAAAACATAAGAGACATATGAAGAAACAGGGAAACGTGATCCAAAGGAGCAAAATAAATCTCTAGAAATCAGTCCTAAAGAACAGAGGTATATCAATAACCTGAAAAAGAAGTCAAAGTAACCATCATAAAGATGCCATCGACGAGCTCAAAAAAAAAAACGAATATCAATAAAGATTTAGAAAACACAAAAAGGAACCAAAAAGAAATTTGGAGTGAAGAATATAACAGCTGAACTGAAAAAAATTATGTAAGGTATCCAACAGCAGGCTTGATTAGGCAGAAGAAAAAACTGATAAACTCAAATACAGGATTATTTGAAATGATATGTTCAGAGGAACAAAAAAACAGTGAAGAAAACCTAAGGGTTCTTAGGTTTTCTTAGGTTCTTTTGAATGACAAGTGTCATTGAATAATTTTTTCTTAATCATAATTAATCATATAATTATAATTAATTATAGGGCTCCCAGAGACAAACTTTATATATATTTCCTGCCTAAGAAATTAGAAAGCCTCTCTTTGTAACCTACTGAATACTGCAAGGGCTATGCGATCATCTCTTCTGCAATATAATCACTACTAGAACAGTACAATAATTGATAAATCATGATTCTGTAACCTAGATAATTGGCCTGAAGTAGAATCATGGCTAAAATGCTAAACTTTACACTGACATTATTTGAATCAAAAAGGAAAAACTCAAAGGGATTTATGGGACACCATCGGTCAAACAAATATATTCATTATGGGATTGCAAGAAGGAGAAGGGGGAAAGGTAAAGAAATAACATCTCTAAATGTGTCAAATCTCGGAAAGGAAATGGACACCTAGATTTAAGAAGCCCAACAGACTCCATGTAGGATGAACCCAAAGAAATCCACAGTGAGAAATATTATAATCAGATTGTCAAAAGTCTAAGGAGAATTTTAAAAGCAGCAAAAGAAAAGCAGCTCATCATGCACAAGGAATTCACCACAAGATTATCTGTGAGTTTCTCACCAGAAACGTTGCAGGACAGAAGGGAATGGAATAATCAAAGTGCTGAAAGAAAAAAAAAAAACCTGACTACCAGGAATATTACATAAAATTATCCTTCAAAAATAAAGGAGAAATAAAAACTTTCCCACATGAACAAAAGCTGAAGAATTTCTTCACCACTACAACTGCCTGACAAGAAATGCTAAAGAGAGACCTTTGAGTTGAAATAATAAGATGCTCAACAGCAACGTGAAAGCATAAATCTTACTGGTAAAGCTAAATATGTAGAAAAATACAGAATACTGTAACACTGTAATAGTGGTGAGTAAATAATTTTTAATTTTAGTATAGAAGTTAAAAAACAAAAATATAAAAATTGGCCGGGTGTGGCAGCTCATGCCTGTAATCCCAGTACTTTGGGAGACCAAAGTGTGTAGATCACCTGTGGTCCGAAGTTCAAGACCAGCCTAGCCAACATGGCGAAACCCCATCTCTACTAAAAATACAAAAATTAGCCGGGCATGGTGGCGGGCACCTGAAATCCCAGCTACTTGGGAGGCTGAGGCAGGAGAATTTCTTGACCCCAGGAGGCAGAGGTTGCACTGAGCCAAGATTGCACCATTGCACTCCAGCCTGGGTGACAAGAGAGAAACTCTGTCTCAAAAAAAAAATATATACACACACACACACACACACACACACACACACACACACACACACACACATATATAACTATACAAACATGTTAATGGATACACAATATAAAAATGTAATTTGTGACATCAATAACAAAGTGTGGGATGGACAATATAAAAGATTAAAGTATTACATGCAATTGAAGTTAAATTTATCTCAGCTTAAAATAGATTGTTATAATCATAAGATGTTTTCTTTAAGCTCCGTGGTAACCTCAAAGAAAATCCTTTTAAATGATACACAAAAGAATGTGAGAAAAAAATCAAAGCATGTCGCTACCAAAAAATCAATGAAACCCAAAGGAAGAGAGGAAGAAAGGAAAGGAGGGACAAAAAAGCTACAAGATAGAAAACAATAAACAAAATTGCAATAGTAAGTCCTTCCCTATCATCGATAATTACTTTAAATATAGCTGGTTTAAACTCCCCAGTCAAAATATATAGAGTGGCCAAATGGTTTTAAAAAACAAGATCCAACTATATACTGCCTACAAGAGACTCATTTTATATTTAATGACATACCTAGGTTGAAAATGAAAGAAGTAAAAATTTATATTCCATGTAAAAGGTAACCGAAAGAGAGCAGGATTACCATATTTATATCAAACAAAATGGAGTTTAAGTAAAAACCTGTTAAAAGAAACAAAGAAGGACATTATATAATATAAATGATAAAAATGGTCAAATCACCAGGCGATACTATAAATATATATGCACCTAACACAAGAGTACCCAAACATATGACTCTAACATTGATACAATTGAGGGGAGAAACAGACAGCAATACCATCACAGTAGGGGATTTTAGTACCCTACTTTCAATAATGTATATAACATCCAGATTAAGCTCAAGAAAGAAACAGAGGACTTGAACAAATGGACCTAACAGACATATACGGAATATTTCATTCAACAGCATAAGAATATACATTCTTCTCAAGCATATACCAAACATTCTCCAGAAGAGACCACACATTAGGTCACAAAACATGTCTTAAGAAATATCAAAAGATTGAAATCTTACCAAGTATATTTCCCAACTGCAATAGAATAAAACTAGAAATTA
This sequence comes from Sapajus apella, assembly GCF_009761245.1. Lineage (NCBI taxonomy): Eukaryota > Metazoa > Chordata > Mammalia > Primates > Cebidae > Sapajus > Sapajus apella. The sequence goes on from NW_022437013.1 coordinate 7,169,569, forward strand.
ACAGCAGAAGGAAAACTGGAAAATTCACATATATGTGGGAATCAAACAACACAATCTTAAACTACTAATAGGTCAAAGAAGAAATTTAAAGTGATATCAGAAAATATCTTTCCCCAATAAAAAACAAAAACAGCATACCAAAACTTATGGGATGCAGCTAAAATAGTACTAAAAGGGAAGCTTATAGAAGTAGAGGTCTACATTTTTTAAAAAAAGAAAGATCTCAAAGTAACTTTATGTCTCCATGAACTAGTAAAAGAAGCCTTAAGTAAGTCCAAAGTTAGCATAAGGAATGAAATAAATTAGATTAGAGTGGAAACAAAATACAGAAAAGAAAAAAATCAACATAACAATGAGCTGGGTTGTTCTTTTTTTTGGCAGATAAACAAAATTTACAAAACATTAGCCAGATTAATAAAGAGCAAAAGAAGAAGATTCAAAAAATAACGTGAGAAATGGAGTGTTACAACTGATGTCACAAAAATTAAAGGGATTATAAGAGACTACTCTGAACAATTATAAGCCAATAAATTGGATAACCTAGAAGAAATGGATAAATTTGTAGAAACATATAACCTACCAAGACTGAATCATATGCCAATATTTCTCAAACAGTTCCAAAAAAATTAAAGAGAAAGGAACACTTCCAAACTCATTTTATTAGGCCAGCATTACCCTGACACCAAAACCAGGAAAAGATACTCCAAAAAAAAAAAAAAAAAAAAAAAAAGCTATAGGCCAGTACTCCTGCTGAATATATTAGTTTGGTGTAAAAGTAATTGCTGTTTTTGTCATTACTTTCAATTGCAAAAACCACAATTACTTTTACACCAAACTAAAGAATTCAAAAATCCTCATGAAAATAATACCAAACCTCATTCAACAGCACAAAGGATCACCATGAACAAGTGGGATTTATCCCTGGGATGCAACGATGGTTCAACATATAAAATTCAATCAGTGGGACTCACATTAACAGAATGAACATTAAAAATCACATGATCATCTCAACAGATAAAAGTATCTGACAAAATTCAACACCCTTTCAGGATAAAACCACTCAACAAACTACAAATGGAAGAAAATTGCCTCAATATAATAAAGTCCATATATAAAAAGCCCACAGAAAACATCATACTCAATTGTAAAAAAACGAAAATTTTTCACTAAGATGAGGATCAAGACAAGGATGCTGGTTCTCACCCACTCCTATTCAACACAGCACTGAAAGTACTATGGCAATTAGGCAAGAAAAGGCCAGAGCAAAACAGAATAGGCAAGTTTTGAAATTGCTTGCAAAAACAGAGCAGTTAGGCAAGAAAAATAAATAAAAGACATCCAAATTGGAAGGAAAGTAAAATTATTTCTTTTTGCAGATGGCATGCTCTTATATGTAGAATATCCTAAAGATTCCCCATAAAAAAACTATTAGAACTAATAAATTGAGCAAAGTTGCAAGATACAAAATCAACATATAAATATCAGTTGCATTTCAATACATTAACAACAATCAGAAAAAGAAATTAAGAAAACAGTCTCATTTAGAGTAGCAGAAAAAAATATTAATAAACTTAACTAAGAAAGTGAAAGCCTTGTATGCTGAAAATTTCAAAACATTGCTGAAAGAAATTAAAGAACATACAAACAAGTAGAAAGACATCCCATGTTCTTGGATTGGAGGGCTCGATATTATTAAAATGTACATACTACCCAAAGTAATCTATGGATTCAATGCAATTCTACGAATATCACAATGACATTTTTTGTGGAAATGAAAAATAATCCTAAAACTTATATGGAAACACAAAGGACTGCACATAATTCAAAATAATCATAAGAAAGAAGAACAAAGTTGGAGACCTCACTCTTTCTTATTTCAAAACATATTACAAAGCTACAGTAATCAAAACAGTATGGTACTGTCATAAAGACAGACATATAGACCAATGGAACAGAACAGAGAACTTGATCATAAATCCATACATATACAGTCATCTAGTATCCAATGATGGTTCCAAAAACACACAGTGGGGAAAAGGGTAGTCTGTTCAACAAATGGTGCTAGTACACATATGTTCATTTCAGTACTACTCACAATAGCAAAGACATAGAATCAACCCAAATGCCCATCAATGATACACTGGATTAAAAAAAATGTGGTACATCTACACTACAGAATACTGTGAAGCCATAAAAAAGAATAAGATTCTGTCCTTTGCAGGGACATGGATGGATCTGGAAGCCATTATCCTCAACAAACTAACACAGGAACAGAAAACAAAACACCACATGTTCTCACTTATAAGTGAGAGCTGAATGATGAGAACACATGGACATGTGGGGGGCAAACAACACACACTGGGGCCTGTCAGGAAGGAGAGCATCAGGAAGAATAGCTAATGGATGTTTGGCTTAATACCAAGGTGATGGGTTGATTTGTACAGCAAATCACTGTGACACACGTTTACCTATGTAACAAACCTGCACACCCTGCAGGTTGGTAACCAGGAACTTAAAAGTTTTTGAAAAAAAAGGGCAAAGATCCAGCCCACCACCCTCCACAATAAAAACAAATGGTGCTAGTAAAACTTTATACCCACATGCAAAAAAATTAAAGTGGATGTTTATTTCACACTATATATAAAATCAACTACAAATGAATTAAAAACTTAAACGTAAGACCTGCAACTGCAAAAGTCCTAGAAGAAAACATAGAAGGAAAGCATCATGACATTGGTCTTGGCAATGATTTCTTATATATGACACCAAAAGTACAGGCAATAAAAGTAAAAACAGACAAGTGGTACTACCTCAAACTAAAAAGCTTCAGTACAGCAAAGGAAACAACAGAATGAAAGGTAACCTACAGAATGGGAGAAAATATTTGCAAACCATCTGATAGGGTTCAATATCTAAATTATTTAGCTCAATAACAACACCACAAAAAACCTCACCAAATAATCCAATTAAAAAATGAGCAAAGGACTTGAATAGACATTTCTCCAAGAAGATATGCAAACGACCAACAGGTATATGAAAAGATGCTCAGCATCACTAATTGTCAGGGAAATACAAACCAAAACAACAATGAAGTATAACTTCATAACTCTAAGGATGGCCATTATCCAAAAAACAAAAAATAGTGCTGGCAAGAATGTGGAGAAATTGGAACCCTGTGCACTGCTGGTGTGGGTGTAGAATGGTACAGTTGGTATGGAAAAGAATATGGAGGTTCCTTAAAAAACCAAAATTTCCCATATGATCCCACAATCCCACTTCGAGGGATATATCCAAAAGAATTGAAATCAGCATCTTGAAGAGGTATTTGCACTCCTATGTTCATTGCAGTATTATTCACAATATCCAAGAGGTGGAAACAACCTAATGTCAATCCACAGACAAATGGATGAAGCAAATGTGGTATATACTTGTAACGGAATGTTATTCAGCCATAAAAAGGAATAAAGCTTGTCATATGCTACAATATGGAAGAACTTTGAAGACATTATGTTAAATGAAATAAGCCAGACACAGAAGGGCAAAAATCTCATGATCCCACTTACTGTAAGTTATCTAAACTAGTTATGCTCATAGAAACAGAAAGTAAAATGGTATTTGCCAGGTGGCTGGTGAGGGGTGGGAAATGGGGAATTGCTGTTTAATAAGTATAGAGTTTCAGTCGTTCAAAATAAAAAATTTCTAGAGTACTGCTGTACAACATTGTGTTTATTGTTAACAATATTGCACTGTACACTTAAAAGTTTAAGAAGTAGATCTCATGCTATGCTTTTTTACTGTGATTAAAAAATACATGACATGCAGCTAAAGCAGTGCTGAGTTGGAAATTCATAGCACTAAATGCTTAACTTAGAGAAGAGGAAATGCTGAAATTAATCATCTAATTTCCTACTATAAGGAATTAGAAAAGAGCAAATTAAACTGAAAGCAAGCAGAAGCAAGGAAAAAAGAGCAGAAGTTAATGAAATTGAAAACTGAAAATCAATGGAGAACATCAATGAAACAAAGAGGTAGTTCTCTGAAAAGCTCATAAAATTCACAAACCTCTAGCAAATCTCACAAATAAAAAAAGAAAGGACACAAATCATCAATATCAGGAATGAAACAGGAGATATATTTATAGACCTTGCAAACACCAAAAGGGATTACTACAACAAATATGCATGTATAAAGTAGATAATTTAGATAAGCTGGATAAATTCCTTGAAAAGCACAAACAACCACAATTACCTCAATAGAAATTAGGTCATTTGAATAGCTTGGTAAGTATTAAGAAAATTGAATATATAATTTTAAAACTCAAAAAAAATAATTTTTCTTTGAAATCATCTGGGCCTGAATGATTTCACTGCAGCCTTCTACCAAATACTTAAAGAAGAATTAACACTTATATTATACAATGTCTTCTAGAAAACGGAAGAGGAAGGAGTACATCCCAACTCTTATTATACGGCCAATATTGCATTGATACCTAAATCAGACAAAGACAGTACCAAAAAATTAAATTGCAAACCAATATCATTCATGGATAGAGGCAAAAATCCCCAGCAAATACTAGCAAATATAATTCAGCAACATATTAAAAAATTATACATCACATCCAAATACGTTTTATCCAAGGATGCAAAGCTAGGTCAACATTCGAAAATAAATTAATGTAACCCACTTCAGTAACAAACTGAAGAAGAAAAATCACAAGATCATCAATTGATAAATTGATGCAAAGCTATTTGGCAAAATTCAATATTTATTCATGATAAACACTCTCAGAAAACTAGAAACCAAGGGGGAACTATCTAAACTTGAAAAAGGATATCTTGGAAAAGGATAGAGGAATCACTCTATCAAATTTTAAGATTTATTATAGAGCTATAGTATTCAACATTGTGGTATGGCAGAGGGACACATATGTAGATCAATGAATCAGATATGAAAACTCAGAAACAGATATACACAAGTCTGGCATACTCATATTTTACTACAGAGCAAAAGCAATTTAATGGAGCTGAAGCAACTGGATATCAATAATCCAAAAAAATTAACCTTGACCTAAACTTCATGTTTTATGCCAAATATTGACTTAAAATGGATCATGGACTTGAATGTAAAATGTAAAACTATAATATTTTCAGAAGAAAATCTAGGAGAAAATATTTGAGACCTAGGACTTGGTGAAGAGTTCTTAGATGTAACAACAAAAACAAAATCAATAATAGGGAAAAAATCAATAAGTTGAATGTCATAAAAATTAAAAGCTCTTTCTCTGTGGAAAATCCTATGAAGATGAAAAGACAAGGCACAAACTGGAAGAGAACATTTTTAAGCTACATATCTGACAAAGAACTGGTATCTAGAACACATAAAGCGCTCTCAAAACTCAACAGTAAAACAAACAATGCAATACAATTAGAAAATGGGCCAAAGATATAAAGAGATATTTAATTGAAGAAGATATGGAGACGACAAATAAACACATGAAAAGCTGTTGAACGTTATTAGCCATTAGATAAATGCAAATAAAATCAGTAATATAGCACTACACACCTAACACAATGGCTAAAACTTAAAAAAAAAAAATAGTGACAATACCAAATGCTGGAAAGGATGTGGAGATACTAGATCTCTCATACCATTGCTGATGAGAATACAAAATGGTACAGCCACTTTGGAAAAATAGTTTGCCAGTTTCTTTTAAAATTAAACATGTATTTACCATCACATCTTGTCATTGCTCTCCTGGGCATTTATCTCAGACAGATGAAAATTTCCATCTACAGAAAACTCTGTACTCAATGTTAATATGAGTTTTCTTTGTAATAGCCAAAAACTGTAAATTTTATATTGTCCCTCAATACAAGAATGGTTAAACAAACTTTGGTACCTCCATATCATAGAATATTTCTCAGCAATAAGAGGGAATGAACTATTGATATAAATCTGAATGAGTCTGAAATGTATTATGCCGAATGAAAAATAATGGAAAAGATCATATACGTCATGATTCTAAAAATTAAATCATTTTAATTATATATAAAATTCTTAAAAGGACAATTATAGAAAAGGAGAACAAATTAGCATTTGTCAGGGGTTATCAATGGTGGGGGTAGGTGGTGGGTGTGACTATAAAGAGGTAGCACAGGAAAGATGGAATATTTCTTGATTGTGATGATGGTTAAACAAATCTACACACCATAAAAGAACAGAGAATTATACACATAGATCATTCCAATATCGATTTCCTGGTTTTGATATTGTATTACAATTATGTGAAATGTAATGATTGAAGTAACCCAGATGAAGATTATATAGGGCCTTTCTGTACTACCTTTGCAAATTCTTGCGAGTCTTTTATTATTCATAATAAAACATATTTAAAAAAAGAAACCACTTTATAAGCAAATAACTTAAAACAAGTGTGTGGAAGCTAAAACTCAGAGAGTAAACATAAAGTGCTTTATTATAATAGCCTATAACAGTTTGCCAGTTTTGTGAAGAGACTGCTTTTAAATGGGGAAGGTTTGTATAGGCCAGTGACATATAATACCAAGGACATTTAAAATGTAGGATCAAAACACAGGATTAAAAAAATTAGAGCCACAGATTAAAATGTCTCATCTTAAACCAAGCAACTGACAATTGTAAAGTGCAACAAACCACATAAATTACATTTGTAAGCAGTGAAAAATCAATTGCAAAGGGTTTCTGAGCCAGTTATGGAATCTTAACTAGTAAGTGCTGGGAATGGATAAGTTTCATGATGGATAACCCAGAACCTGTTCCTGCAACTGTCATGCAGTTAATTGATTTGCATATACCCTCAAGTTGTTTTCAGTATAGAATATATTTATTTCCTGTTGTGCTATGGAAAGAATATTTGCATTGGGTAAAATATTTAGTGTTAATTAGAAAGGAACAAGTGGGAGGAAATGCTCTCTCTCTGCACTGTCCAAAATGATTAATAATGAACCACAAAAAACTATCTACATGTAAAACAATTAAAATTAAATGACATTAAAAATTCAGCTCCCAGACATGCTGCAAGTCTTTAAGAGCAACAGGTGGTTATGGTTACCATACTAGAACAGCATATAGAAGTTTACCATCACCACAGAAAGTTCCATTGGACAGTGTTGTTCTAGAACATGAAAATCTTGTCATTTCCCCAAAATCACAGGTAGAGTTACAGCCCAAAGAACTCTGACAGCATTTTGTGTTGCATTATTTGGGATTTCATTTACACATAATTCCATTTTCAGCAATATTTTGCAGCATGTTGCAGTGGTTAAGTAGTAGGACTTGGGGGCAGAATCACCTGGATTTCTACTATAGCTCCAACTAAACTGTGTGACCTTGGGCATGTAACTTCACTCTCTGTGCCTATTTTCTCATTTTAAAAAAAGATAGGGCCTGCAGGATCATAGAACTGACCTCAAAGAGCTGATGTGAAGATTACATAAGATAAGTTCAGTATCTGACAATGTGATCTATAAATGCTAGTTATTATTGGCATTATTCTTCAAGTCTGGAAGATGAACTTAGCTTGTTCTAGCGTCTAGAATAGGATCCAGGATTTCAGTGGAAAACACAATAGGGAACATTCAATCATAAGAGTAGCAAGGGAGTCAGACCCTAACAGGGCCCCCTTTGTCTCTTAATGGACATAAACAGCAACCACATCATTCCCTCATAACTTGGGGCAAGCCACAAAAGAGAAGAGATCTTCTCCTCTAAAACCTATTTTTCTTGCAGCTTTCAAAAAGTCAAAGATAACTTACCCTTGGCCTTAAAGGACTCGGAATTGAAAGTTAACTACCATGTCACATCAAATAAAATAAAAGCAAAGTATACTGTTTATAAAAGAAGATAACCCAAACAAGTCACTCAGTAGGAAAGGCACTTGGAATTGTTTTTCCAGCTGTTTGTAGCAATCAGATCCAAGTACTTGATGCATGATTATGGTGAAACGTCACTATACCCAATACTTTGTGAATACAACACAGGCCTACTGTACCTCCATAATCAACTAGATAAGTACTTATTGAATAACTACTACATACACCGCACTTCTGCTCTATACCAACTATGACTGACAGGCTAAATTCAGCCCATCTCATGTTTTTGTGTGGCAAGCAAGGTATGAATGATTCTCACATTTGTAAATGGTTGGAAGAACCACCTTCAAACACCGGTAGGGAACACTTAATGGCTTTGGAAATTAACTTTTGATGCAGGCTTGATAATGGTTATTAATGAATTCACCCTAAAATTACAAGGCAAAACAATGCTTATATGTGAAACTTAAACTGTAGTGAAGTCATTTTGACAATTAATATTGTTTAAATCACAAGTAATGTCAAGATGCTTTATCCACTTCCTGTGCTGTCACAAGTGAAAACAATAAAATCACGATGAAATACCACTTTACACTCACTAGAATGCCTATAATTAAAAAGATAGATATTAATAAGTATTGGTAAAGATATGGAGAAATTTGGCTGGGTGCATTGGCTCACACCTGTAATCCCAGAATTGTATGAGGCCAAAGTGGGCAGATCACTTGATGACAGGAGTTCCAGATCAGCCTGGCCAATATGACAAAAACCCATCTCTACTGAAAATACAAAAATTAGCCAGCGTGGTGGTACATGCCAGTAATCTCAGCTACTCAGGAGGCTGAGGCACAAGAATCACTAGAATCTGGCAAGCGTAGGTTGCAGTGGGCTGAGATCATGCCACTGCACTCCAGCCTGGACTACAGAGTGAGACTCTGTCAAAAAAAAAAAAAAGGGGGATAAATCTGAACCCTCAAACACTGCTGATGGGAAGGTAAAATGGTACAGCCACTTTTGTAAAGAGCCTGAAAGTTTCTCAAAAAGTTAAACATAGAGTCCTGATATGACCCAGCAATTCTACTCCTAGATAAGTAACCAGAATAAATAAATGAAATCTCAGCTGCACATGGTAGCTCACACCTGTAATCCCAGCACTTTGGGAGACCTAGGTGGGAGGATTACTTGAACCCAGGATTTCAAGACCAGCCTGGGCAACATAGTGAGACCTTGTATCTACAAAAAATCATAAATTAGCTAGGTGTATTGGTGCATGCCTGTAGTCTCAGCTACTCTAGAGGCTGAGGTGAGAAGATCGTTTGAGCTGTGGAGGTGGTCATGCCACTGCACTCCAGTCTGGGCAACAGAGGAAGACCCTGTTTCAATAAAAAGTAAATAGGCCAGGCTTGGTGGCTCATGCCTACAATCCCAGCACTTTGGGAGGCCTAGGTGGGCGGATCACCTGAGGTCAGGAGATCAAGACCAGCCTGGCCAATATGATGAAACCCTGTCTCTACTGAAAATACAAAAATTAGCCTGGTGTGGTGGCATGCGCCTGTAATCCCAGCTACTTGGGAGGCTGAGGCAGGAGAATCAATGGAACCTGGGAGGTGGAGGCTGCAGTGAGCTGAGATCATGCCACTGCACCTCAGCCTGGGCAACACAGCAAGACTCCATCTCAAAAAATAAAAAATAAAAATAGGCCAGGCGCAGTGGCTCATACTTGTAATCCTAGCACTTTGAGAGGATCACCTGAGGTCAGGAGTTGGGAGACCAGCCTGGTCAATATGGCGAAACCCTGTTTCTACTAAAAATACAAAAATTAGCTGGGTGTGGTGGCATGCACCTCCAAAGGCTGAGGCAGGGGAATCACTTGAGCCAGGGAGGCAGAGGTTGCAGTATGCCAAGATTGTGCCGCTGCACTCCAGCCTGGGTGGCAGAGTGAGACCCCATCTTAAATAAAATAAAATGAAATAAAAGTCAAAACAAGAAGCAAGATCTCTATTTTCACACAAGTTTGCAGCATAAAAATTTTCTGAGTTCAGACTACAGTTCCAGTAGCAGTTTTTGGACCTTGAAGCAAGTGCAAAGGTTATTTCCATATTCCAAAATCCATTTAACTGTGCAATTGAGCAGCTTTCACCAAACTTTCAATTGGAAGTGGTTAATCTGACATATAATGCTAAAAGGCACTATTAAGAGAAGAATAGAATTCTATTCCAAGCAATGAATATGCTCAATTAAAATCATGTTTGTGTAACCTTGATAGTATATGATGAGAATGTGGTACTTGACTTCTGCAGACTTTCTTCCAAACATATAACATCAGTCTAAGCATAAAAAAATACATCAGACAAACCCAAATTGAGGAATTTTCTACAAAGTACCTGACCAGTACTCCTTAAAACTGTCAAGGTCACCAAAACAAGAAAAGTCTGAGAAAGTGTCACAAACCAGAAGAGGCTAAGGAGATACAAGGACTAAATGTAATATGCTATCCTGGGTGGGACAGCATCTCTAGAGATAAACTAGTTCAACTGGAAAAAAAAAAAAAAAAAAAAGCATGGGGTATAGTTAATAGCAATATACCAATGTGGATTTATTAGTTGTGACAAAGATAGTACAGCAATATAAGTTGTTAAGAGATTCAGCAAATGGTGCAAGGACAATTTCTATATCTCCATGCGAAAAGATGAATTTAGCTTCTCACCTCACATTACAGAGAAAAATGAACTCAAAATGAATCATATACTTAAATGTAAGAGATGTGGCTCACGTCTATAATCCCAGCACTTTGAGAGGCCGAAGCTGGTGGATGACCTGAGGTCAGGAGTTAAAGACCAGCCTGGCCAACAAGGCAAAACCCCATCTCTACTGAAAATACAAAGATTAGCTGGGCATGGTGGCTGGTGCCTGTAATCACATCTACTCAGGAGGCTGCAGCAGGAGAATCATTTGAACCAGGGAGGCAGAGGTTGCAGTGAGCCGAGATCGCGCCACTGCACTCCAGTGTGGGTGAAAGAGCAAGACTCTGGCTCAAAAATAAAATTATATATATATATATATATATATATACACACATATATGTGTATATATATATATATAAATGTAAGAGATGAAGTAATAAAGCTTTTAGAAGAAAACATTGGAGAAAATCACTGAGACCTTGCAATTAGGCAAAGACTTCTTAAGTACAACACCAAAAGAATGGTCCATGAAAGAAAGAAAAATAATAAATTGCACCTCACCGAAATTCAAAACGTTTTCACTTCAAAAGACACATCAAGAAAAGAAAAAGGCAAGCAGCAAACTGAGAGAACATTTGTGCATATCATATATCTGTCAGGGACTTGATCTAGAATACATAAACAGTCCTTACAACTCAACAATAAAAAGACAACCCAATTTAAAAATGGTAAAAAGATATAACAGACTTCACTGAAGAAGATATACAAATGGCTAATAAGCACATGGAAATAAGCTCACCATATTATAAATTATAACCACAATGAGACATCATTTTACACCCACTTAGGATGGCTATAATAAAAAACATAGTAAATAACAAATGTTGGCAAGGATGTGGAGAAACAGGAACTCTCATACATTGCTAGTGGAAGTGCAAAATGTTGTTGTCATTTTGGAAAACAGTTTTACAGTTTCTTAAGAAGTTCAACATAAATTTTCCCTGTGATCCAGTAACTCTACCCTTAAGTATCTATCAAAGAGAAATGAAAAAATATATCCATGCAAAGATTTACATACTAATCTTCTTAGCAGTACTAGTCATAGTAGCCAAAAACTGGAAAGTTGTGTGCCTATCAAATGGCAAGTAGATAGACAAAAATATGTTATATCCATAAAATGGAATAGTATTCGGCAATAAAAAAGTAAGGAAGTACTGATACATGCTACAATATGGATGAACCTCAAAAATATTATGCTAAGTGAAAGAAATCAAATGCAAAATACCACATATTATATGATTTCATTTACATAAAATGTCGAGAACAGGCAAATTTATAGACAAAAAAGTAGATTACTGGGTGTCTGGGGCTGGGAGTGGGACAGAGGATTGATTAACTATAAATGGGCATGAGAGATCTTACTGGGGGGATAAAAAAGTCCTAAAACTGATTTATGGTGACGGTTGCCCCAATTCAGTAATGTTACCAAAAATCATTTAATTATGCACTTGAAATGAATGAATTTTGTAATATATAAAATGTACCTTATCCTGAGTGAGGGAACTCTACTAACCTTACAATTTTTCTATAAATCTAAAACTATTCTAAAATTTTTGAAAAATTCATTTAAATAAAAAATGTATGTTTATGAATTGATATCAGTATTTGGCAGTACCCATCTGTGTAAAATGACATTTTCAAAGATTAAATAGGTAAAAATCTCATAATAGATCAGCATTAACAGATGAACATTTAAAATCTATTTTGACAATAGGGAACACTAACTCTGATCCCCAATTAAGCAAAATACTATCCCCTAAAAATAATTCTTTTCTTCTTATTAGTAGTCTTGTATTACAAAAAAAGCACTCAATTACTATTATTATATTTTGAATTTCATCAATAAACATTTGTTGAAATTTGTTTTCTCTCTTGTCATAAAAGTACCAACAAAATATTCTTGATTTTGCTTTTTGGCCTACAAAGCCTAAAATATTTACTATCTGGCTCTTTATAGAAAGTTTCCCGGCTCCTGTTCTACACTATAACAGGATAAACATTAACATAATCAGTCTCTTTCTTGAAAGTATTCTTATCATTACCTAGTTGTGGCATAATGTCCTCTGGATATGCCCTATAAAGGATAAGTCTTGCATTGCTTCTGCTATGGCACTATTTGGGATTTCTATTAAAAGAAACACTATTAGCTTAACAGTTGTAGCAAAGCCTTGATAACATAGTTAATATCGTAATATTAAAGTGCCAATACCTCAGCCCAGTATCCTTAAGATGACCCTCATCAAGTTGTGATGTCACTAGGCTATGGACTCACCGAGGTCTCTTAGATATCAAGTGGCTCCCATGGCATCGGACCCTGCCTTTGGCATCACCCTGGCACATCACCTCAGTACGGTGCCATATGCTATCACTGCTGTGGTAGAACCCTGTCCTGACGCCACCCCGCCGAGATGTCAGAGTAATTAACCCCCACTTCTTTCCACTCCCTGGGCGGTGGCAGGGAGGGGAAGGGTAGCCAAAGTCACCGGTTCGAGCTCAGAAGGTAGTACTCAGCTCCAGTCCTTGTCCCTTCCGCCTGCCACTGCAGGTCAGGGACCCTGGGGGACAGGACTTTTAGGCTTCCATAACTCTCTTGCCCTGCCCCCGCACCCGTTTCGTGTGGCCGACTCAACGACCCAACAGCGACTACCCACCCCGGCTCTTTCACACGGTTCCACTCAAAGCCGCTCCCCGTACCTGACTCCATTCTCCAGCTGTCATCCTGGGCCAATTCCACCGGCAACTTGACTACGGACGCTCGCAAGGAACCCTGGGACATGTAGTCCCGCACTGCTAGGGGCCAAGTCTGTGAGGGCAGCAAAGGCGTCGCCCCGACCGGAACTGCCCTCAAACTGCAACTCCCAGAGGGCCGCGCGATGGGAAAGGAAAAGGGCGCGAGAGAAGCCAGTGATTGGTGGAGCTCTAACGGCTGTTTTGACTGGCAGTCGGAACCGGCGACGTAAGGCGGGCGTTGGTCGCGCTTCAAGGAGTTAACTGGGAAAGCGAAATGGAGGGGTGTGTGTCTAACCTAATGGTCTGCAACCTGGCCTACAGCGGGAAGCTGGAAGAGTTGAAGGAGAGTATTCAGGCTGATAAATCCCTGGCTACTAGAACTGACCAGGTAAAGCAACGCTAGGGTCTCTCCGCAGCCGGCGGCGTCGGGGAAGCCCTACGTGGCTGTCGGGGCCCTGCCCTAGCGGAGGCCCTGTTTCTGCGTGGAGCAGAACCCCGCCCCCAGCGCCCCAAGGAGTCCCCCGGGGTCACCTCAGGACTCGCGATTGGCGTGCGGGAGCTAGCCCCTCAGACCTCAGATATTTTTCTTTTTGGCCTGGAGCACCGCTCCTTAATTTTTGGATAGTTTTAGAACGTCTACCGCATTTCTCAGAAACTCCCAATCCGTGAAAAGGAAAGCTTTTTATATAGATTTCTTTACCCTTGCTAGTAACTGTATTCTGTAAAACGTGTAATTGAACGCTCCTTCTGTGTCAGGCAGTTTGCTAGGAGCTGGAGAAACGGTGGAGTGGAAGAAGCAGACAATAAAATAAGCACAAAAACATGTCCGATTACAAATTGTGGTAAATACTCGACAGAAAAGTTTACATGGTGCTTTAGGAGGAACCATGTAATAGTGGATCTGATGCCAAATAGGAGGATCTGATGCCGATATGACTGTGATTAATTGGAAAAGGCTTTGCAAGGAAGAGATAGACTTTGAAGCATGAGTGGGATTTCCATGGGGGAATGAGTAGACATTTTAAACAGAGGCAGACAAAAGTGAATGGATGTTGAGACGTGTTTCTGCCCTTCTGCTCGCAGGACCGTCCTGTGTTTTCATCCTGAGTTTCTGGGATTCACACTGCCCTCAGTAAGCCCACAAATATTTATAGATGGCCTTGTGTTTCACAGGCAGTGTGCTAGGCCCTAGTGAGACAGTGTCTCATACTTACAAATCTCCATTTTGTGTCTTTTGGGGGCGAATTAGAAATCAAGAGACTGTTTTTTCTGGAACTTTATTACTCAACCTGAAAATGGCCTTACCTTTACCTAGTTTACCTCTTTTTAAATTTAAATCACTAGATATTTAAGGATTTAAATTTAAATGTAATAATTTATATTGTTAGGATTTAATAATACTCCATTGGAAATTTAACCATTCTTCAGTCAAGTCAGTGGCCTAAAAAGGGAAGGGAGCTATTCAGGATCAAAAGACGTCAAAAACATGAACAAATGCAATTTATGGATCTTGTTTGGTTCCTGATTGAAACAAACCAACTGCAAAAATACATTTGGGAGGCAGTTGGGGAAATCTGAATATGGATCGGTTATTAGACATTATAAGGAAGTTAGTGTTAATTTTAATAAGTGTAATAATGATCTCATAGTTATATAAGAAATACTTTTATTTTTTACATACTGAAAAAGGTGAAATCTCATGATATTTAGGATTTGTTTCTAGAAAACTCAGCAAGGAAAAAATCTAGATAAAGCAAATAGGGCAAGATGTTTGTTAAATCTAAGTGGTAGGCATGTGGGTCTCTATTGTATTACCTCAATTTTTATGTGTTTGAAATTTTTTGCAATACAATTTAAAATACCATTTTCTATTCTATGGGGCTAAGAAGTATAGCAGTCACTGCAAATAGTGATTCCCTTTGACAAATATGGCTACTAGCTTTTTTTTTTTTTTTTTCCCCCAAGACAGAGTTTCACTCTTGTTACCCAGGCTGGAGTGCGGTGGCAAAGTCTCAGCTCACTGCAACCTCTGTCTCCTGGGTTCAAGTGATTCTCCTGCCACAGCCTCCCAAGTAGCTGGGATTACAGGTGCCCACCACACCTGGCTAATTTTTGTATTTTTAGTAGAGACAGGGTTTCACCATGTTGGCCAGACTGGTCCCGAACTCCTGACCTCAGGTGATCTGCCCACCTCGGCCTCCCAAAGTGCTGGGATTACAGATGTGAACCACCACAGCCAGCCATAGCTTATTATTTTTTATAAAAAGTAATTTTCTTGCTCTGTTGTTTTCTAAATTATATTTCTAATTTATTTATAATTTTAAATTATAGATAATTTCAACTAGTTTAATGAACATTTCTTCCCCCATTAGATTCATGTGTTCTTTCTACAGCATCTAACTTGAGGTCAGTGTGGTAGTAGAGATTTCAGAATCAGAAATTCACTGACAGTTGTGTCCCAACCTCACTATTTAGTATCCATATGACCGTCCACAAGTTGCTTACCCTGAGGAGTTTTAGTTTCCTCATCTGAAAAATGGAGATAATAAGCACTGTACAGAATGGTAGGAATTAAATGATATGATACATGTAAAACTCCCAGCACAGTGCCTGACATAAAAGTATATAAATACTGTAATAGTAAAACAACCAAAGATGTATTTCTGTCAAAGCATTGAAATCAGTTTCTTGCTCTACTGCTTTCCTTGTCGTATTCTGGCCAGAATAATGTACATTTATCACCGTCATTCTCCCCATGTTACTTAAACCTTCATCTGTCTTATACTAGTAAGCAATATGGTTTAAGGTTACCCACCTGAGGATCCAGTGCTCTGCATTTCGTATTTTCAAACTATAGATTTGCCAGCACCAGTATTATTTTTTCTTGCTTTTTTGCCTTCTATTTTTCTTCAAGAATGTTTATTTTATTGCTTCTCTGTTTCCCATGTAGGACAGCAGAACTGCATTGCACTGGGCTTGCTCAGCTGGACATACAGAAATTGTTGAATTTTTGTTGCAACTTGGAGTGCCAGTGAATGATAAAGACGATGTGAGTACTTTGACAAAGTTGAGTCGATAAATTCCCAGTTATCTTTATACTCCAGACTGGTGTTAACTGAAGCCTGTGCATTAAGCTTATGAACAAAATTATAACCTTTATGACTGGAAAGTTACAGTATGGCCCTTGTGATCAAGCATGAGACCCACGGTTGCATTATTTTACAAAGATATGTTTGCCATTCATACTCTGTGATGTAAGGTAAACACACAGGAGAGGCTGAGGTAAGAGGATTGCTCAAGCCCAATAGTTTGAGGCTGTAGTGAGCTATTGTGCTCATACAGATCAGGGCTCATTATGGTGAATCCTAAAAGACCATAAACTCTTTCTATTATGTTGGAATTTTTTTTTGTGTATGAACATGGCCTGAATAATGAGGACCTAGGTAACTTTCTGTTATATAAAGAAATTTATTGTAATGGTATTGATTATATTAGGATTAGATTTTTGAAGAATAAGAATGGAACCTTTTTTGTAGGCATTTTTTTTTTTGCCTTTATAAAGCTCCTTGTAAACCCTGCCTAAGTGTTAGCACTAATCCTTGTACCTTTTTCCCCTGGTGTTTCTACTGCCTATTTCTTTTATAGGCAGGTTGGTCTCCTCTTCATATTGCGGCTTCTGCTGGCCGGGATGAGATTGTAAAAGCCCTTCTGGGAAAAGGTGCTCAAGTGAATGCTGTCAATCAAAATGGCTGTACTCCCCTACATTATGCAGCTTCCAAAAACAGGCATGAGGTATGGTTCCATCCCTAGGCTACTTCTGTTGAATTCTAAAAGTATATACAAACACAGATAGATCTCTTCATTGTTTTCTCCTTTCTTCTCCAACTTTCCAGATTGCTGTCATGTTACTAGAAGGTGGGGCTAATCCAGATGCTAAGGACCATTATGAGGCTACAGCAATGCACCGGGCAGCAGCCAAGGGTAACTTGAAGATGATTCATATCCTTCTGTACTACAAAGCATCCACAAATATCCAAGACACTGAGGGTAACACTCCTCTGTAAGTGACAAGTAGCAGTCATTTGTATTCTACCTGGCATTAGCCCTCTTGCAATAATTTTTACACATCATTTCTTTTTTTATTCTGCTTATAAATGCAATACGTGTTAATGGCAGAAATGTTAAAATGCACAAAATATAAAGATAAAAATTGCCTATTATCTTGCCACTCAGAAATAACCACTAATCACATTCTCGTGTATTTCCTCTTGGTCTTTTATATGCAAATGTATATATTTTACACCTTTTTTTTTTTTTTTTTTTTTTTAGCAAAGTAGAGGTCATACTGTATATGTAGTTTTAGATCTTGTTCTTTTCACCTCATAGTATATTATAAGCATTTTCTAATATCGTTAAATATGTTTAAAACCTTTTTAATGATTATATAAAATTCTGTATAGATGTGCCATAATTCAATCATTTCTCTATTATTGTATATTTAAACTTTTTTTGAGTTTTTCACTATTATAAATAATTGTACATTGAGCTGGGCATGGATGGCTCATGTCTGTACTCCCAATACTTTGGGAAGCCAAGGCAGAAGGGTTACTTGAGGCCAGGAGTTCAAGACCAGCCTGGGCAACAGCAAAACCCCACCCCCATCTCTAGAAAAAATTTAAAAATTAGCCAGGCATGGTGGCATGCACTTGTAGTACTAACTATTCAGGAAGTTGAGGTGGAGGATTGCTTGAGCCCAGGAGCACCAGGTTAACAGTGAGCTGTGATCACACCACTACACTCCAGCCTGGGGAACAGAGCAAGACCTTGTCTCTAAAATAATAATAATGCTACACTGACCAACTTTGTATAAAAAAAATTTTTGGCCATATTTCTGATTATTATGTTCATATAGACTCCTAGAAGTTGAATTGCTGGGTCAACAAATGCACACATTTTAAGACTTACTGTATGTTGCCAAATTGCTTCCAGAGGAGTTGTATCATTTTACTCCCAACAGCAATTTAAGAGTGCCTATTACCCCTCACCAACACTAAATTGTCCTTTTGTTATATGAAAATGATATTTCATAGATGTAATTTACATTTTTGTGATCAGTGAATTTGAACATTTTTTTTTTAATGTCCATGGCTAATTACATTTCTTATCTAATTGTAAATTTGTGTGTCCCTTTCTCTGTTTCCTTTCGGGGAATTAGTTTATTTTCACTGGATTTTAAGTGCTCTTGATTTGACATGGTAAAATATTACCTTTTTGCAATGTTAGTTGAAAATATTTTTCCTAGTTTATCTTTTCAACTTGTTCATAATTTCTTTTAAATAAGAGAAGTTTTAAAATTTCTACATAGTCAAGCCTATTCATCTTTCCTCATGACTAGAAAGCTTCTCCTTACCCTGAAATTAGTTAAATATTCACCTTTTATTATAGGTTATTTTAACATTTCATTGGTTTTGATTGAGGGTTAGAGTTATTGTTTTGCATTTAACTCTTAAAATCTATCTGGAATTGATATTTTTCCACAATACTTGGCCACTTTTCTTCTTTGTTGAATGGTGACTTTTTGGTGAACCAGAAGTTCTGTGAGTCTTCTTTTTAGTCCAGAGTGAGGTTCACCCTTTTCCAATTTGACTTGAAACCAACTTTTACAAAGTAATAATACTTTGTAAATACTTTCTTAACTCTTAGTTTTTAAAACCTTTCCTGCATTCTAAGAGATCTTGTTTAGAAAGACCTGTGTGTCCTACCTGTTTTCTCTATAAATACAAAGGCAGGATGGCCTAGAAGAAATCTAGGAGTCAGACAAGATAGAGTCCTGGGAAGAACATAGGATTTATGAATAGCTAGATGACATTCACTCAATTCAGACTCTACCACTTACTAACAATATTAAATACTTATACTAAACAACTTATAAAAGTTAATCTTCCTTGAATCTTAATTTCCTCATCTGTCATATAAGGATAATAATTCCTTCCTCACTAGATTATTGTGAGGTTTAAGTAAAACAACATGTAAAGTGCCTCCTAATACCCTCCTGGCAAACTCTAAAGTGTGTAGCAAAAGTTGTTATCCTCTTCCACTCAGTTTACTGCCAAATGTCAGCATAGGCAGGAACTTTAACCTCTGTCACCATTTCAACTGTAAAATTGTGATAATAATACTTTGCTAACTTATAAATATATGGATTAAATGAGATAAAATATTTTAAACTGCTTTTTCAAACTTTAAGCTGCACAAACTGCTATTAATAGATTATGAACTGGGGCTTTTCTAAATTTTAACCCTGAATTATTACATGTAGTATTTGAGGTAAACTACTACTAATCTCTGTAAAATGAGAAAGTTGTTCCTTAGGCTGGCATTTAGATCCCTTCTTCTATTGTAAGTAGAATCAGAATTATGATTTACTATCTGGTATTACATGGCCTTTTTGCAGAATTTTAACTTACAGCCTCACCATGCAAACTGATGTTTCTTTTTTGATTAAATAACACTCCAATATTACCATTTCCTAATAACATGCACTTTAGACTATCTAGCAGGAAATCCTAACCATTGCATAGAGTTGGTACTGATTAATTGGTCTGTGGTGGTCCCTGATTTCAGACACTTAGCCTGTGATGAGGAGAGAGTGGAAGAAGCAAAACTGCTGGTGTCCCAAGGAGCAAGTATTTACATTGAGAATAAAGAAGAAAAGACACCCCTGCAAGTGGCCAAAGGTGGCCTGGGTTTAATACTCAAGAGAATGGTAGAAGGTTAAACAGCTTGGATTTATTCTTACTTTGTATGTTGTGTTGTTGTCCCCGGTGTCCTGGAAACTAATGTACTTGTACACAAGACATTATCTATGAATGATGAAGTTTTCTCACCTTCAAAGTCTTACAAACATATTGACTGTTGTTCTTGCTGAGTTACTTGTTCAAAGCTTACAGCTTGTTTTCCAGGCATTGAATAACTGTTGAGATTGTTCTACTGTTGTCATATATTCTTCTATATTGAATTCTAGTTAATTTTGAGTAACTAATTTTGTGGCTGTTGTGAGTCTTCAGCACCCTCCCATGTACCTTACATCTCTCTCTCTGAAACAGAACAGCTCCAATAGCAACAAACTCTTTGTTCTGCCAGATGTCTCTATGTGGATTCTATAATGTCCCTCCATACAGTTAAAACATCCTAACTTGTTTTTGTCAAGCTCACTCAGGTCTATGCCAAACATTTCTGTTTTTTTCAACCATGAGGTTTAATTTATTTTTGTGATAGGAGGGATATTCACATATTTTAGTGGACCAAATTTTAAGTTGGAGGGTGTGCTCTAAAATAATGAAAAACAATAGCCCATATACCCATGTATTTTTTTTTTTATGGGCTGTTTACTCTGAAATAAAATGTATGGTTTTCTTAAAAGGAAGTTTTAAAGTACGTATATTGCATCATCCTGTATTGAAAAGAATGTCAAACTTGTTAAAATGACATGTAACAAAAATGTATTTTGATTTGTATTTCAGAAACTAAAAAATAAAATGTTGAAACAATCTTCTAATTTTTCTTTCAAATTGTTAGAATTCACTTAAGCCTTGAAATCCTTAGTAAAGACATTTCTCAGTTTTTGGTAGCTTTAAGTCAATAAAATTAGTGAAGCTTGACTGTAGCTAAAATCTTTTAAAATAGCCATCTTCTGAATTGCTAATTAAATGTAGAACAAAAGGAAATTAGTAAGTATAAACTTGAGCTCAATTTAGGGAAGCATCTTAAATGATACTAGTCATAAAATCTAATGAACTCCAAGTGACTTTCGGATTATTTTTTTATTTGAATTTTATGCTGCAAATACTGCTTAAAATAAGTGATCCAAGTGCACCTACAAATTTGCATTAATTTTGGGTCAAAGACTTAATTATCATTAGCTAAAATGAGTTTCATAAACATGAACTGTGTTGTTGATATAGAAACTCTTTTTACAGAAGTATTTTGAGTGCTAACCTTAACAAACATTAATCAGAAGCATCTTATGGAACAAAATTCTCTTTATTGAATGCTGGTGATAGAATTAAGAGCAGGGGAAATATATTTCTATTATTTTTGGTGTGATCAGAGTAAAGTTTTGTCTGTTATAACTGAAGGCATTTACGCTTCATAAATATTGAGTTTATTGTCTAAGGTGACAGGCTTTATGGGTGTAAAAGGAAATTCATCCGAGTTCTTCAATAAGCAGTACAAATGGAACTAAGCCACAGTTAATTTCTTAGGCTTTTGGCATTTTAAATGACGTGGCATGTTAATATTAGATCACAGATTTGTATAAACTAAAGATTGTTACCTGTGCCTGTAGGAAAGGTAATAGAGATGAAGCTGATTCAAGGTCAGCAAATTTTACAGTTCCAAAACAAAAAAAAAGATAATTTGGCTGGGTGCACTTTCTCATGCCCGTTATCCCAGCACTTTGGGAGGCCGAGGTGAATGAATCACCTGAGGTTAGGAGTTCAAGACCAGCCTGGTCAACATGGCAAAACCCAGCTCTACTAAAAAAAATTAGCCAGGCGTAGTGACGGGTTCCTGTAATCCCAGCTACTCTGGAGGTTGAGGCACGAGAATTTCTTGAACCCAGGAGACAGAGGTCGCAGTGAGCTGAGTTGGTGCCACTACACTCCAACCTGTGTGACAGAACAAGACTTCATCTCAAAAATAAATAAGACCAGGCACAGTGGCTCACACAGGTAATCCCAGCACTTTGGGAGGCCGAGACAGGTGGATCACGAGGTCAGGAGTTCAAGAACAGCTTGGCCAAGATGGTGAAACCCCACCTATACTAAAAGTACAAAAAAAAATTAGCTGGGTGTGATGGTGGGCACCTGTAATCCCGGCTACTAGGGTGGCTGAGGCAGAGAACTGCTTGAACCCAGGAGGCAGATGTTGCAGTGAGCCAAGATCATGCCATTGCAATCCAGCCTGGGTGGCAGAGTGAGACTCTGTCTCAAAAAAAAAAAAAAAAGATTACAGGTGATATATATATATATATATATATATATATATGTAATAATAATTGTAAAGCTTAACTGAGGCTGTAAGATGGAAGAAAAAGGCCAATGAAAATAGTGAAAACATTTACATTCTTAAATATCTGTTATAGAGAATCTACAATTTCAGTGAGGTTTTGTATACTTCAAAGTAAATCTGTGTTTTTCTTTGTAATCTTTGACTTAATATGTAATTGTATGATGCTAGTGTTCGATTCCCCAATTTCTCAGCTATACCAACTACAATGAATTCCTTACATGGCTGTGTCTGCTGCTTTCTGTTCCCATATTCTGTTACACTACAAGGCCTCCAAATCAATCTGTTAGCAAGTCTGATAGAGTATAAAGATTCTTTACTTTGTGGTTTATGGCTCCAGCTTCACAGTTCTAGTGACTGCCTAAAATTGAAAGCAGAAATTTGCAATGTGAATTTCTCTGGGAAGAGAATTTATAGCTTTCATCAAATTCTCATGGGGATCTGTGATTCTCCCCAAAGGTTAAAAATCCCTGGTTGAGAGAAAAAAAGAATACTGAATCAGTTGTCGGGAGACCTAATTTCTACAAGTATAGCTCTACCACAGTTTTTTAATTTATAAGTTTTTACATCCATTCTCACTGCAGTCTTTAAGAGGGCAGAAATTGTCTTCATTTTACAAGTGAGAAAACATCTAGAGCTAGAGAAACAGCCAGTACCAAAATCCAACTTTACTGAATTCTATTTCCTTTTCTTTTCTGCCTCTATTCAAAAACAGTGGAACAAATAGAAGGTACTCTCGCATTTTGAAAATAACTGGTTAGTTGTAACACCTACCCTGGTGCTTTTCTTTAATTTGGCTGTGACATAATAAGAAATACATGTTTGGTCTCAGCTCCCCCATACCTGAAACAGAGCTCCTAAAACCCTTGACATTTCCTAAGTGATAGGAGTGTCTTACATAGAACTTCTAAACCCCTTGGGATTTCCTAGGTTATAGGAGTGCCTTTTGTTTTAATGATGCAACTCTTGGTGGGCTCCTGGATAGCTTTAGAGTGGGGGCTACTAGTGACCAAGCCATGATTAGAGGATTAGAACTTTCAGCCCCATTCCCCATCCTCCAGGGAGGGAAGAGGGCCTGGAGATTGAGTTAATAGTCGATTATGCCTATGTGATGAAGCTTCCACAAAAAGTCCTAAACTACAGGATTTGGTGAGCATCTAGGTTGGTGACACATCCACAGACCAGAAGAATAGTGCACTCCAACTCCAAGGGAACAGAAGCTCTGATCTTGGGATCCTTATGGACCTCACCCTATGTACATCTTCAGCTGGCTATTCATCTATATCCTTTATAATATCCTTTATAATAAACTGGTAAATGAGAGTGTTTCCTTGAGTTCTATGAACCATTACAGCAAATTATCAAACTTGCGTAGGGGGTTGTGGGAACCCCCAATTTGTACCCAAGTCGAACAGAAGTGTGGGTACCCTGGGCACCCAATACTTGTGACTGGTGTCTGAAGTTTGGGGCAGTCTTGTCAAACCTGGGTAGTGCCAGAGTGGAATTAAATTGTAGGACACCCAGTTGATGTCTGTGGAGAATTGGAGAATTACTTGGTGTGGAAACCCCAGACATTTCCTGTCTGAAGTATTTTGAGTAGTGGAACAGTTTTCCTTTATTGGCACATCTTTTTATGGTTTCCTGGAGCCCTCATTATCATCTCTAAATTATTTGTTTTTAAACCAAAGTTTCAAAGACAATTGGGTGTATTGAGTCTTTATCCATTTGTTTAAACATTTTATGAGGCCCACTGATGTGTTTTCCAGCATGTAGGCATTGTAAAACAACCTTTTATTACTAAAGCTTGGGTTTGTTTCATTGAAATTTGTAGTTTGGCGCAGTTGAAAAAGCATTGCACTGAAATCTAGATGATGTGGATCTAGTTTTGACTTTGTGTAATTTCAGGCAGATTATTTTACTTCTCTGCACTCAGGGATTCTCATCTAGGGGCTGGGTGGCAATATTTAAGAATGAACCAGCTTCCCCCCCCCCCTTTTTTTTTCTGAGACAGTCTTACTCTGACTCCAGGCTGGAGTGCAGTGGCATGATCTCAGCTCACTGCAACCTCCGCCTTCCGGGTTCAAGCTATTCCCCTGCCTCAGCCTCCCGAGTAGTTGGGACTACAGGTGCGCACCACCACACCCAGCTAATTTTTTGTATTTTAGTAGAGATGGAATTTCAGCATGTTGGCCAGGATGGTCTCGATCTCCTGACCTCGTGATTCACCTGCCTCAGCCACTTCCTGTCTCTGTCACCAGGAATTTAATTGTATATCATCTCCCACCTCCAGCCTCATCATTGTTAGGAGTGGCCCACTGTGTATCTTATAACTCAGGTGTGCTGGGGTTGAAAAAGTCTGAATACTATTTATTTCAGAGCTCTCTTCTAGCTCTGATTAAAGTTGATCAAACCTGAGCTGCCCAGAGTAGGTTGAATGGGTGGTAAATCACCTGGTTTGGTTTGAGAGGGGCTCAGAAGTTTTTTTCAGAAATATATCTCCTCTGGATTGTTTAGACTCTTTGGATTAAGGATTATCTGTGCTGAAGTCCCCTTTAAAAGGTAAATACTCCCAAGAAGACTAACTCATTTATCAACCTAATAAGATCACTGAATGAGGAAAGATCATGTTTACTGGACAAAAACGGGTTACAGAAAAGCTGAGCAATGAGTCCTGCCCGAGGGAGGAAGAACTGAGTGGGTCACTGAGCTAGCAGGAACAGAGAATCCTAGGTGTTTGGAAAATAAGGTGCCACAAGGCCAGAAATGGCACTGAAAGGAAAGATCCAAAGGTACAAATTCAGATTAACCTCATGTGATTCCTAACCTTACCTATGTAGAGTTTCTGTCTGGGCAACATATACTCCATATTTTTAAATCCATATTTTTCCATTTATTCCTCACCCTATGTACCTCTTCAGCTAGCCATTCACCTATATCCTTGCTGTCAAATTCATTTTGTTGATTTCAACTTCACTTTTGAGCTGTCAATTCTGAATCGTGATTCTGTCTTATAGCCTAGTGGCCATTCTTCCTAGGAGCAAGTCATCCACAAATTTATTAAGTGTACTTTCTGTGTTTTGATCTAAGTAACTAGTTCTTCATCTTGGATTCAGGGAGTCTGCAATTCACCCAAAACTATATGTGACACATTGTATGTATAAGCATTTTTCAATGGAGATGGGTTTAGAGTTTTCAGCAGATTCTCAAGGTGATCCATGACCTCAGAAAAAGGTTACAAGACACTGATCCAACTATTCATCAGTATTTTGAACAGAACAGTGGTAATAAGGACAGAGCTCTATAAGAGTACCAGTAGTGCTCTCTTTCCTGGACTGCACTGATCCATCAAAAATACCGTATGTGGGTGTAAATGTTGACTATTACATGTCAGTCTCTTGTGATTTGCTTCTATCATAAAAATGGAAAGGAAAAATGAATTCCAGCTACATGAGCATTCTGGTAATTGAGATGTTTACACTGTTGCTTACTTTTTAATCTCTAAATATTAGGTCATTCTTAAGACCTTCATCATTTTGCTTCTTGAATCCATCAGACACCATATATCATAGTATCATATTTAGTATGAATAAAATTATAGATGCTTCAGAACTCCCTGACATTTTCTGAAAATTGACACATTAAAGAAAATGCAGAAATAAAAGCTTGCTATCTCTTCTCTCCATGGCCCTAGACAAGTATAATGTTAATTTCCATTTTAACTAGCCTTAAAACTTACCAACTCTACCTCAATCAGTGTATGGTTATGATCTATATAGAAAGAGTTTACAATTTAATAAAATCCTTTACATGAAACTCTGAAAGTGATAAATGAGAAACTCATTACATCATTTAAAAAGGATTCACCTTAGAAGGAAGTGAGACACAGAAAAGTACATATTATATCATCCCATATGTATGAGGGCCAAGAAAAGGCAAAGTTAATCTCCAGTGACGGAAAACAATGATTGGTTGCCTAGGTGCTGGACAACGGTGGGATTGCACAAAAGGGCCTGAAGGAATATTTTGGGCTGATGGAAATGTTTTCTCTCTAGATGGGTGTGCTGGTTTCATGGGTATGTACACTATTGACACTCATCAATTTGTACACTTTTAATGTGTGGTTTATTATGCATAAATGCAATGTCAAGAAAGTTTTTTATTAAGGTACTGTCAATGAGATGTTATTGAATATTATTTATTGAGCCTTAAAGTAAGATTTAAAATATAATTGATTCCACAAGTGAAAAGGTAATTCTACCTATAAGTTTCTTCTAGGTGAAATGTGAGAGAAATATGATCATGAAAAAGGTTTTTAATAGGAGAAGAAGAAGTGATATCAGTGCATTTTAGTAATATTTAGCATTCCTACAAGATTGGTATCACTTTATTAATGTGAAATATACCAGCAGTTAAACAGATTATTTAAATTATTAGTTGAAATTATCTAAAATAGATCATTCAGTGTTCATTTAGAACACTTTTCTCGTCTGCCTTTCAAAGCAGGTAACACCAGACACAGTGATAATGTAACTCATTCAAAACTAAATTGTACATTACCCGTGATATCAACATTTTGTGTTCACTGAAGGAAATTATATTTGAAAATGTTTGCTGGTACATTATTTGACATTTAAAGTTGTGTGTGTGGTGGTGGTGTTTTGAGATGGAGTCTTACTATGTCACCTAGGTTTGAGTATAGTGGTGCAATCTTGGCTCACTGCAACCTCCACCTCCCAGTTCAAGCCATTCTCTGCCTCAGTCTCCTGAGTAGCCGGGATTACAGGCATGTGCTACCATGCCCAGCTAATTTTTGTATTTATAATAGAGACGGTTTCGCCACGTTGGCCAGGCTGGTCTCAAACTCCTGACCTCAGGTGATCCACCCACATCAGCCTCCCAAAATGCCAGGATTATATGTGTGAAACTGTGTTAATTTTTAAGTTTGCCATGCTCAGATATTTGATACCAGCGTGACTTCTTGAAAAATCTAATATGGGAAATGAAATATTAATTATAAGACCTGATTGGAAATGCTATGTACCAATTAAGACATATCCTTTACATATTCTTCTCTATTTTATTGGGAGAAAATTTTCCAATCTATGAGATAATGGTGATGAATTATTTTCTTAGTGGTCAATATAAAAATGAATGGGGAACTATTCCTAGAAATAATATTGAATCTAATTAATGCCACCTTTTCATATGTGCATGTGGAACATAAGAGTAGCTAAAAAGAGGCTGGGCACGGTGGCTTACACCTATAATCCCAGCACTTTGGGAGGCCCAGGGAAGCAGATCACGAGGTCAGGAGATTAAGACCATACTGGCTAACATGGTGAAATCCCGTCTCTACTACAAATACAAAAAATTAGCTGGGTGTTGTGCCATGTGCCTGTAGTCCCAGCTACTCAGGAGGCTGAGGCAGGAGAATCACTTGCACCAGGGAGGTGGAGGTTACAGCGAGCCAAGATTGTGCCACTGCACTCCAGCCTGGGTGACAGAGTGAGACTCCATCTCAAAAAAAAGAGAGAGAGAGAAATAAGATTTTCTGAAATAACACAGGTACTGCTGCAAAACTCAACTAAGTTAGAAATCACTTGCCTTGTCATTTGTTATGCTTACATGTTAGTAAAATTCTGAGTACTCTACATTAGTAATGCAGGAACACTTGCACTGATTTAGTAGTTATCTTGGCATGTTTATTCTGGATTCATAGTAGGAATGAGCACCTTGTTAGAAGAAGGTTGGTCAAAATGGAGGGAGGAGGTGGCGGTTGGTTAGGTTGTCTGAATTCTAAACGGCAGTAATGGGTAAGTAATGTGTTCCTTAATGATTAATGCTGTACTTAGGCCACTAGCCTATGCCTTAACCACTCCCTTTTCATCTTCACTTAAGGGCTCAACTACAGCCTCAGGCTCTGGCTCTGGCTCGGGCTCTGGCTCCAATGCTGACTGCAGATCTGGCTCTGGCTCCAGCTCCAGCTCGATGTCAAGGTTAGGCACTGCCTTAGGCTCTGGTCCTGCGGCAGGCTCCTGAGTAGGCTTTGGCTCATAGTCTGGTTCTTGGATGGTATCAGGGCCAGGCTGATGAATGGAAGGTGGTAGAGTTGCTTCTAGTTGGGTAGCATCTTCTGTTGACATTGTTTCCCTTTCTTCCCTGGTGTTTATATTTGTCATTGGTCTGCAAGAAAGAAGGCCCAGAAAAGAACAAGTTAGGGAGATGCTAACTTTGAAATTTCATGTAGAAACATATGCTCTGTAGCTTCAATGATCATAGGTCCCAGACTTCAGGAAATCTGTTATTTCTGATATTCTGACTCATTGTCAGGTCATATGTCATTTTGGATTCAGAAAGTTTAGGCCTCAACAATATAATGAAAGTTTAAGAAAGGCCAGTGTTTAAAAGGTGGGAAAATTGATGTTAGAATGAAAGAGTCTAAGAATCTAATAAGGTCTTTAAGGGCCAAATCCATATCTCTGACACATCTCTATTTCCAACTCCATCTAGTACAATACTTGGCACCTGGTTGATATCCAATATATAGTTGCAGAAGCAAGAAGATGAAAAAATTAATGACTGTGATACACACTAGGGAAGTAATAGAGTGATTAAGAGCATGGGCTGTGGGCTGGGCCACATTCTAATTTCTGTGTGCCCTGGACACTTTTGTCCTTGTGGGTCTCTTGTTCCATAAAAAAATATTTAAAATTATATTTCATGACTATGTTGGTATAAAGACAAGTATGTTAATGTTATATATTAAAACATTTTCTTGGACCTAAAAAGATTGTTGTGATAGTTAAATGAGGTGATGTACATAAAGTGCTTAGAACAGAACCTGGCACACAGCACTCAATAAATAGCAGCCATCATTATTCTTTTTTAAAAGCAGTGAGGGCAAACAGAAAGATACCTCTAATATCTTATGCTAAATGGAGTGCTTAGGAATTGCTGACTGAAAGAGACATGCCTGAGAAATGTCTGTATTCAAGACAACAAAATGAAGGCTTACTCAAGTTCCGCGATGGTCTTAGAATTTGTCTTCCTTTCTTTTGCCTTTGCTTTTGCCTTATTCCTTGCAAAGCACACAACAGAGATGATGATGGCCGCACCTACCAGGCTTCCAATCAGGGCCCCAACAATGACTCCAACTTCTGGATCTGAAGGACGAAAGCAGCTGGTTAATAAAGTGGAATGTATTGTCATTTTATAATGTGTGTTTGTGACCAGTGGGAAATATCAGGGCCATTCACCTAGTGGGAAAATAACTTGTATAGGCTAGGGAGATGGAAACCCCTAGAACTCTGTCACTTGGACTCACAGGGGGAGACGACTATTGGTATTTATGCACATAAAGAATAAAATGTGTCATCTTGGAGGTTATGGGGCTGCTTTTGAAATGGGATTTAGAGAAAAGAGTCTTGAGACACTATGGAGTTGTGATCTGGTGACTAGAGATAAGCCTGTGTTATAGGCGGGGGCATTTCACTAGGCTTGTCCAGAGCATGGGTGAAACCGGTCCCTGAAAACCTCCCCCATGGCATCCAAGTTTACCAAGGAACCTCATGCATTCTGGTCACTGGGAACGGATGTGCCCGTTTTGATAAACAGGCATCTGGTTTATTGTCTCAGTCCGTGGACAAACGTAGTGAGTATGAGACTATCCAGCTGAGCAGCAGACCTTCAGGTCCTGAAGTGTTGTCTCTGGAAGACTGTATCTAGGTTATAAGCCAATCCATCTCCATCTGCCACCCCTCACACAAGGATGGACATCTTATATTTTTAGCTGCCTGATAATAATTCCTTTAACTTTTTATGATTAAGAGCATATATGTGAATACTTTTAAAAGTCAAATCGTTCTACTATATCTCTCACAAAAACAGCAGTTCCCTGCCTAACTCCTTCCCATCCCTGAGTCCCATTCATGAAAGGCAACCACTCTTAATGCTTTTTTAAAACCTCCTTGCCCCCATGTTTTTATTATGCTTGCTCTGATATGCCCTACCTTTTTCCATTTCCATCAGTTTCTTTCAACTTCCTACCCTAGAAACTGGAGATTGAGCTCTTTTACACCACTTCCCTCACACCCACCACGTTCTTCCAAAATAATTTTATCACAAGTTTTAGTTAAATCCAAGTTTGCAGTAGTATGACTGTGTAAATATCAGTCACAGCTGAGGAACACAGTATACTATGATTTTTTCTAGTACAACATTGACAAAAATTTTCCTGAAGGTTAATAATTGCCTCATTTGGGGATTAATAAATGCATTATCACTCATCCCAAAATTTCTAACAAAACCGTTAAACTTCTTTCAATTAATTCAAACATATCAGATGATATATCAGTTTCTTGTGATTTTTCCCTCAGAGACATGCCATGTGAAGCCCTTCATTCTCTTCCCCCATCATGAACTGGTTGCCCTCCTAACCCTGCTGCTCTACGGTCATCCTTCAACCTTCCCATTTTATAGATAAAGAGGTTTTGCCAGTTCCTTCAAGATCCTGCTCAAATAGCATTTGGTTGGTAAAGACATCACAGTTCTATAAGCATAACTGGTCCTCTCTTGGTGCTCTGTTCAGACTTCTATTATAGCATTTAGCACATTTTAGCTGTGTTTGTCCCTCCAGCTGAACTGTGAGTTCCTTGAGTATAGACCATACATCTTCTTAATCTCTGTATCTCTATCACGTAGGACAGTCCCTGGCACACAGCAGATATTCAATAAATATTTGAGGAAGGAAGAAAGAAAGAAAGAAGGGATGTGGGAGGGAGGGAGGCAATGCTGGACATCACTGGAAAAAGACTAGAAAGAAAGCAATGCTCAAATCCGAATCCTACATGTCTCTACATCTGCAGTATGATTGTACCTCTGAGAAGGCAAAAAGGATTGAAGGAATTCTAAAGCAAGATAACAGAAATGATGCAGGAAAAATAGCTGAAAGTAATATGAGAATAAAGGAGTAAACTTCAGGACAAATAAAAGGAAGAAAGCTCAGCTGCACAGGAATAACCTGTGGAGCTTGCCACCCCTGGGTATGGCATATATTAAAACCACAAATTCAAAGTAAGTTAGAAAAAGGAAACAAGATCCTAAGTGTTGTTAAGTGATCCTTGAGAGCCATCTCAACCAAACATGGTGAGATACTCCTTGAGAGGTTGCCCCTGGGTCGGTTCAATTGCACAATTCCAGAACTCTTAAATCTTATGCTCAGAGAGTGAGTAAGCGCCTTTGAATAGGAAAATTGAGGTTTAGAGGCATCCTGGCTCTGCCAGTTACTAACTGGATGACCTTGAGCAAATCATTTACTTCCCTGAGTTTCAGTGTTCTTTTCAGCAAATTGAGGCTGACAATAGTCTGCCTCCCTAGGTAGGGATGGTTAGGAGGATAGAGTAAGTTAATACTCAGATGGCACCTGGTGGAGTGTCTGGCATATAATTCGTGCTCCACAAATATTAGCTACCATGATTGTGGGTATGAGTGTTATTATTATAATACTATAGTTATTAGTGGCAGATCTTTGCAAGGTATATGTTTGTCAGAGCTACAGTGTCACCTGGATTTACCAACAGCATCACAAAGAGAAATTCAGCCTGCTGCTATCAGAAAGGCTGCTGTTTTATTATTGAATAGTAATACCTACCTTCTAGCGATTTTGTAAAGCTTAAACAGATTGCTTTCTATAAAGGATTTAGGGCATCCTGTGGCATATATTATTATGTGAGCATTAGATATTAGCATGATCATTCATCATATCAACCTGTAAATAAAGCACACAAATCTCCAGAGAACCAGGAAGCACTAACCAATGATCCTAATTTATTTGGCTGACAGGCACAGACTACTTGATTTAAGGAAAAACTCTTAAAGTTGTATGGTCAACTCACGTGAAGAAGTGAGATCAATTACGCAGGAACTATTGCCAAGTCTGTTGATGGCAGTACACTGGTAATAACCTTGTTCAAAATTTGTCAGATTTCCAATGACCAAAATTCCGGTGGCTGGGTCTGTTGAAAATGGGAAATAGACTTTTGAGATCTCTTCTCTGAGTACAGATAACATCAGTGTAACAGATCATTCAATGTCCACCCACTCCCCCATATTGACCTTCCTTTCTTGAGATGTTTAGGATTCAACTAGGCCTCTTGGGACTAGTTGAATGGTAACCCACCTGGGACCATGCCTGTTCCCTAAATACTCACTACCTCTGAGCTGACTTTTAGAATTTGGGGAGTAGACCAGACCGCAATCATCATGTTGGCAGACAGGCATTCTTTTTACATTACCCCCCACCCCTGCCTGTCACCGAGAAAACAAGAAGATTGAACTGTAAGGTCAAGCAGCCAACCACACACTCCTGCTGTCATCCAACCACAGACACCAGGCCTTTCCAGGATCTACTGCAGGTTACACTTACTGAAGTTTTCTTTCACTGGCACGATGTCTTTTCCCTCAAGTTTATGCCAGTAGTACACAGGGGAAGGTGTTCCAAGTGCAGAGAGACAGGAAAGGGAAATAGTGTGGCCAGTTTCTGGTCTTCCTTGAATGCTACAAAGGGGCTTAGAAGGTTTCACTGCAAGGCAATGACAAAGAATAAACATTCTTTAGAATGAATGGCAGTCTGTGACAAGTGCAGTCACTTCCTCACTTTCATTTTGCAGAATATGTGTGTTTATTTTTTTAAAAAATTTCTTGGCTGGGCAAGGTGGCTCTTGCCTGTAATTCCAGCACTTTGGAAGACCAAGTCAGGAGTTCGAGACCAGCTTGGCCAACATGGTGAAACCCTGTCTCTACTGAAAATACAAAAGTTAGCCGGGCATGGTGGCGGGCACCTGTAATCCCAGCTACTTGGGAGACTGAGGCGGTAGAATCATTTGAACCTGGGAGGCAGAGGTTGCAGTAAGCCAAGATCTTGCTATTGCACTCCAGCCTGGGAAACAGAGTGAGACTGGGTCTCAAAAAAAAAAAGAAGAAAAATAATTATATTAAAATGTATTTTGGCAGTTTTCTGCTTGCACCACCAGGTGACAGTAGAGCACTTCACTTCAGGTGCAGGGCACTTGTAGTCAACAGATCATCAAGATTCAAATAGTGACTCCTCTGCCTCCTCCAGAGATTTATAACCATGAACTTCCGCATTATGTCTTAAAATATGCCTTTTTAAAAACAGCTAAATATAAGCAAATACTGAACGACCAGGAGCATAGTTTATACTTTAAAAGCATAGTTTTAAAGAAAAATAGATTCCTTAAATACTCTGAAATAACCTATTATTTATTCTTTTAAAAACATTTTGTTAATGCTGTATTTCTCTTTTCTCTTATGAGTCTTTCCTTTTTTGCATTTATTTATCTGTGGGTGACACAAAACAGTTGAAAAGTTTGAATTTGCCTGTGTGCATCGTCAGTAGGCGAAGCCCATTTTGGGGATGCACACTACCCAGCACTGAAATCTTTGTTCATCCTTCACTCAGCAAGCAACCATGCCTTCTGTGGGTCTGGCATGGAACTAGGCACCAGGAATTCAAAAGCAACTTTGACACGGTTGTAAAGTGGTGTGGGAGAGGGATGACAGATGACTTTAGAGAGGGTAAGAGGCCTCCAAGACCACAGCAGGAGGAGCAGGTTTTAGGAGAAGAGGTGACAAGGAGCAAGGGGTACTAATGAGGTCAGTTTGGGACATAGAGTTTTAGCTGCTCATGAAAACACATCAGGGGAGAAGTCCTGTGGGAAGCTGGGAATCTGAATCTCCTCATTCATCTTGCTTTGCACAGTTTATTCTGTCTTATGTATCTTATGCATTTATCTTATATATAATATCTACATATTTATCTTATATCTCTTATCTATCTTAGATATTTATTTTATATCTATATATCTATCTTATACACCTTATATATCTATCTTATATACAGATAATGGTATAAATTTCTGTGCTTTCCAATTCACCATCCTTATCTTCATTTGGCTCTAGAACCCTTCAAAGGCTTAGGTTCTCTAATTTAGATGAGTTGGATATGAAATGTGTCATACTGTTCAACCCTGCAGCTCTTACCTGAGAAACAGTGGTTAGGGGAACAGCTCTGTGTCCACACAGAATACTGGCTCTGTAACTCTACCCTGGATCTGTATAGGCAAGTTACCAAACTTAGCCAAACCTCAGTTGACTCATCTGTAAAATGTGACTAGGAGATTATCTAACCTCTGGCTGGTCCAAAGATTAAATACAATAATATATATAGGGCCTAGCACCTGGAATTTCTGTTGGCCACAGCAGGACTAATTCCTGCTACTAATCTCCCATTGACTTCTGCTCAGCTCAGCCATCCCAGGCTCTCATTATCTGTACACAGGTACGAGAAGATGGATGCATATAGCTATAATTCTGAAACATTTCACTAGCCCTTTTTTTTTAAAAAAAGTGTCTTTTAATTAAATGAAGTATCCTTCTACTTAGTTCTTTATTCTCTCTTTCTTACCAAGGATTTTCTCAGGTAGGAATAACTTGTTGGATTTGCCTATCCTAAACTAAGCTATTTAGCCAGAAGTCCATTGGAGCTATCACTAGATTTAGATACCACCTTTTAAAAAGGATGGCTATTTTATAGCCTTTACAGCAGAATAGAAAAATTTGAACAGAAAATTAAATGGGGGTGTTTCATCACAAAGCTGGACACCAGGACTTGAACTAAATTACGGCAAAAACCGGGAATGAGTTGCACAATCCAGTTCCTCCTTTCTTGTGATATATGCACACAGCTTGAGAGGAGCAATGACTAAGTCAGCTCCATTTGGGGCTAACTAGAAGTGGGAAAATGCTCGTCTCCACTGGTCTGTCTGTAAGAGTTGAGGATTGGCAGCCCTTTCATCCCTTGCTTTGATACTTCCCGATCCTAGACTGCAGATGGGAGCTTAGCCCTCATTGTCCTCTCAGACAGAGGATGGAAGGACTTCTAGAAATGGCCAAAACTGGAAGCTCTCCAAGGGCAAAAACAACACCTCCATCACTGTAACTCAATAAATACTGAACAATTGAGACCCTAAATTCATTTTAAGAGCAGATATGGCTTGTTCAATATCCTATAATGAATATTTGTATGTAGATACCTTGATTCTCTACACTAGATTAATGTGTAGTCCTTTTTCCAAATAGTATTAGCATTTTTAAAAGGCACTCTCCTGCCTAAAAGGAATAAGTTGACAGTATTCTCCCCCAGGTAGCTCTGGCTTTAAATGGAGGTTTCCTCTGAAAGAGTTGCTAGTGATCATTTTGTGGGACAGTAGGTTGTCCCATCTATTCTCATTCCATTCCTCAGAGATAGAGATCCCTGGAGGTTGGGTCATCTACTGCTGCCATTTTTGCAGCCCTTTTGCACAATTGTTTCTGCATGTTTGATGAGTGAGTTTTCAGTGTTACTATATGGGTTGGGCTGGTGTCTATATTTCCCTGATAATGAAAGGATTAGGGAGTATATTTACCTACAGAGACTTAATTGGCATCATAATTCACTGCCCTGGTTCACTCAGTGTCTTAACTTGTTCCAAGAAAAGAAAAGGCAGAAAAAAATGCTCATACCTAACACAGTGACGTTGAGGACACCTTGGTTTTGGCCGAAAAAGTCTGGAGGGTTGTTAACATCGCAGATGTAAATTCCACTGTCTGCTGGCTGTATATGTGAGATAGTGATAGATGCATTACCTGGATCGTTGGACCCTATAATTCGATCTTTAAATTGCCCGATGTCAACAGCTTGTCCACCTTGAGAAAAGTAAATCTAGACAGAAAAATAACAGAAATGAGAACTGGAGAGTGTCCAAGACTGGGATAAGCTACCTGAAAGCTTCTTCTAAACACATTACCTTTATAAAGAAGCAGCATCTTCCCCCCACTAGGTCCCTGTGGCCAAGATTTCTCAACTCTGTGGGGCACTTTAGTTTGCTCACAGCTGTGCATTTGGTCCTCAGAGCAGCTCTGTGATGTCATCAGGGCAGAGATTAGTATGCCTATCTTACAGAGGAGGAGGCAGCTGGAGCTGACAGGATTCAACACCTAAGCTTGGGCTAGGATATCAAGATGCTCACTTAATGGCTATACCTGAGAGAAACTCATTATATAGAACACAAATGTCTGATGGGAAACCAAAACCATCATTTTTTTTTTTTTTAAACTTTAAAAATTTTTAATTTACCTTACCCAGTGAGACTATTTGGTTTCCTTAAATGTTCAAATGTTCATGCTCCTTTCAGACACATCTACTCTTTTGGATAGGCAAACTTGGGTTTGTTTTGTTTATTAGAAGCAAAGCAGAAAAGTGTCTTAGAAATCATCTGGTCCCATCCCTTTAAAGAGGTGTTGTGAGGATGAAACCACGAAATCTAGTAAAGGACCTCAGAAGTGCTCAGCCATTGATAGCTACCATCTTTCTCCCCATGTGGCAGGAGGCAGAACTGGAATTCTTCTGTCATTTAAACAAATAAGGCAACTCAGACCCAGAGAGATTAAATGACCCATCTAAGCCACAAGGACTCATTTATTATTATTATAACTTATAAAACTTAAGATCTGGATTCTAGTCCTATCTCTATTAGAAAGCATAGTTAGATCATAATGGCAACTGTGGGAGCAGCATGATGTGGTGAATTTCATGCTGCTCCCACAGTTGCCATTATGATCTATTTATGGTGTAGGGGTCAGGTGGCCTGAGTTAGCCACAGCTCTGCCTCTCACTGTGACATAGTTAGGGGAGGTGGCCTCTAGTCATGCCTCCATGGCAACCTGGTTTTAGATAAGAAACAAAGGTATTTAATCTCTCCAGCCTTTACTTTCCACATCTGAATGAGAAAACAGAGTAATGTTTTCCAAAGTATGATATGTATTTACCAAGTATAGGTATTTAAGTTGATTTTAGGTAGTACATAAATGAAAACTTACAAATTTGCATGTGTATTAGAAAGATAAATATCTAGCACCTTAAATTTATGACTTCCTGAATATTGTTGCTTAGGGTAGATTAAGGTAGATATTTTTTAAGATATTAAGAAACCAAGTCAATACAGAAAATAACATTAAATAACAAATAGTGCTGGTGACACACAAATATAACAAAAATCAGGGAGATGCTACATGAATGATTGAAGCTAGGGAATCACTGGACTAGGTAATTCCTGAGGTCCCTTCATAATACACACCTTCTATGTATACACTTTGTTAGTTTCACGTAATTGTATGTTACTCAAGTGATTGTTATTGTTCAATAAATTGTATTGTCCTAGTCTGGCGAGACTAATGTTTTCATAAAATCTACTGGAAGCCCTTACAGTTCATTTAATTATCTTCCCTCACTTTAGAAACCAAAGCCCAGACAGGTTAAAAAATAAAAGACATGATGCAGGAGCTGGCGCAGCGGCGGTTGGCAGAGGGAAAATTAATTAATTAATTAATTAAAAAATTAAAAGATACAAAATTGACAGTTGAGACAGGTTTGGAATCCAATTTTCCTAATTCCTTGTACTGTGAGCTCTACCTTGATAGGGCAATAAAAGAGGGAAAGCAATTAGAAAACCAGATGATATTGCGTTGATGAATTCAAATGTATTCTCCTTTAAGCAGAAAGTCAATATATTTTAAAAGTAAGGCAGAAAGTTGGATTTTGAGGGAAAATCCCAGGAAAAGAGAACATTTACAGAGAAAACTCTTTCTCTCCCCAGCTTTTTCTAACATGAATGTGCTTCCTTGCCTACATTACAAATGCAGCCATTTATAATTCATTCATTCACACCTACTGAAATCACAAACTCTTGCCCCAGAATGGTCTTGTTTGGCTTCCAAACCAGAAAGCCAGAATTAACTCAAGGTATACAAGTGGGACAGAAGGAGGTTCAACTCATCAGAGGATTACTGTCATTTGAGTTGACACTCACACTATTAGGCTTTCAATTTCACGAGGTAGCATGGGCTTATTTACTTCCTAATTGAGAGTTTGAGGTCCTGTTTTTTTCTTACCTGGAGTTTAGTCTGTTGTCCATCAAAAGAGCCTTTTACAGCCTCAACATCTGGCCACGTCCCCTCCTCCCAAGAAGACTGTGGACAGTGTAAAACATCAGCCCTGTTTTATGCTGATGCTTGATGACATCACAATGAGATACAACATCAGTCCTGCCTGAGGCCCACAGCAAGTCCCAGAGGAGCCAGGTGAAAAGGACCTTATTTCTGTAGAGATCATGAGGCCAAAACAGTGTGTTTTAGGCCAGAATTAGGATATGAAAAGAAGCCACTGTAAAAGTTCCACAGTTGGATATAAGTCAAGGTCAAATAAGCATATAAGCAATGAGGCCCTGGACCTTTACCTATGAAAAAGACCTTTACTGCCTCTTCTATGCTAGCTTGTCAGGCTGTAGTCTAATACATTTTGCCTTCTCACTATTGACACTAAAAGGTATTAGAGATAGAAATGGGGGCAGTGAGGGCTAAGAATGGAGACCTAAAAGAGGCAAGGCTTTGGCTTCACAGTTCTGTGTGAGAAGGAAAGTGCCTGGGGCTAGATAGCCAGACACATACATGGAGGGGCTTTCTGTTAGGGGGAATTCCACACAGTCACACTGCCCTTGTAAAGAAAAAAAAGAAGTGTTTTCCTGAAACTTCTTATCTAATCATATAGGAAGGACTACAACTTGATTCCATTTTTCATAAAAGAATAACCCTTTTAAAAATCAAAGCTGAACGGTGGCCAAGGCCAGGCCTATGATTCTGTGCGGCTTGTGTGCTTTTAAAAGAAAGAATATTATCAATTTAGACATCAACGCAATGGAGGTCCAGAAAAAGCTCCGGATGTTCAATACGCCACATCTTTGGGTGGGGGAGGGGAGGAGGTAATTTTTTAAGAAAATCCATCCCAGTGTTTCCATCAGGGGTGCTTGCTAATTTTTTATTCACTTGCACTTTGCACTTGGGTTTATGGGAGACTGCGCTGCTTTCTCTCAAGGTCCTCTCTTCCTGCCCCCTGGGTGACGCTAGAGGCTGATGGATACAGTCACAGTTGTACATCAATTACAAGATCCTTGTGAGAGAGCTTGGTTTGTGGTTTCTAAGGTTAAGGGACCTTCAGGAGCTCGATAGATATTGGAAATATGGGAAATGGCTGGGAGGGGCTAGTGGTAAGATCATAACAAATATGGGGACTGCAGGGAACTGAAAAGTCAATGCAAACAAGGCATTAAAAATGTTGAGACAAACAAGCAAAATACTGGGCAGACTGACTGAAATACATCCATTGGCTGAATCTGACCCAGAGGCCTCCGGTCAGCAAACTCAAATTCATCCTCTTCTAATACAAAAAGGGCACCAAGGCCTCAAAAGAGGGAGCAATTTTCCCAAGGTCACACAATTTACAGTCAGACCTGGAATCCAGACCTCCTGATTCCCACTGAATATATTACGATGGTACTCATAGTCCTTCTTAAGATGAAAAAGATGATTCCTGGGCAACCTTCCCCTTTTGGGGCCATTCCATTCCCTGCTCCAGCCCAATGTTTCTCCTGCCAATTGCTGCTATTTACTGGCATGATGCTTCCCATGCTGAGTGTGTTCACCACATGATGCCCTCAACATTTGCCAGCTGCAATTGCAGGCCCCTCAGTTCTTTGCAGAGCAGCCTTTCCTGTCCTACTGTGCCAAGTTCCTATTCACACAAGGCCGTGCAGCTGGGAACCAGATTTGTCCTAAAAGACTTTTTCCTCAGCTTAGTGACACTGTTCTCTAACTAGAAGCATAGAATATAAACAAGAAGGGTTGAAGGAATTCAGTCTGCTTTCTGTTTGAGTCTGAGTTAGCTCCCAGAGCTGCTTTTGCAGGTTCCTTCTGGGAATGTGGAGGGCATGGATGTCCACAGCAACCACGCATTCTTTCCTTTCCAGCTTCTTACTTTCTTGTACTTTTGATAGAGGGTCCAGACATGGAGTAAGGGAGGGGTGTGTAGGTATAAGGTGGCAATGGCCACAAGCTCAGAATTTTCTTTGGACTGTATTCAGGGGCAGGATGGCACATGGAAGAAATAGGATACCAAAAGAAAGACTCTCTTGCTTCCAAACCACTGTCTTTCCAACCTTCCATTTACCTGAATATCTACCATTTGAGTTGCTTCTTTTGGAAGAAGGCATGGAAGGTCCCTGATTCAATATGTTCTTTAGAAGAGAGCAAAATACGCTATCATTAGTCCCTAACACCTTATCATTAGATTAATTTATTAGACTTAGCAGAAAGTGAATGGGACACAATACATACATTTGATGGTGGGGTGGGAAGAACTTGAAGTATTTCTCAGTAGGGGTGACATTGGCATTTTGGGCAGACAACTCTTTGTTGTGTGGCTCTGTCCTATGTATTCAGTACATTCAGCATCTGCATTTCAGGATATATGTATTTCAGGACATAGCCACCACCCACTAATGTCATTAATGACTCCCAGTCATAAGAATCAAACCAACACCTCCTCCATTTTCAAATGTCCCTGAGGAGATGGAACACCTCCCCTACTGACATTCAAAAAGCATTTAATACAATACTACCTGGAGAGAACAGGCCAGGTTGTAAAATCTGAGAAGCCAGAAAACATAAGAACACTAGGTCCTTGGAAAGAAGTAGTCCAAGTGGTTTATGAGTCTGGCAAAGGGTGTTCTTCACTATGAACATTTGTGAAGAATAAGTATTGTCTGAGAGATTCATGCTAAGCAGAATCAGTGCATGCTCTGTTCATGGACAGGTAAGGTCTCTGTGGTTTTAGCATTAATAGGCTGTATGGAAGATGAGGCCATCTGTGCGAACTGAAAGGCACCAGACCACCAGACCACCCCAAATTTCCATGTTAGCCTGCTCATACCTCCCCTAGATTTTTCAGCTGAGATTCCCTGTTAAGGGATTGACTATCTAAAGCTGTTCATATTTTCTGAGAGAAGTGTTTCTCTGAGAGAAGGACCATGCTGATGAATATCCTGGCCTTCTTTGTGGGAAGACTTGTGGGATACTTCAGTGCCTATTCGCCAGAGGGGATAGTCAGTAAGAGATAACATTAGCCCCTGGGTATTTAGGAACACCAGGCCTCAGAGTCAGTTGCAAATCTAACACAATTATTTCAGGAAAGAGACGATGGGACTATGGAAAGAGTTGGCCACTCCCCTTATCAGAGCAGCAATAGGGTCCTGAGTCTTTAGGAAGAGGCAGAAGAACTCAAGGTAAACTCAAGACTGTCCCAGTTTTGTCAGGGGCTTGTGCTGACCTAGATTGTTACCAAAGTCAGACCCTCCCATCCCATTCCTAAAGCTGGTGCCAGTGCCCTGGAGTCTCTGAACAATGAAGAAGTCTAGTAGTACACCAATAAGCGCTCTTACCTGAGAGGTCCAGCTACATCTTCCCCGAGCGTCTCTTGCATGCGTCATTTTTAGACACTGACTGACTGCCTTTTCCTCCATACCCTCAGTACTGAGGCACGAGCTGTGCTGTGTTTGAGCAGAAATGGGTGGATCTGAGAGCTGAATGCTATATAGTATACTGCCACATCAACCCAGGAGTTGAACTGAATCGCTGTGTGACCACTGATGCCTGGCAACATTTTAGTCCCATAAATCACAGAATCATCTAATAGTGCAACAATCTTTTTATCCTCCTATAAATGTCCCACTAGCAATCCCTAGATTAACACACAACACGCTCTGCAGAATTTTGAATGCACTCAAAGAAGAAAAGCCTTGAAATGGAGGCCAAATCCCATTTTGAAAAATACCACCTCAACACAGGATGTTTGCAACCTCTTGATTGAGCAGGCTTTCAGTTCAGGCATAAGAAGAAGGTGGAGAATGGGCCTGGGCCCTGCCTTTAGCCACATGGACCTGGTGAGCAGTGGAACTGGAAGCTGATCTTGGGCTAAGATGGCCCTGAAGAGCCCTGTCCCTGTTCAAGTGTATCTTCTTGAGCTAGGTTCCCTGGTGCCCATGACTCAGTCCCTTTAGATCACCAGGGGTATGGTGGGAACAGGTATTTTGCAAAATCACCATTTTGTAAGTGATGATGCCAAAAATAAAAGCTCGCATTCACTGAATGCTTACTGGGTAGAAGATTTCCTAGTGCTTCACAAGCATTATCTCATTTTATCTTCATATTAAACCTATGAGATAGGTAAGTAGCCCCATTTTAAAGATGGGAAACTGAAGACCTGAAAGGTCAAATGACTTGTCTACGATCACCCAGTCAATAGCTAAGTGGCACAGCAAGAAGAAGAACTGACATTCATCAGGTGGTTTTCACTAGGGCTTCAAAACTACTCATCCGGCAAAGCAGTGAGAAGCCCATGCAAGCAGGATATGAGGAGACAGGGGAAGGACTCCAGTTCTCTAGAAGTAGAGAGCTAAAGATGGTTGTAATGGGGATCTGGCTAGGGTATGCCAAAGCAAGATGGGAAAATAGAAGGAGGATAAAATTTGCCTTTTTAGGGGATGGTTGTTATTGTTCCCAAGCTGTGGGAGCAATAAAAACACAAAAGCTTGTCTTCCATGTGGCTAAGACACAGGCGTAACACAGGTATCATGCAGCTTTAAGATCAGAGAGTATGTTTTGCCTGATCTAGCAGCTCAGTGCAGAGGCCATCTTTTGATGTGGACATTCCAAAAAAGTATATATCTTAAATTACTTGCCCTACCTGTACCTGACGTTTTGAAGAATGAAGCAAATGGCAAGTAAATAAGATACTCAATAAATATTTGTTAACAGGTTTTTTTTTAAAGGTGCTTCTAAGAAACATTCTGGGCTCAATTCAATCACCGTATCTTTTTCCCTTGCCTTTCCCGTATAGAAAAAGCTCATTGCTGGTCACAAGATCCTTTGGCTGTGCAACTCCCTCCCAGTTCCTCATTAGATACATAGTTCAACCAAGAGGTGGCATTGCAAATTCGAGTGTCAGAGGAGGCATAAATAAAAATGTGTGGTTTTGAACTGAGACTGGCCTTGCCCAGCCTTCAGGCAGTTAAGAACATCTTGATTTGAGTATCAAGCAGAAAACACTTCAAAATACATTGGCAAGGTCTCTCTAAATCCAGCCTCTCCTGGCAAAATAAGATGGATTTGAAGCCTGCAGATAAACAATGTGTTGAAAAGGCTAGTCAGGAAATTGAATTTTAAAAAGGAAGAAAGGACATGTGATTATCAGCCTGCAAAAGAAGGCAAGAATTTCTTAGTTGACTGCAACACGCAAGGTCTTGGGTTTGGACATTTTGGATGATGGAAACTGGTAGGAGCACTGTTGGTGGTGGTGCTGCTGTGGATGATAATCATAATAGTCTTTACAAGGGATACAACTTATAGCGCTTTATATTGTTCACATGCATTGTGTCAGTTGATTCCCCATGGGTATTCCTGATCTACCATATTTTAAAGAGAGGAACAGCGTGATATAGATACTCGTCCAAGGTAACCAGTATTGCGCAAAATGGTTTAACTTGGACTAGAGAGTGGCATTGATGGAATCTTTCCCTATAGTGTTTTCTGCTAAACACTCAGGATTTGTAAACAGAGGACTCAGCACCTCTGAAGGACTTGTAATGGCTAAAGTGACACTGGCCAACATGTGGCTCCTCTAAATTAATGCCTTCCTTCTTCTCCACTCTGACCCCTAGGCTTCCCCCAACCCCTCAACTTGTTCTCCTTCTATCTTTCTACTAATCAAAACCTTTCCTTTCCTTCAAGGCCCAATTCAGCTGCATCCAACTATTTCAAACCACACTGACTTGTCTCTTCTCTAAACTCTGTTTGGGGTCATGTATCCTTTTGAGAACCTGATGAAAGCCACAGACCTGTTCCCTCAAGGAATATGTGTAGACATGCATGGTATATGTGCTCACATACACATGTACATGAACACACAAACACACAAACACACACATGCACACATGCGTGCACACACACACACACACACACACACACCCTTTTGAGTATACAATTTTAATCCTTGGGCTAAAGAAGGAATTTCCCTCAAGGCCTGATGAAGGAAACCTAGGAATAGGCAGCTTGCATGTTGAAATCATTCTCCTCTCTTGACTTTCACCCCATCCTTTCCTGGCAACCTCTTCCCCCCCACCCTATACCTACCCACTCCATCCTCTGTTCTCTATCCTCAGGCTGCTCTTGATTACCCAGGGTTCATCACTACTATGGCCCTTCCTCACCCATCTAGGAAGTCTCAAACTGTCATGCCTCAGTCTAGCTCGGTGAGCTAGCTCACTTGACAGCCAGATCCTAGATATTAAATTTG
This sequence comes from Sapajus apella, assembly GCF_009761245.1. NCBI lineage: Eukaryota > Metazoa > Chordata > Mammalia > Primates > Cebidae > Sapajus > Sapajus apella. Next base: position 7,214,262 of record NW_022437013.1, read on the forward strand.
GCAGAGATCTTCAGATCAATCAGGACTTGTATTTGAATAAGTTCTTCTGGAAATAATGGGAGATAAAGGTGGAGGGGGAGCCCTATCAGAATTACTGCTCATTTCACCTATGAGAAGGACCATTCCTGTCCTCTCTAAAATACATGATACACTTGATGTTGATCTACACAGACCAGAGATAATGGATTATAACTAAATATGAAGAGAAGACAAGAGTCAAGTCACTTAGATGATGATCTTCCCTATACAGCTATCTTCAAACTTTTTGTATCTGAGATTCCTGCCGCTGCTGTCCCTGGCATACCATTCTTTCACATTTCACATTCTTTCGGCCCCAACAGTTTTCAGTCAGAACTACAAAAGGGGAAAGGTTTAGGAAAAGTGTCCTTACGGAAGTTGGCTCCATCTCCTTCTTATGGTAGAAAGACCACTGGATGGAAAGATGGTTTCGGGAGGCCACAGTGGTGGTGTAGATGCAGACAAGAGTGACATTAGATCCAACAGTCACATTCACGAAACTGTGTGGGATGGTCACCTGCACCACACTAACCTGACCTGAAAAGATAATCATCAAAAAAAAAATAGTACATACTCACATTCTGATTACACTGTTTCATCACAAAACACTTACAAAGACACCTTATTTGAGGAATCTAAGGTGAGGGGGAGAAGGCAGAATAAATCATGCAGGAAAGCTGAGCTTTCTTGGGGCTCACTGCGGTAGGGGGAGGGGAGTTTCTAACAAATTGTCATATGAAGATACTCAAATTCTAGCTGATGGTGAGGTAATAACACTGAACTGAGAATTTCTTCTGTATTAAGGGCAGCCTTACACAGGTTCTTAAAGTCTTGTCCAGGGACCCAAAACTGTCTGTCAGTATAGAAAACAACTGATCCAGTTTTCCCAGTACCAAGGGAATTCCTTGAATGTCGGGCTTTTAGTTTTAAAATCAGGTAAATCTCAGGCAAAACATACAGTTTCTTTTCGGGGTCCTCAATAATTTTTAATTGAAATTTTTATTTATGTATTTGTAGACTCACATGCAGTTCTAGGAAATAAGACAGATCTCATGTACACTTTACCCAGTTCCCACCAATGGTAACATTTTGAAAGACGATAGTATAATATTACAACCAGGATACTGACATTGATAAAACCTATCGACCTTATTCATATTTCTCCAGTTTTACATGTACTCTTGTGTGTGTGGACGGACACATTTAATTGTATATTTTATCACATGTAGATTTGTGTAGATTTACCACCACAGTTAAGAGATTGAACAGTTTCATCACCACAAAGACTTCTCATGTTGACATTTTTATAATCACACTCACCTCCATCCTGCACCCCATTCCTGTCCCCATGGACAACCACTAATCTGTCTTTCATTTCAAAAATTCTGTCATTTCATAAATGTTATATACAAGGAATCATGGCAACCTTTTGGAATTGACTCTTTTCACTCAGCATAATTATCTAAAATTTCATCCAAGTTGCTGTGTATATCAGTAGTGTGTTGTTTTTTTATTGCTTAGTAGTACCTGATGATATATATCTGATACAGTTTGTTTAACAGTTCACCCATTTAAGGACATCTGGGCTGTGTCCAGCTTTTGGGTATTGGATAAACTCCAGTGAACATTCAGGTATAGATTTTGCATGAAAATACATTTTTATTTCTCTTGGACAAATGTCCAAGTTTGCAATTGCTGGGTCATATGCTGGTTGCATATTTAATTTTATTTTAAAAACCAGCCCCACTCTTTTCCAGAGTGACTGTACCTTTATACATTCCCAACAAAAAGGATTCAGTTTTCCTGCATCCTTGTCAGCATTTGGTATTGTCACAGTTTTCTACTTTAGCCCTTGTGGCAGGTATGAAGTAATGTAATCATTGTGATTTTAATTTGCATTTCTCAAATAGATAATGCTGATGCTAAGTATCTTCTGATGGGATTATTTTCCATTTGTACATCTTCAGCAAAATATCTGTTTATATCTTTTGCTCATTTTCTAATTGGATTGTTGTTTTTTAATGATTGAGTTTTGAGAGTTCTCTATATAATCTAGATTCAAGTCTTTTGGGGATACAGATTTTATTTCTTCCTTTCCAATTTGTATGCCTTTTATTTCTTTTCATTGCCTAATTGCAGTGGCTACAACTTCCAGTACTACATTGAATAAGAGAGATGAGAGTGGACATCCTTGCATTGTTTCCAATCATAGGGTAAAAGTGTTCAGTCTTTCACCATGAAGTACAATGTTAGCTGCAGGTTGCTTGTAGGTGTTTTTATCAAGTTGAGGTAATTCTCCTCTGTAGCAGGTTGCATCATGTCCCCCAAAAAGATAAGTCCAATTTCTAACCTCCAGTATCTGTGAATGTAATACACAGATACTGTGTATGTAACACCGTGTACGTAGATACTGAATGTAATTCACAGTATCTGTGTATTACATTTTTTAAATTACATGTAATACTGTGTATTACAGTATCCAGTATCTGTGAATGTAAATTCTTGTTTAGAAATAGGGTGTTTGAAGATGTAATTAAAGATCTTGAGATGAGATCATCATTGATTTAGAGTGGACCCTAAATTCAATGACTGCTGTCCTTACCAAAAAATTGAGAGGGAGACTTAACACAGAGACACACAAAGGGAAAGGCTCTGTGAAGACATAAGCAGAGACTGGAACGATGCATCTACAGTCCAGAGAATACCGAGAATTGCCAGCAGCCATCTAGGAGAGACTTATGGCACGGATTCTCCTTCAGAGACTTCAGAAGAAACCAACAGTTTGATTTAAAACATTTGGCCTCTAGAACTGTGAGAGAATTAATTTCTCTTGCTTTAAGCCACCCAGTTTGTGGCAATTTGTTACAGCAGCTCTGGGAAACGAATACACCCTCTAAGTTGCTGAGTTTTAATGATGAATGGGTATTGGATTTTTTTCAAATGCTTTATCTGCATTAGTTGATATGATCATATTTTTTTCTTTAGTCTGTTGATATGGTGGATTACACTGAATGCTTTTTGAATGTTGAACCAGCCTTACAAGCCTGAAATAAATCCTATTTGGTCATGGTGTATAATTATTTTCATACATTGTTGGATTCAATTTGCTAGTGTTTTGCTAAGGATTTTTGCGTCAAGGTTCATGAGAAAGATATTGGCCTGTAGTTTTCTATTTTTGTACTGTTTTTGTCTGGTTTTGGTATCAGGATAATACTGGCCTCATAAAATGAGATGGAAGTGTTCCCTCCTCGTCTATTTTTTGGAAGAGAATGTGTAAAATTGATCTTAATTATTCTTTGAATCTTTGCTAGGATTATTTGCTGAAGCTATCTAGGCCTGATGATTTCTATTATAGGAGCTTTTAAAATTATGAATTCAATTTCTTTAATGGTTATGGAGCTATTCAGATTATCTATTTCATATTGGATGAGTTCTAGTGGTTTGCTGTTTTGGAGAAATTGGCCACTTTCTTCTAAGTTGTCAAATGTATGAATGTAAGGTTGTTCATAATATTCTCTCATTATCTTTTTAATGACTGCAGGATCTATAGTGATATTCCATGTTTCATTTCTGATATTAGTGATTTGGATCTTAACTCTTTTTATTAGTCTTGCTAGATGTTTGCCAGTTTTATTGATTTTTTTTCAAAAAAGTAATTTTTTTATCATTTATTTTTCTCTATAGTTTTTCTATTTCAAGTTATTTGATTTCAGCTCTTTAGTATTCCCTTCCTTCTGCTTGTTTTGGTTTATTTTGGTCTTCTTTTATAGATCCTTGATGTAGAAATTTAGATTATTGACTTAAGACCTTTCTTTATTTCCAATGTAAGCATTTCATGTTATAAATTTCTCTGTCAGAATTGCTTTAGTTACATGGTACATGTTTCAAAACGTTGTGTTTTCATTTTCATTGAGTTCTATGTATTTTTTTAAATTCATTTTGAGATTTTCTCTCTGATCCATTGATTATTTAAAAGAGTGTTGTTTAATTTCCATGTATTTGGAACTTTTGTGTTACTGATTTCTAGTTTAATTGCATTGTGGTCGGAGAATATACTCTGTATGATTTCAATTATTTTAAATTTGTTTAAGTTTTCTTTTTATGACCAAGCACATGATCTATCTCAGTGAATGTTCTGTAGGTGCCTTAAAAAAGTGTGTTCTGCTTTTGTTGGGTGGAGTGTTCTATACATAGAGATATAATTTAAAACCATTATGAATAAATCAATATAAAATCATAAAAATATTCAATTAGATTCTGTTAGTTGGTTGTCTTTTTCAGATCTTCCATGTATTTACTGATGTTCTGTCTAGTAGATTTATCAGTTTCTGAGAGGGGGTATTGAAGTTCCCAACTATAACTGGGGATTTGTCTCTTTCTTGTTTTAGCTTGATCAGTTTTTGTTCATGAATTTTGAGACTTAGTTGTTTGGTGTGTACTCATTAAAGATCATTATATCTTCCTGCTGGGTTGATCCTTTTATCATTAGGTAATGTCTCTCTTTATCTCTTTTAACTTTCTTTGCTCTGAAGTCTACTTTATCAGATATTAATGAAGCTTCTCCAGATTTTTAAAATATTAATACTTATATGGTACGTCTTTTTCTATATTTTTACTTGCAATCTCTCTATGTCATCAAAGTTCATGTGAGTTTCTTGTGAGTAGCATATACAGTAGTTCCCCCTTATTCCAGGTAGATACATTCTAAGACTCCCAGTGGATGCCTGAAACCACGGATAGTACTGAACCCGATGCATACTATGTTTTTTTTCCTATACACACATACTTATGATAAAGTTTAATTTATAAATTAAGCACTGTAAGAGATTAACAATAATAACTACTAATAAATAGAACAATTATACCAATATACTGGAATAAAAATTATGTGATTGTGTTCAGACACTCACACTCTTTCTCCCAAAATACCTTATTGTACTGTACCATGGGTTTCTGAAACCTCAGAAAGTAAAACCACAGATAAGAGGGGACTACTGTAGTTGTATTCACATCCAATATAATCATTTAATGTAATTATTGATACATTAATTCTTGTTTGCTATTTTATTATTAGTTTCTTGTTTGTTTCCTTTAGTTCTTATTCTTCTGTTTCCCTTTTCTTGCCTTTCTGGCAGTTATATGAGCATTTTTTATTATTCCATCTTGACTTATTTGATGTTTTAAAATACATATCTTTGTAGAATTTTCCTAGTGGTTTCTCTGGGTATTCAATATTCATATATGAGTCATAACAGTCTACTGATATCAATATTTTACCACTTTGATTGAAGTATATAAACCTTACTTCCATTTAGTTTCCTTTCCCTTGCCCACTTTTAAATATCATAGTATAGAGTACAAAATGGTGTTATAATTTTTATTTCAATCATCAAATATGATTTATAGAACTCATGAGTTAAAAGATAGTCTATTTTATGTACTTACATTTCTGCTCTTTCTGTTGTTCTTTCATCCTTCCTGATTGCCCTTTTATCACTTACTTTCTGTTTGAAGAAATTCCTTTAGCTGTTTTTTAACAGTATGTCTGCTATCAACAAATCTTTTTGTTTTCCTTCAACTGATAAGTTAATTATTTCCCCTTAATACCTGAAAGATAGTTTCACCAGACATGGATTCTATTTTCTGTCATCTCTGCTCTTCTATTGAGTCCATCTGCAAGTTTTTCATTTTCGTTATTTTATTTTTCAGTTCTATAATTTATATTTGTTTTTTCAGGGGAGGGGACAACCAAGCCAGTTTTATTCAAAAAAGAATTCCAAGGGGAAAAGAAAAGAAAATTGAGAATGAACCTATAGATTAAAAGGGTGTTTAGAAAAATAGTAGACAATTGCGAAGTCTGTATTTTTTAAAATTCTTGTTTTTAACTTTTTATTTTTAATTAAAATGATTGCATGTATTTTATGGGCTACAATGTGATATCTTAATATATGTATATACTGTGGAATGATTACATCAAGCTAATTAACATATCCATCACCTCACATATTTATCCTCTTTTTTTGTTTTGTTTTCAGACAGGGTCTCACTCTGTCACCCAGGTTGGAGTGCAGTGGTGTGACATCAGCTCGCTGCAAACTCTGCCTCCCAGGCTTAAGAAATTCTCTCATCTCAGCATCCCAAGTAGCTGGGACCACAGGTGCATGCCACCATGGGTGGCTATTTTTTTTTTTTTTTTTTGTATTTTTGGTAGAGATGGGGTTTAATCACATTGCTGAGGCTGTTCTTGGACTCCTGGGCTCAAATGGTCCCCCTGCCTTGGCATCCTAAATTGCTGGAATTACAGGTGTGAGTCACCACAACATTTAAAATCTATTCTTTATTTGAATAGGTTTTTGGGGAATAGGTGGTGTTTGATTGCATGGATAAGTTCTTTAGTGGTGATTTCTGAGACTTTGGTGCATCCATTACCCAAGCAGTGTACACTGTATCCCATGTGTAGACTGAAATCTTATTCTTTTAGCAGTTTTGAAATGCACAATACATTATTAACTATGGTCAGCTTGCTGCACAATAGGTCTTAAAAACTTATTCCTCTTGTGTAACCGGAACTTTGTACCCTTTTGTCAACTTCTCCCCATTCCCCACTCCCTCCAAGCCACAGTCCCTGATAACAATTCTACTCTAATTCTGAGTTCAACTCTTTTAGATCTCACATATAAGTGAGATTATGTGGTGTTTGTCTTTCTGTGTCTGGCTTGCTTCGCTTAGCATAATATCTCCCGGGTTCATCCATGCTGTAGCAAATGACAGAATTTCCTTCTTTATTATATTTTTATAACTTCTTTTCCTTTTCTGGAAGTTTCCTTTTTTTTTTTTTTTTTTTTTTTTTTTTTACTTAAGATGTTAATTGATTTTTTATGATGGCTACTTTGAAATCCTTGTCAGATAATTCCAACATCCGATTCATCTCAATGTTGACAATAGTTGCCTTTTCTCAGTCAAATTGTGATTTACTTGATTCTGGTATAACAGATGATTTTTGATTGAACATTTTGTCTACTTTGTTAAGAAACTCTTATTTACATTTTTTTTTTTTGTTTTTGCAGTCAATCACGTTATTTATGCTTCACACGCAGGTGTTGGCTTACTTTTGTGGTCTGTTGTTCTAACAGCAGTTAATTTTCAGTATTGTTTTTCTTTGTTTGGTTTATCTGGTATCACTGAAGCTGACATTTGTCCCAGATCATATTGCCTGAAGGAGCAGAAAGGTTTCCCTAGGTCAGGCTTCCAGGTGTCTCTCAGTGGAGGTAGGTATGTTGAGACATTTCTACTGGCACCCTGCACTATTGGTGTCTCTACGGGTAGGCAAGGATAGTCATATACCCACTAAGACAGAGTCCTCCCAGACTGGGCCACTTGCCATCACTTTATTCCCCTTGTCTGTTCTACCTTCCCACCTCGATATCTCTAGATGAAAGTGGGGCATCTCAGGCCCAGGGAGAAGGCAAATGCTTCTTTTGTCCACTGTTGTTGGTGAGGTTTCTGAAGATCCCCCCTTACCTATGGTGTTGGGCCCACCTTATGTTGTCAGAGGGACTCTGAGGGAGGAGTAAGCTTACCTGGGCTGCCCTCTGTTGTTAGGTTGCGTATCAGAAATTGCTGAGACTAGGTCCCTTTCATCTGCTGGGTAGGAAACATAGGATACCCTTGCTCTTTGTTTTTCCCTGGGTCCCAAAGCAGTTTGCCTTCTTCTTACCACATTTCAGAGATTTCCCCTGGTTGTCTTTTGCATTATTTCCAGGGTTCATACTTGTGCTTAGCAGGGAGAAACAATGAAAAACAGGTCTGTACCACATGTCCAGACCAGAAATCTCCCTCAATTTCCAAGAGTGTAAAATTGTCCTGAGACCACAAATTTTGAGAACTGTTGGCTTTACAGAAAGGTAAAGTAATTGAGCTTTCCATAGGATTTGGAGGACCACTGAAGGGCTTCCTACCCAAATCCAGCCTGCCACTACACTAAAATTCTCAGTTCTATATGAGCACTTTCCAAAGGGCTATTTTAGGAGATGGCACCTTGGGGAGCACTATAGAGTCACTAGCTCATCTGATTAACTGGTTATTATCCATTGCAATGTCAAAGACTATGAAGTTTCTCAAAGAAGGGACGTAGGATTGGCAGGCAAGCACTGGAAGAGAAAGTCAAGTTCAAGCGATGCTCTCTATGCTGCCCTAGCTGCCTGCAGGGTCATAGAGGGTGGTAGAGAGTTGGGAGTGGGAAGAGGAAGATACAGAAATTATGAGAGACCCAGAGGAACTTGCACAGAGGGACTAATTTCTGTCCATCTTCCCAATTTTGTATACCCAAAGACTTCTTTATTTCATATTTTTCTTACTTAATGATAGCAGTCAGATAAAAAGAATGTAAAGGATTTACAAACATTTTTAAAAAGTAAAAGAAAAGCAAACCATTTCACTGATTACTCTTGGTTTCTTGGATTCAATATCTCTGTTCTCTGTCACAGCCAGGCCACCTGGTCCAGCTGCTTGTCTGCGAGAAGCTGACTGTTTACATGGCAACTGATGTATTGATAAATTAAGGAAAGTGCCTGAATGCAGACACAAATGCAGCACTTTTATCTCCATACAGTTTCCCTCCTTCCAATATTCTCCACCCCATGCTTTCCTGGTTTCCATAATGCCTCCTCCAAAAAGGAAATTGGCTTTCAGAAAGCAGTTAATCTTTCCAACAAAAACTTCATTGGAGAAAGATGGTTCCCTCCCACTCTCAAGGAGCCCATTTAATTTCTCCTGGAAGTTAGCCACATCTCTGGCTGAGTTTAAATGATGACTTCCAAATGTCTTTAAAGTGTCCAAAATAAAAATGATAAAACTAGGGATTTGGTAGCCCTTAACGTTCCCAGACCTATTCCTTAAAAACAGAGATTTTACAGATATCACTTGCCCATAATTTTTGTTCTCTAGTATGGGACCCAGTATCTGTTATGAGATTGGCTAAGGGTGACAATTTATGAACAGGTAAGGCAAAACAAACAAATATACAAAACCCCACAAACCTCCTTTGGAGGCCACTCTTAGAAAAAGTACTTGATGCCACAGTACACACAGTAGTCACACAAGTCAAGCCATGGAAGAGGCTGTGGAGCCTAGCAACAAATACCAGTTGAGCACCCATTTTGTGCCACAAACAGTGCTAAACACTGGGGAAATGGTAATGAACCCGACAGACACAATCTCTGCCATGTCAGTGTAGCAGGAAGCCATTTACAGCACAGACCAGAATGGAGATGAAAGAAAATCAGGGATTTGGGAAATATAAATCTGATTCAAACATTTCTAACATTTTAAATATAGAAGATATATAAATCTGCAAAAGCTTAATAATATCTCCTTGGAATTAGGATGGTAATTTCAAATTTTAAAGTGAGACAATATTTTTTTTAGGTACTACACATTGTCCTGTAAATAAGTAACAATTGGCAAAGCAAAACCTCCAAACTATTTTATTGCCCAGATTCTTAATTTTTAGCATCATAACAAATTAAATTCTGAAGAAAAGATGGTTTTCAGACATTATCCAACCAAGATATAGTGATGATACACTTCAGAGCTAAAAGCTGTATATTTCCAGATAAGTCTTTTTAAAATGTCACATCATTCAATTAATGCATATTACTTAAAACCTCTGAGCTCATCCTTCCAGTGCTGTCGAACAGAACTTTCTGTGATGATGGAAATGTTCTGTCTCTGCACCATCCAATTCAGTAGCCCACACAGAGTTATTGAATACCTGAAATGTGGCTAGAGAAACTGAGGAACTAACTTTACAATTTTCATTAATCTGAATTAGTTTAAATTTCAATAGCCACATGTGGACAATGGACAGTGCAAATTTAGTCCTAAACTGGAGGTGACTCTGTGAGTGTCAGGGAAAAAAGTTATCTTCCTTTGGATTAAGTCATTCTAAGTTAAGAAATTATTTAAAAATTGAATAAGTCAGAAAAATCTCTGTATTAACAGGACTGTGAATAAATAGCAAAGTAAAGATTAGTATCTGATTTAAACAAAACTCAAGAATGCAATGTCCCTCTCTGACCTGACGAAATTGAAAAACAACACAAAACAAAAAGGCACATTTGGTTGAAACTCTTTTAAAAACCATTGCTTCTTATTCAAGAAAAATAATCCAAGATGTACACACTTAAATTAATCAGCATTTTAAAATATTTTTAAATGTCCTCTGTTCTGGTAGTGATTGTTCATTCATCTATTTAATGCCTGCAATGTGGAAAGCATTTTGTTTATAGGATTATTATTCTCCTAATATACTACAGCAAAATATCCCCCAAATAGCCACATTTAATCTATTGCATTTGAAGTGATTTAATTTCCAGCAACTTCATATATAATTGCTTCATTTTGAGTTAGGAAATAGTATAATCAAATGATTACTCACTTTTTTGGATTTGACTGCAAACTCCAAGTTCAAATATATTACTGCTTTAAAATGCATAGCATATACCTCCAGAAAATGAAACCCACATTAACATATCTTTCTAAGAGGTGACTAATACATATTACAAGTACCTAAAATGATATGCATAAAATTTTTGTAGTAAAAACAGTTTGATTAAAACTCATTTTCTTGAATTAGAATTTAACCTAAGAATTCCTAAGAAGTCATTGAAAATATTTAGATTTAATCAAAATCCATCCTGTTTAGTTATACCAAAATCGATTTTAATTACGTATATGAAAATCATGTCTGAATGTTTGGAATCTGGGAAAGTAATTCATTCTTTCAACAAACATTTACTATGCACCCACTATGTGTTAGACACCATGCTTAACACCAAAAAGTGACATTCTCTCCAAAACAAGTCCAGGAAGAACATCAAATTGCACATTGAAGGAAACATTATTGGTTGTCCAGATCAACTGATGAACACTGCTAATGACAGGTGTAAACTACTAAAGTGATCCTTTCTTTGACTTCAATACATATGTAAGCACAGAAAATGACAATATATCATACCACAATTTGCTGTACTGACACTACCATATTTTGCTTTGGGCCAACAAGATAATACATGTATAGGTATACAGTGTACACTATATACCAAGAAAACAAGTTATATAGGAACTTAAGAAAAACACTCTGAAGTATTTACTGGTCACTTTGATTGGGCCTTGTTCTAAAAGTCCCAATCCAGTAAGATCCTGACATCATACTAAATAATTTTTTAAACAATAAAAAAGTATACAAGGAGTAAACCCAATTTTTAAAATGTAATATATACACCTGAAAAGAATGATAATTCACCCAAATCTGAGTGGTAAAATTACAGATGATTTTTATTTTATTTTAAATTTCCATATTTTCCAACCCTTCTATAATGATCGTACATTACATTTATAATCAGTAAAAATTACATGTATGTTACGTACAGTAAGCAAACAAACAAATTGTTCTTACAACCTTTCCAAACCCTGTGTCTAGTATGGGCCAGGGCAAGGTCTCTCATAGGGAAGCAGGTATGATCTTAGAGGGCTGACGCAGAAGGCCCAGGTGTCAACCCAACTGGCTAATGACTGGAAACCCTTTATGAAGAGACCAAAACTTTCATAACTAAAGTTAAATTTAAATGAATATTCCTGAGGAGAAGGGAAAATAGAAACACGTGTTTCCAGCTCTAGGGCCTAGTTAGGTCACTCAACAAATGCAGTCTGCCTTCTGGTGATATTTGATTCCATAAAACATCTATGCTTAAACATTTAGTAATGAACATTTAAAGAACTATTTCTAAACATGAGATCATTTTGATAAGTAACACTTTTTTTCTAATTTCAAAAATAGCATAATGTTCTTTGTAGAAAACCCAGGAAGTATGAAAAGCTGGAGAATAAAATTAAAATAATCTATAATCCCATCACCCAGAGGCAACCACCATGAGCACTTTAGTATATAACCTTCTAGTAATTTATTCTAGGCATGTGTGTGTATCCTGCTTTTTCACTTAATATTATATCCTGGGCATTTTCTTATGTCATTAAACGTGCCTAGTAAACCTTATTCTAATGACTGCTTAATATTACTAATAGTAATATTAAGCCAGGTGTAGTGGCTCACGCCTGTAATCCCAGCACTTTGGGAGGCCAAGATGGGCGGATCATGAGGTCAGGAGATCAAGACCATCCTAGCTAACATAGTGAAACCCCGTCTCTACTAAAAACACAAAAAAATAGCCAAGCGTGGTGGCATGCACCCGTAGTCCCAGGTATTCAGGAGGCTGAGTCAGGAGAATTGTTTGAACCCGGGAGGCAGAGGTTGCAGTGAGCCAAGATCACACCACTACACTCCAGCCTGGGCAACAGAGCAAGACTCTATCTCAAAAAAAAAAAAAAATCCTGTTTTGGATAAACAATATTATTGCATTTACTATGGACCTAACTTATCACAAGAACAGATGCAAAATGTATCTGATATTTGAAAAAACTAGCCAAGGGATTTTTGGAATTAGTGATCTCTCGGAGATATAACTAACATCAGTATTTTGATTCCAAAATTGATTTTCTTCTGTTCAGATACCTAAAATCACCCATATTGTGCGCCATAACTCACTCACATATTTTCCAAAATACAGTCTTAAGATTGGAAAACCACAACTCCCTAAGAAATATTAGCCAGTAAAGCACTTGGTAAATTTATTTTCTTCCCACGTGTAAGCCAGGTCAGGCCCTCCAACCCAGGCTCTGCCTGACGGAGCAAGGCAAGTCAACCACCGAACTTAAAGGAAACACTAAAGTAAGTAAAACAGAGACAAAATTATCCCTAGCACAAACTTTGGTTTCTGAGTAAGTTCATTTGTTCATTTTTCAAACTAAGTAAAGAAATAAACTATTATTTTTTCTGAGAAAATTTCCATTCAGAAGCTCCATAAAACAACTGCATTATGGGCTTGCCCTCCTAAAATATCAGCATGGCATATGTCTGCTAAGCAAGAGTTCTGAAAATTATTTCACTCAGCATACTAATCACAATTCATTTGAAGTGCAGGAGAGGAAAATTATATATAAAAATACCCAATTTTTGTTTAAATTATCTTAATGAAATTATGGAAATTTCGTTTCCAATTATCTTTGGTGGTTCGGAGATCCTTTCCTTACCTGTAAGGCAGCTTAGGACCAGAAAGACCTTCCAAAATGCGAACACCATTGTGTGGAGAGCAGCAGGTGCCAGCAGCTTGCCTGGACTAGGCTGAGCCTCAAATTGGCTTCTTCAATCACAGCAAGGTTTGCCAGGCTTATCTGCTGGGCATCGCCAAGCAAATATGCCTCTTTGGGCTTACTTACTGTGTATAGACCTTTCTCAGAACAGATTTGTGTTACTTTGAAACACTTTTCATGGGGCGTGTTTCCTTGATATATTTGCTGCTGTGTTAATAATAAACCCACGCATTTAAATTATTCAAGCTCCTTGTACACAGATTCTCTAAGTCTCATTGTTTAAAATCAATCTTACTAAAAAGTTGTACTTGGGCTGAGGGATACAGTTGAAAGGGAGTCTATGCAAATAAAAGCTGACAAGGCTAATTAATTTCAAATATTTCCATGAGTCTTAGAGCATTGATTCACTAACCTCCTTTTACAAATTAAGTTAGTAAATTGGTACTAGGTTTCCTGTGGAGATGAGGTTCACAGGAAGGGCACAGGGGTTATGAAGTTAAAAACTATTCATTTCTGTGTGAACAAACTCCGGACATGTTACTCTTTTTTGAACCGCTGGCAATTGTCACTACCCTCCACCAAAACTAGCAATAGAATGAATTACAGTCTTGTCTCTCGGGTTAGAAACCTTATAGCACGTATCTGCTAACCTAATTTTGCAAAATTAAGTTAGTGAATACACGCTTAAAGGCTTCCATTGGAGAAGTCTGAATTTTTGCAGAATTAAGTTATTCAATAGATGCTATAGGGTTTCCTTAGAAATGGAGGTTCACCAGGAGGGCATGGGAGACTCCACAGGTAAGGAAGTTTCATGGGAACATGAACTTCTAATAGTGTTTCTTTCAGGCTTAAGTTACCCGGAGAAACCTAAGGACTTTCTCTGGCTCATCCCATGTGATTTTTAAGTCCGATCATTTCCAACTCAATAGCGACTCTCAGATGTGTTCCTTCTCCAATCTGCTACTGCTTCCCTCTTGGTCCAGGTACTCAGCTCCTCACTCCTGGCCTATCAGCAGCTTCCTAAGTGGTCTCCCTGACTTCTTCCACCTTCATCCTGTGTGCCAGCTGCAGGCCAATGTTCCAGCCCTAATGAAACATTTCCAGTAACACCATATATGGACTCTTTCATCAAATCCAAAGTCCTTAATATGGATTCCCATTCTTCCCAGATCTGATCCTCACCTCATCTGAACTTTAGCCACATTAAATCGTGCCCTTGAGAAAATATGTCAAGATTTATTGCCTCAAAGTGTTCAGTCACCTGAAATGTGTACAAGTTTCAAGTTATATAATTTATGAACTTCAATTTACAGGAAATGTTTGACCCCATCTTACTTTAGCCATGCCAATGTCCCACTGCTTCTTAGAAAGCCATTTTGCTTCCATCAGGCCTGATTCCTCCTCGAAGCTTATCCTGTCCGTGCTCATGTCTGATGCCAAACGTTGGCTCCAGGTGACTTCCATCACTATTTAGTATTTTCTCTTTCCTCCTCTTACTATCCAAGGATATTCTTGGCATAGATCAGTCATACTGTCCTATGGGAGAATTCTAATGAACTGACATACCACCCCTAGCATAAATTTGCATTTTACTTAAAGTCAATATCCTACAGCTGACAATTGATTATTCTCCAGTAGTTTCCTATTTATTAACTGGTCTCTCTTAAATCTAGTGACTGTGAATTCCTCCAGGGTAGGGACCATGTCTTATAAAGGCAGTTCCCAACATTAAAATGAGTGTGTCCCAAGATGTAGTGATAAACTCATTGATTGGACCCAAGAACTCCTGCAGAAGCAATATTATAATACAAGTCTCACTGTCAGGCATGTAGCACATAATCTAGCACTGGCTTCAATTCTGTGTACTGGGCTATATAATGCAGTGGAGGATGAGGAGGAACAGCAGGTGACAGAAAAAGTACGTTCCTTTCATTTCCCAAGATAATGAGTTGTGCACAAGTCAGTATTTTCCCCCAAATAACTATTGTATGTCTCTGACATCCACCTTCCCTTCTGCCTCCTACCTTCATGGCCCCCTGGCTCTCTGGGTCCTTAGTTTGCCCTAAGGGGAGTCTCACTCCCCAGAATACCTCATGCTCCAAAATGACTTTATCTTTTTCATCCCTCTTTCTCCCAAAAACACTCTCTTTCCCCTGTATATGCAGACATCAGCTCCATGTCAGGAGAAGAAAAAAAATCAGTTTCGTTGAACATTCCCCAACCTGTTTGTGCTATTAAAAATACAATGTTTATTTTCCTCAAATAAATCTCTGACCAGAAGGATTAGGCAATGCAATAAAGAAACAGTTTGAGGGAGAAGATTTTGCAAAGGAGGACAACTTGTAGGGTGGGCCTCTGGAGCTCCACACCACCTCTTCTCAGGCTTGGTTCTTCCTTGACTTCTAAGTCCAACAAGTCTCCAAAAGACCCACAGTTTTCACAATGTCCCCTCCCTAGAAGTAATACTGACATTTCCAGTGGTGAGGAGGTGGGATGGGGAAAGAAACTTGTAAGTCTGGCATTTGCAAGCCAGAGTCTTCCTGTGTTTCCTTCCATACCCCGCAGGTGATTATAGTAGAGTGACCATTGATCATTAAAAGTAGGACACTTTTGAGAGGGAAAGGGGCACTGTTAGCAATTACATGGGAAAGACAGCAAAAACAGTAACAGTGCCAGACAAACGTGGGTGTCTGGTCACCTACCCACAGGGGATTACAAAGCACAAAGTAGGTGCTAAGTAAGAGCTTGCTAATTAATTTAGTATCTCCAAGTTGTTTGGCCCTAAGTTGAGTGCAGCGGAGGGTATGGTTTAAGGATATTGCCCAAACCCATCTGCACCAAAATCTTATGCAAACACAAAACACTCCAGAATAATTAAGTAAGATATCTACACCGTTGCTATGTAAGACCTAACCAGGACAGGAAGAATTCTGTTACAACAAATTTTAAAAGAGACTTTAAATTCTCTGCTTGAACCTGAATTTTGAGGTTATGAACTATTACTTTAAAGAGTGGGCCATTAACTAGGATGTGAAATATTAAATATCCTTTGCATTTTACAGAGCTTTATAATTTTCAAACCAATTTTACATTTTATCTTTGCAACTTTCCAATACAATAAATAAGTCAGGTATTACCTAGATTTTCTATATAAGAAAATTGAGGCTCAAAAATGCTGCGTGTTTCCCAAGGTCACCATAGCATGCATTAGAAGCTGTTCCTATCACACCACGGAGGCACAGTGTGATTATAATGCAACAAGTATGCTACTGCCCCCAGGATTCTTCCCTGGGAACTTTCAGAAATATGTGGTATCTGATTTCTCCCTCATTTTTTAACTTAGAAATTACAAAAGTAATACATTTTGATAGCAAATGGATTTCAAAGGACAAAGAAGGATACAGAGGAAAAATGTCCCATTCATTCACTCACACATGTAATCCCTTACCCAGGCTCAGAAGCAACAGGACTTTAGCATTTTTCTCAGACCTTTTTCTATGCATATACACATGCACACGCACACACACACAGAGAGGAGGTTTTTTTTAAACATAAAGATGATCATACTCTACATACTTCCCCTCTCACTTTGTTCTAGCCATACTGCTCTTCTTGTTGAATCTTCAACTAGGCCGGCACATGCCCACTTTTAAAAAGGCATTTATGACTGCATATTATTCCATAGTGTATATGTGCCACATTTTCTTTATCTAGCCTATCATTGATGGGCATTTGGGTTGGTTCCAAGTCTTTGCTATTGTAAATAGTGCGGCAATAAACATCCGTGTGCATGTGTCTTTATAGTAGAATGTTTTATAATCCTTCGGGTATATACCCAGTAATGGGATTGCTGAGTCAAATGGTATTTCTGGTTCTAGATCCTTAAGGAATCACCACACTGTCTTCCACAAGGAGACCATGTCCTTTGCAGGGACATGGATGAAGCTGGAAGCCATCATTCTCAGCAAACTAACACAGGAACAGAAAACCAAACACTGCATGTTCTTACTCATAAGTAGGAGTTGAACAATGAGAACCCCTTGGGCAATCACAGGGTCACTGAGTCTTGTTACTTTTTCCAACTGCTTGCCACACATCTCCTCTCAGGGGGCCCTTGGCACTTCAAATTCCACCTCACACATCACTCTCTCTCCCCACACCTGCAAACCTGTGCCACTTTCCAACCACTGTTGCTGGTGCCCTCATTATAATAGCCCTTCACTGCAGTATTCTTTGACTTGTACTTTTAGTCACCCACCATTACACGAGTATCAGTTCCTACTGAGGATAGATCTGAAACTTCTCTTCAGTCCGTCTCCTTTCCATCTCATCTGCCACACTGCCACACTTCAGCCCCTGTTATCTCTCATTTAGACAGTTGCGGTAGCCTCTTAGACCATCTCCTGGCCTCCAAACTTCCTACTTGTCATTCATCCTTTATAATCCTGCCAGATTATTAGTTTTCCTAAAGTCAAATCTTATCCTTATACTAAAAAATCTTCCATGACTCCTCATCATCCTTTTCCTTAGACATAAACATTTTATTCTAGCATTTAACTGGTACCCAACTGGCCTGTCTCATCTATTTTCTGCTATTTGTAACAACACAAGAAAATGTCAGAGCTGGCAGAAGTCTCAAAAGTGGTCTCCAGACAAAACTGAATACTCTCTGTTACCTGAATGTATCCTCACTTTTCCACCCTTGTGCCTTCATATAGGCAATTCCATTCCCTTCTCCTAGATTACTCGCCCCACTAAGTCTAATTGTCAAAAATTCTACTCATCCCGGGAGACTCACCACAATTGTTCACTCTTCCATGGATTGTCTACTGATCCCTACAGGATGTGATCTCACATTTACAGCACAATTTGATACCTCTCACACAACACTTAGAGTAAGCTGGGCACAGTGTCATGTGCCTGTAGTACCAGCTACTCAGGAGGCTGGGGCAGAAAGACAACTGAAGCCCAGTTTAAGGTTATCATGAGCAACACACTGAAACTCCCATCCCTAAAAAAGCAGGTGAAGTGTATGTCCTAGCTGTTCATGTATTGGCCCTCTGTGTGGCTCTAAGACAGCAAGCTTTTAAGGAGGATAGGGACTGGGTTTTAGTGATTTTACATGCACACATGCACATGTGCTTGTTTTGGGCCAGTTATTGTGCTAAGTTATTTATACACATTACCTCATTGAATCATCTCAACAGCCTTATGAAATAGGTAGTTTTAACTCCATTTTTTAGGTGAGACAGATGAAACACAGGGAAATTAAACAATTTGTAGAAATCTCATACATAACAAAGGGTAGACTCAGGACTCTTTCTCATCCCTCTCAACTCACCTCAGATATTCTCGTTATGTAGCCCATATCCTATTTCACACGTGCAGTTAGGTAGTGTTCTCTTCTCTTCAGTGGATGATACCTACTGGCTCCCTCTCCCTGTTCTTTACTGCATATGTCTAGTGAGTAGCTATTTTTATCTTGCTTTACCAGTTCCCAGTAGCGAAATGGCTGTTGGTCATCCTCCTCACAAGTATGGCTATGGTTGATCAAGGTTTCACTTCCTAGTAGCCACCTTATTTCTGAAACTGAGGCTCAGAAAGGGATTTTCAGAAGATGACATAAACACCAGGGCCAGGACCTCAGCCCAAGTCAGTGGGCTCCAGAGCATGTGCTCTTAGCTTATGGTTAACTTACTGTGGCTTTAAGGACCTGGCCTGGTATTGGCACATAAAAAGTATTTAAGAGATGTTTGGTGAATTCACTTTTTCAAGTTCATGATCTTTCAAAGTGACTCTTTGGAGGGGTGACCCTCATTTGGATGTGCATAATCTGGCATATTTGTTGAAAAACAAGCCCCAAATCATATAATCATCACCATCAATAACAACAACAAACTTTCTTATTCCATATTAAGACTGAGTTACTTTAGAAACCATAAAAGAAGAGGAAGCAGCACATAATTCTGCAGCTCTCTAAACGAAGAAGCTGGGAGTCTCAGACTAGGGATTCTCACAGTAAGAGAAACTCAAGTGAATTCTTTGATGTTGTTATGCAGTGAAAGTCCCTCTTCTCCCTGCCATCCCCGTGCATAAGGACAGGAATATTTCTCAGTGATGAACGTAGTGTGACCACACAGTCCCTAAATGTGCCCTCTGGACACCTTCCTGGGAGTCCTCCGGAAGCCTCCAGAAAAGTGCCAGAAGTAGGCCTCAGTAAGACTGTGGAGCAGGAGAATTTCAAGGGTGCATTTAAGGAGGGCCATGGCGGTTCCTGTCATCTTGAATTTGGAATGTCGTTGTTTCCTGTTTTAGTGGGAAGAACCATGCAGAAAGTTCTCTTTTTACAAGTTGTGTTTTAACAATAAGTATGAGTCAGCTTGTGTTGAGTAGCCTGGGATTGCTTACCTAGTGATAGTAGGGAGGCTGGAGAGGGTTAGTACCAGGAACTCTACGTTAACTGATAGTGTGAATCAACGTACTATGTACATTAAACTGTTTGGGGAAGCCTACTCCTAGGCAATTTGTGTTGACGCACTGTACAAACACATGTCAGAGACTGCCTGGAAAAAATCACATGTATGTGCAGTGGCACCTCTCCCAACCCCTATTCAACACAAAGAGGTCCTCGACTACAATTCGTTCAATTCTGAAGAGGTTAAGCTTGACCGGAGCCACAAAAAAACCACAGTCTATTTCTATGATGGCAGTGCCCTGTATTTTTCAACCGGTCCTACCCAACACTTTCTAAAAATGCCCATACGTGAGTGGAATTAACCCTAAAAAATAGATATCTTTTTGAATCCAAGAAATTGAAGCATTTCACAGATACCCAAGCTGATTAATGGTACCTGTGACATAGTAATAAGAGCTACCAAATGCTGATGACATACTAGATGACAGCCCTGGCTGAAGCATTTCTTATGTATTATGTTTCGCAATAATCATATAAAGGAAGTATTAGTTATACTCCTCATTTTACAGATGAAGAAAATGAAGTTCAGAGAGGTAAATGAACCCCCTCTCTATTAAAACTACAAAAATTAGCTGGGCGTCATGGCAGGCACCTGTAATCCCAGCTACCCAGGAGGCTGAGGCAGAGAATTGCTTGAACCTGGGAGGTGGAGGTTGCAGTGAGCCAAGATTGCACCACTGCACTCCAGCCTGGTGACAGAGTGAGACTCCGTCTCAAAAAAAGAACTGTTACGGTAATTCTGGCACTTTGGGAGGCCAAGGCAGGCAGATTACTTGAGATTAGAAGTTTGAGACCAGCCTGGCCAACATGGTGAAACCCCGCCTCTACTAAAAATACAAAAAATTAGCTGGGCGTGGTGGTGGGTGCCTATAATTCCAGCTACTCAGGAGGCTGAGACAGAGAATTGCTTGAACCCAGGAGGTGGAGGTTGCAGTGAGCCAAGATCGTGCCACTGCACTCCAGCCTGGCAAAAGGGCAAGACTCTGTCTCAAAAAAAAAAAAAAAAAAAAAAAATTTGTTACTGTAATCCCAGCACTTTGGGAGGCTGAGGCAGGCAGATCAGTTGAGATCAGAAGCTTGAGATCAGCCTGGCCAATGTGGTGAAACCCCAGCTCTACTAAAAATACAAAAAAATTAGCTAGGTTTGGTGGTGCATGCCTGTAATCTCAGTTACTTGGGAAGCTGAGGCAGGAGAATCACTTGAGCCCGGGAAGCGGAGGTTGCAGTGAGCCAAGATCACACCACTGCACTATAGCCTGGACAACAGAGCAAGGCTCCATCTAAAAACAACAACAACAACAATTGTTAAGATGGGAGTTAGGCATGAAGGGCTGTAGAAAGTAGACACAAAAGCAGGAGAAAATGACAAAGACGGCAAATTCTGTTTTATGTGGTTTAAATCAGAGGAAACAAATAAAAGGTCTGGGTGTTTTTTTTATTATTGTTCCTTTGTCTGTTTGGTTTTAGTCCTGTACAGTGTTTTGCACATGTTTTGTACGTGTTTTGTTTCTGCTGTCTTTGGTTTTAATGAGAGGCAACATAGCCTAGCAACAAAGTGTATGGACGATAGAATCGGGCAGCTTGGCTTTAAACCCAGGCTCTGCCACTTAGTGGCCAGGAGAACTTAGGGAAATTATTTAATTTCTATGTGCTTCATTTTCCTCATTCACAAAATAAGGTATAATAAAACTTACCTATAAGATTGTTATACAAAACTATCTAAGTTACTATTTGTGAAGTGCTTAAAACAGTGCCTGCAGATAGTAAGTGCTCTCGATATGCTTGTGGTATACATGCAAAAGTAATTCATTGTCAACACCGAAATGTGGGAAATTACTAAAATCATTGTATAAAGATCTATCGAAAAAAGGAACACCTGGTAGATGTGGCCATCCAGGCAGATGACACCATGTCAACAACTGAGGATATCAGAGCAGTGGCTGCCGCCAGCTCCCACACTCCCTCCACTCCCTGCTGCTTATACCTGGCCCACTTTGTGTGATCTTGTGACTCCTAGTTTAAAGTCAGAGGAACATCTTGGATCCTAATATGCCATTATATTTTCAAAGAGAGCTTATAAAGGAAGCAATTTGGGTCTGGAACCCAGACCTGACTGAGTTCACGGGATGCTGTCTTAGAATTCAAGAGAAAATATCTGCCTTCCTCTCCTAGCCAGGGTCCCCCTGACCTGAGGTGCTGGGTCACTGGGCTATACAAGCACTCCCATCCCCAAAACCTCCTCCACTGCCTCAAGTCTTCCTGCCCACTTCAGCCCTTCTAATAGGAAGGAGGACTTAGGGCTCCCACAATCCTTTGCAGCAGCAATTCTGGGGGAAGGCCAGAGCTGAGATTAGCGAAGCAAGAATGTGTAGCCTTCCTCTGAGTTGCCAGACAAATAAACCGTGTCCTCCTTTTTCTGCTTGTTTAGTGGATTCAACTGTGCCTCACAATCTAAAAAATCCACATCTGAAGAATTATTTACACAGCAGCTAGCCCTAAACCAAACCGTGAGATTGACTAAGTATTTCTCCAGAGCCCTCATCTGTTAAGGCTTTTTTCAGGCTGTAAGCATTCTAATTTCCCCTGGCTCTTTGTGATCTGGAGCTGCTCGGGGACACTCAGTAGTAAGCTCCACATGAGCCTCCCCCAGTGGTTTTCTAACAGTCTCAGCTCCTGTGTCACGCCCCTCTGGAGAGATGCCTTTCCTTTCTGCTCTCCAAGAGGATGACTGAGCCCCATCTGGGCAGGGCAGGCGTTCAGACCTGCTGGCTCCTAGGCATTACCCCTGGAGACGGTCTCCCACCTTTGTGGGAATGACTAATGACAGGAATGTCAGGACATGCAGTGTGGAAAGAGACGTTTAGGAGAAGAGACATTGGGGCTCTAGTCAAACCCCACTACCTGCACTGCTTCTCAATAAGCAGCCCAGCTGTGTTTACACCTGGGTGCAGCAGCACGAGGAGGGTCACAAAAGATCCACTTCCAGGATTAGAACTCAGGTGGCCCACCATGCAGAAAGCATTAAGACACAGAGGTGACCTAAAAGCACTAGAACAAGTTCAGGCCCTTCATTTTCACAGAGCTGCAAACCTGCCCTTGATCTCACTGCTTGTAGCGACAGAGCAGAGAGTAGAATATGGGTCTCCTGATCCTTTTGGTGTGACTTCTGGGGAGAGGGAGAGGTGCAAAGGAGGGAAACTTGAGAATGGTTTCACGCAGCAGCGTATCTGATGAATAACTGGGCGGAGGTACATAGCCTGGTCCCAGCCCCAACCAGCAGGAAACAACTTTGGTCAATTTCCATCAGTTCATGACCCTCCCAAGGCAAACAGTGCCTGGTCTCTTGTAAGAACTGCATCTGAGAACCTTGTGGGAAGGCCTCTGGGTAAGAAGAGAGCCAAGGAAGCATCTATCTGTAGGAGAAGCTGTTTTGTCTTACATATAGCTCCCTGGAACTGTAACCACTCACCCCAGCAAGGTTGAAATTTCTTACCGCATTATTCAGCAAGGGTATGTGTTCAATGGGTGGTTGGATAAGTTGATGGCATATGGTCTAGTCCTCCGTTGCCTCTATGAC
Source organism: Sapajus apella (assembly GCF_009761245.1). Taxonomy (NCBI): domain Eukaryota; kingdom Metazoa; phylum Chordata; class Mammalia; order Primates; family Cebidae; genus Sapajus; species Sapajus apella. The sequence continues at coordinate 7,237,541 of NW_022437013.1, forward strand.
CTTATCTCTCACCACTCTCCCCTTTTCTCAGCCCTCTGTAGCCACTCTGGCCTCCTTTCTATTCCTCCAACATGCTAAAAATGCTCCCACTTCAGGGCCTTTGCATTTGCTGTTCCTTCCATTTGGTATGCTCTTCTCCAGTTGTCCGTAGGGTTTTGCTCCCTCTCTTCCCTCAAATCTTTGTTTAAGTATCACCTTCTCAGAGATCCCTTCCACAGTTGCTCTACACACCTGTCACCCTCAAACCCCTTGCCCTACTTTCATTTTCTCCATAGAGCATTTATCATCATCTTACATTACAGTACATATTGTGTTCAGTGTCTTTCTGCACTAAAATATGAGCTCTGTGAGGTCAGGGACTTTGTCTGGTATGTTCATTCCTGCATCCCCATCACCTAGAACAGGGCCTAGCACATAATAGGTGCTGAATAAATATTTGCTGAGTAATTGGATGGTTGGATAGAAAAGCAGTGCATGTTTACATATATGAAAGTGACTTTGTAAACATAGGTTCATTCCATTTATTCATTTTCCAAAGAAATATTTCTTGCATTCTCTTATGTCTCAGGCTTCCCAGCTAGTCTAGCAGAAAAGAAAGATGAGTTGACATGAAATGACAATACAGTAGAGGAAGTACTATCTAGGGTTTTTGGAAGCACAAGAAGAAATTGGTGAGGGCTTCTCAAAGGAGATGGCCCTTGAAGAATGGAAGATGTTAGTCAGGAAAAGAAAACTGAAGTGGGGATGTGGAGAAGGGCACTTCAAGCAGAGGGAACAACATGTGCAAGAACGAGGCTCCTCTGGGCAACAGCTTTACTGTATTGGGTCAGAGAATGTCAGGGAAGGAGAAATGTTGGTAGGAGCAAGGCTGGAAATGAAGCAGAGGCCCTAGTTTGAGAGCCTTGACTGCTGTTGTAAGTATCCAGTTAAACCTTTAAGTCAGAATGGCAACTTGCCAAACACTAAGAGATCCAATCGTACGGCATGATGCCTATACTTAATGATGACATACTTTAAAACATCATGTTGTGCACAATAAATATACACAATGATATCTGTCCATTTCAACAACAACAAAACACTATACACATTTAACATACAGATGTGTATAGTTTGACCTATAAAACTATTCCTTTAAATTTGGTGGCCAATATTTTAAACATTAAAGTATTTCATATAAAAATCCAGAATTCTTGCTTTTCTTAAAATACCAGAATATCACACCCCACCAGGCCCACATGGCTATGACTGCCAACATCTGAGCAGGAGTTATCTCCATTAAACAGAGCTCTGGCTCTCCAGTTTGCCAAAGCTCCAAACTAGCCTTTTTCGTGATTATGTTATGGCTGATCCTCAACCTCTGGTATGGCCAGGAAGTGGCAAGGCTTGGGATTTGGGCCTTTCTCCATAAAACCCATACTCTTACCCAGTATGCAATTAATGACCGGCATTAAAAGGATACTCCATAATACTGTATTTGAAGAAGGAACATGCTCATTCCATTGTCTCCTAATGAAACGTCTTCCCTCCGTTTCTACTCTGGCAAATCCTGCCCTATCTCTCAAAGCCCAGCTCAGATGCAGCATCCTTCCTGATACCTTTCCTGATTTCATGCTCCCCACCCCAACAGATGTGGCTAAGGGATGGAGGACATGAAGGCAACAAAACTTAGAAGCAGAGGAGTATTTGGAAGGCAAATCATTGGGATGGTTAGAGCTGGGCGGTAGGCAGAATAAAATATCTCAGGTGTGAACTTTGGAATTTGTGCATCTGAGTGGGGAGTGCATACATGGTGGAAGCTGAGAGACAGCTGTAAAAGAAGTAAAACAAACCACAGTTTTTCCTTGCTTGAAACTTTGTCTCCTTTTATTTTATCTTCTTTCTTTTTTTTTCCTTCCTGTGTCTCCACTTCCTGTGCCTTAACTGGCATTAGACAACTCACCAACTTACAAAGATCACATTTGAAAGGACTGTCCTGGCAGCAGCCAAAATGAGATTGCACCAATAATCCCGAGAAACCAGAACAATCTCCAGTCATTCCAGCTGGAAGTTTTGGAGCAGTTACAGATAAAGAAAACTTCAAACTGGGACAAGACCACAGTCACAGAAGAGATGAGGAGTCTCCTCTGCTTGTCCTATAAAAATTCAATCCTACTTTGGCTCAGAGAACTACTTGACATGGAGTTGCTTGTTTCCTGATGCACATCAACTGAATAAAGCCTGTAACCTCTATTTGAGTCACTTTAAACATTTGGGTCCTTGACAGTTTTGTCACTATGACTCAGATTGGGTCTGATTAGGCCCTTGAGACTACTGAGATTTCAGGCAAAGACAGAAAAAACTGAAGGACCTTCTTCCTGTCTTCTTGGAGGGCCCCATTGCATCCGATAAGTCCTGTTCCCACTCATGTGCTCCAATTTTTTGTTGTGTCAAAGAAGTTCCATGTTTTGATTCTTTGAAAATGTTAACCCGTTTTCTGACTAAAGTCATTGCCTCTATTTCCTTTTGTCTTTAGGAATTCTCTGACTGTTCAGTTCTCCAAGAGCAGAGAATTAGATGATGATCATAATATAGGACCAGGTCTTTCTCCCTTATCCTGCATTTTTTGTTATGAGCTAAGCGGTATGACCTCAAGGAAGAGGTCTAGTCAAACCTCTAGTATCCTCAATTGTCTTTGGATCAGCAAGGAGAAATAACACTACTTATTTGTGAATGGCTATCCAAACACATTTTTAGTAGACCCTGGAGACACACTGTCCATCATTAATTCCTTTTAGTTTTCTACCATCCTTCCTCAGAATAATAAAAAAAGCTCAGTAGTAGGACTTAACTGTTGAACATATTCACTCTCTCTCTCTCTAACCCTTTGCTTATGTCTTTGAGATGCTTAACCTCTCAATGTATCTTTCTCTTTGGTCTTCCACCATCCTTAACCTATTCAGATGGACCTTTTGGCTCAATGGAGAGCTACTATTAGATGTATATCCAAAGGTCTTTTTCTTGATCTCTCAGTCTCTGGTGACCCAGTACACCATCGTATGGTGGCTTCCCTCGATTCCTGTGCACGCTTAAGTCCTCTATTCACTTCGTTTGTTGCATTCAATGAAGCCCTCTCATACTTCTCTCAGCTTCTCAATCACAATCTCAAAGACTTAAAACTTCCCTGGTCCTCTGCCTTGATCAAATAGTAGGTAACTTGCTCTTATGTTTACCTGATTTAACCTCTTCTTAAGAAGACTCTATCTCAGAAACTTTGTTTATAAAAGGACATATTGTAAGAACAAATTTATAAGAATAAATTACTGTATAAAAGGACAAATTTGTAAGAATAAGTTGCTGTTTCCTTAGGCCCAAGTTCACTATCTAAGCCATGGTATAGCCTAGGGAGGCAAATTTCTCCCGGTGGATAGGAATACAGTCATTCAAAATTACCCTTGCCCTATTACCAAAAGACAATTTAGAGGACTTCTGGGACTTACAGGATATTGCAGGTGATAGATTTCCAACTTTTCTGAATTAGCTGGTACACTCAGTGACATGAATTAAAATAGTATTCTTAAGCTTCTGCCTTGTAAGGTCACTACAGAGCTAGCCATTGACCAACCCATGGACTTTCATTTTGGGTCACCCCAAAATTATACTTTTTTTGGTTTATATATGAAAGGAATGGTCAAGCTCATGGAGTTTTATCTTAGAAACATGATGGAAATCAGAGACTCACTGGGTATTACAATATTGCTCTGTATCTAGTACCTAAATGTATCCCTCTTGCCTGGGGAAAATGGCTGTAACTGCATTGAATCTTGGGTTTGCATTTCACCTAATGGTACCTAATGAAGCGCAGACCCTTCTCATCACCAAAGCACCCAACATTTCTCTGCTTCCAGACTCATTTCTTATGAATTACTGTTTCTGTCCTCAGTTCATATCATCATCTATTAGGAGTCTATAGGAATACTGTACTCTGTTTTAAAAATTGAGATATAATTCACCTACCATAAAACTTATCCTTTTAAAGTGTACAATTCTGTGGTTTTTCATGTTTCACAATGTTGTACAACCAACATCACCATCTAATTTCTGAACATTTTCATTGTCTCCCAGAAAAACCATTAAGCAGTCACTCCTTATTCTCCACCTGGCAATCACTAATCTTCTTTCCATCTTTATGGATTTTCTTATTCTGAATATTTTATATACATGAAATTATATACCATGTGACCTTTTGCATCTGGCTTCTTTAACTTAGCATAACGTTTTCAAGGATTGTCTATGTTGTAGCATGTATCAGTATAGCACTTCATTCTTTTTTATGGCCAAATAATATTCCACTGTATGTTTATCCATTCATCAGTTGATGGACAATTGGGTTGTATCCACATTTTGGCTATGATGAATAATGCTGCTTGAACATTCCTGCAGAAGATTTTCTTTGAAGATAGGTTTTCAATTATTTTAGGTATATATCTAGGAGCAAAAATGCTGGGTCATATGGTAACTCTATGTTTAACTGCTTGAGGAACTGCCAAACTGTTCCACAATGACTGCACCATTATACATTCCCACCAATAATATATAAGGTTGCCATTTTTCATATCCTTACAGTTATTATTGGCCAGCTTTTTAAAGTGTAGCCATCCTACTGGGTGTGAAGTAGTATTCCAATGTGGTTCTGATTTGCATTGCCCTAATGACTAATGATGATGAGCATCTTTTCAAGTGTTTATTGGCCATTTATGTATCTTCTTTAATAGTGTCATAATCTTAATCCAGCTAGCTTATTTCCTCTTTTAGAGAAGGTGAAAAATCTCATGATTGTTTAACTTGAGAACTTTACCTGCCTCTCTCTGATCTTCTTGAAACTCCTCTACAAAACTCAGACTTAGAATTCTTTGTAGATTGGTAATATCTTGAGACTGACAAGTGTATTTTTACATTAAGTGTGCTGTCACTCCTTCCCAAGAGCTTTTTGAATATGACCCCCTTCCTAAAGTCAAGTTAACACAACCAGCTGAATTTATAGGCTTAACCCTAGCCTACCAAGCTAGCAAAGAATAAAAGGGCTAACATATACAGAGACAGCAGATATGTCTTTGGTATGGTTTATGATTTTAGCATGCTATGGAAACAACACAGCTTTCTAACAGCTGCTGGTACTTCAATAGGCGGCGTGAGCACGTACAAGCCTTACTAGATGCTTTGCTACACTCTCAAGGAAGCGACTGTAATTAACATCAAATCTCATACTAGGGAACAAACCCATAAAGCAAAAGGAAATGCTCTGTCTGACCAGTATGCTAAAGAGGCTGCACTCACCACATTCAATTTGTTTGGCATATTAAAGGTAATCTGGTTACTGCAGATTACTTCCATGAAACTTTGAGCAAATTGCACTTAAAGCACAAGACTCTGAAAAAAGATACAGGGAGAAATCTGGGTGTTCCCTTCAATCAGATGGGTTCCTATGGAGACACCAAAACTGCACTGTGTCTCTCCGGTCTCTCTGAAACAGAGCTTGATGAAAATTTTGCAGGTTATGATACATAACAGTAAACCAACTTGAAAACTATTCTCAGACAACATTGTTGGGAAAATTTTAAACAGATAGAAGCTGAAGTCTCTAGTGCATATTCCAATACTATGTTGAATAGGAATGGTGAGAGAGGGCACCTTTGTCTAGTGCCAGTTTTCAAAGGGAATGCTTCCAGTTTTTGCCCATTCAGGATGATATTGGCTGTGGGTTTGTCATAGATGGCTTTTATTATTTTGAGATCCGTTCCATGGATACTTAGTTTATTGAGAGTTTTTAGCATGAAGCGCTGTTGAATTTTGTCAAGGGCCTTCTCTGCATCTATTGAGATAATCATGTAGTTTTTGTCTTTGGTTCTGTTTACGTGATGGATTACGTTTATAGATTTGCATATGTTGAACCATCTTTGCATCCCTGGGATGAAGTCTACTTGATCGTGATGGATAATCTCTTTGATGTGCTGTTGCATTTGGTTTGCCAGTATTTAATTGAAGATTTTTGCATTGATGTTCATCATGGGTATTGGTCTGAAATTTTCTTTTTTAGTTGTGTGTCTGCCAGGTTTTGGTATCAGAATGATATTGGTCTTATAAAATGAGATAGGGAGTATTCCCTCTTTTTGTATTGTTTGGAATAGTTTCAGAAGGAATGGTACCAGCTCCTCTTTGTACGCCTGGTAGAATTCGACTGTGAACCCGTATGACCTGGACTTTTTTTGGTTGGTAGGCTATTAATAGCTGCCTCAACTTCAAACCTTGTTATTAGTCTGTTTAGAGATTCAACTTCTTCCTGGTTTAGTCATGGGAGGGTGTAAGTGTCCAGGAATTTATCTATCTCTTCTAGGTTTACCAGTTTATGTGCATAGAGTTGTTTGTAGTAATCTCTGATGGTAGTCTGTATTTCTGTGGAATCGGTGGTGATATCACCTTTATCATTTATTGCATCTATTCGATTCTTCTCTCTTTTCTTTTTTATTAGTCTGGCTAGTGGTCTATCTATTTTGTTGATTTTTTCAAAAACCAGCTCCCTGATTTATTGGTTTATTGAAGGGTTTTTTGTGTCTCTATCTCCTTCAGTTCTGCTCTGATCTTAGTTATTTTTTGTTTTCTGCTAGCTTTTGAATTTGTTTGATCTTGCTCCTCTAGTTCTTTTAATTTTGACTGATAGGGTGTCTATTTCAGAACTTTCCTAGCTTCTCATGTGGGCATTTAGTGCTATAAGTTTCCCTCTAGACACTGCTTTAAGTGTGTCCCAGAGATTCTGGTACATTGTGTCTTTGTTCTCACTGGTTTCGAAGAACATCTTTATATCTGCCTTCATTTCATTTTTTTATCCAGCAGTCATTCAGGAGCAGGTTGTTCAGTTTCCATGTAGTTGTGCAGATTTGCGTGAATTTCTTAGTCTTGAGTTCTAATTTGATTGCACTGTGGTCTGAGAGACTGGTTGTTATAACTTCTGTTCTTTTACACTTGCTGAGGAGGGATTTACTTCCAATTATGTGGTCAATTTTAGAGTAAGTGTGATGTGGTGCTGAGAAGAATGTATATTCTGTGGATTTGGGGTGAAGAGTTCTGTAGATGTCTATTAGGTCCACTTGGTCCAGATCTGAGTTTAAGTCCTGGATATCCTTGTTAATTTTCTGTCTCATTGATCTGTCTAATATTGACAGTGGAGTGTTAAAGTCTCCCACTATTATTGTGTGGGAGTCTAAGTCTCTTTGTAAGTCATTAAGAACTTGCTTTATGTATCTTGGTGCTCCTGTATCGGGTGCGTATATATTTAGGATCATTAGCTCTTCTTGTTGCATTGATCCCTTTACCATTATGTAATGCCCTTCCCTGTCTCTTTTGATCTTTGTTGGTTTAAAGTCTGCTCTATCAGAGACAGGATTGCAACTCCTACTTCCTTTTGCTCTCCATCTGCTTGGTAAATATTCCTCCATCCCCCCACTTTGAGTCTATGTCTGTCTTTGAACGTCAGATGGGTCCCCTGAATACAGCACACCAATGGTTCTCAACTCTTCATCCAATTAGCCAGTCTGTGTCCTTTGATCGGGGCATCTAGCTCATTCACATCCAAGACTAATATTGTTATGTGTCAATTTGATTCTGCCATTCTGATACCAGTGGGTTGTTTTGCCCATTAGTTGATGCAGTTTCTTCATTGTGTCAATGGTCTTTACCATTTGGTATGTTTTTGCAGTGGCTGGTACTGGTTGTTCCTTTCCATGTTTAGTGCTTCCTCAGGAGCTCCTGCAAGGCAGGCCTGGTGGTGATGAAATCTCTCAGCAATTGCTTGTCTATAAAGGATCTGATTTCTCCTTCACTTATGAAGCTTAGTTTGGCTGGATATGAAATTCTGGGTTGAAAGTTCTTTTCTTTAAGGATGTTGAATATTGGCCCCCACTCTCTTCTGGTTTGGAGGGTTTCTGCCAAGTGATCCACTGTGAGTCTGATGGACTTCCCTTTGTGGGTAACCTGACCTTTCTCTCTAGCTGCCCCCAGCATTTTTTCCTTCATTTCAACCCTGGCGAATCTGATGATTATGTGCCTTGGGGTTGCTCTTCTTGAGGAGTATCTTTGTGGTGTTCTCTGTATTTCCTGGATTTGAATGTTGGCCTGTCTTGCCAGGTTGGGGAAGCTCTCCTGAATAATATCCTGAAGAGCATTTTCCAGCTTGGATGCATTCTCCCCATCACATTCAGGTACACCGATCAAATATAGATTAGGTATTTTCACATAATCCCACATTTCCTGGAGGCTTCATTCATTTCTTTTCACTCCTTTTTCTCTAATCTTGCCTTCTCATTTTATTTCATTGAGGGGATCTTCCATCTCTGATATCCTTTATTCTGTTTGATCGATTAAACCTGTGTATGCTTTGTGAAGTTCTCGTGCTGTGTTTTTCAGCTCCATCAAGTCGTTTATGTTCTTCTCTAAGCTGGTTATTTTAGTTAGCATTTCGTCTAACCTTTTTCCAAGGTTCTTAATTTATTTGCATTGGGTTAGAACATGCTCCTTTAGCTTAGAGAAGTTCATCATTACCCACCTTCTGAAGCCATTTTCTGTCAATTTGTCAAACTCATTCTCCATCCAGTTTTGTTCCCTTGCTGGTGAGGAGTTGTGATCCCTTGGAGGAAAAGAAGCTTTCTGGTGTTTGTTGTTTTTATCCTTTTTGCACTAGTTTCTTCCCATCTTTGTGGATTTATCTATCTTTGGTCTTCGAAGTTGGTGACTGTCAGATGGGGTCTCTGAGTGGGCATCCTTTTTGTTGATGTTGAGGCTATTTCTGTCTGTTTTTTAATTTTCCTTCTAACAGTCAGGCCCCTCTGCTGTAGGACTGCTGAAGGTCCACTCCAGACCATGCTTGCCAGGGAATCACCCACAGTGGGTGTAGAACAGCAAGGATTGCTGCCTGTTCCTTCCGTTGGTAGCTTCGTCCCAGAAGGGTACCCACCAGATGTAAGCCAGAGCTCTCCTGTATGAGGTGAGTCTTTGGATGTACAGGGGTTCGGGAGCTGCTTGAGGAGGCAGTCTGTCCCTTGTCAGAGCTCAAGTGCTGTGCTGTGAGTTCCACTGCTCCCTTCAGAGCTGCTGGGCAGGGATGTTTAAGTCTGCTGCAGAGGAACTCACAACCGTTCCTTTTCCCAGGTGCTCTATCTTGGGAAGGTGTGGCTTTATTTATAAGTCCCTGAAAGGGTGCTGCCTTTTTTCAGAGATGCTCTGCCTAGCAAGGAGGGATTTTAGTCACAGTCTGCCTGCAGAGGTGTTGTTTAGCTGCTGCGGGCTCCCCTCAGCTGCTATGCAAACTTCTTTGTGCTTTTGTTTACACAGGTGAGGTTAGAGCTGCCTCAGTAATGGCTGAAGCCCCTCCCCCCATGGAGCTCCACCGTCCAGGGTCGAGCTCAAACTGCTGTGCTGGCTGCAAAAATCCCAAGCAGTGGGATTCAGTTTGCTGGTCTCCATGGGGGTGGAACCCACAAAGCCAGATCACCTGGCTCCCTACGTTCAGCCCCCTTTCTCTCAGGTGTAGGGGTGACTCAGCCTCACAGGCGCTCCTGGCACCAGTTAAAACAGCTGCTCAGATTTGTGCTGGGAACTCACCATGCTGCTTGAATCAGCCGCCCAGATTTGCCCTGGAAACCCATGGCACCTGCTGGCATGCGAGGATCTTCTGGTCTGTGGGCTGCAGGAGAAGCACAGCATGAGAACTGGAGCTCCAGAGCTCCAGAGCTCCAGAGCGGCCTGATATCCCTGATGGCCTTCATTGGGTAGGAGGGAGTGCTTTCTGGCCCATTGCACTTCCCGGGTGAGGCAGAGCCCCACCCTGCCTCAGTTTGCCCTCCTTGGGCTACACCCACTGTTCAACCAGTCCCATTGAGATGAACCTGGTACCTTGGTTGGAAATGCGAAGATTACTTGCCTCTGCATCGCTTTTGCTGGAAACTGTACCCAGGAGCTGTTCCTATTCAGCCATCTTGGCAGAAGTCTCCAGGAGACTGCTCGCCTGGCTTTTTTAAACAGTCAGCTCTGACATAAACTAATGGAGCAAGAACTTACTGAGTACCACATGGAGGGCATCAAGCCATTCATGAGTGATCTACCCCTATAAACCAAACACCTCTCACTAGGTGATTTCCAATTTGGAAATCAAATGCAACATAAGCTTTGGAGGGGACAAATACCAAAGCTATTTCAGGCATCTATCCATGCAAACTGCATAGACAACATCATACACAATGATGAAAACGGAATCATTTCCCCCAAGATCAGGAACAGGACAAGGATGTTTACTCTTGCCATTTCTATTTAACGTTGTATAGAAAGCTCTAGTAAGGGAAATTAGACAAGAAAAAGAAAGAAATGGCATCCATACAGGAAAAGAATAAAAAGTACTGCTGATCACAAATTACTTGGTCTCATATATATAGAAAACCCTGAAATATCCACAAATAAGCAATTAGAGCTAATAAATGAGTCCAGTGAAGTTGTGGGATATAAGATTAATACTTGAAAATCAGTTATATTTCTTTACAATAGCAATGAAAAGCCTAAAAATGAAATTTAGCAAAAAATTTTATTTACAATAACATCAAAGAGAATAAAACACTTAAGAATAAACTTAACCAAGGAAGTGAAAGAACTGTACACTGAAAACTACAACAGTTGTTGAAAGAAATTTTAAAAAAATTTCAAAAACCTAAATAAATGGAAAGGCATCCCATGTTCATGGGTTGGAAGACTTAATATTATTGAGATGGCAATATTCACTGATTTCATCTACAGACTTAAAGAAATTCTTATTAAAATTCCAGCCGCCTTTTTTAGAGAAATCGACAAGCTGATTCTAAAATTCATATGGAAACACAAGGGACCTAAAAAGCCAAAGCAATCTTAAAAAAGAACAAAGCTGGAAGATTAACATTTCCCAATTTCAAAACTTACTACAAGCCTAGATTAATCAAAACAGTGTGATACTGTCATAAGGGCAGACATACAGATCAATGAAATACAATTGAGTTCAGAAGTAAGCACATAAATCTATGGTCAATTGATTTTTGACAAGGGTGCCAAGACCATTCAAGGGAGAAAGAAAGTCATTTCGACAAATGGTGCTGGGACAAATAAAAAACAAAACAAGCCAGATAGAGAAGACGAATAAATAACTAATCCTTCACTGCAAAGACATAGATGTACATAAACAAGAAACAATAGCAAACACAAAACCAAGACCTCTTCAAACAGACAAAGCAAGCAACCAGTGATTTACACCCTAATGAGATGATGATATTTAACCTCCCTGACCAAGAATTCAAAATAGTAGCTTTAAGGAAACTCACTGATCACTCAGTGATCTCCAAGATAACACAGAAAAGCAATTAAGAAATGTATTGGAAAAAATTAACAAAGAGATTGAATTTTTTAAAAAATCACACAGGAATCTTGGAACAGAAAAATACTTTTGCTCAACTGAAAAATTCATTAGAGGCTCCCAACAGAAGAATGGATCGAGCAGAGGAAAGAATCAGTGAGCTCAAAGACAGGCTATTTGAAAACACACAAAGGGAAGAAAAGGAGCAAAGATCACCTACAAGATACAGTAAATTACCACCCGATGAGGGGTTCAAGATGGCTGACTAGAGGCATCTCTTAATTGACTTCTCCAAAGGAAAAAACAAAATAGTGAGTAGATAATCAGACTTTGAATAGATCATCTAAGATAGAATATTGAAATTCAACACAGAAGTGGCAGGAAACACCCAAAGCAAGAAAGGAGAGGGAAGCAACGCAGCCTGCTGACCAAGATCGGCTGGGATCCAGGAGAGACTCTCCAGTGTGGGGAAAAGATAAGTGAGAGACTCCCAGTGGCTCCTGCTTCTAGACTTTCAGACTCCTAAAATCCTAGCCATGGTGGAGTTCCTCAGCCCTCGCTGGCCGGAGACTAACATAGGAAGTTCCTGGAAACTGTGTGAAGGCATTGTTTCAGAGGCAAAACTCATGCTGGGTCCCACAAACCTGCAAGTTCTAAGCAGTGTTAGCATCATTTTGAAAGCCCAACACACACCAGACTACATCCTGGCCTGCAACCAGGGCTGAGGCAGTAGCCACAGAAAACAACTATAACCTCCCCTGAAGAGCGGTGACTGTGCATTCTCTTGTGCAAAGGACAGATTCCACTGCCTACAACTGCTGCAGCTGCAGACAGCTGTGGGCCAAGGTACCGGTGAAGCCCATGCCCCTCAACTGTCTGCCTATGGCTGCTCCCGGGGAGGGCAACCCCACCCTGTTCAATAGCAGGGCTGCAGCACAGCCACGCCACCTCCACTTGATCATTCCACTGGTGGCATAGGGCTCACCCTGCTTATGCATACAAAAGCCAGCATTTATATGCAACACCCAGGGGCCTGAGGCACAGCCTGGCCAGGCTACCCCTACCCCAGTACACAAGCACATTGGGGGCTGCAGATCACACAGCCCAGTTCATCATAGTAGCACCTGAGTAATCCTCCTGGAGTCTGAAGTCAGGCACACTCAACCCCTGCTATCAACTGGTACCCACTTGTACATGCCACTCGCAGGTCTGGGCACCAGCCCTCTCAAGCCATCACAGCTACTGCCAATACCAGAGTGTACCACTTATATCCCAAAGAGTTGTCTCACCACTGGTACTGACATTGCCCATGCTATGCTCACTGCCCAGGGGCTTGAGAACCTGCCCATCTGCCTGGCCCACTGCTGCCACTTCCAGCACCCAATTAAGCCACCTGGAGGCCCCCAAATTAGCTTACCTGGACACACTAACACTGGTGTCAGCATATGCTGCTCTGAGGCCCAAGAACAGGAGCACTTAGCACATCATTACCACCACAAGGGCCCAAAGACTAGTTTACCTGGCATCCCAGTCCCCAGCAGAACTTCACTGTAACCTCCACTAACAACCACACCTTAAGCCACAAAGGAAATCACAGACATCACAGGCACTGTTTACAGACAAAGAAATCATACAGAAACTATACTACTTCATGCACCCAGAGTCAAAGCCAAAGTGCCCTACCCAACTAACACCACAGGTATACCTTCAGAGAAAAATCCTCCTCTATGAAAGTAAATTCTAAAACTTGGAACAAGCAACTATGTAGATGTAGCAAAAGTTTGTTTTTACTTTGGGAGAAAAAAAACTGAAAGCAGCCTTTTCAAATTATATACACTAGGCCCTCTTAAAGGGGACAGAAAATCTTCCCAAAGTATATTGAACACTTTCTACTGGCCAAAAGTGGCTCTTTGTTTTACTTTTTCTGTCTTCCATTATCAAGGTCTGGCAGAATAAAGACCGAGCATTGGTCACTAGATACCATTGGCACTTGTGTTTGTCCAGGGTTCCACACAACTGACTGGTCTGGCAAGGCCTTTGTTTATTGTTGCCAAGGCCAGGTGGCATCTTATCCAACTGGGACACAGCAGTGAGTCCAAATCCCCAGAACTTAACGGGCCCATGGACTAAAGTTGACGTGACCCAACTGGCATCCACACTGACCCACCTTCTCAGACCCCAAGGCCCCTCAAAGCCTTCCTAAGCATTTGGGCTGCTGCCATTCTTCCTGTCCCACCATGTCTACTGCCCAAAGGCACCACATCCTTGATGGCCTGACCAGGCTGGGCCAAGAAACAAGCAGCAGGAGGCACTGCCTAGGCCTAGGGAGGCCACTGGAGCCATCAGGTCATTGAGATGGGAGTGAGTGGTGTTGCTGCTGTCTGAGGATGAGGACTAGACCAATTGTGGCAGCGAGGGTTCTAGGTTCCAAAGCACCAAAGCCACTGGCCACCCCCAGGCATCTAGCTGATAGGCCAGCCTGACTGAGAGGTCTCTGGGATTAGAACTCCAATGCTCACCTTGCTTTTTGCTGGAGCTGACTCAAGCTAATAAAATTTTAAAATCGAAACTTCCTAAACTCTTTAAATATTGACAACTGCCTTGGCTTAAGGTATTCTAATTAACCCTAAGGACTATCTAATTTTCTCCCTCTGGCAAACAATGATTGTCACCTCACGAATACATCACAAGCAGGCCAGTGAGATTGGGCAATACCCTCAGATTTTAGACTCCACTTTGTTGCAAGCAAATATGACCCAATACTGTAAAAGACTAATACGATATATTCAGATTTAGCACCAAAAGATTCAAATTGCCTTTCTGGGCCGGGTACTCTGCTTACATAGAAAGATCTTTACCCCTGATTTTGTACCCTAGGGTTAATCCTTCTACATGAGTATAAATAAGGTGACTATACACCATGGCTTGCCCCAGACAGTTCTGTGACTTACGTTCCTGAGGTGCAAGTCTTGATATACAGTCACTCTTGTCACAATGTAATGATTAATGGTGCCACTTTTACAGCCTGGCCAACCAGGGACAATAAACTATGGGGTCACCACAGCTATAAACCTCATACTAATACTGACAGGTTAAAGCAGCAAATCTCATAAGCACATCCATGCAGACCCCTGGGGAGGAATTGTGGAGACTATGTGTGCACACCTCACAAAAAGAGAGATGACTATCATAAGCCACTGCACATGTGCACTGAAGCTTGGGGAGGGGGCACAGAATGTGGGCAAACAGGCCAAGAAGGCTTTCCCTGACCAGAGATTAGGGGTAGATAACTTGGAGTTTTGCAACTGAGTTTGTATACTGTAAATGGTGTTGTTACAGACAAATCTCTAAATTACTAAAATCTACCTCCGATATGTCAGGGCAGAGGATTCCACCCCCCCACCCCCAGAAAGTATATCTGGAACATATATCTGAAAGTATATCTGAAAGTATAGCAGGAATTTCATGGAAAGAGGGGCAACATGGCTACATGGCTACCTATTAGACAACTGCACTTGAGTAGTGAGGACAGGAGTGGGCAACTCGAGAACAGGAGGTTGTCATTGGCAGTAAGAAGGGAGTTAGATGAAAATAAAACAGGTATTTGGAGCTCAAGTCCCTCTGACTCTAAAGTCTGTGCCATTCTTCATCTTGCCCTTAGAGCCTGGCACATAGTAGATACCAGTCAACACAGTTTAAATAAATTGATTCACACCATGGCTTCTTTCTAGAAAGTTCTTTCGTTCCATATCTGGGGAAATTGTGCCCTATCCCTCAAGGCCCAGACCAAATGCAGCCTCCTTCATGTAGCCTTCCCTGATTTCACACTTTCTCTTAATCCCAACAGTTGCAACCTCTCCTGTAACTAGGGGACGGGTAGGGGGAGACTATGGAAAGGCATTAGTGCTAGAAGTGCAGAGGAGTATCCTTCTAGGATGGGCCAGAGCAGGACTGGAGAAGAACTCCGAGTTGTGAAGTTGGAGATTTTTGCTCTTGAGTTTGTCCATTGGAGTTAAGGTTGCTACAGGAGATTTTAGGTGGTTAAATCCATGGCATGATAACTCTTACTGAATCCTACCTGGGAAATGCTTGGAAATTGTTATTTTTGACAAGCAGCTCTGGTGATTGATGTAATCAGACATATCCCAGAAACTGTTGTAATCTAACCTACCAATTTACAGAAAGGAAACTGAAGCCCAGAAAATGTAACTGACTTCTCTAAGGTCACACAGCCAGTTACTGACAGAACCAGGACAATGATTAATCAATTATATATCCTCTGATATAGCCTTATATTAAATTCTCCATGAACAATGCTGTGTCTCAAACATACTGGCCATTCGACAAATACCTATATGAATGAATGAATAAGATTAGCACTTGTCACTTGCCAGGATTCCAGGGAATGGTTGCTGGATGGGTAAATTTTGACAGAAAAAAAGGTAGGTGAAAAATTGTTCTGGAACAAGAGACAGCGAGCAGCTAAGTGAATAAAGCAGAAGTCAGAGGGGAAAACGTAGCACTGTATAGTCCTTCAGAATCCTCAAACTTTGCATGTGAGAATAGAAATGATATTCTGAATAATAGTAAGCAGGCTATATAAGTTTGGAGTTTGGGAGATCAAAGTCTTGCCTGGAAATATAGATTTGGAAGTGATCAACATATAGGTTGAAGTTGAAGCTAAGGGACAAGGTGGGATCACTCAGGGAGAGTTGTTGAAGGGACAGAGATGAGGACAGAGACTGAAGGAACAGCTATTTAAGGAACAGATACAGGAAGAAGAGTCTACAAAGTAGGCAGAGGAAGAGCAGCAAGAGAGGTAGACAATAAACAAGGAACAAAATAGAATCAACAATCGCTCTGCCTCTAAACCCCTCTATGATATTAATCATGTCAATTTCCCCTCTAGATCTCAAGGTCCATGTTCATCATCACTCATAGGCCCTTTACAAGAAAGTCAGAGCTGGGCCTTTAGAGATTACTTATGCCAGGGTATCTCAAACTTGAAACTACTGACTTTTAGGGCAGTGCCATTCGTTATGTAGGGGTCCATCCTGTGCACTGTAGAATGTTTGGCAATATCCCTGGCCTCTTCCCACTAGATGTCAGTAGCAATGTTTCCCCGCAAGTCTTGAAAAATAAAAAAAAATTTACCCTACACATTGCCAAATGTCCTCTGGGAGGACAAGTAACCCTCAGTTAATAACCACTGATCTACACAATCCTCCCAACTCTGAAAACCAAGTGGTGATTAACCCCAGGTGGATGCTTAGAAGGATCTTGAACTCAGGAGAGAAGTCTGGATGGAAGTACCTATCTTACAGTTTATCAAAATATGGTGGTAGCTGAAGCCATGAGCATGGATGGGATCACCCATGGAGACCATAAGATAAGGGGACCTAGGATATAACCCTAGACAGCACTGACATTTGGGGGAAGCTGAGAAGAGAATTCAGAGAATTGTCTTCTATGAATGATAATTCTACTAATGCTACTACTATCATTTACTAGCACTTACCATGTGTCAATAGCTCTGCTAAGTGCTTCATAAATATCATCTCATTTAGTACTGAATAAAACTTTATGAAGTAGGCATTACAATTACCATTTTCCTGACAAGGAAGCTGAGCCCCAAATACATGAAGATAATAACCCTGCCCAAGATTATGCTGCTAGTCTGTGGCAGAGCCAGGATTCAAACTCGGATTTGTCTGCCTTTGTAGTTCCCATGCTTACTGCCAAGAAACCTAGGAAACAGTGGGGTACTGGGAACCAAGGGATGAAGGAATATAAAGAATAATACAGCAACTGTTAGCATAGTATCAAATCCAGTTCAACAGTTTGCTCCGGTCAGATAAGTACAGAAAAATGTCCAGTAGAACAGCAACAAAGATGTCATGGGTGACCTTGGTGAGGACAGTTTCAGTGGGTGGTGGGAGCTCAGGCTAGATTGCAAACAATTGAGGAGAGAACAGGGAGGAAAGAAATGGAAACAGTGAATGGAGAAAGTTTAGATTTGAAGTGGAAGAGAGATATGGTGGCAGCACAAGAAAAGTATAATCTAGTATCTAAGAAGGTTATTTTTCTCTTATTATAAAAGTCACATGTTTAGGCCAGGCGCAGTGGCTCACATCTGTAATTCCAGCATTTTGGGAGGCTGAGGCAGGTGGATCACGAGGTCCAGAGACAGAGACCATCCTGGCCAACATGGTGAAACCCTGTCTCTACAAAAAATACAAAAGGTTGGCTGGGCGTGGTGGCGTGTGCCTGCAGTCCCAGCTACTTGGGAGGCTGAGGCAAGAGGATCGATCGCTTGAGACAGAGGTTGCAGTGAGCTGAGATCGTGCCACTGCACTCCTGCCTGGTGACAGAGTGAGACTCCATCTCAAAGAAACAAACAAACACAACCAAAAGTTACATGTTTAATACAGAAGATTTAGAAGAGAGTGATTAATAAAAGGCATCCCACAAACTAAAAACAATCTTGGGTAACATTTTAGTATTTATCTTTATGGGCCATCATTGTCCTATACAAACAAAGCACACGTTTTACAAAAATATATTAAAGCATAGACACTTTTTGTAACTTACTTTTCAATTAAAATGCATTATAAACACTTTGCCTTGTTAAAAAATGTGTCGTGTAAGTAACATTCTAATATCTACATGGCATTCCTATAGGCCGTATTGAAGCATCATTTCTTTCCCTGTCAGCACCTATCCTCTTGTCTTCCTTTCCCATCCCTCCCCTTCCCTTTCCTCCCTTCCACCCCTACATAAGCTATTGTGCAGTGGAAGTATAATTAAATCTTCAAAATAGATTTAATAACAAATGAAGAAAATATCAGAGAAACACTTGTGTGAAAATATAATTTTTTTTTTTTTTGATTCAGGATCTCACTCTGGTGGCAGGCTGGAGTGCAGTGGTGCTATCCCAGCTCACTGCAACCTCCTCCTCCAGGGTTCAGGCGATTCTCTTACCTCAGCTTCCTAGTAGCTGGGATTACAGAAGCGGCCACCACACCTGGCTAATTTTCATAGAATTTGTCTTTTAGGCTGAATTACACTTAAGCATATTTATACCTAGCAGGGGTGTGTGTGTGTGTGTGTGTGTGTGTGTGTGTGTGTGAGAGAGAGAGAGAGAGAGAGAGAGAGAGAGAGAGCCAGTAGAGAGAAAGGTTGAAAATACCGCTGGGGGGCAGAAAGGGAAGGTTGTCAAACAATGGCTGAAGGTTTCTAAGAAGGAAGGAGGATACTGAGCATAGATGCCATGATTAACCTTAGATGCCTAAAAGTTTGTGAGGGGTGTATCAGGTTGGGTGGGCAGAAATTTAGGTTACTTCTGGCCTCTATATTTATAGTTTAAGTGGGGGTCCAGGTTATCTGCTGAGAGACAGGGCAAAGGGACTTAGGAAAACAGGTGAAGGGCTGACATAACTTCTTGGGTGAAGGAAAGAGTGAGAGAATATGCTAATAAAGGGCAAATGGGTCCATAGGACTATTGAAAACCCATTTGAGACTAAAACCAAACCCCATATGTAGAAGGTAGACATTTTGCTGTGATCTTAGTTCAGGATTTGGCTTTTATACAAATACAGTGAACGAACTAGGGGCAAGGCCATCGAAAATATTGGTAAGATGGTTGTCTGGGCTGGAAACGAAGACAGCTTATAGATTGCTTGGGAGATAATGAAGAGATTGACGAGTAAGAGAGTTAAATGAGTTAGAATAGCTATAGTGACAATAAATACATAGAAACTAAGGAGATAGAAGGGTTTGGTAAGAGAAATAGAACTAGAACTCTAGCCACCAAAGATGCCACTACCAGAGGCTACAAGGATCAAGACTGAAGCCAGCTCGTCTGGGACCAGTGTCATTCCAGATTATACCAGTACAGAAACTATAACTTCTGGCTTTACCACCATGTTAGTTCAAATAGGCAGAGACTATAGATGCTAGGCTGAGGAAACTCTGGCCATTAGACCTAGTTCCCATTCTCCTGTAACAATCTGTTGAGGATAAATCTACAAACTCCTCAAGAATCTGTTGAGGCTAAATCCAAGTGGTTATCACTTCTCCTCCCCCTGACATCTATCTTCTATTCCACTATCATCCTTATAATACCACATACATCCTCACTCTTCATCCAGTACTCCATTCCTCTCCCAGCCTTAGAAATTGTTCTCTGTATCATCTAGAATTGTCTCAATGTACCTAGCAAACCCTCCTATATCCTTAGCCTTGCCGTCAAGAGGTCCCTTCAGCCCGACCCTAAGTGAAGCCTGAGCCACCACTACAGCCCTCTAGAGTAGGGCTTTTCTTTTCTGTCCTCAGAGCAAGATGAAGGGTAAGGCTAGTGTCCTCCTTGCCCCCATTTCTGCTTTTAGACCATTACTTTCCTATGCCCCTGAAATAAAAATGTAAACTATAAAACCCAAACCTGATGCTTTGAGTTCATTCAGTTACATCTCTTCACCTTCTTGTAATTCCTGGATTTACCTTTGGGCTAGTCCCCTTCATTTATCAATGACTTGGCCCCTGTTCACATCCTTTCTTCCTACCTCAAGATCAGCCACTATCCTCAGTGATTTCGACATCCCCAAGGATAACCCATGGAACGTCTCACTACTCAGTTCCTTGAAATCCTTATCTCAAATGGCTTTTCTCTTTCACCTTAGCCACACACACGATAGTCATACCTGAGATCCTATTATTACCTGAAACTACTTCACTCCAGAATTACGAGTTAAGTTTAAATCATGAATTGTGCCATCCAATCCTCTAGCCACAACCTGCTATTCCCAGATTTTCAACTACTAATACTATAATCATTCCACAGCTCCTACAGTCCATGGATCCCTCTACTTCCTCAAAGTCTATCAAGGATCTCCTTTTTTATTTCCCTCATTACATGCCATACTTCATTATTTTAATGACACTCTTGACAGTACTCTAAACTCCCTTGCCTTGAACTTGTTTTGTGAAACTTCTACCTTGCTAAACTCAATTCTGTATGATATGGTTTGGCTCTGTGTCCCCACCCAAATCTCATTTTATAGCTCCCATAATTCCCATGTGTTGTCAGAAATACTGGGTGGGAGATAATTGAATCATGGGGGCTGGTCTTTCCTGCGCTGTATCTGTGGTAGTTCATAAGTCTCACAACACGTGATGGCTTTAAAAACGGGAGTTTGCCTGCATAATCTCTTTCTTTGCCTGCCGCCATTCACATAAGATGTGACTTGCTTCTCCTTGCCTTCCACCGTGATTGTGAGGCTTCCCCAGCCACGTGGAACTGTGAGTTCTCCATTAAACCTCCTTCCTTTGTAAATTGCCCAGTCTCGGGTATGTCTTTATCAGCAGTATGAAAATGGACTAATACACTGTGTTTTCGATACCTGCACCTGAGCACTGCTAGAGAAATTCACAATAGGGCATACTGTTTTACAAGAAGTTTAAGATCATCTGTCTGAAATAGGTCCCCAACACTGCTGGACAATCAGTTCTCCAGAACAAATATTCAAACTTTCTTTGTCTTGTCAAACCCCGGTTCTCCCTGACACACCTCCTCCCTCCTTCCCTCACATTCTCCTCTGCTCTCAGCACTTTTTGTTACATCACAGAGAAAAATATCTGCTTCCATTCTCATCTTATTCTCTTCTGTTACATTAGAAAAGCTGTCACTGGCTGGGTACTGTGGCTCACTCCCAGGACTGTAAACCCAGGACTTTGGGAAGCTGACGCAGGTGAAGTGCTTGAGCCCAGGAGTTTGAAACCAACCTGGGCAACATTGTGAAACACTATCTCAACAAAAAAAAATACGACAAATTAGCTGGTCATGGTGGCACACACCTGTGGTCTCTGATACTTAAGAAGCTAAGGTGGGGGAATCACCTGAGCCCAGGGAGGTTGAGACTGCAGTGAGCCATGATTGCACCACTGCACTCCAGCCTGGGCGACAGAGAAAGACCATGTCTCAATTGAAAAGACAAACAACAAAAGAATAGAAAGGCTATTACTACTACTACTATGTCTCTCCAGTGGCAATCCCCCATGTGTACTTTGGATTGTCTTTCTTTCAGGAGCCTTGCACTATTGGTGGTCCTTTACATTTCCTGTTTTTTCAACACTTTTCCTCTCCATTAGACCTTTCCCAATAGGTTTAAATATGTTTACTTATCTCCACTAAAACAAATGAAAACCAAAAAACTTGCTGAACTCCATGTTACTCAAGTTACCTTCTCCCCTTCTTAGCCAAGCTTCTTAAAAGAATTGTATCTTCCTAGTGTCTTGCTTCCAGGCCTTCTGTTTACCCCTCCATCCACATCTTGTTTTATATATAATTTCAATTTTAATTTTAGATTCCAGAGGTACATATGCAGGTTTGTTACATGGGTATATTGCATGAGGCTGAGGTTTGGAATACAAATGATCCCTTCTCCCAAGTAGGGATCATAGCACTCAGTAGTTTGTTTTTCAAACTTTGCCACCCTTCCTCCTTTACCCTCCAGTAGTCCCCAGTTTCTATTGTTGTCACCTTTTGTAGGTGTGTGTGTGTGTGTGTGTGTGTGTGTGTGTGTGTGTGTTTATGTGTTTGAGATAGGATCTTACTCTTGTCATCCAGGCTGGAGTGCAGTGGCATGATCTCAGTTCACTGCAGCCTCGACCTACTGGGTTCAAGCAATCCTCCCGCCTCATCCCCCAAGTAGCTGGGACTACAGGTGAGTGCCGCCATGCCCAGCTAATTTTTAATATTTTTTTGTTGAAATGGAGTTTCACTATGTTATCAAGGCTAGTCTCAAATTCCCGAGCTCAAGCAATCCGCCCACCTCAGCCTCCCAAAGTGCTGGGATTACAGGCATGAGCCACTGTGCCTGGCCTTTATTGCTGGCATCTTTATGTCTATCTGTATCCGATGTTTAGCTCCCACTTATAACAAGATATGTGGTATTTGGCTTTCTGTTCCTACATTAGTTCGCTTAGAATAATGGTCTCCAGCTACATCCATGTTGCTGCAAAGGACATGATTTTGTTCTTTCTATGACTCCACAGTATTTCATGGTATATATGTACCACATTTTCTTTATCCAATTCACCACTGATGGGCAGCCACATTGATTCCATGTCTTTGCTATTGTGAATGGTGCCGTAATGAACACACGAGCGCATGAGTATTTTTGGTAGAACGGTTCATTTTCTTTTGGGATTTTACCTAGTAAAGGGACTGCTGGGTTGAAAGGCAAAAACTTCTGTTTTAGGTTATTTGAGAAACTTCCAAACTGCTTTCCACAGTGGCGAAACTAATTCACATTCCCACCAACAGTGTATACGCATTCCATTTTCTCTGCAGCCTTGCCAGTATCTGTTGTTTTATTGACTTTTTAATAATACTCATTCTGACTAGTATGAGATGATTTTGATTTTCATTTCTCTAATAATTAGTGATGCTGAGCATTTTTTTGTATGTTTATTGGTCACTCAAATGCCTTCTTTTGAGAAGCATCTGTTCATGTCTTTTGCCCACTTTTTAATGGAGTTATGTTTTTGTTGGTTTGTTTGTTTGTTTTTGCTTCTTATAATTGCTCCTTATAGATTCTGGATATTAGACTTTGTCAGATGCATCATTCGTGGATATTTTCTCTCATTCTGTGAGTTGTCTGTTTACTCTGTTGATGGTTCCTTTTGCTGTGCAGAAGCTCTTTAGTTTAATTAGGCCCCGCTTGTAAATTTTTGGTTTTGTTGCAATTGCTTTTGAGGACTTAGTCACAAATTATTTCCCAAGGCTGATGTTCAGAATGGTATTTCCTAGGTTTTATTCTAGAATTCTTAGCTTGAGGTCTTACATTAAATTTTTAATCCATCTTGAGTTAATTTTTGTACTTGGTGAAATGTAGGGGTCCAGTTTCCTTGTTCTGCATGTGCTAGCTATCCCAGCACCATTCATTGAATAGGAAGTGCTTTCCTCATGGCTTATATTTGTCAACTTTGTTAAAAATCAGATGGCTGTAGATGTGTGGCTTTATTTCTGGGTTCTCCATTCTGTTCCATTGGTCTATATGCTGTTTTTATATCAGTACCAGGCCATTTTGGTTACTGTAGCTTATAGTATAATTTTAACTCAGGTAATATGATGCTTCCGGCTTTGTTCTTTTTGCTTAGATTGGTTTTGGCTATTCAGGCTCTTTCTTGGCTCCATATGAAGTTTACAATATTTTTTCCTAATTCTGTGAAAAAATGATGTTAGTAGCTTGATAGGCATAGTGTTGAATCTATAGATTGTTTTGAACAATGTGGCCATTTTAACAAATATTGATTATTCCAATCCACAAAAGTGGAATACTTTTCCATTTGTGTCATTTATGATTTCCTTCAGCAGTGTTTTATAGTTTTCCTTGTAGAGATCTTTTATCTCCTTGGATAAATGTATTTCTAGGTATTTTATTTTTTTGTAGTTCTTGTAAATGGCTCTTGGCTTTAATGTTATTGGTGTACAGAAATGCTACTGATTTGTATACAATGATTTTGTATCCTGAAACTTTACTGAAATCATTGATCAGTTCTATAGCCTTTCACTGGGGTTTTTAAGGTTTTCTAGATATAGAATTGTATCATCAGTGAAGAGAGATAATTTGACTTCTTTTCCTATTTGGATTCTGTGTTAGTCTGTTTTTATGTTGCTATAAAGGAATACCTGATGCTCAGTAGTTCGTAAGGAAAAACAGGTTTTATTTTGGCTCATGGTCTGCATGTTGTACAGGAAGCATGGTGCCTACAAATGCTCCTGGTGAGGACCTCAGGAAGCTTACAATCATGGTGGAAGGTGAAGGGGGAACCAGCAAATTACATGGCAAGAGAGGAAGCAGATGGAGGGTGTCCTAGACTCTTTTGGACAACCAAATCTCACAAGAACTCATAAAGCAAGAATTCACTCCTTACCATGAAAATGGCACCAAGACATTCATGAGAGATCTGCCCCCATGATCCAGACACCTCCAACCAAGCCCAGCCTCTAACATTGGGGATTACAATTTTAACATGAGATTTGGAGAAGACAAATATTTAAACTATACCAGATGCCTTTTATTTATTTATCTTGCCTGATTGCACCAGCTAGGACCTTCAGTATTATGTTGAATTGGGGTGGTGAGAGTAGGCATCCTTTTCTTGTTCCTGCTCTCGAGGGGAGTGCTTCCAGCATTTGCCTGCTCAGTATGATGTTGGCTGTGGATTTGTCATTGATAGTTCTTATTATTTTAAGGTTTGTTCCTTCAATGCCTCATATTTTGAGGGTTTTTATCATGAGGGGTGTTGCATTTTATCAAAAGCTTTTTCCACCTCTATCAAGATGATCATATGGTTTTTGTTTTTAATTTTGTTTATGTGGCAAGGCGCTTTGGCAAGTCACATATGGCTTTGCTGAACCAACATTGCATCCCAGAAAAGAAGCCTACTTGATTGTGGTGAATTAGCTTTTTGTTGTACTGCCGGATTCAGTTTGCTAATATTTTCTTGAGGATTTTTGCATCTATGTTCTTCAGGGATGTTGGCCTGTAGTTTTCTTTTCTTGTTGTGCCTTTGCCAGGTTTTGGTATCAGGGTAGTGTTGGCTTCATAGAATGAGTATGGAGCAGTTCTTCCTCCTCAAGTTTTTGAAATAGTTTCAGTAGAATTGGTACTAGCTATTCTTTGTACATCTGGTGAAATTTGGCTGTGAATCCATTTGGCCTGGGACATTTTTGCTTGGTAGGCTTTTTATTCCAGATTCAATTTCCAAACTCTACATTGGTCTGTTCAGAGTTCCCATTTCTTCCTGATTTAGTTTTGTCAGGTTGTGTGTTTTCAGGAATTTCATCTAGATTTTCTAGTTTGTGTGCATAGAGGTGTTCATAATAACCTCTGAGGATCTTTTGTATTTCTGGGATCGGTTATAATATCACCTTTGTCATTTATAATTGTGCTTATTTGGATTTTCTCTCTTTTTTCTTTGTCAGTGTAGCTAGCATTCTTTCAATCCTGTTTATCCTTTCAAATAAACTCTTGGTTTGTTATTTAATGCTTTTCATGAAATTTTGGTCTCAATTTTTCTCACTTTTTCTCTGATTTATTTTCTTCTGCTAGATTTCGAGTTAGTTTGTTCTTGTTTTTCTAGTTCCTCTCAGTGTGATGTTACATCATTAATTTAAGATTTTTCTAACTTTTTGAGGTAGGCATTTAGTGCTATGAACTTTCGTCTTAACACTGCTTTTGCTGTCTCCTAGAGATTTTGGTATGTTGTGTTTCTGTTTTCATTTATTTCAAAATTTTTAAAAATTTCTGCCTTAATTTAATTGTTTACCTGAAAGTCATTCCGGAGCAAATTGTTTAATTTCCATGTGATTGTACGGTTTTGAGAGACCTTTTTGGTATTAATTTCTATTTTTATTCCACTGTATTCCAAGTGTATAGTTGGTATGAGTTTGATTTTTTTTAATTTATTGAAACTTGGTTTATGGCCAAGCATGTGGTTTTTCTTAGAGTATGTTTAGTATGCAGATGAGAAGAATGTATATTCTATGCAGTTAATCGATGGGGTATTCTGTAGATATCTATTAGATCCAACTGGTCAAGTGTCATTTTTGGCTTAAATTCTCAAGTCCAGAATTTCTTTGTTAGTTTTCTGCCTTGATGATCTGTCCAATGCTGTCAGTGGGGTGTTGAAGTCCCCCCATAATTGTGTGACTATTTAAGTTTTTTGTAGATCTAGAAGTACTTGTTTGATGAATCTGGGTTTTCCAATGTTGGTGTGCATATATATTTAGGATAATTAAGTCTTCTTGTTGAATTGAACGCTTTGACATTACGTAATGCCTTTTTTTGTCCTACCTTTTTTACTGTTGTCAGTTTAAAATCTCTCCCTCTTTTTTTTTTTTTTTTTTTTTTTTTGAGTTGGAGTCTCGTTCTGTCACCCAGGCTGGAGTGCAGTGGCGTGATCTCGGCTTACTGCAACCTCTGACTCCTTCCTGGGTTCAAGCAATTTCTCCTGTCTCAGCCTCCTGAGTAGCTGGGACTACAAGTGCATGCCACCACACCCAGCTAATTCTTTTGTATTTTTTAGTAGAGACATGGCTTCATCATATTGGCCAGGATGGTCTCGATCTCCTGGCCTCATGATCCACCTGACTCGGCCTCTCAAAGTGCTGAGATTACAGGTGTGAGCCACTGTGCCCGGCCTAAAATATCTTTTATATGATGTGAGAATAGTGACCCCTACTCTTGCTCGTTTTCCTTTTGTGTGATAGATCTTTCTCCAACCCTTTACTTTGAGCCTATGAACATCATTAAGTGTGAAATGAGTGTCTTGAAGACAGAACATGGATGGATCTTTTTTTAAATCCAACTTGCCCTTCTGTGCCTTTTAAATGGAGGCATTTAGACCATTTACATTCAAGGTCAACATTAATATGTGAGGTTTTAATCCCAGTGTGAAGTCGTTAGCTGGTTTCTTTGCAGTTTCTATTGCATGGTTGCTTTATAGGGTCTGTGGGCTACGTACTTAAGTGTGTTTTTTGGTAGCAGATATCATTATTTCATTTCCATGTTTAGAACTTACTTAAGGATCCCTTGTATGGCGGGTCTAGTGGTAGCAAATTGCCTTCTTACTGGACTGGAAAGATTTTATTTCTCCTTTGCTTATGAAGCTTAGCATAGCAGGATATGAAATTCTTGGTTGAATTTCTTTCCTTTAAGAAGGCTAAAATAGGCCCTCAATCTGTCTTGCCTTATAAGGTTTCTACTGAGAAGTCCACCATTTGCCTTATGGGGTTCCCTTTGTATATGAGCTGACCCTTTTCTCTAGCTGTCTTTAAGATTTTTTTTTTCTTTAGTGTTGACCTTGAAAAGTCTGGTGACTATATGCCTTGGTGATGATCATTTTGTAGAGCATCTCACAGGTGTTCTCTGAATTTCTTATATCTGGATGTCTGCTTCTCTAACAAGATTTAAGAATTTTTCTTGAATTATTCTCTCAAATATATTTTCCAGGTTGTTTACTTTTTTCTCCATCTCTCTCAGAAAAGCCAACAATTCATAGTTTTGGTCACTTTAAATAATCCCATATTTCTAATAGACGTTATTTTTAAATTCTTTTTTCATTATTTTTATCTGACTGGGTTAGTTGAAAAGACTGATCTTCAAGGTCTGAGATTATTTCTTCTGCTTGGTCTAATTTATTGATAAAACTTTCAATTGCATTTAGAAATTCCTTAAGTGAGTTTTGCTATTCCAAAAGCTTTGATTTATTTATTTTAAAGATCTTTCATTTTCTGAATTGTTTTAGAAGTTTCTTTGTGTTGATTCTCAGTCTCATCTTGGATCTCATTGAGCTTTCTTGCAATCCATGCTTTGAATTCCTTATTATTTCTGAGTTTCCATTTTGATTAGCAACCATTGCTGGAGTGCTAGTGTGATTCTTTGGTAGTTTCACCACATTCAGGTTTTTCCTGGTGTCAGAATTCTTGCAATGGTTTCTTCTCTTCTGGGGACACTAGCATTTTCTAATTTTTGTAATTATTTTTTTACAGGTAGGATTTTTTGTCTATTTCCCTAATATATCATTATATATATTTTTTTTCTTTCTCTTTCCCTTTCTCCCTTTTTCTAGGGTGTGTGACTGGTGGGTAGGGCCTTTGGCTTTGGTCCTATAGCGCTATGCACTTCTGTAAGCACGTTTTACATTGGGTTGTGCAGTTTGACCAGCAAGCCAGTAGATGGCGCTTATAGGTAAGAGCCAGCGGCAGTCAATGCGGCTGGATATATACTTCATCTTTGTTACTGGAAGAAGCTGTGTATTGCCCCGGGTTGGCAGGGGGCAAGAAGGCCAGAGCCAGGCCAAGCAGGCCCACCTGCTGGTCCCTCTGATGGCAGGCACAAGCTCCAGCACCAAGGGAGAATCCAATCAGCAGTTACCAAATGCCCAGAGGTGTGCCTTAGCATGGAGCTGGGAAACCTATGTCACAAGTTTTCTGCACAGGGAGAGGAGATGGCCTAAACTCCTAATCCAAGAGAGTGGGTGCTCCAGATTCCTGGAGCTATGCCTGAGTGTGGAGTACAATCTCTGGACAGGAAGGGTGAGCAACTCAGACTGTTGACCATGGCAAATGGGTGCTCCTAATACCTGGTGATCTTCCTGGGTGTGGAGAGGGCCCCCCTGCCCCATGATCTCTGCATAGGAGGAGTGGGGTGTCAGGCTGCTGAACCAGGCAAGCAGGTGCTCTGCATGCCTGGAGATCTGTCTGGGCATGAAGCAGAGCGGGCCCTCTGCACCTGGATCTCTGCACAGGAAGGGTGAAGTGACTCAGGCTGTTAATTTGAGCAAGCAGAAGCTTTGAGTATATGGAACTCTACCTGGACATGGAGCAGAGAGGGCCCCATTGTACCACAACCTATACCCAAGAGGGATGGGGCAACGCAGGCTGCCAGTCCATGTGAGAAGTTGCTCTAAACGCCTGAAGTTTCTGTTTTGGAGTGGAGCACAGAGGGCTCCACTGCACCACAATCTCAGGGGAGCAGGCGAGGGAACTCAGCAATGGTACATGCACACCAGTTCCAGGATGCCAAGCCAGCCCTGGCAGCAAGTCTCATCACAAAGAGAAATTGCAGCTGTAGCAGATCTTCTCTTGTCCCAGGCTCTTATCAGCTGGACAACATCATGGGGGCTGTTTGCCCATGTCCTTCTCCCTGGGATCTGGGGCGTCCCTCATGATTCCAGGGGATTCTCATTTTCCTTCTTGAATTAAAGCTCACAGAGTTTATCTTTACGCAATATTTTGCTATTTCCAAGTGACTGAGGCACACTAAAAGCCTCTTATCCACCATCTTAACTTAAAAGTTCAGGTTTAAACACCATGAACATTGGAATCAACTTTATTAACGGAACTTACATTACCATTAAAATAATGGTTCTAGCCAGGTGAAGTGGCTCACATCTGTATCCCAGCACTTTGGGAGGCCAAGGTGGGCAGATCACTTGAAGTCAGGAGTTCCAAACTAACCTGGCCAACATGGTGAAATTCTGTCCCTACTAAAAGTAGAAAGTTAGTTGGGCGTAGTGGTGGGCTCCTATAATCCCAGCTACTCGGGAGGCTGAGGCAGGAGAATCACTTAAACCCAGGAGACAGAGGTGGCAATGAGCTGAGATCTCATGATAGCACTCCAGCCTAGGCAACAGAGCAACACTCTGTCTCAAATATATATACACACGCATATATATATATATACACACACGTATATTATATATATATATATATATATATATATAAAATAAAATAATGGTTCTGCAGGCTGTACAGGTAGCATGCCACCAGCATCTGCTTCTGGTTAGGACCTCAGGAAGCTTTTACTCATGGTTGAAGGCACAGGAGGGGCAGGTAGGTCACATGGCAAGAGAAGGAGCAAGCTCGGTCTACTTTTGTCTGCTTTCTAGCTCCTTTACTACAACAAAAGAAAAGCTCTTGTTCATGTCACAATAACCTCCATAGTGTCAAACATTTTTTCGTTTCTCAACTTACTTGACTTCTTGGCAGCCTTTGAACTAGTTAATCAATTCCTCCTTCTTGAAATGTTCACCTCCCTTAGCTTTTAAAAATTGAATTTATTATTTTGAAATAACTGTAGATCGATATTCAGTTATAAGAAATAATACAGAACCATCTCAGGTGTACCCCACCTAGATTTTCCTAATGGTAACATCTTACAAAACTATAGTATAATATCATACTCAGAATATTGACATTAATACAGTCAAGGTATAGAACAGTTTCCTCTATTTTTTTTTTCCTTTTATACACTGTTTTTTTGGTGTCAAACCAAATAACTTATCCTAGGCCTAGATCCTAGAGGTCTTCTCCTATGTTCTCCTCTGTTTGTCCTAAAGTTTTACAGTTTTTATTTCACATTTATGTTCATGACTCATTTTGAGTTAGTTTTTGTATGAGGCTTAGGCTGGGGCCTTTTGTTTTGGCCTATGAATGTCCAATTTCTCCAACACCATTTGGTGAAAAGTCTACCCTTCCTCCATTGAATTACTTGTGCAAAAACTGGACATATTTATGCAGGCTTATTTCTAAGTTCTCTATCTTGTTTCAGTGATCTATGTGTCTATCCGACCCCGAACACCATACTGTCTTGATTACTATAGTCATACAGTTACCTTAATAATGTCTGTTTTGTTCACCATTGTATCCTTGACTCCTTGCAAGGTGCCTAGCAAATTGATACAAAATACATTTTTTTCTTGATTCAATTTGTTTTTACTTTTCATTTTTTATTTAAATAGATTTTTGGAGAACAGGTGGTGTTTGATTATGTGGATAAGTTATTTAGTGGTGATTTCTGCAATTTTGGTGCACTCATCACCCAGTAGCATACACTGCAACCAATGTGTAGTCTCGTATTTCTCATCCCCCTTCCACACTTTCTTGTGAGTCCCCAAAGTCCATTGTATCATTCTTTTTTCTTTTTCTTTTTCTTTTGAGACACAGTTTTTCTCTGTCACCCAGGCTGGAGTGCAGTGGTGTGATCCTGGCTCACTGCAACCTCTGCCTCCCAGGTTCAACAATTCTCCTGCCTTAGCCTCTCTAGTAGCTGAGATTACAGGGGCGCACCTCCATGTCCAGCTAATTTTTTTGTATTTTTAGTAAAGACGAGGTTTCACCATGTTGGTCAGGCTGGAATCAAACTCCTGAACTTGGCCTCCCAAAGTCTGGGATTACAGGCATGAGCCACTGTGCCCAGCCCATTGTATCATTCTTATGCCTCTGTGTCCTCATAACTTAGCTCCCACTTATGAGTAAGAACATATGATGTTTGGTTTCCATTCCTGAGTTACTTCACTTAGAATAATGGTCTCCAATTCCATACATGTTGTTGTGAATGCTATTATTTATTTTTCTCCTTTATATGGCTGAGTAGTATTCCATGGCGCATATATATATGTGTATATATATATATCACATTTTCTTTTTTTCTTTTTTTCTTTTTTTTTTTTGAGAAGAGACAAATGGTTTATTTGGTATCAAGGATTAAAAAGACATTTTTAATTCCTTTTCTCTCTTTTGATGGCTGAACCAAACTGCAGCAGTCAAATGGAAAGCCACACACAAGAATTCCCTTGCGGACCTTGATCTTTTGCAGAAATGCAAAGACGCCTGAGTTATACAACTTGCAATTATTATTTTCTAGACCTAAGTGCCAACTGTTGTACTTTCTAGCATATCAGCGGTTGCTACATTCTCCTTCTTGTCTTCGGGTTTCATGGCAGGAAACAGAAGTACTTCCTTGATGTTGTTGGAGTCCCTGAGAAACATGGCGACTCAGTCAATGCCCATGCCCCAGCTAGCCGTGGGGGGCAGCCCGTACTCCAAGGCAGTACAGAAGTTTCTATCTATGAACATGGCCTCATCATCACCTACAGCCTTGGCCTTGGCCTGTTCTTCAAAAATCTGCCGCTGCTGGTTGGGATTATTCAGCTCAGTGTAGGCATTGCATATCTCTTCATGACATATAGCTCAAATCCCTCGGTCAGACTCACTTTAGAGCAGCGCCATTTAGCCAAAGGGCTCATTATCTGTGGGTGATCACAGATGAACGTAGGATTGATGCAAGTCATTTCCAGTAACTCCCCTACAAGCTTATCAAGGAGCCTGGCTGTGGTCCGAGGTGGAGGGCATTCAACAGCTTTTACCCCCCAGATATCATCAAGAATTTTGCAAGTTTCTTCAGTTTCAAAGAGGTTAGTTTCTGGCAGCTTCATCTCCAAGGCTGTCTCAAGCCCTTCTACCATGCTGATTCTCCGGAAGGGTGGGGTGAAGTCAATTTCATAGGCCTGGCCCTCTGGGCCATCTGGGTGGTAGATGACCTTGTAACCGCCTGTGATATGCTTCACCACCACTGAAACCATGTTCTCCATGATTTCTATGAGATCATGATAGTCTGCACAGGTCATGTAGAACTCACAGGTGGTAAACTCAGGATTGTGCATCAAATAAATCCCCTCATTCTGGAACTGGCATCCAATTTCAAAAACCCGGTTGATGCCACCAACCACAAGCATCTTATGGTAGAGTTCTGGAGCAATTCTCCTATAAACATTCATGTCCAGCTCATTGTGATAAGTGATGAAAGGCTTGGCCACAGCTCCCCCTGGGATGATGTTCATCATGGGAGTTTCAATCTCCAGGAATCCCAGCTCATCCATGAAACTTCTTATATATGTGACGATCTTAGAGCGGGTGATAAATTTCTGCCTCACAAAGTCATTCAGGATCAAGTCCAAGTATCTCTGGCGATACCTTGTTTCCTTTTCTTTGAGGCCAAAGTGAAGATGAGGTAACATATGCAAACAAGGAGACAGCAGTGTGATCTCATACGGAATGATGCTCAGCTCACCCTTCTTGGTCTTCCCAGGATTCCCCTGAACTCCAATTATGTCTCCCTGACGCAGTTTGTTATTAATATGAATAAATTATTTTTCCGATTTATAATTTCTGGAATTGGCCATGACTTGCAACTTCACCCCTCTCCTTGAAGATCACAGGAGATGAGCTTTACCCCAGAAGCTCTTTTGCCATGAATCCTACCTGCCACCCTTAAGGTGATGCCAGTCAGGTGATCCCCAGGCTGCAGGTGGCTATATTCTTGGATGAAGTCAGTGAGTGAGATGTCTACATGGAACTTGTGTGGGTATGGGTCTTCCCCTTTGACCTTCAGTTGATGAATTGCTTGACTGTGGATTTTGTAGTATTGATTTGGGTCCAGGCTCTCTTCCTCAGGACCCATGCCATTGTCAGTAGTGTGGTTGGTGGCAGCAGCGGTGGCTTGGCTTAGCTGTTTCTCACTGAGCTCTTTCTGCTTGGCCTCCTTCTCTGCTACTTTCTTCTCAGCTTTCAGGCATCTCTTCAGCTCATTCTTGCTCAGTTTCAGCTCGGTGCCATCCACTTTCACTTTGGCCCCCTACACCACTCCCATCTTTCCGCACCGCATTTTCTTTATCCACTAGTTGACTAATGGGAATTTGAGCTGGTTCCATTTTTACAGTTACAAATTGTGCTGCTATAAACATATGTGTGCAAGTATCTTTTTAGTATAATTACTTATTTTCCTCTGGATAGGTACCCAGTAGTGGGATTGCTGGATCAAATGGTAGATCTACTTTTGATTCTTTGAGGAAACTCCAGACTGTTTTCCATAATGGGTAGATTAGTTTACATTCTCATCAGTAGTGTAAAAGTGTTCCCTTTTC
This sequence comes from Sapajus apella, assembly GCF_009761245.1. NCBI lineage: Eukaryota > Metazoa > Chordata > Mammalia > Primates > Cebidae > Sapajus > Sapajus apella. The sequence goes on from NW_022437013.1 coordinate 7,271,217, forward strand.
ACCACATCCACACCAACATCTATAGTTTTTTAATTTTTTGATTACGGCCATTCTTGCAGGAGTAAGGTGGTATCACATCATGGTTTTGATTTGCATCTCATAATTATTAGTGATGTTGAGCATTTTTTTCATATGTTTGTTAGTCACTTGTGCACCTGCTCCAATGGTGGTAGCAGGGGAGTAAAGTGAGGGTCCTTGGTTGTAGTTTTGTTTAGTGCTCTGATTTTGTGTTGGTTGGTCTCCAGGAGGGAAGTGGTGCTTTCAAGAGAGCATCGCTGCGGTAGTACGGGGAGGTTACAAGCTTGCCCTAGGGTCACCTGGATAAGTATTTGGGGTGTCTCAGGCAGAGGGTAGGACCATAGAGCTTCCAAGAGATTATGTCCTTTGTCTTCAGCTACCAAGGTGGGTTGAGAAAGACCATAAGGTGGGGGCAGAGTTGGTTGTATCTGAGCTCAGACTCTTCTTGTACAGGGTTTGCTGTGGCTGCTGTGGTGGATAGAAGTGTGGTTCTCAGGTCAATGGAATTACATTCCCATGGGGATTATGGCTTTCTGTGCTGTGTCATACAGGTCACCAGGGAAGTGGGAGAAACCAGCAGTGACAGGTCTCACCAAGCTCCCACACAGCCCAAAAGGCCAATCTCACTCCCACCATGCCCCCCCTCCCCCCGCCAACAGCACTGAGTTTATTGCCTGGCAGCTGGTGAGCAGGGCTGAAAATTTGCCCCAGGCTACAAGCCTCCCCTCTGAGAAAGCAAGCAGAGCTTTCAGGTTTCATGCCTCCCTTCCTGCCACAGTTTCCCATGAACACTCCTGTAGGCTTTCCCCAATTCCACTGACAGTCCATCCCATGGATTCCTGTGAGACAAAGTGAGGAATGGCTTCCCTGGGGACTGAGAGTGCTCACAGGGCTCTTCCCATTGCTTCCTATATCCCTGTGTTTCATTCAGCTCTCTAAATTCATCTCAGCTCCAGGTAAGGTCAAATCCTTCTGTGATCTGGACCTTCAAGATCCCCAGTGAGGATGTGTGTTTGGGGGCAAATGTTCCCCTTCTTACATTTTGGGGACTCAAAAGTTTTCATGTGTCTCACAGAGCCTGCAGCAGCAAGCCACTGCTTTCAAAGGGTCTGTGGATTCTCTCAGCTTTCCTGGTATGTTCCTGCAGTAGTTCCTGGAGCAAAAATTCACGATTTGAGTGTCTGCACACTGCTCTGTCCATATGAGTGGGAGCTGCAAGTTAGTCTTGCCTCCTATTTGCCATTTTTCCTGATGCAATATTTTTGTGCCTTTAAATTTGGGTACACGTATTTGTTGTTTGTTCTTGGGTTTTGACACTCGGTCTCACTCTGTTGCCCAGAATGGAGTGCAGTTTTTGTTTTGTTTTAAGAGACAGGGTGGAGTACAGTGGCTACTCACAGGAATGATCATAGTGCACTACAGCCTCTAACTCCTTGGCCTAAAGTGGTTTTCCTGCTTTAGCTTCTTGAGCAGCTGTGACTATAGGCACATGCTACCACATTTGGTTACTTTTTATATATTTCTGCAGTGGAGCAGAAACATATTCTGGGTGAAGACAATGTTGGAATCTATGCTATCTAATGGAACTCTCTGTGGTGATGGAAATTTTCTCTGTCTGCACTATCTGATATGTTAGCCACTAGCCACATGTAGCTACTGAGCACTTAAAATGTGGCTGGTGCAAGTGAGAGCTGATGTAAAATTTTTATTTAATTTCAGTTAATTTAAATTTCAACAATCACCTGTGGCTAGTGGTTACTATATCAGGCTGCACAAGTCTAGAGAGTGGACAGGAAAGAGGATGACTAAAATGGAGGCAGGTCAAGGTCATTATGTTTCAAAAAGTCAGGAACTGCTAGGCCAATGGTTTGAGTAATAAACCATGTGGACTTTGAAACCCTCCAGGACAATGACATGAATGGTGGCAAGGAAAGATATGTGTTACAGGCAAAAAGGCCTGGATTACTTTGGGGGCATGACCAGTGTCTAGGCAACAGAGATGAGCTATGGTAACTGATCGATTCATCTGACATTGGTTAAAGTGGTTGTTGCAGCAAGGAAGACAAAGAGTAGCCTGGAAGCTTCCTCAGAAAATCTAGAGGATGCCAGCCCCTTCTCCAGTCCCTGTAATAGAATGGGCATCCTACACTCTCCACTACTCCAACAGTGTCCTTAGAGAAAATCCGAGTTAGGTAGGGCAAGGAGGCATAAATAGCACTTGGTGACAAGGGTGATCATATATGAGAGCTTGTTTACCACACAACAAAGAATCTGGGGAACACAGTGGAAATATTTTTGAGGAAAGGAAGACATGGAAAGAAGGGCTGAGGATAAGAAGCACAAGCTATAAGAATATGAAAGACAATGGAAGCAAAACTGCTCTCCCAAACTCTGCCCAGGTGGCAGTAGAGCTGGTCTATTGGTCTCCTTGGAAAAAGACTCTGTTGCCCTAATTATATAGCTTTGGAAACTTTTTGGCAGGAAGATAACTATTCGTAAGCAAGCAATATATATTAAACTTTTCATAAAAATTAACATTTTGTGTAACAAAATTTTTATTGTAAAATATACATAACATGAAATTTACCAATTTAATCATTGTAAAGTGACCATTCAGTGGCACTTAGTATATTCATAATGAAGAAATGGTTTTGAACATTAAAAGAAGCTGGGAGGGGCATTTGTAGTGGTAGCCAGTGATGGGACTCTAGTGGGCTTCGCTGTTCTCAAGATTCCAAATGAAATCAAAGTATGATGTCAAGCTACTTCAGATTCAGTGCTGGCTGAGGTACAGGTGATACAGAAGAAGATGGTGAATCTGATTTATAGGCACTGAGCTGGGTGCAAATACTTTGTTCACTCAAAAACATTGTATAAGTGAATAGTGAATCCAGTTCTCTCCTTTTGCTTCTGAATGGCACAGAAACACATTATTCTGAGCCACAGAAGCTAATTAACCCTCCATTATTCTTGTTTTCTCATGTATAAAATTGACTAATATTAATAGTTCCAGAACTGTCATTAAGATAAAATATATGTAGAATGTATTAGCATAGTGCCTGACACATACTATGTTCTTAATAAATGGTAGCTATTATTATTATGGTACTGATCCAACTCTCCATTTTATTAGAGTTATTGGAACAATGGTCATGTCCCCTCTGTTGAACTAATCTCATTAAAGGCAGGGGCAGTACACACTGATCTTTTAATACTCCATAGGCTCAACATACAGTAGGAAGTACATACACATTTGTTGAATGGAATAATTCTTTTATGTCTAACTCCTCCTTCTTCCTCCACCTCCAGCTGAAGTCTATATGAAGAGGTTTGGTTGCTAAGAACACAGGTTTTAGAGTCAGATTTAGGGTTGAATTTTGGCTCTGCCACTTACTATCTGTATGGCCTTTGGCAAATTACTTGATGGCTCTGAGTCTCATATGCAACATCAAGAAAATAAATATCTACTTCATAGAATTAGATAAGAAAATTTAGTAAAGTACCATACCTGTACAAATATTAATAGTTTCTTGAACAGTAATCATTCCTATTGCTATTATTATTATTGATATGGTTTGGATCTGTGTCCCTGCCCAAATTTCATGTCAAATTGTAATCCCCAGTGTTGGAGGTTGGGGCCCAGTGAAAGGTGGTTGGATCCTGGGGGTGGTTTCTCCTGAATGATTTATCACCTTTCTTCTTGGTACTGTCCTCACAATATGAGTTCGTTCTTATGAGCTATGGTCATTTAAAAGTGTGTGGCACCACTCCCTTCACTCTCTCTTCTTCCTGCTCCAGCCAGGTGGCCTGCCGGCTCCCCCTTTGCCTTCCACCATGATTGTAAGTTTCCTGAGGCCTCCCCAGAAGCCAAGCAGATGCAAGCATCATGCTTCCTGTACAGCCTGCAGAACCATGAGCCTGGTCTAAGTTCGTGGTTCATAAAATCTCTTTTTTCTTTATAAATTATCCGTTCTCAGGTATTTCTTTATGGCAATGCAAGAATGGACTAATACAATTATTAATATCTGTTTCTTCGAAAGAGGAGGCATACTCCCAGCTCATTCTAATGGGGATTAAGGAGTGGTTTGGTGAGGTGGAGCATGATATATTCCCACTAAGGAATGAAACATGTTACTGCACCTCCAACTCATTCAGGAAAGATTTCCTAGAGTTGGAAAAGCAAGAAAGACACAAAAGATTAAGAGAAACTGAATCAACTATAAATAAAACTGGCAAATGGGTGACATTTGTTAGTGGTATACACCTTCTTTACCCAGGCCATTACCTCTTTCTCCAGTTTATGCACTTACTAATATGCCCAGACCAGGCCTGCCATGTTGTCTACCAATGCTCCAGAACCTCCTCTTACCCTCTCCTCTTCTAACCACTAAAAAGTCACTTATTTTGCTTGTTCTAGACTCCTGGGAACCAGTCAGGACCTAATTTGCTAACATAATTAGAGGTCAGGTGTTAACAGGCTGCTGATAGCTTCTTATTTCTTCACGACGTAGTGCTTTCAAGTACCTTATCTAATAAGACAGACTTGTGGTGAAAACTGAAGGCCCGGAAGTAGGGAAAGGTTCAGGTCTTTGGGCAAGGAAAACTTTCCCATGCTGCATAGGCAACTGCTTACTAAGCCCTTGGGTAGAATGAGCCTTGAACAAAAGAAAAAGAATGTGAAGTGAAATTACCAGGCCCTTCCCAGTAAACTCCTTTGATGTCCTCAAAGTGGTAATAACCACAATAAACACCTCAAAGTTGCATCCACTCCCTTAGGGTTTACACATTACTCTCATAGACAGTATGTTTTCTAATCTTTTCTCTTAAGAATTTCCTAACCCCTGTTTGCCTCAGATCCAAAGTCATTGCCACCTGCAGTTGCCACCAACTGGTAGACCAGCCTTTCACTTTCTACCATCTTTGAGACTCAATTCCCATTGTAGGCTTGCCTTTCACCAGCCATCTATCACCAATGAGCATTTCTTGAGCTCCCAACATGTGTAATAAGGCCGTCTTTCCTTCCTGGCTACCATTGAGACTGTATAATGAATGTATGGAGTTTTATTCACAAATGTGCCAGTAGTTATTTCACAGATGGAGACACGTTTAGGCTATTTTTTTCCATGAAAGTATGCAACTTTCAATTGATTTACCCACCTGGTTCCTTTTGGAACAGTGTCCAATCATTAATCAATCATCCTGCTTTTCCAGAACTGAAGGGTTTTCAGGGATGTTCCATGTGAAACAGGGGAGTCCTGGGCAAACTGGGATGGTTGGTTACATTAGAACACTTAATGATTGCTCAGTTTACCTAGCATGACTTTAGGCACTGGTGGGTTGTCTTCCAGGCCAGCTTTAAATGAAAGCCAGGACAAGTGGCTTTAAGGCAGAAATGTGCTGGTAAGTGTTTATAACAACCAGTTCTCTGAGTGAGGGTGAGGGAGATCCCTGATTTGTAGGATTTGCTGATTTCTTTGGTATAAACATATCCACCGTGGCTAATTTCAAGCTACCAAAGTGATGTCATTAAGTCTGGAATAGAGAAAATATGTAGAATAGAACACCATTATTTAATATTTCCACTACACAGACAAAATAGATGTGAATACCCTTATGAGCATAGATAGTAAAATGTAGCAAAATAATTAGAAAGTGATGAGTTTTTATTACCTTTATTTTAATATAATTTCTTTAATTGTAAGTTTATGATTTAATTTTTAATAAGGGCTTTGTTTAAATAACCAACTTGCAAAACTTCTGAAAATTTAACCATCAACTTCCATGAGACAGTAAGTCAGTTCCAGCACATCATCACTGAAAGGATCCTAGGAAAGTCACCCCTTTTCATCATGTTTATGTCTTTTTTCCACTGGTTTGCCACAAATGCCTGAAAGTCCAACAATTGAAATTGATTTCTTTGATCTGAGCTCTGTGTTTAGTGTACTAAGAAGAGCAAGACCACAAATAAGGATACTTATGTTCCAATCCAATCTCAGTCTTATAATGAATTAGCTGTGTGACCTTGACCTATTCGGACCTCAAGTTCATCATCTGTAGAAGGGAGTTAGACAACTAATGTTCTTAAATGACTCTTTCAGGCATATTTGTGAGTGTGTGTGTGTGTGTGTGTGTGTGTGTGTGTGTGTGTGTGTGTGAGAGAGAGAGAGAGAGAGAGAGAGTGTGTGTGTGTGTGTGTGCGTGAGAGAGAGAGGGAGAGAGTGAGAGAGAGAGGGAGAGAGAGACAATGTGTGTGTTTACAGCTCCATTGCAGTATAATTGACATACAACAAACTGGACACATTTATATAGTACAATTTGATGAGTTTGGACTGAAATCATCGCAAAAACAATATAATGAGCATATCCATCATTCAAAAAATTTTTCTTTTAACCTTTTGGAGAGCATCCCTTCCTCTCCCGAGTCCTGTCCTCAAGTAACCACTCATCCATTTTTTGTCAATAATAAATACTTCAAATTTTCTAGAATTTTATGAAAATTGAATCACACAGTATGCGTTCTTTTTGTATAGAACCTTTCCCTTAGCATATTTATTCTGAGACTCATTCATATTGCTGCATGTATCAATACCCTGTTCCTTTTTATTTACTATATTCCATTGTATGGATGTAGCAAAATTTATTTATCCATTCACCTGTTGATGGACATTTGAGTTGTTTCCAGGTGTTAGGTATTACGAACAAAGCTGCTATGAACAGCTTTTAGGCATTGTGTAGACAAATGCTTTCATTTCTGTCGATTACATATTTAGGAATGAAATAGCTTGGTTGTACAGTAAACATTTAACATTGTAAGAAACTGACAAACTTTGTTTCAAAGTGAACATGAGACTTTACATTTCTATCCAACAGTGTATGAGAGTCTCATTACTGCAAATACTTATTTGGCCAATCTTGTTTATTTATTCTTTCTAGGGTGTGTGTAGTGGTATCTCATTGTGCTTTTAGTTTACATTTTCCTAAGGAAAAAGGATGTTGAGTATCTTTTCACATGCTTTTTTTAAATTGCATTTTAGGTTTTGGGGTACATGTGAAGAACATGCAAGATTGTTGCATAGGTACACACGTGGCAGTGTGATTTGCTGCCTTCCTCCCCTTCACCTATATCTGGCATTTCTCCCCATGCTCTCTCTCCCCAACTCCCCACTGCCCACTGTCCCTCCCCCATTTCCCCCCAACAGACCCCAGTGTGTAGTGCTCTCCTACCTGTGTCCCTGTGTTCTCATTGTTCAATACCCGCCTATGAGTGAGAACATGCGGTGTTTGATTTTCTGCTCTTGTGTCAGTTTGCTGAGAATGATGCTTTCCAGGTTCATCCATGTCCCTACAAAGGACACGAACTCATCGTTTTTGATGGCTGCATAATATTCCATGGTGTATATGTGCCACATTTTCCCTGTCCAGTCTATCATCGATGGGCATTTGGTTTGGTTCCAGGTCTTTGATATTGTAAACTGTGCTGCAATGAACATTCGTGTGCATGTGTCCTTATAGTAGAACAATTTATAATCCTTTGGATATATACCCAGTAATGGGATTGCTGGGTCAAATGGAATTTCTATTTATAGGTCCTTGTCATATGCTTATTTTTAAATATATATATTCTTTGGTAAACTGTTCAGACTTCTGCCATTTCAAAAATTGTGTTGTCTTTTATAGAGTCATATACGTTCTTTATATCTATATTCCAGATAAAAGTTGTTTGTCAGATATGTTTTGCCAATATTTTCTCCCAGTCTTTGGCTTGCCATTTTATCTTTGCAGTAGGGCCTTTTGAAGAGCCAAAATTTTAAATTTTGATGAAGTTCAATTTACTAATTTCTTTCCTTTTATAGTTCATGATTTTACATCTTATTAAATAAATTTTGCCAAACCAAAGTGACTAAAACTTTCTCCTGTCTTATCTTCCAGAAGTTTGATAATTTTAGCTCTATTTGTTTCGTGATCCATTTTGAGTTAATAATTGTGTATAATGTGAAGGAAGGGTTGAGAATCATTCTTTTGCAAATGGTTATCCAATTGTTCCAGCACCATTTATTGAAAAATAGTATCCCTTCCCAGTAGAATCTGCCATGGCACCTTTGCTGAAAATCAATTGTCCATATGTATAGATATATTTCTGGACTCTATCCTGTTCCATTTTTCTAAGTCTATCTTTGATATCACACTGTTTTGATTACTGTAGCTTTGCAATAAGTTTTGGATTCCAGTAGGATGAATAAGTTTTAAAATTAGAATGAGTCCTCTGTTTTGTTTTGTTTTGCTTTTGAGATAGTATCTCACTCTGTTGCCCAGACTGGAGTGGAATGGCATGATCACAGCTCACTGCAGCCTCAACCTCCCAGGCTCAGGTGATTCTCCTACCTCAGCCTCCCAGGTAGCTTGCGCTACAGGTGTGCACCACCGCGCCTGGCTAATTTTTTTTTTTTTGTATTTTTTTGTAGAGACCGTATCTCACCATGTTACCCAGGCTAGTCTTGAACTCCTAGGCTCAAACAATCCACCTGCTTTGGCTTCCCAAAGTGCTGGGATTACAGGCATGAGCCACCACACCTGGCAAGTTCTCTAACTTTATTCTTATTTTTCAAAGTTGTTTCAGCAATTCTAGATTCTTTGTAGTTCCACATGAATTTGAGATTCAGGTTGCCAATTTCTACTAAAAAAATGCCTATTGGAATTTTGTTTGGGATTGCAATGAATCCAGAGATTAATATGGGAATAACTGATATCTTAATATTGTCTTCCTATATATTAACATGGCATATTGCTCCATTTATTTAAGTCTTTGATTTAAATAAATCAAGCCTTTATACCGCAGCAAGCCTTTATAGTGCTCAGTGCACACGTCTTACACATCTTTGCCAGATTTACCCTTAAGGATTTCAAATGTTTGATGCTACTATAAATGGTATTTTTAAAAATTTTCATCCCTGATGGTTTGCTGCTACTATACAGAAATACCACAATTAACTGTTGTATATGTACCTTATATCCTGCAAACTTGTTAACCCCACTTAATAGTTCTAGCAGGTTTTTGTAGATTCCTTAGAATTTTCTACACAGAAGAACAAGTCATCTGGAAACAAAACCAGTTTTACTTCGTTCTAATCTTTAAGATTTTTCCCCTTGTGGCAATGGCTAGAACCTCCAGTAGAATATTGGTCAGAGGTAGTGAGAGGAGACATCCCTGTCTTGTTTCCAAACTTAAGGAGAAAATCTTCAATGTTTCACCAGTAGGCTGGATTTTAGCTGTAGTGTCTTTTCTTAAATAGATGCCTATTTATAGATTAAATTTTTTCCTAAATATTCCTAGTTACTTTTTTAATCAGTAAAGAATATTGGAGTCTGGCAAATGTTTTTTTTTCCCGCATCTATTGAGATAATCATATTTTCTCTTCAGTTTGTCCAGATGATAAATTATATGAATTTATGAATGTTGCATCACCCTTGCATTTCTAAGATGAAGCTCAATTGGTCGTAATGCATTATTCTTTTTATATATTGCTGGATTTTATTTGCTAAAATTTTTAGTTTTTTTTGCATCTATCTCTATGATAAATATTGGGTTATAGTTTTCTTTCCTTGTAATATCTGTTTCTGGTTTGGGTAGGAGGAGAATGTTGACCTCATAGAATGTTAGGAAATATTTACTTCAAATTTCTGAAAGATTTTGTTTAAAAGTGGCATTTTTCTTCTTCTTTGTGTAGAAGTGGTGTTTGCTAGAATTCACCCCTGAAAACATTTATGTCTAAAGTTTGCGTGTGTGTGTGGGAAGGTTTTCAAATAAAATTTAATTTCTAGATATTGAGCTATTTAGGTTTTCTACTTTTGCTTGAGTTACCCTTGGTAGTTTGCGTCCTTCAAGGTATTTGTCCATTCAACCTAATTTACAAAATTTTGGTATAAAGCTGTTCATAATATACTCTTATTATCTTTTTAATGTCTGTAAGATTGGTAGTGGTGGCCCAGTCTCATTCCTGATATTGGGAAGTTGTGTCTTCTCTTCCTTTTTCCTAATCAACCTTGCTAAAGGTTTATGAATTGTATCATTTTCTCAAAGAACCAGGCTTTGGTTTCATTGATTTTTTTTCTATTGTTTTTCTACTTTATTGATTTATTTTTCTATTTATTATTTTCTTTCTTCTACTTACTTTAAATTACACTTGACTTTTTCTGATTTATTATTGTGGAAGCTGAAGTCAATAATTTAAGGCCTTTCTTTTCAAATATAACTGTTTAGTACATTTCCCTCACAGCACTGCATTGCCTATATTCTACAAATACATATATCTTATTGATTTTCATTCAGTTTAAAATACTTTCTAATTTCCCTTAAGACTTCCTTTATGAGCCATGGATTATTTTAAAATGTGTTATTTATTTTCCAACTATTTGGGGGATTTCCATATCTTTCTTTTATTTATTTTTAATTTAATTCCATGTGGTCAGAGGACATACTTCTTGTGACTTGAATCCTTTAACTTTATTGAGACTTGTTATACGACCCAGATATGGTCTATCTTGGTACATTTTCAGTGTACACTTGAAAAGAGCATGCTTTCTGTTGTTTGGTTGAGTATTATATGTCAGTCAAATCAAGTTATTTGTGTTGTTCAAGTATTCTATGTTCTGACTGATTTTCTGTCTCTTGGTCTAACAATTAGTGAGAGAGAGGTGTCAAAGTCTCTGCCTATAACTGTCTATTTGTCTACTTCTCCTTAGGTTCAGCCCATTATTGCTTCATGTATTTTGAATGTCTGTTATTAGATACATGTATAGTTAGCATTGTTATATCTTCAAGATGAATTAGCCAATTTATCATTATGAAACAGCTCTCTTTACCTTAATAATATCCTTTGCCTTGCAATCTACTTTCTCTGATAATTATATAGTCATTCTAGCTTTTAAAAATTAATGTTAACATGGTACATCTTTTATGTTTAACCTATTTGTGTTTTTATGCATAAAGTATGCTTTAAATTTTTTTTTTTTTTTGCCATTCTACCAACCTCAGTCTTTAACTGGATTGCTGTGAGACCATTAACTTTAATATGATTATTGATATGATTCTGTTTAGATCTACTGTTTTTTATTTTTTCCAACTCTGCCTGTTATCCAATGTACAAAAATTGTTGTTTCATATATTTTGCTCATTTCTTGAGTTGTTAAGATGGCATACTAAATCCAGTGACTGATACTTCATCATTGCTAGAAAGTGGAAACACTCCAAGTTATATGGTTCTCATACTGATTTGTTGTTCTTTACATTATGGATATTAGCCTTATGATTTATATGTGTGTGAAATATGTATTTTCAGTTTGTCACTAGTCTTTTAATTATATATATTTTGTAATTTTCACAAAGAGGTTTTAAACTTTGATATTATCAAATCTTTCATTCTTTTCCTTTGAGTTTTTAATGTCATGCTTATAAATTCCTGCCCCTGTATTTTCTTCCAAACCATCATGTTTTAAAAGAATTAAAATTGCATCTTAATTTTGGCTTCAGATTGACTTCAAGAACAAACCAGAAATCCTGAGAGGACCCACAGACCCTCTGAAGGAAGCAGGCTTCTCCTGCAGAACCCGGGAAATACCCCAAATGCTGTAAGCGCCCCATCTGCAGAAATTGGAAAGGGAAACCCTCCTCTCCTGAACACACATCCCCACTGGAGAAGCTGAAGGTCTGTTTGCGGGAGAATTTTCTGATTTTATCAGGAGCTAAGTCAAGTTAGAGAGCTGAGCTGAGCAAAACACAGGGGTAAAGGAAGCATCAGAAAGGCCCTGGCAGCTCGCTGGGTCCCCAAGCAGTAAATTCCTGCCGGGCACCAGAGAGATCCATCAGGAGGGTGGCCAGAGGAGCAGGGGTATGGTAAAACTCCACAGGGAGAAGGAATTCTCTAGTTGAACTTTCTAACAATTTGAACAGGGCAAGAAGCCTCCTGGCCAGAACTCAGGGAGGGTGTGGATCCAGCTTACAGACTTTACAAGCGGTGGACGAACTAAAGTCCTTTTCTTTCACCCCTGAGAGGCGGAAAGCCTTGGGCAAGTTTTCAAACCTGTCTTGTCCTCCACCTGACAACATACTCAGAGCTGTTGTGGAAAGCATGGTGGGAGTGAGGCTGGCCCTTAGGTTTGCATGGGAGCTGGGTGAGGCCTGTGACTGCCGGCTTTTCCTCACTTCCCTGACAACCTGCATGACTTAGCAGAGGCAGGCATAATCCTCCTAGGTACACAACTCCAGTGACTTGGTAATCTCATCTTCACCCCCTATAGCAGCTGCAGCAAGACCCACCCAAGGAAAGTCTCAGCTCAGACACACCTAGCCCTGCCCACACCTGATGGTCCTTCCCTACCTGCCCAGGTAGCTGAAGACAAAGGGCATAGAATCTCGGGAGTTCTAGGGCCTGGCCCACCACTGGTCCCTCTCCACGCTATTATAGCTGATGCTTTCTGGAAAGTGCCACCTCCTGGCAGGAGGCCAGCCAACACAAAAATAGAGCATTAAACCACCAAACTAAGGACCCTCACAGAGTCCACTCCACCCCCTGCCACCTCCAACAGAACAGAAACTGGCATCCATGGCTGAGAGATCCACAGATGGTTCACATCACAGGACTCTGTGCAGATAATCCCCAGTACCATCCCAGAGCCGGGTAGACTTGCTGGGTGGCTAGACCCAGACAAGAGACAACAATCACTGCAGTTTGGCTCACAGGAAGCCACATCCACAGAAAAAGGGGAAGAGCACTACATCATGGGAACACCCCATGGGACAAAAAAATCTGAACAACAGCCTTTAGCTCTAGACCTTCCATCTGACAGAGCTTACCCAAATGAGAAGGAACCAGAAAACCAACCTGGCAATATGATCAAAAAAAGGCTTATGAACTCCCCTCAAAAATCACACTAGTTCATTAGCAATGGATCCAAACCAAGAATAAAGCCCTGATTTACTCTAGAAAGAATTCAGGAGGTTACTTATTAAGCTAATCAGGGAGGGACCAGAGAAAGGCAAAGCCCAAAGCAAGGGCTTTGGCTTCTTCTTGTAAGAAGAATGATGCAAAATGTGTCCAAAAAATGATACAAGAAGGGAAGGGAGAAATATTCAAGGAACTAGATAGCTTAAAGAAAAAGCAATAACAAAATTCAGGAAACTTTGGACACACTTTTAGAAATGCAAAATGCTCTGGAAAACCTCAGCAATAGAACTGAACAAGTAGAAGAAAGAAACTCAAAGCTCGTAGACAATGTCTTTGAATTAACCCAATCCAACAAAGACAAAGAAAAAAGAAAATATGAACAAAGCCTCCAAGAAGTCTGGAATTAGATAGTAAAATTCCGCTGTGAATCCATCTGGTCCTGGACTTACTTTTGTTGGTAATTGTTTAATCACCGTTTCATTCTCGCTGCTTGTTATTGGTCTATTTAGGGTATCTACTTCTTCCTGATTAAACGAGGAGGGTTGTATTTTTCCAGGAATTTATCCATATCTTCTAGGTTTTCTAGTTTATGTGCATATATATATATATGATGGAATACTACTCAGTCATAAAAAGGAATGAATTAACAGCATTTGCAGTGACCTAGATGAGACTGGAGACTATTATTCTAAGTGAAGTAATTCAGGAATGGAAAACCAAGCATTGTATGTTCTCATTGATATGTGCAAGCTAAGCTACGAGGACACAAAAGCATAAGAATGACACTCTGGACTTTGGGGACTTGGGAGGAAGAGACTGGGGGGTGAGGGATAAAAGACTACAAATATGGTGCAGTATATACTGCTTGGGTGACGGGTGCACCAAAATCTCACAAATCACCACTGAAGTCTTTATTCACGTAACTAAATACCACCTGTACCCCAATAACTTATGGAAAAATAAAATAACAAAAATTAAAAAGAAAGAAAAAGTACTCCTCAATATGAATTTTATTTTAACGTCATGTTTATTAATTATAAAAGTTAAACATGCACATGGTTAAAAAAAAAACATCAAGTAGGACAGAAGGCTATTGATGAAAAGGTTTTTCCCCACTGCCTCTGCTTGGTAAATTCCTCTTGCCATAGTAATCACTGTTAGCAGCTTCTTGTATACATCCTTCCATAGATTTTCTGAACACATGTACACATGCATATGTATCTTTTTGTACACAAATTGGATTGTGCACACACACGGTTGTGCAATTTCTCATTTAACATTATATCTTTGAGCTCTTAGTGAGATGTTTTATCAGATGTTTTCCAGATTGACAGAGGGACTAAGGCAGTCAGAGAACATGGTAGAGGAAGTGCACAGGAAAAGGCATATTCATTTCTGCAAAGTCAACACTTAACACAAAATCTGGCATGTAACAAATGTGCAATAAATGTGTTAAGTAACTAAAAGCAAAGAAAATTTCAGAAAACTGGAGACAAACTGCTATCTTGACCATTCTTCTCAGGATAGACCTGGTATGCTTCTTGAGTGTTACTATCTCCCAGGGCAGTGGAGAACAATACATGATGATGGATAAATCCATGAAGCAGCTGGGCTATACTACAACCTCCCTTCTGGAATAACTTCCCACTATGAGTCTCTTCCTTCACTAGGTTCATTGTGTCCGGCACATACGTTTAGTTCAAACACACACTTCACATAGATTACACTGCAAGAAAACCTAGGAGTTGCATTATACAGCTGAGGTATACTACAGGTAAACACACAAAGAGCTACAACTAACTAACTGGTGCCTGCTGCAGGGAAGTACCATGTTGGGAAACAGCCCTACAAGGTTAATGTCAATTTATCCTCATTTCAAAGATAAGGAAACTAAGGTTTCAGGAATCCAAGTGACATATTCAGGGTCACACAGTTAGTTATAGCTTCTGGAGACATCTTTACACTTTAATAAGCCCAGCCTACTTTCTGTTGATCCCACATCATGTTCACTATTCGCTGACTTTGCACTGTTTCATTGCCTGACACTCCCTTTCTCCACTGCCTCATGTAGTGTTTTGTGAAAGCTAGGCAGAGAGACAAACAGGGGGTTGTATAGGATCCATGCTTGGCTACGTAAGATGCTATCAGAGATCAAGACCGAGTCAGTCTCAGAAGGCCATGAACAAATACAAATACATTCGGAAAGTATTAAAAGTTCAGAAAGGGGGATGAGACTGGGAACTGGAAAGCACCCTCAGAAGCCTAGGATTACAGATACTGTGGGAGCTCAAGAAATTTTAGGGCAAACATTTCTTTCTCCCTAGGCTCTTTTGGTGAGCTGCTCAAAAACAGGGCCCTGTTGCCCTGCAGTCCTAAAGCCACTGGCCACTGCATTCTCACCTATCTCAATCATACTCACTCTTCAAGGCCCACATCGAGTCTCTTTTTCCATGAAGCCCTTCCCAATTAGTCCAGCTCATTCTTCCTTCATGAATTAGATGTTTATTTGAAATCAGCACCATAAGATATAACATGTGTTTGCATACTCTTGTTACTTTAATCATTTCAAGTATCTTGACTCTTTAAGTGGACTCATTCATGTATGTTTTTTCTATTGTTTCCCTGCATGGTCTGGGTTTTGAGAGACACCTGCCTGAATTGCAGTTTCGACTCTCCCTCTAATGAGCTCTATGACCTGGAGCTAGTTACAACCTCTCAGAGCCTCATCGTCCCACCTCTGACGGTTCTTGTAAAAGCACAGTAAACACTGTAACATAAACATATGAATGTAAGGTATTATACTGAAGACATTTAAACTAAGCTGCTTCTGCCTTTTACATCCTGCTGAATGGATAGTTGTATGTAAGAAACAGCAATCACTGCTGCTTGTATCACACTAGCCTCCTCAGCAAAGGTTAACAGTTTGGAAAAATAATACTGTACTGCACAACTTTTAAAGATGGTGTCAGATGGAGGGGTCTATATGCAGTCAATTCAGGAGCTCTCCTTGAAAACTACCAGATGATTCCAGGCTTGCTCATTTTTAAAACTTCCATCTTTCTAAATGTATCTTCATGTAAATGATCTGTGTCAATGCTGTGAAAAAGGGAAAAAATCTTGCATTAAGACTTTTAACTTGTCAAGCCGAGAGATGTCTGCAGTAGCTTTCCTATTCTCATGGATCAGATTCCAATTCACACTTGCTCCATGGCACCACTGAGTTACTTACTTCATCCACTCAGTTATCTAACCCCTCCTCCAGCCTTAGCACCTTTCCCTGAGTCTCAAAAGATAAAATGCTTAACGCTTTCTCTTAAAATATCACTCCTGTCCTGCCCTGCCTTGTCCAAGGCCCTGCTCCATTAGTCCATTAGTTCTTACTCCTGTAGCTACAACTTCTTCCTCTCTATGGGTTCCTTCCTCTAGGCCTACAAATTTGCCTGTCTCAAAACAAGGCAAAAAGGAAATAAAAATCCCTACTTTTTCCCCTCCCACAATTTCCTCTAGCTACAACCCCAAATCTATTCTCCTTTTCATAAACTTCTTTAAAAAGTAATCTCTGCTTTCTTTCTCCACTTGCTTATCATCTATCTCTTCAAGTCACTGCAATATGGTTTCCAGCCCTACCACACTATTGAAACAGCCCTTGACAAGATTGTTTATGACCTGCTAATTGCTAAATCCACTGGACACTTCACAGTGCTCCTCCTACTGGATCTCTTGCTGCATTTGATACTGTCGAGCACTTCTTGAAATTCACTTTTCCCTTAGCTTTTTCAGGATACCATTCTCTCCTGGTTCTCTTAATGGGTTTTCCTTTCCATATCAATCCCTTTGAAAATGGTATCATCCAGGGCTTATTCCCCAGAGACATTCCTGAGAGGTTTTCTTCTTCTCACATTTCCTAGTAGAGCTCATGCACTGTCATAGATCCAGCTATCACCTCTTTGTGGATGATTACTTCCCAGGCCACACTCCTACATCCAACCACCTATCTACTAGAAAACTTGCTCAGCATCTGCCTCCCACCCTGCCAGGCCCTTCAAACTCAGTATGTGTAACCGGAATTAAAACCCGTTGACTACAGAAAAAAGTACAAGCTCTTTCAAGTATGTAGAAAGGTATCATTTTAGTTTTTAATGGATAGAAGCTAATCTTTATCTAGCAAAATGAAATGAGCAACCCTGTTAATTATGTAATTGTAGGGAAAGTGGACAATTAATGCCATAGAAGTGTAACAAGACCTTTAAATTTTTTTGAGTGACTTATCAGGAAGCTGTCTTGGTTCCTGATAAGTAGAGCTCACTGCTGGGGAAAAAGTGGGTCAGTTTGCTTAGGAAGCCCAGAGGGTTTCTGGGAGTTAAGAGACCAGTTACCCACAACCTCTTCTTTCCAAATTTAGAATTAAGAATATGTATGAGGATGAGGAACAGCGTTTGATTCAAGGTCCAATGCCTAGGAAGGCACCAAGACTCTGAAATAAAATTACCTTGAAGAAAGAAGAAAACCTAAGTGGTATCCCTGGCTAAAATCAAGGGCCTACATCTTTATGGGCAAGGCCAGGCTTCACCACACATGTAACTGCAGCTGATGAAAGGAACTTCTCTAGACCTAGTCACCCTGATATATGCGGTACTTCGTAGAACAACAGCTGCACATTTGGGTGAATACTAAGATAACTGTAACTTGGGAGCCCAAGTGTAATGCCACTGCAGGCAAGGCTGGCAGGGATGCTTGACCAGCCAGAGCATCACTATCCAGTCGCCAAGCTTCTGTTGGACTGTGAAGGGTCAGTTCTCAATATCAACCCAAGTAGCAGTGAGAAATAGAAGCAAGAGTAGAATGCTTCTTCATCTACCTTTGAAAGCAGAACTGGCCCCAAAGATGGGGCCTGTTTTAGAAAGTTGGGGTCAGGAGTTGCCTCAAAACATACTACTACTAGAGCATGTATGACTGAACTTGCACTGAGAATTCTGCTAACAGGTCTTACTCATCACACATGGTATACAAGGTCCTGATTGACTCCCCAGTCTCATTTAGTGACACACTCTGCTTTGCACTTTATGCTCCAGCAATACCAAACTTTAGAGATTCCCCATCTTTATCCCTATCAAGTACCATAAACCATGCTATTTATTGTCTGGGTACTTGTGCTCACGCTATCTCCTAAGTATGGACTACCCTTTTCCACTTTTACCCCTGTTGCCCCTAGCTACCGTCCTAAGACTCAACTCAGGTGGCTCTTCCTCCAAGAAGCTTTCCCTGATCCTCTTGGGCTAGGTTAGCTGTATTTTGCCATGGCTCTTTTAATAGCTCATGACTATGTCATTGCATTAATAAGTTTATGTGCCTGTCTCTACTACTAGGCCCACTGGCCCCTGAAGAGCACTGGTCATATCTCTTATCTTATTTATTCTTGTCTCCCCCAGCACCTGGCACATTTGTCTGGTACATAAGAGGTATTGAGCAAGCGATTGTGGAATGAATAAAGATTAGCTTTTTTCCCTCTGTGGCTACCTCTTCGCTTGACCTTCTGAATGTCAAAACACTGGTATTTTTTTAAGGGGGGGGTACAGACTCCCACTTTGTTGCCCAGGCTGGAGTACAATGGCAAGAATTTGGCTCACTGCAACCTTCGCCTCCCGGGTTCAAGTGATTCTCCTGCTTCAGCGTCCTGAGTAGCTGGGATTACAGGAACAGGCCTCTACGCCTGGCTAATGTTTTTGAATTTTTAGTAGAGGCGGGGTCTTGCCATGTTGGCCAGGCTGGTCTCAAACTCCTGGCCTCAGGTGATCCACCTGCCTTGGCTTCCCAAGGTGCTGGGATTACAGACATGAGCCAACCTGCCTGGCCAAAACACCTGTTGTTTTTTTTTTTAAGCATATCATTAAGTGTCTCCTTGCCTTGCTCCCAGATGCTCCAAATTACCAACTGATCTCCTATATGTACTCATGTATTTACTATATGCAAAGCGCTGCACCAGGAAGTTTACACAGGAAAATACGATGAGGAATAGGATTCAGACTCTGCACTCAAGCAGCTCTTAGAAAATAATCTTCCTCCGGTAGTGAGGTACCTCAACTGACTGTTCAGTTAGTTACAGATCGAACTCCTTGTTCTACTCTTTCCCTCCTCACTACTGCAATTGACTAGTCTTTAAATAAATAAATAAATAAATACAAGATAGAAAATTACCTTCCTCCAACCAAATCTGACTACCCCTTCCAGGAAGCTCTTCTTGATTTACTGATGTCCAGCTCACCACACTAAATGATCCATATCTTCTACTCACCTTACTTGGGTAAACATATGTTTATATTGACTTCAGTTTTGTCTGATATACATTCTAACATTTAAAATTTATTTGGGGGTCAGCAAATTTTGTCTACTTTGTATGTGTGTGTCCTTTATTTTGTATTCAGAGCCATTATTGCACACTGCTATCAACTGGATTGACAACTTATAAGGATTTGAAGGCTGGACTGAAAACACAGTGGAAGTATATTGGATAAAAGACAAAGTGTGAGAAAAAATAGAAAATGGCACAACAACCTACAATAAAAAATAATGTCATGCTGTCAGCGACTAAATGATTTCTCCTTGCTGCTACTTAGGACCTTTATTGTAGCATCTACACTGTGGAATGCTACCACATTAAGTTACTCTACATTTAAAGAAACATTAAGGTTGATTGTCGAGTTTATTTCAACCTATTGATAATAAAGATTGCATCCACTTCTTTCTGAGAAAGACACCACAGAGATTCCTAAGCCCTGAGGCTTATCATGTTGTAAATAATTCCCTTTGCTTAGGCAGTAATCACCACACTCTTGGGTCTTTAAAACTAACAGACTTCACTTGGCTAGTAGAGAACCAGCTTCTGTTTTAGCCAGACTCGTAATCAGGCTTTTATGCTGTTCTCATTTATCCATCAAATTGGCTTTGGAACGTGGAATTTTTGCACTCGGCCTTTACTTTCCATTATGTGTTCCAGTTCTGAATGCCAGAAACGAATGGCCATTTGGTCACCGGTCAGCTGCCAACAGAGCACTGTTGTATTTTAATTAAGAATTACTTTGTGTATCATGCCAGCCTGCTGAGCTGACAGACAGATACTGGCCAGAGAGGGCCAAGACCTCCACCCTCTGTAATTGTGCCATTATAGCTTCATCCCTTGAGTGTTGGAAGACTCTCAAAATGTATGCATCAAACCCTCTAGCAGAAGTGGAAACAGAAAGAGGGTAACATTTACAGAGTACCTCTTATGTGCCAAGGAGTTGTTCTAGGTACATTCATAATTGCAGTCTCAGTTCAGTCACCATGTTAACCCCAGGTAGTCAGGTACTAGCACTGTCACAATTTTATAGACCAGGATACTGACATTAAGTAAGCATGGTCATAGAGCTAGTAGATGCTAGACCTAGGATTTAAGCCAAACCTAGCAAACCTTAAATCCTATGCTCTTTTTCTTACACCATGTTACTTCCTTTAGCAAGTTGATAACAGAGAAGACTGTCCTCTCCCTCTCCCTGCTCATGTTCAGAGAGGGCAGGCCTATTGGTAATTTCACTTACTTTACTAGTAAGGTAAAGTAGGCTTAGCTTGCCCTCAGTTTTTCTTCTCTTTGCTCACTGCAATGGGCTATGACCAAACCCAATATGCCTGTCTTGACCCCTTCCCTCCCACTTCCTCACTGCAGTGACTTACTAGAATGTCTGAAGTTTACATATTGGATGAATCAGCGCATCACATAGCACCTGCACTCCAAAATCCTTGAGGTCATTTCCACTTAAGTCTAGCAATGTTAGGTTCTCATTTCTGTTGAGGACAGAGGCGAGGGCTCCACAGCATGCATCTGTGAGATGACATCCCGCTAACCTGTGAGTGATTGAAGATTCAAGAAAGTAATCGGTATTATCCCAAGTTCCCAGTGTCCCTCCCTTTCATATACAATCTAAAAAAGAGGCCCAGTAGACAGAGTCCCTGTGCACATACCACAAAGTCTGTAGTTTACAACAGGGGCGTTTCAGCCCTTCACACAGAACCTGCATGCCCTCGTCCCCTAAGGCATTGTCACTGAGGTCAAGGTCTCTCAGGTGTTCGTTGGTGTAGAGTACATTGCACAAATCCTGACAACATGCCCCGGTCAGGTGACAGGTCCACAACCTACCAGGAAGTAACGTAGAGAAGGCTGGCATCATTGCATCTGCACTGGGTCACTTTAAGAATTGTGTTTGCCCAACAGAAAAAAAAAAAAAAAAAACAGAAGAAATCAGTGTCATGCAAAAATAATCCCTTGGGCCAAGGCCAGGGAGAAACTGTGGAGAAAGAATGATTTATTCCCCGTAATTTATTCAGTTCTTCCTTTACTGCTTCCTTGGAGATTTATTCACCAGGCCAAAAAATACTCATTTAATTTTGGGAGTTGCTGAAACATCAGGAAACTTTGCCCATGGCTATGGTCCATGATACTTACGCCAGATCTTTTAACTGACAGTCAGGCTGTTTTAATCCTTCACACAGCAATTTCAGTCCCATATCTTCAATTTTATTATTAATTAGAAGCAGCCTTGTCAGGCTCCGGGTGGAGCTCAGGACTTGGGCAAGGGGTTTACAACAAGCTGCAGACAGGGAACATTCAGAAAGCCTAGAGGGATGAGGATGACAAGGTGGCTGTTATCTATGGCAGCAGTGTGTCCCACTGACCCTCAAATGCCAAGGCCCATGAGAAGGACAAGGACAAGCAGATACTTACACAAGATTCTCGATTACACCCTTTGTGTGCTGCAGACCTTTGCAGAGATGCTGTACTCCTGTGTCCCCCAGGACATTGGCAAACATGAACAGCTCTTTTAATGTCTGACTCACTTGCAAGAAAGAAGCGAGCTCCACACAGCTAGCATCTGTAAGGTGACATGTGCTCAAGCTATCCAGCGAAGAAAAAAAGAAAAATCAGCCTCTGCCATCATTTTGGCTTCCTAGAAATGTTCTGCCCATCTGCCCACTTAGCTAAGTCCTCGCCATCCTTTAAGTTCCAGCCCCTGTCCTACTTCCCTCTCAGAACCTCCTACTGAGGTGTCTAGCTCACAGTGATCTCCTCCTCTCCCCTGGGCTCATCTAGCATTTCAAATGATTTTGTGGTATTTGACATATATCTGTGTCCTAAGGACAGATTTGTCATTTGCAGAACTTCTGATAACTCTACCCACATCTAGCCCAGTGTTCACTACATAGTAAGTAACCTTTATATAGTTAACATTTAACTAATATCATTCCTGTAAACGTACACAGCTGTGGTATACTAGAAAGACCATGAGATTTGGAGACAGATTTTGGAGTCACATCCTGACTTATTAGTAGTGTGACTGTGGAACAGTCATTTTGCTCCCTGAACCCCAGTTTCTTCATCTGTACAATGAGGATTTTAAAAATCCACCTTACATGGTTACTGTAAGGAGGAATTCAAGTGAGATAACTTCTGGCAAGCACCAAGCACATAGCAGGCACGTAACAAGTTCAACAGTCATTAGACGACACCAGATAAGTTCGAAGAAACTTACTCTAGTTTCTCCACTTTGCAGTTGGAATGTCTAAGACCCACACAAAGATACTTCACCCCTACGTCCCCCAAGGGGTTTTCACTCAGGTCCAGTTCAGTGAGGTGTGGGTTGCAAATAAGAACAGCAGCAAGATACTTGCAAACAATTTCTGAGCCTTCTGGGAGAAGGCTAGCACATAACCTGAAGGGAAGGGTATACAAAGACAGAATTGACCACTTAGTATACTATTCACTCCCTATTAACAACATTGCATGAACACAGAAAATCAAGACCCACAGGTACAAGACGCCCAGTCTTGAGCATGTCACAGCCCCCTATCCCCATGGCAAGGACATGGTCAATAATTTCAAAACAATTAATTTCAAAATAATTTCCAAAGGGTTTGGAGGAAATAGTAAGATAATTTAATCTCATTTTAAATCCCTGTATGATTTTAACACTTTATCGCATATCTCCTTTCAAATCCCAGGGGACGAATCCTATAATCATAAATTTTATAGGCAAAAGGTCTTTCTTGTGGTTCACACCTATAATCCCAGAACTTCAGGAGGCTGAGGTGGGTGGGCTGTTTGAGCCCATGAGTTTGAAGGCATCCTGGGGAACATGTCAAAAGTCCATCTCTACGAAAAATACAAAACAAACAAACAAACAAAAACTAGCTAGGCTTTGTGGCACATGCCTATGGTCCCGACTACTCAGGAAGCTGAGGTGGGAAGACAGATTGAGCCCAGAAGGCAGAGGTTGCAGTGAGCTAAGATCACACCACTGCACTCCAGTGAGACCCCATCACACACACAATAAAAAGGTCCTTCTTTTCCTCTTATCTAAATATCATTACTAATTTCCCATCCTTAGAGAGACCCAGCCCATAATATTCTTTCTTTGTCACAGAGTGGTTCTTACTGAGGTCCCTGTCTTCTTAATCTTTGTTTCTCCATATGAAGTAGTACGATTTCTTGAACTATTTTCCATTAACTTTTTCTCCTATCACGTTCAAGAATTTCTAGATATACCCTACAGCCTTTAAATCTGTCAATTTTCTTTCTTTCTTTCTTTTTTTTTTTTTTTTTACTCTGTCACTCAGGCTGGAGTGCAGTGGCGTGATCTCAGCTCACTGCAACCTCCACCTCCTGGGTTCAAGCGATTCTCTTGCCTCAGCCTCCTGAGTAGCTGAGACTACAGTAGCCACCATGCCCAGCTAATTTTTGTATTTTTAGTAGACACCGGGTTTCACCATGTTGGCCAGGATGGTCTCAATCTCCTGACCTAGTGATCCGCCCGACTCGGCCTCCCAAAGTGTTGGGATTACATGCGTGCGCTACCGTGCCTGGCCGAATCTTTCCATTTTTTCTAAAGACTATAAACTCAGCCTTAAAGAGAGCTCATAAAGAGATGCATTTATATCTCCCCAATTTAGAAATTTTAAATAGAGGTACTTCGCATAAAATGAGTTTTCAGTGTGGATTTCAGAACACTTGAATGCTAAAGAGTTTTTGCGTTAAAAAAATCCCACATATATATTGTGATGGCTAATTTTATGTCAACTTGGCTAGGCCACGGTACCTAGCTATTTTGTCAAGTATTATTCTAGATGCTTCTGTGAAAGTACTTTTTAGATGAGATTAACATTTTTAATCAGCACATTTTGAGTGGATTATCCTCCATAATATGATTTGGCTTCATCCAGTAAGTTGAAAGCCTTAATAGAAAAAGACTGACTTCCTCAGAAAAGGGAGTTCTACCACCAGACAACCTTCAGGCTCGAACCACAAAACTGGCGCTTTTCCTTCTCTAGCCTGCTGGCCTATCCTTCAGATCTTGGGCTTGCTAGTCTCCATAACTGCGTAAGCCAATTTTTAATAGTAAATCTATTTCTGGCTCTCTCACTAACACACACGCATGTATGCATGCGCGTGCGCACACACGCACACACACACACACACACAAGTTCTGTTTCTCTGGAGAACATTGACTAACATGACACTTTTTTTTATTAATGTGATTATCATGGACTTGAAGTCAGACACATCTGGGTTTTGAATTGGACTTCTGTCATATTTCTTTCAGCTTAATGACTAAATTTCCTCCTCCATTTCCTCATCTGGACTTTTCACAGCTGTTGTGCAGATTAACGGAATCTGTGCATACTCAGCACAATGCTTAGTACACAGTAATTGCAGAGTGTGAGTTATTATTATTGTTATTGATAATGTTTCCACTTAAAATGAAAATAATCTTCCTAAACTTATGACACAGAAATTTTAGGAAATGCCACCTTTATTCCTCCTCTTCATGACTCCTTCAAATGTGTTTTGATCCTAAGACATCTGTCTTGAGTTGCATATTTTTCAAATATTCTTGCAGAATGAAAACTAGCAGAACTTACTTGAGCTTCTGTAATTTGCAATTTGGATGTTTTAAGCCTTCACAGAGCAACTTCAAAGCTGAAGCTTCCAGTTTTGTCTCACTGAATTCCAGCTCAGTGAGCCACTTATTGGTGCTAAGAACAGCTGCTAGAGCCCCACAAGAAGCAGAAGAGATAAGGCACCGGTACAACCTTTAGAGAACGGAAGAATGACCTCATTACCACGTTCATGCTCTCCCCCGACAAAAATAGAAACTGACCCCCAAAATAAGAGTATCAAATAACAAATTATCCTGCTACCAATTACCTCAATGTCTGTAATACACAGTTGGGATGTTTTAATCCTTCACACAGAAGCTTCATTCCTGAATCTTCAAGGGTATTTTTTACAAATTCTAAATCTGTCAGATAATGGTTGGTTTCAAATACTGAGGAGAGGTCCCTACCACAAGAAGCTGTGAGGTGACAGAAAATCAGTCTGTGTGGAGAAAAAAGACATTTCAGAAAAAAATAAAGAAAATAGGGATAACTTTAAAGGTATTTGTTGGCACCTTGCTGATGTAATAAATTATTTCAATTCATTCAATAATTAATATATATTGGGTGCTTACCACTGTTCTAGATGCTGAAAACACAAAGATAATTAAGACACACCCTCAAGAAATGCCCAGTTGATGGAGAAAAATGAGAAAATCACAGATTACAATACAGTGTGAAAAATACTGCCAGACATTTGCACAAGTTATTATGGGGACACAGAAAGGTTGTAAAATTCAGCCTAGCTTGAGGTGGGTTCTGGGGAATCAGGAAATACAAGAGTTCTTGTCTGAGCACTATCATGAAAGGGGAATAGAACTTGTATAGGAGGTGAATGAAGAGAATGGGAGTAAAAAAGAGCAGGACGGGATGAGGGGCAATCCGTGCATGCACAGAGCAGCCTGTGCAAGGGCCAGGAGGGAAGACAGAGAGGCTTCGTTTAAAAAACTAAAAATGACTTGCTATGGCCTATCTTAAAAGACTATATAATGAACGATTAACAGGGGTTATCAGTCATGTTGAAAGAAGGGTAGGATTTAGAAGTACTTTCCAAGTACTTAAAAATTATTTACAATGATCAGCTGTTACTGGAAGAAATTATTTTCAGTTTTGAAAAACGTAATACATGTTTATTATAAACAATTTTACAATAGAGAAAAATATAAATAATATTATTTATTTATTTATTTTTGAGATGGAGTCTCACTATTGTTGCCCAGGCTGGAATGCAATGGTGCGATCTCGGCTCACGGCAACTTCCGCCTCCTGGGTTCAAGCGATTCTCCTGCCTCAGCCTCCCGAGTAGCTGGGATTACAGGCATGCGCCACCACGCCCGGCCAATTTTTGTATTTTTAGTAGAGACGGGCTTTCTCCATGTTAGTAAGGCTGGTCTCGAATTCTCCACCTCAGGTGATCCACCCACCTCGGCCTCCCAAAGCGCTGGGATTACAGGCGTAAGCCTCAGCGGCCAGCCAAGAGTAGTTTTTAAAGTACTGTATTCCTATTACCCAAAGATAACCACTGTTAGAGTGCTGGTACATAGCTTTCCAGATTTGTAATGTATGCATACATATAGTTATATGCTCTTTATAAGAAGCGAAATTAGGGAGAAATGTATTTTAAAAAGGTAAAAACTTTTTTCTGACCTCCACTTCCCAGTGATAACTAATGTTAAGAGTCTGCTCTATATCCCTCATTCTGTTCTCCAAGATTATAGAAAAATGCAAACATATGCAAACATACACAACACACACACACACACACACACGATTTCTACATATTACAAACATGGGATGGTGGAAAACATTACTCTTTCAACTTTACATACCCTTTTGTCATTGGTTGTCATCAGAGACCCATAGGTAGAAACAGATTCAGCTATAGTACAATGCCATATAATAAGTAGGAAAGTTGGACTCAACCTGAGATTTGTCTGGTTTGTCTTGTGGGTCTCAGAAAGTCATTAAAGGTTTTGTGTGTGTGTGTGCGTTTTTTTTGAGACAGTCTTGCTCCGTCACCAGGATGGAGGGCAGTTGCGCAATCTCGGCTCACCGAAACCTCTGCCTCCCAGGTTCAAGCAATTCTCCTGCCTTAGCCTCCCGAGTAGCTGGGACTACAGGCACGTGCCACCATGCCCAGCTAATTTCTGTATTTTTAGTAGAGACGGGGTTTCGCCATGTTAACCAGGATGGTCTCCAGCTCTTGACCTAGTAATCTGCCCGCCTTGGCCTCCCAAAGTGCTGGGATTACAGTGTGCTTTTGTTTTTGTTTTTTTTTTTTTTTTTGAGACGGAGTCTTGCTGTATCGTCCAGGCTGGAGTGCAGTGGCGCAATCTCAGATCACTGCAACCTCTGCCGCCTGGGTTCATGTGATTCTCCTGTCTCACCCTCCCGAATAGCTGGGACTACAGGCGTATGCTACCACACCCAGCTAATTTTTTCTATTTTTAGTAGAGATGGGTTTTCACCATGTTAGCCAGGATGGTCTTGATCTCCTGACCTCGTGATCTGCCCGCCTCAGTTTCCCCAAGTGCTGGGATTACAGGCGTGAGCCACTGCGCCTGACTGAAGGTTTTAAGAGAAATATTCATATATCCCTCTGATGACAGGGTAGGACAAGAGGCTGATCGGATGTCAAACGCTGTAGTCGAGGAAAGGAATGATGGGGGATGGATAATTCAAAACGTTTCAGTCGGAGAGGAGTGGGAGAAGCGGGGATGGGAAGAAGGTGGGGAAAGAGGAGTTGGGGGACGAAGGCAGGGCCAGGATTTGTTAGGGTGTCTGTGGTGTCCTGAGAGAATAGGGGATAAGCTCTTCCCCTAGCTCCATCCTCTTCCTCCGAGGGCAACTGAGGGGTTGGGGCCGTTTCCTGTTCGGAAATATTCCAGGTGGGGGGCGAAACTCCCCTCCCTCGCCCCACCATGGGATAAACCATTATGGTGGGGAGGGATGAGACTTCAACTTGTTCACAAATACTTCATTTTTTTTTTTTTTGTTCTAAGTCTTTCCGGACCACTCCTGTTTCTTTCACCCTTCAAGGGCTCCCAACAATGTGGTGGGTTTCCTTACATCCCAATGGAATGGTAGAGGCCTTCCTCACTCACTCCCTTTCACCCCTAGAGTCTCTGGAAATTGGAACAGTCCCAGAGTAAGTGCCTCAAAGGCTGGCCCTGAGGCTTTCTTTCTGCACAGCCCTAGGAGGGAGAAAGGCCCCCTTCTCTTTTCAGGTGTGTTAGGCAGCTAGGTTGGCCAGTACGTCCTCTGGCCCCTGGCTGAAGAGGTGAGGCTTGGTGGGAGGTATCCTAGGGCAGGACAAGCCGGTCAGAGAGCCATTAGGAGGGTCTTGTGCAGGGGGCGGAGGGCGGGGGTGGTGGTGGGGGCAGGAATAAGGTGGGAGAAGACTGAATAGGGGAGGGGTAAGGGAGAGGGAAAGAACCTATTGGTTGCTCCATCCACACAGGGCTAGCGAAACCATTAAGCCCCTAGGCGACCATGGCCCTGAGACCTGAGGACCCCAGTAGTGGGTTCCGGCACAGCAATGTGGTGGCATTCATCAACGAGAAGATGGCCAGACACACAAAAGGCCCCGAGTTCTATCTCGAGAATATATCCTTATCCTGGGAGGAGGTGGAAGACAAGCTCAGGACTATCCTGGAGAACAGCGAGGTGCCCAGCGAGGTTAAAGAGGCTTGCACCTGGGGCAGCCTGGCCTTGGGCATGCGCTTTGCCCACAGGCAGGCAGAATTACAAAACCACAGGGTGCAGTGGCTGCAAAACTTAGCCAAACTGCACAGATCAGCTGCGCTGGTCTTGGCCTCAAACCTGACGGAACTCAAGGAAAAGCAGGAGATGGAATGCAATGAGGCGACCTTCCAGTTGCAGCTGACCCAGACCAGCCTTGTGGAGGTGCAGAGAGAGCGGGACATGCTGAGATGGAAGCTCTTCCATGCCGTAAGTTCCCCTGAATGGTCCTTGCCCAGTGCCCCTGCCCTGCCCCAACCCACCCGGACCCCTGCCCTGTCCCCAAAACGTGTCTCAGCTCCGTCCATTTCTCTGCAGGAGCTGTCATCTCCCCAGGGTCAGAGCCAGGCTATTGTGTTTCCAGGCCTGGCCACTGCTGGAGGGGCTTGGACAGAAGGAGCAGATGAACAGGAAAAAGAGGTGGCTACTGCCGGTGCTGCTAGAGAAGGAGAGGAGAGGTATGCAGAGGCGGGGCCTGCCCTGGCAGAGGCCTTGCAGGGACTGGGAGGAGGCTTCAGGTAGCCTCTTGGAGCTGTGGAGCAGACAAATTACACCTTTGGGGAAGGAGGAGGAAGATCTCAGGTCAGTACAAACAGCCGTGTCTTATTTCTCTGGGCCTGGGTCCACAGCCTCACTGGAGCCTATTCCTGTCCAGCTCCCTGCCTCATTCACATACTCATACGCATGCCCTTTGTCTGCTTTTTAAGCCATACCCACTATACCCCCTCCACCAGCAATGGTCATAGTACCGGTTCCAACCCAGATGCCTTCCAATTGGGGGTCCTCTGATGCTAGCCTGTGGTCTGATGTGGGGACCCAGGGAATAGACCCTCAAGAGCCCCCAAGAGACAGGAGAGACTCTGAACCCCATCAGCAGAGAAGACCTCCAGTATATCTCAGGCCCTGGGACTGGGACTACCCGTGGTGTAAAGCTGTGAATTTTTGACGGAGGGAAAATTGCTTCCTCTGTGGGAGGCTAATCTGGCTGCAAAAGCCTCAGTAAATTGAGAAATGTAAAATAGAACAGAAATATACCTCAATGGGAAATCAATCTTCAGGGAGAGAGGGGAGAGGTGGGAGGGAGATTGAGTGAAGTGAGGGGGGAAGGGAATAAGTGGGAAGATTGAGCAATGTGGGGGAGGTGGGGCTGTGGGGGGAGGATGTAGATGATGGGCAGAGAGAGACATGCTTTAATGACTCCCTTTGTATTTCAGAGGATTAGTAGTCAACACTCCAGAATTACTGTAGTTTTATTTGTGTGTGTGTCTCTAGCTCCCTATCTTAAGTGTCTGGCGGACCTGGGCAGTATGTAACACCTCCACTCTCTCTCTCCATGCAGGCCTTAGATAATTGGAGCAGGACTGGATATTTGACCACTCCTGAGCCAAATGAACTTTTTCACATTAGAAAATCTGAACAGACACCGAGCTTAGTGGCTCATGCTTGTAATCCCAGCACTTTGAGAGGCTGAGGCGGGTGGATCACCTGAGGTCAGAAGTTGGAGACCAGCCTGGCCAATGTGGTGAAACCCCGTCTCTACTAAAAATACAAAAAAAAAAAAAAAAAAAAAAATTAGCCAGGAGTAGTGACACACGCCTGTAGTAACAGCTATTCAGAGGCTAAGGCAGGATAATTGCTTGAACCAGGGAGGCAGAGGTTGCAGTGAGCAGAGATCATGCCACTGCGCTCCAGTCTGGGTGACAGGGAGACTCCGTCTCAAAAAAAAAAAAGAAAAAGAAAAAAAAATCTGAACAGACAGGCAGATTCCACAGTCATCAGAATGGTGTTGGGCAATGAAGCAGTGGGTCACTTGGAGTTGGGGCCAGGGTCAGAGCCATGGACACCAAGGCCACAGCTGAGGCTCGACCCTGACTATGGGGGAACAGAACTGCATGCTTTACAGAGTCAAGTGTTTTATAGAGGATGCCAGTATGAGGTTTCAGGGAGCAGACAGGCAAAGAGGAGATCATCCTGTGACTCCAGAGAGATGGGAGAGAGTAGTGGCAGCCCAGCCACTTTTAACTCCCTGTAGTTGTGCTACATGAAAATCTACTTTACACAGAAAGCCTTTACTTTGAGTGAGTTTTTGTTCTGATAAACCAGATTATTTCCAAGTTAGAAGTTTGTACCAAAAGAGCAATTTTGAACAAAAGACCATTAAAGAAAATGGTGGCAATGACTGGAGAGTTGCATCAGGGTGTGGTGAGCAGTGGAGATTCCTGCATCTCAAAAGTTTCCATGAATTAATTGGATAGGAAGTTCATTCATGCTCTGAGTGAGTTATATCACAAGAAACAATCAAAACAGTCCTGGGATGAACCCCAGGTGCATCCTGACTCAAATCAACACAGCAGAGGTTTGCCACCCCAAGAGAATTCCTTAGGCCCACCTAAAGAAAACACCAGCATGCAAAGAAACTAAGAACTTTGAAAAAAGGTTTGACGAAATGTTAACAAGAATACACAATTTAGAGAGGAATATAAGTGAATTAATGGAGCTGAAAAAGACAACACGAGAACTTCGCGAAGTATGCACAAGTTTTAACAACCGAATCCATCAAGCAGAAGAAAAGATATCAGAAGTCGAAGACCAACTTAATGAAATAAAACGAGAAGACAAGATTAGAGAAAAAAGGATAAAAAGGAACGAGCAAAGTCTCCAAGAAATATGGGACCATGTGAAAAGACCTAATCTACGCTTGATAGGTGTACCTGAATGTGACGAAGAGAATCAATCCAAGCTGGAAAATATGCTTCAGGATATTATTCAGGAAAACTTTCCCAACCTAACAAGGCAGGACAATATTCAACTCCAGGTAATACAGAGAACACCACAAAGATATTCCTCAAGAAGACCAGCCCCAAGGCACATAATCGCCAGATTCGCCAGGGTTGAAATGAAGGAGAAAATACTGAGGGCAGCCAGAGAGAAAGGTCAGATTACCCATAAAGGGAAGCCTATCAGACTCACAGCAGATCTCTCAGCAGAAACCCTACAAGCCAGAAGAGAGCGGGGGCCAATATTCAACATCCTTAAAGAAAAGAACTTTCAACCCAGAATTTTACATCCAGCCAAAGTAAGCTTCGTAAGTGAAGGAAAAATAAAATCTTTTGTGAACAAGCAAGAACTCAGAGATTTCACCACCACCAGGCCTGCTTTACAAGAGCTTCTGAAAGAACCACTACACATAGAAAGGAACAACCAGTATCAGCCTTTCTAAAAAATACCAAAAAGTAAAGAGCATCAACATAATCAAGAATTTACATCAACTAATAGGCAAAACAGCCAGCTAACATTAAATGGCAGTATTAAACTCACATATATTATTATTAATTCTAAATTTAAATAGACTAAATCCCCCAATCCAAAGACACAGACAGGCAAAAAAAAGCCAAAACCCATCAGTACGCTGCATCCAGACCCATCTCACATGCAAAGATACACAAAGACTCAAAACAAAGGGATGGAGAAAGATTTACCAACCAAATGGAGAGCAAAAATAAATAAATAAATAAAAAGCAGGAGTTGCTTTAAAGCAACAAAGATCAAAAGAAGCAAAGAAGGATATTACATAATGATAAAAGGATCAATGCAACAAGAAGAGCTAAAGATCCTAAATATATACGCACCCAGTACAGGAATACCCAGATATATAAGACTTATAAAGAGACTTAGACTCCCACACAATAATAGTGGGAGACTTCAACATCAATATTAGACAGATCAATGAGACAGAAAATTAACAACGATATCCAGGATTTGAACTCAGATCCGGAACAAGTAAACTTAATTAACATTTATAGAACTCTCCACTTTAAATACACAAAATATACACTCTTATCAGTACCACATCACATCTATTTACAGATTTAAATGAAATATTGGTTGGCTGCTTGTTTGTTATTTTCTTCCCTCATTTTTTTTTCATGTCTCTATTATTAAGCACAATTATAGGCATACCCATTTTGAGACTGCATTCTAGCCTGGGCAATAAAGCAACACCCCTGTTCTCTCTCCCTCTTCCTCTTTCTCTTTCTTCCTCTCCTTTATTCTTTTTTCTTTCTTTTTTTTTTAAAAAAAAAGAAAACACCAGCACCATGTAGGTACAGACTGTTCTGACTGTTTGGCCCTATGGCAGGAGAATCCTTTCCAATCCCCAGTGAGTAGAACTTGGGACAGTCAGATCTGAAAAGGGAACTCCTGCCACTGCCAAGGAGGTGAGTCAACAACTGATAGTGCTCAGAGGGTTTACTGGTCTAGACTATAAGCCAAAGCATGGTACCATCTTGAGAGATTCTCTCCCCTAAACCACCACCATGATAAATGTGGGCGGGAAATCTGGCTACAAAGCTCTCAGTGTAGAACAGAACAGAAACGTATCCCAATGGGAAATCAACTTTCAGAGGGAAGATGCGAGGAGGATAGGAATGGGTAGGGCAAAGGGGTAGGTGACAGGTTAGTCGTCTTCTCTCCCTCTGATGACTGTGAGTTTTGTTGATGGGGGCTACGTTTATGTTTTTGCCCACAGGTGGAAGGATGAGAAGGAGTTACATCTGGACCAGACTGAGACACAACTGGAGGAACCCTGGACATTGCCCAAGGCCTGTGGGTATATAGAGACTGAGAATCTGTCATGGCCCTGGGACATCTCTGCAGCAGCTAAACATGATTTTTAGGTTGTCTCCTGTTGGGAATGGACAGTCATCAGGATTGAGGGCCAGATTCCTAGCCTGCAGTTTTCAGAAATGTCTTTGGGCTTGTTTATATTCCTCTAGAACAGGGTTTTTCAATCTCAGTACTCTTGACATTTGGAACTGGGTAATTCTTTTTTGCAGAGGGGTGTCCAGTACACTGTAAGATGTTTAGCAGAATTCCTGGCCTGTACCTACTAGTTGCCAAAAGCACCCATCCCTTAGCACCAGTTGTGACAACCCAAAATGTCTTGAGATACTGCCACATGTCCACTAGAGGGCAAAATTGTTCCTGATTGGAAAATGAGGTACTTGGGAGCAGTCAAAATGGGAAGAATTAGGAGAAAAAGGTCAATGAGGCTGAGGGGCCCTCTCAGGAGCTGAAAAGTATCCACTGGGTCTGGCATTTACTCTGAATCTTCCAGCAGATCTAGGAGAGTGGCAGGGGAAGAAGCCAAACTGCAGAAGTGAGGAGTGAGGATTATGTGGAATCAGTGAGGGAGGCTCTTCCTCAAGGACTCTTGGCTGTGAAGGGAAGGGTTGAAGTGGGATACTCAGTTGAGGGAGGGCTTTTTTTTTCTTTTTTTGAAACAGAGTCTTGCTCTGTCACCCAGGCTGGAGTGCAGTGGTGCAATCTCAGCTCACTGCAACCTCCACCTCCCGGGTTCAAGCGATTCTCCTGCCTCAGCCTCCCAAGTAGCTACCAAGCCCAGGTAATTTTTGTACTTTTAGTAGATATCATGTTAGCCAGGCTGGTCTCGAACTCCTGACCTCAGGCAATTCACCCGCCTCGGCCTTCCAAAATGCTGAGATTACAGGTGTGAGCTACTGTACCCAACTGGTTCTTTTGAATATGGGAGAAATTTGAGCCATGGAGGAGATAGTTGAAGAAACCTTGAAAATGCAAACAGCATGGGAAAGAATGTGGTAGATTCTGCATA
The DNA here is from genome assembly GCF_009761245.1 of Sapajus apella. Classification (NCBI taxonomy): domain Eukaryota; kingdom Metazoa; phylum Chordata; class Mammalia; order Primates; family Cebidae; genus Sapajus; species Sapajus apella. The sequence goes on from NW_022437013.1 coordinate 7,305,510, forward strand.
CTGTATTGGAGGCATGGCCCCTGTATTGTGAAATGAAAAGAAAAAAAAAACAAGATCACTTTTGTTTTTGTAAAACAAAACTACCCAAAGTTCTGTGAGTGTGTATATGAATATTATACATTTATGGATTTATATTTCTCTTATGTTAGAGTTTTATGTTTATGTAAGCATAGAAAATGGTTTAGAAATACACTTAGCAAACAAGGTATTACCTAGGGAGGGTGGGCTCAGGGTCAGGGGATAGGAGACAGCAGGTTATGGGGATATAGAGTGGGATGGGGTATGGGGCAGTTGGGTGGAGGCCTTTTATTTCTGTATATACCTCTGTGTTATGAAAGTAAAATAATTAAATGTTCACAAAAATACAAAAATAGTGAAGTGAATTTACTGGCTTGGGTGGCTTGGAAGGGCTGCCTTTTCCTCTGAAACAGGAGGAAAGAAGAAGAGCAGATATTGATCTATATGGCAAAGGGGTGGGAAAACAAGGGAGCACCTGCTTGTGTGTTTGTGTTGTGGACGAAGTGCTTGGAAGTGAGGATGGAAGGGCAGGGCAGGGGTGGGGCCCTTTGGGTGCATTGGGGAATAACTAGGGGGTGAAAGTGGGGAATGGAGGGAGAGAAAAGGATCGTCAAGCTGCATGGAGTAGGATAGGACCCAACTGAAAGAAAACTAAGGGGGAGAGCAGTGGGAGTCTGGGAGGAAAAGAAAGTAGGGGTGGCAGACCCAAGCAGGGCAGCAGACCCAAATCTATCTCTCAGGTGTTACAACCTTCCACTTACTCATTACAGCAAAACATACAAAAAGGGTATGTACATACAAAAGGGGAAAAGGCAAGAAGTGCGGGCAGAGATCATGCCTGACTCCTTCCTGCCCCTTCTAAACCTGTAGCATATCTCTTCATTTGTTGCTCCACTGTGGAGAAGCTGAAAACTAGCTATATTTTATTTTTAGTCAACTGGGAGTGCAATTTCTAGCAACCTAATCTTTAACTGCAAATACCCAAGAGTTTAAAACAAAGTTCAGCTTACCTCAGGTCTTTGATTTTACAGTACGGATTACACAGTGCTTGGCAGAGGAAGTGTAGCCGAGACACTGGCAAACTGCACAGTTGAAAGGACCTAAAGGAAATGAGGGAAAAAAAGTAATTTAAAACAAAACTTTAAGTAAAAGGCTTATTTGGCTTTTGTTATCTTGCTGGTAGTACTAATTTACCCCTTCCAAAACCTTAAGAGTTATTATCCCATTTTGCAGATACAGATATTAAGGCACAAAAAGTAATCTGCTCAAGGTCACATAGGTAGGTACAGAACTGAGGTCATTACTCAGGTCTGACTCCAGAACCATGTTACTATGTGCCAGGCACTGGGGCAAGTACTTCATTTTCACAAATTATCTTATCTGGCCCTTAACCCAATAACGAGAATTATTATTATTTTTTTTTCCCTTTATTTATTTTATTGCATTTTAGGTTTTGGGGTACATGTGAAGAACATGCAAAATTGTTGCATAGGAACACACATGGCAGTGTGATTTGCTGCCTTCCTCCCCATCACCTACATCTGGCATTTCTCCCCTTGCTATCTCTCCCCAGCTTCCCACCCCCCACCCTCCCTCCCCTATTTCCCCCCAACTGACCCCAGTGTGTAGTGCTCCCCTCCCTGTGTCCATGTGTTCTCATTGTTCAACACCCGCCTATGAGTGAGAACATGCGGTGTTTGATCTTCTGCTCTCCTGTCAGTTTGCTGAGAATGATGGTTTCCAGGTTCATCCATGTCCCTACAAAGGACCCTAACTCATCAATAACGAGAATTATAACCATCATTTTGTCCATTATTTGAGACATCAAGTGACCTGCCCAAGCTAACTTTACAATATAACTGGTTCTTGGTTGTCAGTACTAATAGAAGAATTAATGACAATAATTAAAAACCAGGAAAGCTCAATAGTAAACTCTTATATAGCCAATGTGCTTGGGGGAGGAGGATGTTGGGCTAAATTTTTGGTAAGAGTTTAAGCCCTCTAATAAAGGCAATAAGGGTTATGGGGGAGGACTCCATCTAAGGTTGACTTTCTGGAAACCCAAAATGAACCAGGAGACCCTTTGCTTCCATCACTGTTTCAACTTTCTCAAATGTATCAGTCCTTTTCCTTTTTTACTTTATAATATACAGCCGGATTAAAGCTGTTAATTGGTCAAGACCTTGTAGCCAAGGTCTTTCATAATTCTGAGTCCATTTAACTTCTCATCCCTTCCCCCTTTAGTTCCAAACACAAATCCTTGTTAATGCCTCTCTCCCTCTCATTGCCCTCAAACACACATAACCCATGCTCATTTCCACCTTTAAGCTATTGCCCACTCAAGAAATACAACTATAAGTGACACAACTTGAGTTATCTCATTCCTCAAGTGAAGCTTTCTGCTGACCCTTCTCCTTCCAGTTCCCTGCTCCTCGGCTGGGCTGAAAACTAAGGGAGAGGCATTATCCATCTTAACCCAAATATTGAGAACAGACTTACAGCATTTTCTAGATAGCACAAGTGTAAGTCTTCTTTGCTTCTTTAGTCAGTGCCGGTAGGACTGTATTTTATAGTATACCGAGTCCATATTACAAAAGTAATTTATCTAAGCCTCTTTCAACTTCAGCTCATGACCTTCTGTAAAGTTGTAAGCTCTGGTGGAAATAACTAGGATTTATAGCGAGATAATATAGGAGTGTACCTCTGCCCCTTACTAACCTGAAGTTCCTTGAGGCCTCAGTGATGAAATATATGTAGAGAAGAGTGACAACCAATTTAATGTTAGATTTATGCCTTTTTCCAGAATGGTCATTGCACCAAAATAGCAGTTCTCAATGATCAACTTAATGACCTTACATGTTCTTAACACTTTAGAGTTATAAAGCACATCCACACAGTGGCAACGAACACTAACACACACACACACACACACACACACACACACACACACAGTGACTAGTACAGTGCCTGGCACATAATATTCAATAAATCCTTATTATACTGATTGATATAAAATACAGATAACTGAGATCATTACTTTTATTCATTAATAATGCTAGAAATGATCATGTGCCTGAATACATGAAATAAACAAGTAGGTCCATTGTCTGGGAAGCCCAAAAACCGGAGGAAAGATATGGATATACTTACTTATTAATTGTCAAGGCTGGTGGCATGAATGCTGAGGCTCGCTCTTCCTCTTCAAATCCAAGTAGGTGCTGACACTTCAGAGACACTGACAGGTGATTGTGACTGCTTTTTACACAGAAGGCCATAGCCAGAATGTCCATTTTTGTATAGGTAGGTTGAAGTAGTATAATTGACTGCAAATCGTCAATTATCCTTTTTGCATATTCTTCTTCCTGAATCTCATACAAACAGTGAAACAAGTCCATCGGCTCAATTTGCAACCTAGAATATTTATCCTTTATTTCTTCCTCAGTCCACTTCAGTAACTCCTCTCGAAGACCTGGGGAAACTCTTCTTCCAAAAGTAGTTTCCACCGTCTTTCCTTTTCCTTTATGTAAGAGGCCAAATAAGAATTGTATCATTAGTGATGAAAAGCCTTTTCCATATTGTTGGAATATTTCTTGCCACATTTTCCCCACTTGATATGAACACATCCAGCTATTGTCATTCTTCAGGGCATAGAAAACAGCAGTCAAGAACTCTTGGAAACTGAAGTGAAGAAAAGTGTAGACATTGACAGCTCCTGCAGCCTTTTTCAAAAAGCGACTGAGAAAAGTGCAGTTGGTATCACACACTCCTATCCCATGTCTTCTGAGGTCACTGACTGCAAACAAAACCTGATGGTTTTGCAGACCCTCCGCAGCCAAAGAGCAAAGACTCCACAGGCAGCTTTGTCCCTCCCATACTGAGATGCCTGTAAGGGTTTTGAGGCACTTGGAAAAGTAGAATAAATACACATCAGTCATGGTCTGAAGTGACCTCAAGAGAGTCCCATCACCATCTCCCTTTGGCTGCAGGACATTGCATATCATCCAGGAGACAATGGGAAGAGAAGACATAATGTCAAGGTCTTCATTCTCTCGAAGACCATAAAAGACTTTCATTGCTGTATTAGCACCTGAAAACTGGCTCAGTAAATATGCTCTCTTTTCAGTATCTGTAAACCATAAGATCTCTATCTGGATAGGTTGTTTTAACAGAGAGTGGAGCTTCTTCATGGCTGTAGGCCGGGCAGTTATCAGGAGAGAGGATTCGGGGAATAGTTTTTTCCTCACAAAACTGTACAAGAGAATCTCTACTGGCTTCCTCTCCTGCGGGTGAACACTAAGATCCTCTTCTTGGTCACCAACAGGGTCCTGCAGCTCAGGAAATCCATCGAGAATGAACAGAATCTTCTCTGGATATATGAGAAAAATGTCCAAGATTGGTCTGTTTATATCTTGAAAAGTGTTTGTGATAAGGTCAGCAGCACTAAGGTTGGCAATAGGGCTGATTTCTCTGCAGTTGACGTAGATGAGATAGTCAAACCTGCCTGGAGTCACCACTCCTGCTGCCCAATCAAACATGAACTTGTGCACCACAGCTGTTTTCCCAGTCCCAGCACATCCCTGAAGCACCACAGTTCGAGATGAGCTGGAGCCCTCTTCATTAGAATCAAATATATGTTCCATGTCAATAAAATGATCTTGTTGAGGAATTCCACATGGTGTCTCTTCTGATATACCATGGTCTTTTACAAGAAGCAGACGTGACTCTATGTGCTTGCCATGGTGGTAACATTTATCAGCTCCTATCTTTAGGTATTTTTCTTTTAGATGTTTTCTGAATATGTCCCGGTAATCTAATGTGGTGACAGCAAGAGTTAGTAATTACAGAATCCTAGACAACAATTCTAACTAGTACCTCCACCCACCATCTCCAGTTAGATGTCTCAAAGGAGCCTCAACTTTACATGCCTAAATCTGAGTTCTTGATTTCTATACTCCTCTGTCCCCCCCAAAAAAACCCTCCCTAGGCATCTCATCTCAGTTAAATGGTGTTAGCCAGTTGCTCAGAAAAATGTTATAAGTATTTTTTCCTTCGATCCTCTACATCCAATCAATTAGCAAGGCCTAGCATTTATACTTTCAAAATAAGCCTCAAATTCATTTATTTACCACTGTATAAATACCACCCAAGTCCAGGGCACTGTCAACTCTTTCGTAGACTGCTGAAATAGCATCTTACTAATCTATTCTTGCCCATCTACTGATTCCTTCCTATGCAGCAGCCGAAAAAATCTTCTACAGATACCAATTAGATCATCTCACTTCCCTGCCCAAAATCCTTCAAGAGCTTTTCATTATTCTTGGTATAAAATCCTAAATCCTCTTCCTACAAGGTGCTCTCATGATCTGAGCCCTCTCTACCTTCCCTCCCCACAGCCTCATTTTTTATCATCCTCCTTTTCACTCTCTACATTAAAGCCACATTGGCCACTTTTCAGTTCTCAAAAATGCCATGTTCTCTCCTATTTCAGGGACTTTGCACTAGCTAATCTTTCCACCTAGACTATTTTTCCTCCTGCTCTTCCCATGAAAAGCTCCTTTTCATCCTTCTGATCTCAAATAATACTTCCTAGAGGAGGATTTGTTTGACTACCCAATTTTTTTTTTAGATGGGGTCTCACTCTGTTGCCCAGGCGGGAGTGCAATGGTGTCATCTTGGCTCACTGCAACCCTCACCTCCCGATTCAAGCAACTCTCCTGCCTTGGCTTCCCGAATAGCTGGGATTACAGGCACTCACCACCACACCTGGCTAATTTTTGCATTTTTAGTAGAGACGAGATTTCACCATGCTGATCAGGCTGGTCTTGAACTCCTGACCTCAGGCAATCTGCCTGCCTCGGCCTCCCAAAGTGCTAGGATTACAGGCGTGAGCCACCACGCCTGGCCATGACCACCCAATTTAAAGGAGATCCTCACTACTATTTCCCTTCCCGGCACCATATTTTTCCCTTTATAGCACTTACCACAATTTATAACTGCCATGTTCATTTACTTTTTCATTGTCTTTTCTACTATACAATAATCTACGTAAAGACAGGGACCTTATCTGTCTATCTCCTTTACAATAAGTACCCTGAGTACCTAGCACTGTGCCTAGCAAATAGCAGACACTCTATAAATACTTATTTAATATGGCTACAAATGCTTTTGTATTACAAACAAGTTATTTATTATTGCCTATTCTGTGACAGATTCTGTTAGAACCTTTATGAACATTTCTGATTTAATTCTCCCAATAATCGCATGAAGCAGGTATTATCCACATTTGATAGTTGAGGAAATCGAAACTTATAACCAGGGCCACCTTCGAGAGTGTGCAATCTGTGCAGTCACACAGATTTCCATGCTGAGAAGGATGTATACTTGGTTTAATGCTCTGCTGTTGCTGTCTTAAAAACCTTAATATTTGACCAAGAGGTTTTGCATTTTCATTTTGCACTGTATCCCACAAATTATGTAGTCAGTGCTGCTTTACATAGCTTTAGGTAATTTGTCCAGTGCTAGTAAGTGACGTCAAGTACAAACTTCTGTTAAGTGACTGTCTATGACAGCATTTCCCAAATCAGTGTTCCCTGGAAAACTGTCTGTAAGATATTAATAGAAGAGCTGTGAAAAAAGGTGTCCTGTGGTCAAATAAGTTGAGGGGAGTGCACCCTCTAGTCTCTTAGAGTTTCTCAATGCTTATTAGCATATGAAAGGCTCTTGTACTAGCATATGAAACATTCTTTAACTCTCCTACAGTTGGAAAAGGGTGTTTAACTTTGTTTAACACAATGTTTTCTGGTTTTAAATGACTACAGAACCCTTTTCTAACAGCATAGTTATTAATTATTGCAAAAGTGTTCCTAGAACTCAGTTCTGGGAATGTTAATCTAGATAAGGGTTGGCAAACATTTTCTGCAAAATTTCTTAAATAGTTTAGGCTTTTCGGTCTCTGTTGCAATTACTAAACTCTGCCATCTTACTGTGAAAGTAGCCATAGATAATATGTAAACAAACAGCTGTATTCCAGTAAAGCTTTATTAATAAAAATAGGCAACTGGTTGGGTTTGACTCACTAGCTATAGTTTGCTGGCCCTGATCCAGTTAATTCCAGAAGATGACTGGTCTTTTCTTAGAATAAAAGTTTCTACATCTAGTTCTTGACTACCACCACCAGTGGTTCTCCCAGTATTTGAACAGCTATTTGAATATATTCTATATGATATAGACGCCCTATTTGTCGTGACAGTTTATGGCTTCATAGTTGCCAAAAGGAGCAATGACTGTGGCCCCAGTGAATTAGAGGGAAAAATTAGAGAGGAGTGGTGGGAGGTATGTGGCAGGGATGGGTAGCTGGGTTCTTGGAAGACACTATTCTCAAAACAGAAAAAGAGAGTAAAATAGAAAAGGAATCTACCTGCAAGCTCTTTACATGAAAATGAAGCCGGAGAACTTGAGGCAACTGTGGGAGAAAGAGAGTTAGGAGTAGCACAAATACATCTTTATACCAAAACCTGAAATATACAGAAATTTTGCCACACTGCAACAGCCATTCATGCTGTTCCCCAAACAGAAATACAACAAAGAAAGTAAATCATCTCACATCTTTTCTAACTTACCCACAAAGGTGTTTTATAGCTAATATACAACATAAAATGAAACATAAGAATTTCTCGGCTGGGCACAGTGACTCACACCTATAATCCCAGTGCTTTGGGAGTCTAAGGTGGGAGGATCACTTGAGCCCAGAAGTTTGAGACCAGCCTTGGCAACATAGGGAGACCCTGTCTCTACAAAAAATAAAAAAAATTAGCCAGGTGTAGTGGTGTGCACTTGTGTTCCCAGCTACTTGGGAGGCTGAGGCAGGAGGATCACTTGAGCCTGGGAAGTCAAGGCTGTAGTGAGCTGTGATTGCATCACTGTACTCCAGCCTGACTGACAGAGTGATATCCTATAGCTTAAAAAAAAAAGAATTTCCCTTACGCATACATTTACATGTGGATATTTTAATTTATATCATCAATAAAGAAAATTTTAGGTGTGAACTTAAAGATACATACATTATTTGAAGTGACTGTTACCCGCTATTTTGCTTTCCACTGAATATTACCCTCTTGCTTCTGTTGAAGCTTCCATTGAGCCTAACTTGTTAATGGGAAACAATAGGGCATTGCTGAGTATTAGTTTGATAGATATATAAGATATAGATGATGACCTATATTCAAATACATATACACACAATCCAGATACTTTACATATAGTTATATAAATAAGAATATACAAGCACACACACAACTCCACATTCCTATAATTTTTTACTACTTGCCCACTTTTAAAAGCAAGAGTGAGACAGAGTTGGGAAGAAGTTGTGACTAGATGGGTGCTAACAGGTGAATAGGAGGAAGCAGGGTCTGGCTGGGCAGACATTAGATTGTCACAGAAATAAGCAGGCAAGTGAGTGGTCTGTTTAGAACAACTGGTTTCTATTCCCCACAACTAAACGTTCCTTAGATTTCAGGAATCAGCCACAAGAGGAAGGACTCCAGCAATCTTCACTCTTAATTCTTTTGTGCTGTGTCCTGTGAAAAGCTATGGTTACGTTACAGAAAGAGACTTGGAGTCTTTTATAATTGTAAATGTTTTGGGGGTTATGGAAAACAACAGAAACCACAGTTGCCTCTTCTCTGTCTTTCTTTATACTTATTTTAGGCAACACAAAAATTGTGGAGACAGTTTCAAGAGATTAATGGGTAAATACTGTATCCATGTAATTCACATCTAACAAAATTTTAAAGTTTCAGAAGAATCTCAAAGAGCATGAGTAAAAGAAACAGGAGAAAGAGAATGAATAGGCTTACCTAGTATATACCCTCTCTTACTTCATTCAGTTACTCACCATTCTCTCCAGACAATAAACTCCAGGTACAAGCAAGTCCCATATGTTTTCTTTTCTTCTGATTGTTCATCCTGGCAAATCAAGAAGACTGTAATCCAAAACAGCAACGATGACTATAAGGCCTAGTGGATGCTTAGCGTAAAAAAGTAACTCAAGAAAGAGTCTTCATTCAAGGTATTAGAGAGCGGGGGAAGAAAGAAGGTCCAATAGCCAAGCAGACTGCTGGGGTAGGACGCAGGGGAATCATGTGAAGACAGACCAAAACTAACAGTCTTCAACTTGAAGAGAAAAAAAGCTGAAAGAGGACAGAATGTGTATAAAGTTTTGAAGGCTACAAATATGGAGAATGTCAAATTGGGCTCTGAAATGAGTTATTAAGAGAAGCATTGGAATTAGGCAGCATACCTCTAAAGTCTGGGATTAAGAGAAGTAAGAATGACGATGTTCTTCTACAACATATTTTTGGTGCCATCAGTAAAGGGAGAATTCTAAGACTACAGATTGGAATACTGTGATATAAGAGAAATAGTCTAGAGAATCAGAAGACCTGGGTCCTATCTCCATTTCTATCTATCCATGGACCTCAAGTAAGATTCTCCTTCCTGGAGAATGGTCTGTTTTACTATTTTTAAAATGGTTCAAGGACTGTTAGACCAGGTTTCTTTACAGGTTTAACACTGTAAGATCAGTAGTTCTCATTCCTAGCTACATATCAGACTCTTGAAATATTACTTATCACCTTCTAATATACTTGATAATTTACTTATGTATTATGCTTATTGTTCTTTGTTAGTCTTTCCCACCTAAATTGAATTACTATTTAGGCCCCTTTCTCAACCTTTGTCATGAACTTTGCAAATCCACACAAAAAAACCTGGAGCTTATTTTCTCACCTCCTGTCTTTGAGCTTAATCATGAGATTTTGGTTAATGCAGTGAACCCAGAGTTGGACATGTCACCCTTTATGATTCATGAAAGAAGCCACAGAGAAACAAGATCCAGCTAGTTCACTGGTCTAAGGAGGATCAGAAATACATGAAGCAGAGCCACCATAGCTTACCCACAGTACTGCAGCAAGAAAACTACAGTGACCTCAGCCTGAATAAAGTTACCCAACAGAGCCCTCTTTAATCAGCTGAGTCCCAGCTGGCCTCCAGATCTATGAAGATAAATGCTTAGTAAGTGGTTAATTTTTCATGCCATGGAAATTTTGTGGTTGTTGTTACACATGACTGTGGCAACAGTTAACTGATACATCCTGCTAGAATGTAAATGCCTAGAAAGTGTATGGCACAGAACAGACATTCAATAGATATTTACTGAATAAACTGAATGAGTGAATAGAAGCTTTTAAAAAAACTCAATGACTTGCCCACATTACTGTTAAATTAAATCAGAATATTTAATGATGAGGCTCAGCATCATTTTTTTAAAGCTTCCCAGCTGATTCCAGTACAAAGCCAGAGAGGAGGGCCACTGTTCTAAGATGTGGTTATTTTTGTTAGAGAAAAGTATGTGTTTGTGAAACACATAGGCCTTAGAATCAACAAATGTATTCAAGTACTGACTCTACCACTTACTGTGTGACAACCATGAAATTAACACTTCCAAATCTTAGTTTCATCAGTTAAGTAGGGATAATGATAGTACTTTCCATGTAAGGTTATTATTAAGATTAAATGAGATTGTAAAGTATTCAGCACATTACATGGTACACGGTAGGGGCTCAAGAATCCTAAACCATAGCCAGTGTTTACATTGCTGCATCATTTTATATGGAGTAGAATTTTTTAAAATTCTGATAGACCTTACTTAAGACCAATTTCCACCCTTTCTAGCAAGATGACCTTGAGTAAATTACTTAAATTCTCTGAGATTTCAGTAACCAAACTGTAAAATATGGTTAATAATACCTACCTCATTAATTTGTTGTGAGAATTAAATAAGATGACACTCATAAAACACTAAACACAGGCCCAGGTGCAATATAAATGATAAATGTTACAGAAAATATAAGATGGCATTTATTGTAACTTTGACAGAAAGATACTACATTCCTTTAAAATCTCCACATAACTAGTTCATTCTTATGAAACAGAATGTTCTCAGCACAGTGTTATAGTCCCATACCCTACACTCTTCCCAATCTCTAGGAATATTTTCTTTTTTTTGCCCTGCCCAAAACAGGAACAATCCTCCAGCTACAATTACTGTGTAATAAGTGCTCCTGCCCTTGGGCAACGCAACAGAGCTGGGAGGCTGCATGGCCTCTCATTCTCTTTCTGGGCAATCTAAGCCTTGTCAATTATTTCAGTTATCTTTATGATCCCTAATTGTTTATCCCAGTCTAGCCTTCTCGTCTGAAATCCAGATTTCTACATTTAAAGGTTTACTCAACATCTCCACTTAAATGTTGACGCCTTGCTTTTTGTCTCCTTTGGTAACTATTGCTTGGTTTGTCCAGCATTCTTTCACTGACCTTTGTTCTAACGAAAGATCTCATCTCTCTTAGTGGAATAATCAGATTCCACATCCTTGAATTTTTAAACTTGACTTAGCCTATAGAAACTGAGGTTCTGCTACCTAAACGTCTCAAGCTCAATGGTTCCTGACCTTCCTGAGGCCTTGTTTTTCAGCATGTCAATTTAGATTTGAGTAATTCCAATATCCTTCTAAATATTCTCTTTTGCTTAAGTTACGCAAAATCAATTGCTATGGCCTGCAGCTAAAGAATTCTGATATAAAAATTATACCACAGAGCCAGTTACGGTCAACAGACCTTTGGGGGAATTAATGGGGGGTATTTTATAACTGGTTATTAGTTTCAGCTAGACTAAAGGCTGTGAGATGGCCCGAATTCCAGGATGGGAAAATAGTATCCATTATTTACAGGATATCCACTGATACATATCAGATCTTTATACAAAGCACTAAAAGATACCCTCTTCAAGAAGAAAAATCATACTAAGATGTGGCCTCTAAGTAGCTGAACTACAAAATGGTGAAATATTGCTCTTTCCTTTTGGATGGGGCAGGACCAAACTAGGATATACAAGTTAGGGAGCAGAGTATGGGCTAACTGCAGTCCCCATTCACACTCTTGGTCCTGTGCCTTTTAAGTCAACAAATGGAAAAAGTTTACATGGTGATTCTACATGGTATGCACGCTGCCAAAAATAGGGGAAAGAAATGCAACAAATCTTTTCCACCTTTATTAAGATATAACTGAAAAATAAAAAATTGTGTATATTTAAGATGTACAATGTGATGATTTGATATACATATATGCACATTGTGAAATGATTACCACAATCAAGCTAATCAGCACATCAATCACCTCACATGATTGCCATTTTATATGGTTTGGATGTTTGTCCCTTCCAAATTTCATGTTGAAAGGTAATCACCAGTGTTGGAGGTAGGGCCTGGTGGGAGGTGTTTGGATCATGGGGGCAGATCTCTCATGAATGGCTTAGCTCCATCCCCTTGATGATAAATGATAAATGAGTTCTTGCTCTGAGTTCACATGAGGTCTGGTTATTCAAAAGAGTGTGGCACCTCCTCCCCCACTCCCCCTCCCCACTCCCCCCCCAATCTTCCTTAGGTTTTCACCATTTGATGAGCTTGCGCCCCCTTCTCCTTCTGCCATGATTAGAAGCTTCCTGAGGCCCTCATCAGAAGCAGATGCTGGCATCATGCTTCCTGTACAGCCTGCAGATCCAGGAGCCAATTAAACTGCTTTTCTTTATAAACTACCCAGCCTCAGGCATTGCTTTACAGCAATGCAAGAACGAACTAATATAGAAAACTGGTACTGAGGGTGGGGTATTATATGAAGTTACCTGAAAATGGGGAAGCAGCTTTGGAACTCGGTAATGGGCAGAGGCTAGAAGAGTTTGGAGATCTCAGAAGAAAACAGGAAAACGGGGGGAAGTTTGGAACTTCTTAGAGACTAGTTAAGTGATTGTGACCAAAATGCTGATAGAAATGTGGACAGTGAAAGCCAGGCTGACGAGGTCTTAGATGGAAATGAGAAAGTTATTGGGAACTAGAGGTAAGGTCACTCTTGTTATGCCTTAGCAAAGAGCTTGGCTGCACTGTGTCCAGGTACTAGGGAACTGTGGAAGGTTGAACTTAAGAGTAAGGACTTAGGGTACCTGGTGGAAGAAATTTCTAAGCAGCCAAGCATTCAAGAAAGAGGTGATGCAGCTGTTTCTAACAACCTATGATCCAATATGGGGGCAATGGAATGACTTAAGGTTGGTACTCACATTTAAAAGCAAAGTGCAGATGTTTAGAAAATGTGCAGCTTGATCCTACAGCAGAGAAAGAAAAGTATTTTCAGGGGAAGAATCCAAGCAGGATGCAGAGCAATCACTTGCTAGAGAGATTAGCATGACTCAAAAGGGAGCCAATGGTAATATCCAACACAATGGCCTCAAAGGTATTCTAGAAGTCTTTGGGACAGCTCCTCTCATCACAGTCTAGGCCTGGAGGCCCAGGAGAAAAGAATGGTTTTGGGGGCCAGGCCTGGGGCACCACTGCCTTGTGCAGCCTCAGGAGACTTCACCACCCATCCAGGACCCTCTAGCAACAGCTCAAAGGGCCCCAAATGCAGCTCCAGCTGCTACTTCAGAGGGCACAATCCATAAACCTTGGCAGCTTCTACGTGGTGTTAAGCCAGCCTGAGTGACAGAGTAAGATCCTGTGTTAAAAAAAGAAAGAAAGAAGTACTGATACAAGCTACACACAGGTGATGCTTGAAAGCTTTATGCTAAGTGACAAAAGCCAGAAACAAAAGGCCATGTATTGTAAGATTCTATCTACATGAAATATCCAGAATAGGCAAATCCATATAATCAGAAAGTAGATTCATGGTTGCTAGAGGCCAGGGGTCGGGTAAGAAAGAATTGCTAGTGATTGCAAACAGGTATGGGGTTTCTGCTTAGGGCGTTGAAAATATTTTGGAATTAGATAGTGGTGATAGTAGCACAGCATTGTGAACATATTAATACCACAAAAAGCTACACTTTAAAAAAGCAGTAAATTTTATTGTATGTGAATACAATCAATATCAAATAAATACAATCAATAAAAATGCAACTGTAAAGAAAATGGGAAAGTGGAAACAACCCAAATGTCCATCTGTGGAGAAATGGATAAACAAAATGTGGTCTATACATACAATAGGCTATTATTCAGCCTTAGTAAGGAAGGAAATTCAGACACATGCTACAACATGGATAAACCAGGGAGACACTATGCTAAGTGAAATAAGCCAGACATAAAATGGCAAATATTGTGTATTTCCACTGATAAAAGTTATCTAAAGTAGTCAAATTCACAGAGACAGAAAGTTACGAGGAGCTTGAGGGAAAGGGTAATATGGAGTAATTGTTTAATAGTTGTGAAATTTCAGTTTGGGAAATGAAAATGTTCTGGAAATGGATGGTGGTGATGATTGAACAACAAAGTAAATTTACCTGATGTCAGTGAACTCTACATTTAAAAATGGTAAAAATGTCAAATTTTATGTTATGTATATTTTACCACAATAAAAATAGGGGGCAATTGAAAAGGAAATGACCAAAAAAAATCCCATTTACAATAGCCAAAAATAAAACTAAATACCTGGAATTAACCAAAGAAGTAAAATATCTTTACAATGAAAACTATAAACACGTTAAGGTACACTTTTAAAAAGTGGTAAATTTTATGGTATGTGAGAAATTTAAGAGGACACCAAAAAATGGGAAAATATTCCATGTTCACAGATTGGAAGAATCAACATTCTTAAAATGCCCATATTACCCAAAGCAATCTACAGATACAGCACAATCCCTATCAAAATACCTATTACATTCTGCACAGAAATAGAAAAAACAAACCTAAAATTTATATGAAGTTGCAAAAGACCCAGAATAGCCATAGCTATCCTGAGCAAAAAGAGTAACACTGGAGGAATTGTATTATCTAACTTCAAATTATACTACAGAGCTATAATAACAAAAAGCGCATGGAGGGTACTGGGGAAAAAAAAAACACAACCAGACACATAGAACAATGGAACAGCATAGAGAACCAGACCCAGGAAAAATCCACTCACCTACACTGAACTCATTTTCAACAAAGATGTCAAGAATATACAATGGGGAAGACAGTCTCTTCAATAAATAATGCTGGGAAAACTGGATATTCATATGAAGAAAAATGGAACTTGATTTCTATTTCTTGCCTTATACAAAAATAAAATCAACATGAATTAAAGACTTAAATCTAAGGCCTCAAACTATGAAAACACTAAAATAAAACACTGGGGAAACTGTTCAGGATGTTGGTCTGGGCAAAAGTTTTTTGAGGAATATCCCACAAGCACAGGCAACCAAAGCACAAATGGGCAAATGGGATCACATCAAGTTAAAAAGCTGCACAGCAAAAGAAACAATCAACAAAGTGAAGATACAACCCACAGAATGAAAGAGAGTATCTGCAAACTATTCATCTGACAAGGGATTAATAACCAGAATGTACAAGGAGTTGAAACAACTCAATAGGAAAAAAATCAAATAATCTAATTTTAAAATGGCTAAAAGATCTGAACAGACATTTCTCAAAAGAAAACATACAAATGACAAATAGGCGTATGAAAAGGTGCTCAACATCACTGATCATCAGAGAAATGCACATCAAAACTATAATGATATACCATTTCACCTCCATTAAAATGATTTCTATCCAAAGGACAGACAATAACAAGTGCTGGAGAAGATGTGGAGGAAAGGGAACCCCCATACACTGTTGGTGGGAATATAAATTAGTAACACTATCAAAAACAGTTTGGAGGTTCCTCAAAAGTCTAAAAATAGAGCTACCATATATGATACAGCAATCCAACTGCTAGGTATATACCCAAAAGAAAGAAAATCAGTATATCAAAGTGATATCTGTACTCCCACATTTATTGCAGAGCTGTTCACACCAGCCAGGATTTGGAAGCAACGTAAGTGTCCGTCTCCATTAACAGACGAATGGATAAAGAAAATGTGGTACATATACACAATGGAGTACTATTCAGCCACAAAAAAGGAGTGGGATCCTGTCATTTGCGACAACATGGATGGAACTGGAGGTTATTATGTTAAATGAAATAAGCACAGAAAGACAAACATCACATGTTCTCATTTATGGTGGAATCTAAAAATTAAAATAACTGAATTCATGGAGATAGAGAGTAGACGGATGGTTACCAGAGTCTGGGAATTGAAGGTGGTTAATGGGTACAAAAAATTGATAGAATGAATAAAATCTAGTATTTGATAGCACAACGGGCTGACTATAGTTAATAATAATTTAATTATACTTTTAAAAATAACTAAAAGAATATGATTGCATTGTTTGTAACACAAAAGATAAATGCTTGAGGTTATGAATACCCTATTTAATCTGATGTAATTATTACACATTGCACACCAGTATCAAAATATCTCATGTGCCTGATAAAATATACACCTACTATGAACCTGCAAAAATTAAAAATTAAGAAAAATAAAAAATAAAAATAATTAAGATGAAATTAGCAATTACTGAAATAGAAAACAAACAGTAAGAGAACCATGGAGTAGATTGATAAGAGGAAATAATATTTACTTGAAAAAACTAATAGAATACAAAGTTTTTGGCAAGTATGATTTCAAATATAAACAAGGCACAAATTAACATTAAAAAAAAGAAAGGGTATAATGTGCGTAGGCCTAATACTGTCAATTGAAGGCTTTAATGCAACAAAGACTAATCTCCCACAAACAAGAAGGAATTTTGGAATACGGGCAAGATGGCGGAATAGGAACAGCTCGAGTCTGCAGCTCCCAAGAAGACCAATGTAGAAGGCAGGTGATTTCTGCATTTCCAACTAAGGTACCCAGTTCATCTCACTGGAACTAGTTTGGCAGTGGGTGCAGCCCACAGAGGGCCAGCAGAAGCAGGGTGGGGCATCACCTCACCCAGGAAGTGCAAGAAGCCGGGGGACCTCCCTCCTCAAGGCAAGGGAAGCCATGAAGGACTGTGCTACCCTGCCCAGATACTAAGTTTTTCCCTGGTTTTTGCAATCTGCAGATCAGGAGATGTTGATATTCACTCGGGGTGGTTGGCAAGATGTTAACTATTAGGAAAAGTTGTAGATTGTAATCTCAAACCTTTTGAAAGGCCAAAAGGTTTTATTGAGGCTTGCTGAAGGCAGCCGCCTCATTAACATTAGCATAGGAAAGAGATAGAGACAATTGAAGACCTTCGAAGTTTAAGTCTGCTTACCCCACATCCCTTTGTCTCCACTCTGTTTACTCATGTAAATTTTGTGCTGGGTGGGTCTCTCCGGGAAAGATCAAAGGGGAATAACCTGTTA